>NC_045548.1:67201052-67801052 GCF_009769535.1 Thamnophis elegans
TAGAATAGAAATGAATAGAATATAGAATAGGATAGAATATAGAATAGAAAATAGAATTGAAGATAGGATAGGATAAAATATAGGATAAGATAGAATATAGGATAGAATAGAAATGAATAGAATATAGGATAGGATAGAAAATAGAATAGAATATAGGACAGTGACAGTGACAGTGCTCGCGTGCCAAAAGCGAGGGGAGCGTAGGGAGGTCGTGCTCGGGTGTGCCGCACCCATAATGCAGTGCACGACCCTCTGTGCGCATGACAGGCATGGAACACCACCACCCCCATTTTTTGCATGTTTTTTCCGCTCTCCCCAGGCTCCAGAGGCTTTCTAGGAGCCAGGGGGCGGCGAAAACAGCCTCACCCCCCCCCCCCCAAGGCTTCAGGAGCTTCCCTGAAGCCTCCAGAACAGTCCTACGAGCAAACCGGAAGTTCAGGAATGGACTTAAGCCCTCCAGAGCCTTCAGGGGCCTTCCGGAGGCTTCTGGAATTTTCCCACTTAACAACATAATTTTCCCACTTAACAAGTTTTTAAGGACTGTGTTCTTGCTATGTTTTTATCCCATTTTTATTTATGTTCCCACCTGATATTTTCTGCACAAGAACAACCTTTTGAGATGTGTTGAGCTTGAGTAGCTGGTCCAAACTTTCCAAGCCAGCCTTGAAGAAGTAAGTGGCAAGCCTCTTCCATATTCTTGACATATGATAGCAGTCTTCCGATGTTTGAAGACCTCTCACAGGGCAGAGGAGGTAAATTTATTCTCCAAAACAGCAGAGGGTGGAAGCTGGTCAGACCCAACCAAGAAACAGGAAGGAATTTCCTGGCAGTGAGAACTCGTAGCAGTGGAACCATTAGCAGTGCCTTTTGGGAGTTGTGGTTACAGCATTGCTGGGGGTGTTTAAGAAAAGATTGAACAGACATTTGGCCGAAAAATAGTATGAGGACTCCTGCCTTGGGAAGATGATTGGACTAGAAGACCTCCAAAGTCCCTTTCAACATTATAATTCTTGCCAAGAAAACTGAGGTGTACCCTTGACATCACCAGATATAGAAAGAATGAATAAAATTCTTCACTCATTAAGGGAAAAATGAAGTACCATATTTTTCGCACTATAAGATGCACTTTCCCTTCCAAAAAGGTGGATGAAAATATCTGTGCGTCTTATAGAGTTAATATTGCAGTTGGGGGAAGGAGGTTTGGTCATCGCTATCGCCATTCACTGCCACTGGAGAATGCTGGAGCCTTCGCTGCCGAGCAGCTGATTGACGTTTGGATCGGCCTCCTGGATTGGCAGCAATGGCAATTGGCGATGCCTGCCGCCTACAACAGCTGATCAGCGGTATTCTGGGAGGTCGATCCAACCACCAATCAGCAACGAAGTCTCCAGCATTCCCTGGCGGCAGCTCAGCTCAATTGACCGGTTGTGGGTGCAACGGAGTGGAGCCCTGACAAGCTGCTTGCTGGGGCTGCGATATCATGCTGAAACTGACCATGCTGTTTGCTGTTTGCTGCAAGGACGCTAGCCAGATGAATACCAAATGGATGCTGGGAGGCAGAGGCAGATTTTTTTTTCTTGTTTTCCTCCTCTAAAGCTATTACGCCTCTTATGGTCAATGTGGGTCTGATGGTCTGGTGCGTCTTATAGTGTGAAAAATACGGTATTTGTCAGTTCTAAAGATAGCTATGGTTTCTCTTTCTTGGAATAAATACTATCTTTAATATTCTCAGGGATAAGTATAGATACTACGCCTGCCTGATGAGAGCAAGATTTGATGAGCACAAGGATGAAAAAGACATGGTTAAAGCAACCAAGCTGTTGATGGCCGCCGAAGAAGAATTTTGGGAAAGGCAACATCCTCAGCCGTACATCTTTCCCGACTCTCCAGGTGGCACAAGCTATGAGAGATACGAGTGCTATAAGGTCAGGAGGTGACATGGCAGGCATTACAAGTAATCTGTCCCTCGATAGGTTGCAGAAAACTGGCATTCCCAATCCCAAGAGATTTCAGTAACCTTTCATTAGTAAGTAGAAGGAGATTCCCCCTAAAATGCAGAATTGTGCTCTGGTTCTGAGGAAGAATCCATGAATGAAGGCCATGGGGAAGCTGTCCAGGTCTCGCATTAATGAGCATCAGTGACCAGCATTGGCAAGATCCTAAAGACATGGGAGGAAGCTCGGGCAGGGCATGCTTTGCTTGGAGGAGCACTTCTACTTGACCTCCAGTTTGAAGAGAGACCTAATAGCAGGGGATGTGAGGGAACAGAAGACTCTACAGCAGGGGTGTCAAACTATTTCATTGAGGGCCGCATCAGGGTTGTGTTTGACCTTGGGTGGGTGTGCCCAGCTTGACATCACTCGTGTCAGGGCGCCTGTGGTGGCCCGAGTGCTCTGCTAGCGAAAACTGAGCCCTCCCAAGCTCCGAGGGTTGAGGAGGCTGTTGCAGCCGAAAATGGAGCTCAGGTGAGAGGGAGCAAACATCCCCCCCCGAGCTCTATTTTGCTGGCAGGGACATCATGGGCAGTTCTTCGCTATTTCCAGGGTGGCCCCACAGGCCAGATCTAAGCACCCTGTGGGCTGGATCCAGCCCGTGGACCTTGAGTTTGACACCCCTGCCTAGAAAGTTGCTGCCTAGCTATAGTCCTGGAGAAGCTCACAGGACAGTTCTGTATTCAGCAGTGTCTCATGTTTGCAACTAGTGCTTTAGACATCCAGAGGCAGAAGTTTGAGCCCCACAAACTGATCTGAAGGTATAGCATACTCTCCACATTGCCGGACGGTGTTTTATGCACTCAGCGGTTGCTAGGGAAGGATCCAATTATTTGAGACATTCAGTTTCTGAGACTTGCCAACCATCCCGCCATTTTATAATGTGCCTCCTACCATTCCTTTATTACATCCACGCTTTTTGGCAGGCTGAAGGAGGCACTGCATTTCTGTAGCAGCACCAACTTTTGAGAACAGCCTTCCTGTGAGATCCGCGGCGGCACAGTGGTTAGAGTGCAGTACTGCAGGCTACTTCTGCTGCCTGCAGGCTGCCTGCAATTTGGCAGTTCAAATCTCACCAGGCTCAAGGTTGACTCAGCCTTCCAGCCTCAGGCTGTAAAGTCTTGTAAAGCAGTATATAAGTCTAAGTGCTATTGCTATTAGTCTGGATCAATCCCCATGGTTGATTTTTCAGGAACTTTTGAAGATGAAGCTGTTCTGAAAGGCCTGTTTGGTTGTTTCCACCTTATTTTTATTTTTGGGGTTTTACCATTGCATTATATTGTCATTGCATTTTTATTTCATTGTATATTTATTTTGTACAATGACAATAAAGACTATACTAATTTTTAAACCATAGATAGGTATTTCTTATCCCTGTATAAGCCTCCAAATTTTTTTGTTGGACACTACATAGGAATATGCTACCTGAGTAAGTAAAATCCAAAATTAGAAGGAAAAAGCATTATGAGCTTCTAAATACGCATCACTTTTATGTTAGTCTACAAATGGAAATAACGTTTTCTTCTAAAATGCCCTGATTCTGCCTTACCAAGATAATCAAGTAGTTTTCTGGAGCGAAGTCTTCTAATGCAGGAAGTAGTATCTTTGGAGTCTTACCATTTTGATTTTAAACAGTGTTTCTTAACACCAGCAACTTTAAAGATGTATGGACTTCAACTCCCAGAATTCTTCAGCCAGCATGTTGGCTGAAAAGTTCCGGGAGTTGAAATCCATGCATCTTAAAGTTGCCGACGTTGAGAAAAAATGGTTTAAACAGACCCACAACCACAATCTGACCATTATTAGATGGACAATATACAAAATAAAGACCAAGAAGACTATTATTACTTTAAAGGTGCAGTGAATAACCTTTTTTTTAAATACTTCCACCCTGTAGTCACCCGAATGGATCCTAGAAACGTGGCATCCATCTGAGAAAGCAATGTACCCAGATTACTTTGCTAAGAGAGAACAATGGAAGAAACTGCGCCTGGAAAGTTGGGACAAGGAGGTTGGTTACCGGACTATATTTTACAGTTTTGCTTTTCCGTGAAATAATTTGGAAGCAAGTCACAAATCTGTGGGGTGATACTTTGGGATCTTAAAATGTGGGCTCATGGCCTATCACCCTATTATTTAGTCCCCCTCCTTGAGCATGTGAGGGAGCCAGAAGTCTTAACTCTTTCAGAGTGGACAGGTAAGGAGTAAAATGGGTGCCTTAGAGAAGAAAAACACACTTTCCCTCTTAAAAGCCTCACCAAAATGGTTATTTCCCAAAGGAGCTTAATATTTGGCATGCTATAAATTCGTTCACTCGCTCACCCCTCTCCCTCTTTCTTTTCTTTCTCTTTCTTTTCTTTTCCTTCCTTCCTGCCTTCCTTCTTTCCTTCCTGCCTCCCTCCCTGCCTGCCTCCCTCCCTGCCCGTTTGTCTGTCTCTTTCTCTTCAAGGAAGCCAGGCTTTTCTGGGGTTCAAATAGCCACACAGGCTCAGGAAAATAATGTGCCTGTAAGATGATAATTATATGATGACATGCCCTACACACTTTGGCTTCTTAATTCAAATTTTTGCTGGGATCATGTGGCTACTTTGGAAGTTTAGAAAATGATGTGGCCTTTTGAGAAAGTGCCACATATTTCAATGCTCTTATCTATTCCGAGGGATGCTTCTGCCTATAGCACTGAGGCACACGTAATCCCGAAAATCCTAAAGATACATCAGAGTGAACTTGACCAGTTGAGCTGGTTTAGTATTAGATGCATTCATTCAGCCTCTGTCCATTTGGAGCTCTCTCCCAACTTCTGGAACACAGTGGCTCAATGGCTGAGACACTGAACTTGTCAATCAAAAAGATTGGCAGTTTGAATCCCTAGCGCCACGTAACGGAGTGAGCTCCTGTTACTTGTCCCAGCCTCTGCCAACCTAGCAGTTCAAAACCAAGTAAAAATGCAAGTAGAAAAATAGGAACATCTTTGGTGGGAAGGTGACAGCGTTCCATGCGCCTTCGGTGCTTAGTCATGCTGGCCATCTGACTATGGAGATGTCTTCGGACAGCGCTGGCTCTTCAGCTTTGAAACGATGAGCACCGCCCCCTAGAGTCGGGAACGACTAGCACACATGTGCAAGGGAACCTTTACCTTTATTCTTTTCTATTCATCCCTGAATCTCCAAAGAAGTTTTTAAATGGATGGAGTCGGGGCGGGGGGACATTCTTTATAGCAATATCACTGTATTTTTTTTTTCTAGATCTGTTGCTGGCTGGAATTGGAAATGAACTTTTAATCAAAGCGCCCCCAAATATCTTAAAACAGCCTATTTTCAAACAATACTGTGACACTGCTTACTGTTGGTGGTTTTTTAAAAAATGGATTCAGGGGTGCATTATGTTTATGAACTGCCGTATTAAGGTTTTTCATGCTTGAAAGGAATGATTTGACTTTAAAAATGCTTCCACTGAACTCTCTCCTCATCTTGTAGCTATCTTACAAAACAAAACAACACACACACACACACCTTCCAAGAAATTAAAAAACCCTTTGGATGTGCTGCTGGAAACTTCTTTTAATTACAGGTAGTCCTCAACTTATGACAACAATGGAGCCCCCAAGTTTCTATTGCTGAGCATTGTTAAGTGAGGTTTGCTCCATTTTACGACTTTGCCGTAATGGTTAAGCGAATCACCGCAGTCAAATTAGCAACGTGGTGACTCCAGCTTCCCCATTGACTTTGCTTGTCAGAAGATCACAGAAAGTGATCACACGACCCCTGGACACGGCAACCGTCACAAATATGAGCTAATTGCTGAAGCATCTGAATTTGGCTCACCCAACTGTGGGGATGCTGCAGTGGCGGTGTGAAAAACAACCCATAAGTCATAAATTGCTCTTTTCAAAGAACGACCAGTAAATGAATGGTTGCAAGTTGAGGACTGCCTGTATAAGAAATGTTGGGAGTGGTCTGGAAGCCACCCCAGATGCCTTGTTGAGACGAAGCACAGCCCCCTATCCTCTGCCTCATCACTACCTCCTGGCTCAGCGTTTCCTCGTCAGATAGAATGCCATGCATTAGTTCAGAGGTCTTCAAACTTGGCGACTTTAAGACTTGTGAACTTCAACTCCCAGATTTCTCCAGCCAGAATTCTGGGAGTTGAAGTCCACAAGTCTTCAAGTTGCCAAGTTTGGAGACCCTTGCATTAGTTATACAGGTAAATCCTGAAAGTTATGATCGCAACTGAGCCCAAAGTTTATGTTGCTAAGCGAGATGCTTGCTAAGCGACCGTTTTGTCCCATTTCAAGGCCTTTCTCGCCACCGTTGTTAAGTGAGTCACTGCAGTGGTGAAATTAGTAACACAGCTGTTCAGTGAATCTGGTTCCCCCATTGACTGCCTGTCAGAAGGTCGCAAAAGGTCAGGATCACCACATGATCTTGAGATACTGCAGCCGTCATAAACATGAGTCAGTTGCCAAGCATCCGAATTTTGATCATGGGGATGCTACATTGGCTGTAAGCGTGAAAAATGGTCCCAAGTCACTTTTTTCCATGATGCCGTAACTTTGAAATGGCCACTACATGAACTATGTGCTCGTAAGCCAAAGGACTACCTGTAATGTGGAACCACTGCTTAAGATGTGTCCTAAATTATACATTTCCCCCTCGAGTGTATTAAATACTTGAGGTTCTGGGTAGTGCTTAACCCTTTTTCTCTCACTGACAGGTCCAGCAGCTTCAGGAAGAAACCCCACCCGGTGGTCCTACTACTGAAGACTTACCTCCCGCTCGTAAAGAGGGACACCTGCCTCCTCTCTGGTGGCAGTACGTAACTAAGCCTCGCAGATACCCGATGTAAAATGCTCCTTTCTGGAAGGTCTATCTAATCCCACGAAATGTTTCTGTGAGTTTCCTGCAGCCGCTCTTCCTTGTATTACTGTACTAGAAAACCCAATAAAAGTCTGATATAAGCTGAACAGTGAACCTGCCTACCTGGGCCATTACGATATAGAATTACCTGAGCGATCTTAACTCAGACAAGGAAGATGTGCGGTGTCTCTTAAAGAAGTCAAATGATACTCCACAATGTTGGCATTGAGCTGGGATGGCGAACCTATGGCCCGCCTGCCACAGGTGGCACGCGGAGCCCCACTCTGCGGACATGCGTGCCGTCGCCCAGCTCAGCTTCACTGTGCATGCGTGCGCGCCTCCTGCTGGTCAGCTGATTTTCGTATCTCTGCCACACATGCGGGAGACGTGCACATGCACAGGGGTGGGGTGGTCGCGTATTCATATGCGGGGAGGGCGGGTGAATAACCATCCCCCCAGTGCCCCATTTTTAGTCCAAGGAGACATCAGGGAGGCCTGCTAGGACCAAAACAAGGGGGGTTGAATTGCACGCCGGGGACCCCTGATATAAAGGATGTAGTTAACAAAAGGAATCCATTATGTAATTTTGCTTCTGTGTGCGTCACTGGTGGGTTTCAAAAATTTTTAGAATCTATTCTGTAGGTATGGTCTATTTTGTGGGCATGGCTAGGCTGTCATGTGACCGGGTAGGAGTGGCCAACTTGTAAAATGTGGTGAAACTCATTTAACAACGCTCCTACTTAGCAACCAAAATTTTGGGCTCAATTGTGATCATAAGTTCTTTCTTTTTCTTCCTTCCTTCCTTCTTTCTTTCTTATATCTCTCTCTCCCACTTTCTTTCCCTTTCTTTTTCTTCCATTCTTTCTTGTGTGTATCTCTCCCTCTTTCATTCTTTCCTTCCTTTCTCTTCTTTGTTTGTCTTTTCTTTTTCTATCTCTCTCTTTTTCTCTCTCCCTCTTCCTTCCTTTTATACTCTTACTCTTTCTTTCTCTCCCTCTCTAGCCCCCCCCCCCTTACACACACACATACCTTCCAGTTGGTGAAAAATTCCCTTTTGCCAGCTGGGAAGCTAGCAAAGAAGCCTCGTTTTCCCAGCCGCCTGCTGCCTGCAGTTCTCAGTGGAAGGAGGCAGGGAAGCCTCCTTCTTCAAGAGCTGGCTTTGGAGATGGCCAGCCTCTCCCGTCACTGTGCCCTTCACTCGCTTTTTACCCAGAGGCTCTGCTAGTGGGGCGCCTACCATTTCACCTCCCAAGAGAAGCTCGAGAGACACGCAAATGGTCGCAACTCGCGGCTGCCAAGGACGCTGGACCCTGGGGTTGGCATTGGCGCCCACTGCTGCTCCTTCTGCTGCTCCCAGTAACGCAGGCTTCTTGGAGAGCATTACGTTGCAGTTGCAGTGGTGCACCGATTCCAGCAGCTGCGTTTTGTCTTGAAATTTGCTGTCCCGGCAACCCGAAGGGGACATTCTCCCAGTGGCGTCTCAGGTGCTCCCACCCTTAGCCGGGAGGGAGTGAGGATGGCTGGGTGCAGTTTGGCACTTCCTGGCTCCCCTCAGATCATCAAGGGGCCTCGTGTGTCTGCTCACTCGCATGACCTGCATGCTTCCAGCGGGAATGGGAAGCGCGGGGATCTTAATGTAGTAGGGCGAGGGAGGCTGGAGCGGAAGGTTAAATAAACAAATTTGGCTTTGCTTCCTTGCACGACAAGAAAGTTGCCTGAGACGCCGCTAGGAGAATGTCCCTTTCGGGTTGCTGGAACCGCAAGTTTCAAGGCAAAACGCAGCTGCGTCTCAGGCAACTTTCTCTCTTGCCACGCAAGGAAGCTTTCTTCTCGTTGCACAAGAAAGCGAAGCCAATTTTATTTGGTTGGTTCCCAGACTGTGGGCAGCGATCTGACAGCGCTTTTTATGCCCATGGTGGCCCATTTCGTTGCATTTTGCCCCGCGGCTCTCGCTCGAGATTCCAGCTAATTTTCTCCCAAGCTGCGGGCGCGAACACCGGGGAATCTCCCGCTTCAGCCTCCCCTGCCCTACTATATTAGAATCCCCGCACTTCCCTGCCGGACAATGGGAGGGGGGCTTCCTCGCACGCCTTCGGAGAAAGAAAGAAAGCCCCCCCCCCCCTCACTGCCCGAACGTGTGAAGGAAGGAAGCTGCAGACTCATTTGCCTTCGGCCATGCGACCTTTCGTTCTCTGCTGCATGAAAGAGTTAATTAGGCAGACAGCGAACGAAAGGTCGCGTAGCCGAGGCAAAGGAGCCTGCAGCTTCCTTCCTTCACATGTTCGGGTAATGGGAGGGGCTTTCCTCGCACGCCTTCAGAGAAAGAAGGCGTGCGAGAAAGCCCCCCCCCCAACTCCCTCTCCGAGTCGGGGCGATTGATGAGCCAGCCAATCAGCAAGCGGCGTGCGGGGCGAGCGAGCCAGGGGGGGCAGGCTGGAGGGAGCGTTCTGGTACTGTGCCACTGGACGAACGAGTTCCAAAAGGTACACTAAATTTCACGAACTGGTTCTAGCGTACTGGTGCGAACCGGCTGAAACCCACCCCTGGTATGCGTGCACATGTGACCGAAGCGGGCTCTTACCCTTTTACCTACTGAAGCCAAAGTACATAAAATTGAGCTGGGAAAAAGTTGGAATCCCTTTGGACCACTGATCCCAACTTTAATTTTTGCAGTCCCTTCTTCCAGGTAGAAAGCACGTTGTATTCTCTTGAGTTAACTGCTCCCTGGCCAGATTCCGTCTTAAAACAGAATACAAAACTGCAGCCTTCTAATGCTAATAAGTTGGTCAGCGCTTTGAGGATAATGGTTAAAGATGCTTGTAAGAAATAGTTTACAGTTAATGAATTAATAAGGATTAACCTGTTGAAAACCATACTTTCTGTGGCAGAAGGTAATAAGCTCTGGATCATCCCAATTAAAAAGTTGCTAGGCTTTTTGAGAGACTAGATGGGTCCTTGAATACCTGATCCTTCACTGAACGCTCAAAGGCCTCAGGATGTCACAGGAGCTTAAGCCTTCTTAATTATGAGCAATGAGCTTTAGGGAAGTTGCTTTGATTAAGAATGAACAAATGGAAAGTGCCTTTCTTGCCACAAGTTGTCTTAATGGTTTCCACCTTATTTATTAAATTAGCACAGGGGCCTCATACTGGAAATGAAGTTGACCTATAAGCTCAGCCTCCGAAACTTTCGTTGCAAGGTAGTTTTCTTCAATACAAGGCAGGGGTGGGATTCAGCCGGCTCGCACTGGTTCGGGCAAACTGATTGTTAATTTTGCATCTGGTTTGCTAAACTGGTTGTTGCAAGGACTGGCTGCCCCCCCCCCTCCCAGGAGTCTCCACGCGCCCCATTCATCATGCAGGTAAGTACAGGGCCCATGGGAAGGCTCTGGGAGGGTGAAAAACAGGCCTCCAGGAAGTCTAGAAACAGGCCAGTTTCCGGCCTCTGGAGCCCAGGGCCATTTTCACCCTGCTGCAGGGCTCAGGGAAAGCCTCCAGAGCCTGGGGAGGGCGAAAAACGGGCCTGAGTTCTGAAAATAGGTCCTTTTCCAGCCTCCGGATGGCCTCTGCAGTCTGGGGGAGGCAGTTTTCGCCCTCTTGGAGGCTTGGGAGACATTCCCCAAGCCCTCCAGGAGGGTGAAAACAGCCTACCGTAAGTCTAAAAATGGGCCTGCTTCTGGCCTCCAGAGGGCTTCCGGATCGCAGGGGAGGCCGTTTTTGCCCACCTGGAGGCTTGAGGAAAGCCTCCAAAGGATGGAGAGGGCAAAAACGCCCCCCCCCCCCCCAGCCATGGTGCAGGAAGCTGAGTAGGCCACACCCACCATGGCCATACCCACCCAGCAACCGTGCAGAGAACTGGTTGCTAACATTTTTCAATCCCAGCCGATACAAGGTAATTCTCAACTTATGACAATATAGGCCAACATTGCTGTTGCTAAGTGAAACTAAGTTAATTTTGCCCCATTTTGACCTTTCTTGCCACAGTTAAGCGAAACACTGCAGCTATTAAAAGTTTGTAGTGCGGCTGTTAAGTGACTTTGGTTTCCCCGTTGAGTTGGCTTATCAGGTCGAAAAAGGATCACATGATCCCGGGAAAATTGCAATCACATCATAAATATGAACCGCTCGCCAAGCATCTGACTTTCAATCATGTGACCACGGATGCTGCAGTGGTTGTCAAGTGTGAAAAAACGTTTCTGCAAAAAGTGATCTAGGAATGACAATGATGCCACACCAATCATAAATTTATCTTTTTATTGATACCAGTAAGAACTTCCCATTCATTTATTGGTTTTTCATGCTTTTGGCATGAAAAACTAACACACTCTAACATCAGATTAAACGGCAAGGTTCCATCTTTATTCGGTATCTAAACTGCACTTTTTAGCTTTTCTCTTGTGAACTGCAGTAGAAATCAGCAGTAGGCGCCGCGGTGGCATGGTGGTTAGAGTGCAGTACTGCAGGCTACTTCTGCTGCCTGCCAGTTGCCAGCAGTTTGGCAATCTCACCAGGCTCAAGTTTGACTCAGTTTTCCATCCTCCCAAGGTGGGTAAAATAAGGGCCCAGATTGTTGAGGACAATATGCTGACTCTGTAAACCACTTAGAGAGGACTGTAAAGCACTGTGAAGCGGTATATGTCTAAGTGCTGGATGAGGAGGGAAAAATAATAATGATTGAGATTAAAACAGAGCAAAAACAAATACTCCTCACTATAATTTATGCATCAAATAACAATCAAACTGAATTTTATAGAAAAGCATATAACAAAATAATGGAATTAGAATACGAAAATGTATATTTGATTGGAGATTTCAGTGCAATAGTGGACATCAAAAAAGATTATAAAAGTAACAAGAACAACAAGATAAGGAAGAGAATACGGCCAAACTCTTTGAAATGACGCAAGAACTGAGTTTACAAGATGCGTGGAGAGAAACCAAATAGAAGACAGAACCAATATACATTCTATTCAAATCCACATAAATCCTGGTCTAGGATCGATATGGCATGGATGACCCCAGGGCTGGTAAAAGAAATTGAAGAGACAGAAACAATGACTAATACCTGGGCAGATCACAATCCTATTAAAGTAATATGGAAAGGACGAAAGAAAAAAAAACGGGAGATGGACGATGAACAAGGAAATACTGAAAGAAAAAGAATATACACAGGTGATTGAAAAGGAGATGAGAGTATTTTTTAAAAATAAATACAAAGGAAGATACATCTGCTACAATATTTGTGGGATACCACCAAAGTGTAGGACTTACTATAGCTTCCACGATAAGAAGAAGAAAGAATAGGAAACAAAAGCAAGAGCGAATGCAGGAAGAAATCAAAAGATTAGAACTAGATTTACAGTCCATGCCTCAAAATAACAAGATAAAAGAAAAAAATAGATCTAATAAGACATAAATTGAATCTGACCATACAAGATGAAATCGCACAAAAAGTTACAACGGCAAAGCAAAATTTCTTTGAACACACATGTTTTTCAGTGGCATGTCTTGCTGATCTCAAAATGAAGATAGATTTATATGCTTCCATGTGGCTAACCATTTTCATTCTTCTATCGTACTTTGTTGAGGCATCGTGATCATTAGACCCTCGCTGCCTTGTGGGCAAATATACTCACTGGTGTATTCGGAAGTAGCTTGAAAAATGTATTCAATCGGCACCTTTATTACCTGTTTTCTAAATCATCTCATCCAAATATGTAAAATTAATACGTTTTATCTTGGAGGTCGATAATTTCCCACAATTTATAGACCAGTGATACTTAAAAAGGCACCAACAAGATCCCACACAAATCCTTTCTTGGCTTATACACAAAAGACACAACCAACTCCAAAGCAGGTTTTATCAGCAGGTCTTTATTGTAATATAGGCTTGAAGCATTCATTACAAGGTAGAAGGGAAGCACAGTTAACAGCTATTTTTTTATTTTTAGCAGTTCGGAAGGAAAACACTGCATGGGGAATAGAGAGGTCAACTCTCGGTACAAACTAGCAAACTAAACCACAAGAACTTACCATTAGAAACATTTTACATTGTGACGCTGCTGTTACAATAGGCAAGGAACACAAAAAAAGATAAAAAGGAAAAGAAATCTCAAAAAACAAACCAACAGAACTATCCAAAGTGGTGTTGTTGTTGTTTTTTTGCCACATGTTAACATCAAATTTTGGCAATATCATTATTTTTAACCAAGATTGAATTCTGGTGTTGAAAAGGAAAGAGGCTGCACTCTCAAATACAGCGTCATCCAAAATGTTTCCTTAAAACGTGCTTTTTCTGAAAAATATCTCCCGCGTGAGCTTCGCTGAAAGCGACGGGGCTGGGTATGCAAGGGTTAACAGAATCACCTTTCTTTAAAAAAGGAAAAAAGCTTAGAAAAATCAGCTTGTCAGCCTGCACCCTTTTTTTTTGTCCATTTTTCTTTTCTCTCTCTCTCAAGTGGGTAAGAAAAATGAAATCTCGGAGCATCATTTGCAAAGAGCATCTGCTCGTTTTTCAGGACAAGCGGGCTGGTTTGACAGCACTGTTTTATTTTTTAATTTTTATTTTTCCGAAGGAAGAAAAAGCTTATTATTTTTTGGATCATGCTTTTTTTTTTTTTTTTTGCACTTTTCGCTTCCGATGCCATAATGAAAAAGTGTTAAGCAACCACAGCTGTGTAAATGTATACAGAACACAGTGACTATAAACAGGTTTACGATACAACTCACATCCAATGCAGTTATGTATTTAAAGCATAAGAAGTTGTTTACGTAGGCAAGATGGCAGCCAATACGAATCTCCCGAGTGTCCAGTGGTGGAAGAGATTGTGTGTGTTTGCGTGCACTCACAACCCAGCTCCTTCCACAATGAGTGGGGGCGCATCGCTGCGGCCACAAACACATCCCTCTGAAGTCAAGAATTCTGCTAGCATCGCCCATGTAGAAATAAGGCAGACGGTATCCAGTTGGACTGCAGAATGCTTTTTTAAAAAAATGAAAAAACAGAAAGCCACAAAACTGAAAACACTGGGAGGGAGGGAAGGGGGGGTGCCTGAGTTATGCACATTTCTACTGACCCCATGAAACGGAAAATACCACGGCAATGTTCATATTAAGAAAAGGAAATCTTATAAATTTATCAGCGGTGCTCCCCCCCTCCCCAATAATTGAGTGGAATAAAAAGGAAACCAGTTGTGAATGTCCCTCCCGCTATAATAAATAAAACCTAGAATGTTCCCGTCCCTTCCCGATCCCCAGATTTTGTACCCAAACTGCCGTTTTGGAAAAAACACCCCCCCTCCTCCACTTAAAAGTAACATTTGCAGTTTTACTGGAGTTCCCAGTTACTTGCCCATTCATCTATGAGTTGTTTTGTCAAAAGTCCTTGGGGGAAAAGGTTTTTCCATTTATTTGGCTACCCAGCCTGCTGGGCACAGCCAGTAAAAGGTATAAAGTTATAATTCAGAGCTCCCTGGTTTTCTTTTAATTTTTTTTTGCTCTTTATTATTATTTTTTCTAACCAAGTAGACACCCTCCTGCCTTCACTGTGTCTTGCTTTATATGTTGTGTTCTTTTTACTTCTTTCAAGGAACAACAAAGTGAAGAGAGGAATATGTAAAATTTCAGCCTGTTGCCAGGATGGTACAAAACGGATTAACGAGGTTTTACAATGACCGGAAATGAAAGCATACCGCATATTGGTTTTACAGAGGCAAGAAATCTTAACATGGTCCTTTTTTGCAGGGCCAACATAGGAAAAAATAGCTAGCAGGGAGTATCCAGAAGTCTTTTGAAAAACCTTACTTAAAATGAACACTGTTAATTCATTATGGCTTATTTGGATGCATTTACAATGAAACTACCTGCTAGGCTACATTTTTGTGCAAGAAATTAAACTCCTCCCTTCCTAATCCCTAAAAATTAACCAAATACAGCCGTTCTCTCTCTCTCTCTCTTTTCTTGTTATATATATATTGCTTTAATCAGCTTCCGTTTCCTGCTTTTGGGGCAGGAGAACAGCCCGCTGTTATTTCAGTTAAGGAGGTGTGTTCTTGCTAGGAACTTTGTACAAGAAAACAAACACCGGTTTGAGACTCCCACTATGACTTGACAAGGTGCTCTACGAAAACCGCCCAAGAGGGAGAACTGCATTACCACCGGCCAACACCCCCCCCGCCCCCACTTGCCCTTGCTAAAATTTTAACTACTTGACATTTCTTATAACCATCCTTTTGTGAATGAATACACTTTACAAAGAGTTATTAAAAGGTTAAATGGGATTTTGGCACCTTAGGGGATGGGGGGGGTGGGGGAGGAGGAACTGAGAGAATTAGAAAATGTGCAGGGGAAAATATAATCAGCCAGCTTTACAAAGAAAAATAATAATAATAATAATCAATAGTCAGGAAGATGTTCCTTTAAGCATTTCAACCTGGCCAATTCTAACCTCCCCTCCCATTTTAGAGACCACTGCCAGCTGTCTCTCCTAGAAAAATCTTGATTGTACAATAATGGACCAAGACACAAAGATGATAGCATCAGGTAAGGTCCGTCTCTTTTTTCACTCAACTTGGGCAGTGATTCAGCATCTAGGAAATACGGGGTGCTGAGCGATCGTTCGTGGTGGTCTTCCTCAGCTTAACGCCCCTGCGGATAGCATTCAGCATGTCTTCTCCCTGCGGGGCCTCCGCTGGGTTCTGCCCGCCTGTATGGGGCACAGTGGGTTGGCATGGGGGAGCAGTGATGCTGACGTCTTCTCTTTCATTCTCCTCTCCCTCGTTTTCAGCCGCCAACGGTCTCTGATCCTCTATGCTGCTCGGTTTCTGACCGACGGGGGGAAGGCTGGCTGTTGCTTGCCCACTCCACGAGGAGGTACATACAGTAGGGGTGCTGCCCCCTCCAGCCTCGGGACTTTGCTCGGAGCTTTCTTCTGCCCCACTCGGAAAACCAGGGAGCCCCGCCGGCACGTCTGGCACAGATGGAGTCTTAACGGGAATCACGGGGGTCTTAATGGGAATTGGTCCCGCGCCAATGGTCCCGCGCCTTACCGCTGGTTTGGTGGAAGGCGTCCGCCGGATGGTGGCCACACCAGGTGTGACGATCACAGGGCCAAGGGTGGTTGGGAGGCCCGCCGTGGAAGCAGGACGCTTGGCATGGAACATGCGACGGTAAGACTGGCTGATGTCGCTGTTCCTTGGAATAGTTGAAGACTTGTCGAATTCTTGCTGCTCGGTGTCTTGATCACCACTCACAGAAAAGTAGTCGTAATCTGAAACTAGGACGGCAAAAAAAGAGGAGTCAGGACAGCAAATCTTCAGGAGTAACTTGGCAATCTGCAGTGATACACTTCCCTTATTTTTTCTTGGATATGAAGTTGATTACAATTTTTAAAAAGGAAGATTAAAAACTGGTATAAAGTAAGCAGGATCAAAGGAAAAGAAATCAAAGGGAAAGATTAAAAGTACAAGAAAGGAAGAAAGTAAAAAAATAAAAGATAAAGAAGGTACGAAGAAGTAGATTTTGATTTTCTTTACAGCAGTTATTATTATACATATGAATCAGTTGCGAAAGACAATCACCAGACCATGGGGCTGCTGCAACAGCCATAAGTGTGGAAAACGGTCATAAGTCACCTTTTTTCAGTGCCGTAACTTTGAACAGTCCCTAAGTGAACTGTTGTAAATTGAGGACTACTGGTAGTCCTGGTCTTCTTGTAGTCCTCCTCAAAGGGCTGACACAAGTGGTTCTTGACTCTTAGGTATTTTTTGTGTTTGTGGATGGCCAACACTTTGCTTTTCCCTTTCTATGTCAGTTCCAGGAGAACCTTTACACCAGTGTTTCTCAACCTTGGCGACTTTAAGTCCTGTGGACTTCAACTCCCAGAATCCCCCAGCCAGCACAGCTGAAGTCCACAGGACTTAAAGTCGCCAAGGTTGAGAAACACTGCTTTACACAATTCGGGAAGTGTGTAGCAATCTTGAAAGGTGAGGGACCCGATGTAGGAAAAAAGCAACGCAAAACTGAGATTTGAGACGTGAAGGCTCCCGTTGCTTACCTTGTGAGGGAATTGTATCCTCAGAACAGCAAGGTGTGGTTGTCTGGGTGCTGTAGCCACTGGAACACTGCAAGGAATCCCTGCTGCTCCTCTGAATGTCCAGCTGCAGCCCTCGGGTAAGAGCGAGAGCCAGCTCTTCACATGCCTCCATCTCCTCTCCTTGCTATCAACACAACGAAGGTCACTCAATTAAGGATATTGTTACAAAAACACTCCCTTCTTGCAAAATCTAGTTGTCTCTTTTCAGGAGGGGTTTTCATCCACAACGGCGGACAGGTTGGACTGAAGCACTCCCCATGCTCTATACTGGCCCCCCTCCGCCTGTGTTGGGAGTACACTTTCCGTCGTCCCAAGCTGTTTCCGCTAATCTGGGTTAGGGTTTGTCGCCATGCTTGAAGGATACCTGGTTGAGGAAGGCCCCATAATTGGGTTAATACAATGGTCTAAGCCAGGGGTGTCACTTCAGACAAATGGTTATCCAACATCTTCTTTAAAACATCCAGTGTTGGAGCATTCACAACTTCTGGAGGCAAGCTGTTCCACTGATTAAGTGTTCTAACTGTTAGGAAATTCCTCCTTAGTTCTAAGTTGCTTTTCTCCTTGATTAGTTTGCACCCATTGCTTCTTCTCCTACCCTCAGGTGCTTTGGAGAATAGCTTGACATGATTAAACCATGCTTTGCTTGCCTTGGCTTGCAGATCACATCAAGCTAAAAGCAAAGGCCAGGGGAGGTTTAGTAGCAAAGGGTGTGCCTTGAACCTTTTTAATAGGAACCCACCCGCTCCATGAGTTAAACAGAGTTTCACACCTTTGGGGCAGCTGATACAGTCATGCTCCGGGCCCTTTGGGGGTCTTCTGTGGGTAGAGACGGACCACTCTGAGCTCCCCCTGGAGAGTCTGCTTCTCGTTTTTCCTTGCGACGTTGCAAAGTGTTTACCATGGGCTGGTCATAAGGACCAGGCTTAGCCCAATCCTAGGAAAAAAACTCTATTAGTCAAAGCTTAGACAGTCTCTCTCTCTCTCACTCCCTCTCTCTCTCACTCCCTCTCTCCCCGTGTCATATGCAAGCTGCAGACTCGCAGCCCTCTTACAAAAAACACCCAATACAATTCAGATAGTGGAGCCCCTTCCCCTTTCCAGAGACCGAGTGACCAGTTTTAATGCGGGTGAGATAGAATAAGTTTTGCAAATTTCTCAAGGGTTAGGCTTAGTATTTCACCGGTTTAGGGAGTCC
This sequence comes from Thamnophis elegans, assembly GCF_009769535.1. Lineage (NCBI taxonomy): Eukaryota > Metazoa > Chordata > Lepidosauria > Squamata > Natricidae > Thamnophis > Thamnophis elegans. Next base: position 67,219,187 of record NC_045548.1, read on the forward strand.
TCGACTTACGACCACAGTTGAGCTCAACATTTCTGCTGCTAAGTGAGATAGTTGCTACGTGAGTTTTGCCCCATTTTTACGACTTTTCTTGCCACAGTTGTTAAGTGAATCACTGCAGCTTTTTTTTTAAAAAAAATTCATGATGGTTGTTAAGTGAATCTGTCTTCCCCATCAACTTTTGCTTGCCAGGAAGTCCACAGAAAGTGGTCACGTTCCCTGGGACACTGCAACTGAACTGCCATTAATATGAACCACTTCTGAATTTTAATCACAGGGACACTGCAACAGCCGCATGTGTGAAAAATGATCCTAAGTCACATTTTTTTCCCCAGTGCCCTTGTAACCCTGAACGGTCACTAAATGAACTGTTGTTAAGTCGAGGACCACCCATGCTATAGGAACAGCAGTGGAAGGGAAATGGGCCTGTTACGACGATCCCAACAACGTCACCCTCCATCACCACTGGCCATGCAAGATTGGGTGAATGTGAGGATCATCTTCAACAACATGTAGCCTACAATAGGTTTAGGAGGCTAAAAACCAATCTCAAGACAAGCACTGGTAGATCTCTTCTTCTTCAGGCCTGGTTTCCCAGCATGTTTAAAATAGGAACTGCTATGTAATATAACCGAGAATTTACCCTAACCCTAGCCCCATTCCATTCTAGCACTGTTGATATTACCAAGCTGGGTAATGAAATGTCTGCAAGAAAACAGCCAAGCTCAGAGAAGGCCAAGGACCCCACACTTCAACCTAGAGTTATAAATATTCTCTTCTATTCGAATGGGGCCTTATCGGGCAAGTGTTACAAGTGAAATATTTTGGACCACTGAAATGTGGAGTGTGTTGGGGACCTCTGCTAAATAGGTATCTCTTGTCTCTTAATACAAGTTTGCCATTGACAAGAATCTGCTTAACATGCCAAGGAGAAAGCAAGGGAAGAAAATGCCAACAAGCAATTACTCATTCTTGGACTTATTGTCTACTTTGGTCTGGCCATTAATTAGCAAAGATCAGAGTCCATGAATCAAACCTACAACTATCTCGAAACCTGTCATCATCCCAGACAAATTAAACTGTGTCTACATAAATGATGCATAGGAAGCTTTTTAAAAAGGTGTTTTGTCAGTGAATATTTACGCTATTTAGGTGGAGGGGTTTTACATTCAAAAGTGCAATGGATTTCACTTTGTGAATATTTTTGATGGCCACTTTTAGGGCAGGTTTGAACCTGGAGGCAAATGTCCACATTTACAACTTGTCCTTTTGGAAGAATAATAGAAGAGTTGGAAGGGATCTTGGAGGTCTTCTAGCCCAACCTCCTGCTCAAGCAGGAGACCCTGTACCATTTCAGGCAAAGGGATGTCCAATCTCTCCTTAAACACCTCCAATGTTGGAGCACTCACAACTTCTGGAGGCAAGTGGTTCCACTGTTCTAACTGTCAGGAAATTTCTCCTTAGTTTTAGGTTGCTTCTCTCCTTAATTAAGGTCCAACCATTGCTTCTTGTTTTGTCTTCAGGTGCTCTGGAGTATAGGTTGGCCCCCTCTTTTTTGTGGGAGCCACTCAAATATTTTAACACTGCTATCATGTCAGGCCTTCTTTTCATTGTTGTGTCCAAATTAGAGATGTGTGAAATGTTAGGTCAAAGTGTTTCAGCCCAGAATGATCTCATCTTGACCGTATCATGTGGTGTGACTTCAAAACAGGGGTGAAACGCTACCGATTCGGACCGGTTCACTTGAACCAGTAATAAAATATCCTACTGGTTCATCCGAACAGATAGTAAAAAATGCTACCGGTTCGCGGATTAGAAATTGTGTAGCACAGCTGATCATTGGAGCTACCAGTTCAGGCGAACCAGTAGCATTTTTTAACATTCCGACGATCAGCTGTCCAACAATATATGCTGTGCCCCACGATTAGAAATCATGCGGCACAGCTGATTGTCGCACAACTGATCATTGGAGCTACAGGTTCAGGCGAACCGGTAGCATTTTTTAACATTCCGCCGATCAACTGTCCAACAATCAGCTGTGCCGCACGATTAAAAATTGTGCGGCACAGCTGATCGTTGCACAGCTGATCGCCGGAGGTACGCAGCAGCGTATGTGCTTGTGAAGTGAACCAGTAGCAGACTTCAGAGGATTTCACCCCGTTTCAAAAGAAGTTACTACAATCAATTTTGGAGTCAGACGAGTCCATTCCAGGCTCAGAAGATTTTGACCTCGAAAACAGTTTGATGTCTTTTAGTTTCCCAGAGTTCCTAAGCTAATTGGCCAAGCTGGAAGCTAGAATCCGAATATTCTTAGCAAATGTTGCTCCAGAGTCTCCACAGCAGTTCCTTCGGTATTTCCTACGCCAAAGAATTATGTTGTTTTTCCTCATGCTTTCTCAAAACGTTAAAGTATCTCTAGATACCAACTCTATTGGAAACGTAATTTACAATGGCCAGTTTCTCATGACATCTGATACCAGCAAGATGTTCTGAATGTGATTCCATGAAGAGTGAGATTTGGCAATAAAAAAACGCTTCACCCACAGTAATGATCTGAAAGTCTCCAGGAATTAAATCATGAATAAGGATTTTACTAGTGGGATCATGGCTGAAAGAAAAACCAAAGATTGTGCTTTATAGTATCCTTAACCCACAGAGGTGGTTAAGGCGCTAGGGTAGAAAATGGGAGATGGTGAGTTATAGTCCCGCCTTACTGGGTGATTATGGGCCAGTCACTCTTTCTCAGCCCAATCTACCTCACAGGATTATTGTGATGGGGAAATCTTGAGTTATTTGTAAAAATAATAAAGGCAGGATACAACAAAAATACATAATTAATTAAATTATATGTATATCCCATCTGCAAATACCAATTGCTACTTCATACACAATCTGAAAAGTCAAAGAATTGCATATAGGGGTGAGCTAACATGATGGCTGGTTCGGAGAACCTTCAAATCCCACCCTTGGCTGGCCCCGCCCCACCCACCCCTCCCATTCCAGGAGTCTCCACACGGCTAGTTTTGGATGCGAGGTAAGTGCAGGGCCCACACAGAGGCTTGGGGAGGGTGAAAAATGGGCCTCCAAGGAGCTTCTGGAACCTTGGGAAGGTATAAATGCTCCCCCTCCATGGTTCAGGAAGCCGATTAGGCCATGCCCACCCAGCAACCAGGCAGAGAACTTGGTGAAATTTTTGAAGCCCATCCTTGCTTGCATAGATTACAAAGCTGGGAGCATGTTCATCCAAACCAGCCTCCCCCCAAAAGAAACCTTGGCAATATTAAGACTTCTGGACTTCAATTCCCAGAATTCCCCAATTCCATGCCGGCTGGTGAATTCTGCAAATTGAACTCCACAATTCTTAATGTTGTCAAGTTTGGAGACCACTGATTCAAAAGAAATAGCACATTTTTTTTTTTAAAAAAAATCGATTATTGGTAAAGCAGGATTCCACCACCAGATGAAGAACTCAGAATGGGAGAAGCGAGCTGAAGGGCCCACGCCAAGAATTAAGTTAAGAATCGAGAAGCAATTTCTTGCAAGGGGGTGGGGTGAGGGATGACAAGGAGAGACTCTAACAGGAACGAAAAGAAACACAAACCTTCCAACTAGGAATCTGAGGTGATGGTAACATGCCTGGCCCAATGGTGTAATAATGAGCGTAGTCTGGAAGGAGGGTGGAGGAGGTGGCCCGGGTCCATGCGTGAGAGACAGACGGAATATGAGGGAAAGAACCCACACCAACTGGGGCTAAAGATGAGCCACTGGGTAAACTACAGTGATAATACCCATTAGACAACTGGAAACAAACAAAAAGGGGGAAAAAGGAGAGAAATTAATATAAATAGGTCCAAATATGGGGGAAGTACAAAGTGAAACAGGCATGCATCGCTGGGAGAAAGGAAGGGAAATGCGCCCAACGGGCTCTAGTCCCCTTTGGCTAGTCAACACCCATAACCCCGATGCTTGCTCATGCTTTGTTAATGACATTCAACTAGGCAACCATGTTCTGGAAGAGAAAACCAGAACAGGAACAAACAAAGATCATTTTCGGGAGCTGAATCGTTGGACAAAGCTACGCCCCAGAGGCGCAAGTGCTGCATAGGTCGGTGTGAGGAGACGCCTCGCAGTAAAAGGCTGTGTGGTGCTTTGTTAAGTGAGAACACCTCCTCGATAGTTTCATGCCACAAGAAGTTGAAAGAACTTCTCTGGCCAAGTTCTTCCTGGGCCTGAAAGCTCAGGATCTCCAGCGATTTCATTTCTTGCAGTAGAGCTCAAGCTTCAGAAAATGACTTTTGCGGACGAAACGAAACAAAGAAACGACGATAGGAGGAATGGAAGAGGAAATTGCTCATGGGAACGGATCACACCGATCCTCTCCTTCACTCTTTTCTCTAGGCTGCTGGGCAGATATTATATGTACCCCTGCCAAAAGGATCTGGCTTTTCAAGGGGGATTTGGAAAAACGGAACAATGGAATTTATAATCTGAGACAGCGAAAGTCTATTATTCTCTCCAGATTTGGTCTCCCTCTTTAGAAAAAGTAGATTTTTCTTATTGGTATTTTTTTGTCATAGGTGGATTTGTGGACAGAAAACTGCTCATAACAACATCCCTAACAGATGTCATTTTAAGTGTTCTGGAAAAATGTCGTTTCTGTGTCCCAAGCCTTAATTGTGTTCGCTTCAGGACACGACTGGCATTATAGGTAGTCCTCAACCTACGACCACAATTGAGCCCAAAATTGATGTTGCAAAGTGACAAAAATGTTACAGGAGTTTTGCCCCATTTTAGACTTTTCTTGTCACATTTGTTAAATGAATCCCTGCAGTTGTGAAATCAGTAACATGGTTGCTAAGTGAATCAAGCTTCCCCATTGACTTTGCTTGTCAGAAGGTCTCAAAAGAGGGTCCAGGGCATAAGTGTGAGTCAGTTGCCAAGCGTATGAATGTAAATCACGTGACCCTGGGGATGCTACAACGGTTGTAAGTGTGAAAAATATTCATAAAGTCACTTTTTCCGGTGCTGTTGTAACTTTGGTCACTAAGTGAACTGTTGTAAGTCAAGGACTATCGTCCCCCCGAAAATAAGACAGGGTCTTATTTCCTTTTGACCCCCGAAATAAGCCTTTGGCCTTATTTTCGAGGAGGTCTTATTATTTTTGAGGTGCAGGAAGCGGAGAGCGTGGTTAAAGAAGAGCCGAGGTGGCGCAGTGGTTAAATGCAGCACTGCAGGCTACTGCTAGATCAGCAGTTCAGCGGTTCAAATCTCACCGGCTCAGGGTTGACTCAGCCTTCCATCCTTCCGAGGTGGGTAAAATGAGGACCCGGATTGTTGGGGGCAATATGCTGACTCTCTGTAAACCGCTTAGAGAGGGCTGAAAGCCCTATGAAGCGGTATATAAGTCTACTGCTAAGTCTACTGCTATATTGCTACCTCATGGCTGTGTTGCAATATTTTCGGGGAGGGCTTATTTTAGTGCATGCGCTCAAAAACCCCAATTGGGCTTATTATCCGGGGAGGTCTTATTTTCGGGAAAACAGGTTACTTGCACTTGAAATATCTGCGAAGCTCTAACTAGGCCTGATCCGGGGGCAACTTCTCTGGCAAAGCTTAATTAAAAGCCAAACATCGACGTCAGCTTTTACCACAGCTTCATTCCTCTCACTTCAACCCTTCTAAGGAATCTGGACATTTTCCCATTCTCATCTGTAGCTTCTTATTATTTGCAGTTATTTTCTCCTGAATATTACAGAGCCTGGACAAAACCAAAGGACGAGTCTTCGAGATTGAAGTCTTTTTTTTTCACCTTTTCTGTGGAGGCCCAAGCCGCCATGGTGGAGCCTGAACTGACAGAGGTGGGGGAGCTGCACTCACTCACTGACTGGCAGGTCTCAGAGGCTTCAGAAGAGGCAGAGCTGGACGAATTCTGCTGGGGTTAAAAAAAAAAAAAAAAAAAAAAAGCCCAAAAGGCACCACAAAGAGGAAGGAAAGGGAAGAAAGACAAGCCAATGAAACAAAAAAAGCGAAGGACAAATACATACAGAGAAGAAGAAAAGCAGAGTGTTAGGAGTTAAAAAGAGGGGGGGGGGGGAAATCTAAGCATTAAACACAATTATAAGTTTTTTGAAGAGTGCGGAGGGACCAAAGCAATGGGTTCTACATGGTAGATTCTTCGCAGCATAGCCGACCGACTTAATGACCTTCCCAAAGGGCTTGAGAACAGGTTAGATGTCCTGGCTGCAGATTTGGGACTTCCATGCAACTGGAAGGCAATCAACGTTGGCGAAAGCGCCATATCATTTCACGAAATCGTAAAACAAAAAACTGCAAGATGTGAGAATCTCAACCCTTGCCTTCTCTGCTGAAGGAGTTAAGAAGGATGCTTCCTTCCTTCCTCTAATCAATCTTCTACAGGTGAGACTCCCTGTTCTTTCAACAGCACACAGCATGGTTCCTGTCACCATGGAAGCGAGCAAGGAACAGGCCCAAGACAGTTACACCTACGGAACAAGGTTCAAGCAACTCTGGCAGAAAGATGACCTAATTGCAAAATGTGTGGGCTGCTCCAGATACAAGAGGGGCATCATTTATTCCACGGGTACCATTCAGGATCAGGGCTGAGCTTGTAAAGCAGGAGAACACAGCTCTGAAGGTTGCCTTTAGCTTTGAAGATCTACGCTGGGCAAAACCGTAACAAGGAAACAGGACAAGTCAAGACTAACCCTACATCAATTTATGTGGTAATGACTATTCTTGAAAGAGACCGAGGGGCGAAGGACCAGGGTAGTGCAAGACAAACCTACCAATCAACATTTCCATTTCTGAAAAACCTTACTATTCACCCAGAGCACTTCTTTAAAAAGTCTGCTCAGGAGTATGCCAGATCAGGAGTCTCCTACCTTGTCTACTTTTAAGCTTTGTGGACTTCAACTCCCAGAATTCCCCCAGCTAACTGGCCGGGGAATTCTGGGAGTTGAAGTCCATAAGTCTTAAAGTGGACAAGACTGGAGATCCCTGCACCAAATTACTCTACAAATGACTCTTTGAAGGATGCACCCAACACCTGATCAAGCCATCTCTACATAAAATTTTCTTCCAAGTTTTCAGTTCAATTCCTGTTGGTCACATGCAACGTCCATATTGTTTTTAGTAACTACATACAAGGAGGTTGCCCATTGTCTTCGTCTTGGAATTATTATTATTATAAGTTACCAATCTCACCTTCAACATTTGGACTTCCTAATGGCTTCCCAATCAAACCCTAAGTCAGAACTTGCTTAGATTTCAAATGCACTAACCCTCTGGAAGGGCGCCTTATACACGCCTTCCCATTTTGAATCATAACAAGGTGAACCTGAGAATTTCTAGGATAGGAAAAGCCTGTAGCTAAAGTCCTGGCAAGTAGCTACCAAGCTACCACTCAGCTCATGGACTCTCTTCTTTATTATGGGGCAGACAAAACACAGGATCCTACCGTGCTTATTTACCGTATTTTTAGACTATAAGACGCACCGGAGTATAAGACAGACCAAGATTTTGAAGAGGTAATTTTTTTAAAAAAAGGTTTTGCACTCTGCAGGCCTCCCAAACCTTCTGCATGCTTTGTTTTTTTGTGAAAAACAGGGCATGCAGAGTTTGAGAGGCCTGCAAAGTTCTGGGGGCTGGCGGAGTGGGGCAAAAACGAGCAAAAACTGGCCCGTGTTTCACGAAAACAGGACATACATAGGCTTTGGGAGGCATGTGGAGTGCTTCTGGGGGTGGTGCCCTCATCCAAAAGGCCCATTTTTCGCTCGTTTTTGCCCTTCCCAGCCCTCAGGAGCACTTTGCAGGCCTCCCAAACCCGCTGCACGTCCATTTTTGCAAAGGGGGCGCTGTTTCGGGAGGCTAAAAATGCTGTATTCAGTGTATAAGATGCACCCAGATTTTCACCCTCTTTGGGGGGGGGGGGGGAAGGTGTGTCTTATACTCCAAAAAATACCGTATTTCTGTTTCTAAAAGCGAGGGAGGAGATAGGGAAGGGGAGGAAGGAACAATGAGATGGGATGAGGGACGGAGAGAGGGAGGGTGATGGGATGGGATGGGATGGATGGGAGGGAGGGAGGGAGGGAGGAAGGAAGGAAGGAAGGAAGGAAGGAAGGAAGCAAGGAGAAATAGTACTACTCTTATGGCTTCAACTTCAGAAGGACAGAGGAAGAAAATTCTCATCTGGCCTTCTTTTCACATACAAGTAGTTGCATTTTATACAAATATACTAACTGACAGAAATGCTTATTTCTCTTTTGAGTCAACCACCCTTTCTCTTACAGTCTAAACAACACCTCAGAAGTGCTCAATAATATGGCATAATTTTGAAATGGAACATGAAAACCCCCTCTTCTTCCACTCTTTGGAAGAGCTGCGAGACCTGTGGAATGCATTCTTTTGTCCCTCAGCAACAGAGAACGAGACATTAAAAATACATAAAAAGCATCCTAAAAAGGAGGTGGGTGGGAGGTGGTTTTCACCACAGTGTTTCTGTTAGAGACAATATTTTGCTTTCAAACACAACATATGGCATTGTACGACTATTTCTTTGTCACACCCAGCCCTTAATACGCAAGCTGCAAAAGTTACGGCTTGTCAGTTGGTTATAACACAAACTGCGCACAATGAACAGCTTTCAGGGAAATCTGTCAAGCAAGTTAGTTGGCACTCTCTTCCTAGCAGGACTTCAAACACAACTGCCGTACTAAAGGAGGAAAAATATACTTTCGTTTATGTACTTAAACTATGCTGATAATCTCTATGGTTTATTTTTGAAAGGTGACTTGTATGGACTATGATTTATCAATTAATATACGGCATGTAACTGCCAGAACCAGATAGGCCTTAGTTTTAATATAATTTTGCATCTAAGTGAAGTTAGGCTCAGTAAACCATTTGCTACAATTACTCGCTGTTGATAATTTTCCTATTCTATTACAGCAAAATTTCTCTTTGTTGGCCATTTTTAAGGACCAAGAGTTAAAAAGATTTCAAGACTGAAATTTCAGAGATTACACGTGGCATTAAAGGCAAAGTTGGTCAATAACAAGCATTCTTTCTAGGGAGCTAAACAGTATCTCCTGCAGTGACACAAACCCCACCCTTTTGGATCATGTTGTCACTCACACGCACATCCAAAAGAGACAGCTGTTGGTGTCGAACGCAGCTTTTGTCAACCTCTTGCAAATATTCATGGCTTCAGCTCGCACATTTCTGAAAATATCCTCTATCAGAGATGGATAAGCCACTACAGGTAGTCCTCAACTTACAACCGCAACTGTGCCCAAGGTTTGTGTTGCTAAGCAAGACAGTTGTTAAGTGACTTTTGCCCACTTCCTTGCCACAGTCATTAAGTGAAACACTGCAGCTGTTAAGTTAGTTGTTAAGTGAATCCAGCTTCCCCATTGACTTTGCTTATCAGAAGGTCACAAGAGCTGACCACGTGACACTGCAACCGTCATAAATGTGAGTCAGTTGCCAAGCATTCAAATTTTGATCATGTGACTGTGGGGATGCTGCAATGAGTCAGTATATTATGAACTGGAGTAGCCATAACAACAAGCCAGCCAATGGGAACTGTTTGGTGATGGAGACACAGGATTTGTTGTGAGCCATGTCAGATGGCTCGGAGCCTGAGCGTGACTTAGCTTAACTGTTCTGTGTATATAAGAGTGTTTGTCCTTACTCTTTGCTTCTACTTCTAGTTCTGATCCTTGCTTCTACTCCTTATACTTGCTACCACGTTACAACAGCTGCATGGGTATTGTATACATGCATCATGTTATATATTATCGTATATAAAGAAGTTTATATACGTTACAACAGCTGCATGAGTATTGTATACATGCATCATGTTTTATATTATTGTGTATGAAGAAGTTTATATACATTACAAAAGCTGCATGGATATTGTATACATGCATCATGTTTTATATTATCGTATATAAAGAAGTTTATATATGTTACAAGAGCTGCATGGGTATTGTATACATGCATCATGTTATATATTATTGTGAATAAAGAAGTTTCTTCTTTAAATGAATCCTACTGAATTATTTACTTGCGTGCTAGCTGGATAGCTACAGACTCTGACACAAGGGTCATGTGAAAAACGGTCATAAATCACTTTTTTCAGTCGCACTGTAGCTTTGAACGGCCACTAAATGAACTGAGTCAGTATATTATGAACTGGAGTAGCCATAACAACAAGCCAGCCAATGGGAACTGTTTGGTGATGGAGACACAGGATTTGTTATGAGCCATGTCAGATGGCTCGGAGCCTGAGCGTGACTTAGCTTAACTGTTCTGTGTATATAAGAGTGTTTGTCCTTACTCTTTGCTTCTACTTCTAGTTCTGATCCTTGCTTCTACTCCTTATACTTGCTACCACGTTACAACAGCTGCATGGGTATTGTATACATGCATCATTTTTTATATTATCGTATATAAAGAAGTTTATATACGTTACAAGAGCTGCATGGGTATTGTATACATGCATCATTTTTTATATTATCGTATATAAAGAAGTTTATATACGTTACAAGAGCTGCATGGGTATTGTATACATGCATCATTTTTTATATTATCGTATATAAAGAAGTTTATATACGTTACAACAGCTGCATGGGTATTGTATACATGCATCATGTTATATATTATCGTATATAAAGAAGTTTATATACGTTACAACAGCTGCATGGGTATTGTATACATGCATCATGTTTTATATTATTGTGTATAAAGAAGTTTATATACGTTACAAAAGCTGCATGGATATTGTATACATGCATCATGTTTTATATTATCGTATATAAAGAAGTTTATATATGTTACAAGAGCTGCATGGGTATTGTATACATGCATCATGTTATATATTATTGTGTATAAAGAAGTTTCTTCTTTAAATGAATCCTACTGAATTATTTACTTGCGTGCTAGCTGGATAGCTACAGACTCTGACACAAGGGTCATGTGAAAAATGGTCATAAATCACTTTTTTCAGTCGCACTGTAGCTTTGAACGGCCACTAAATGAACTGCTGTAAATCGAGGATTACCTGTAGATACTGATAAACTCATACTGAGCTAGAAATCCATGTACCTTTGTCTATGGTGGCTAGGACTGATGAGAACTGTAGTTCATTCACATGCCACAGGTTGTTCATTTCTGCCTGTAGCAATTAAGATGGCCTCAGACATAGCCAACATACTAACATAATGCTAATTCTTGAAATCAGGGATCATGGATTAAGACAATTTATAAGAAATTGGGTGTTATATAAAATCTAAGCTTGAGTGTGTTTTGCCCCAAAAATGACAGAGAACATACTAGGAAATCTTGACTAGCAGCTAATACTCGTCCTGAATCATCTATCCTACTTGCTTGCATATCCAATTTTGCTACCTCAATTTTCAAGGTATTACAGAGTATGACATGTTAAAAGACATAAAAGGGCTTTCTATTTTTAAGAGCAGCCGTGGCGCAGTGGTTAGGACGCAGTACTGCAGGCAACTTCTGCTGACTGCCGGCTGCCTGCAATTTGGCAGTTCGAATCTCACCAAGCTCAAGGTTGACTGAGCCTTCCATCCTTCTGAGGTCGATAAAATGAAAAGCCAGGTTGTTGGGGGCAATAGGCTGACTCTGTAAACCACTTAGGGAGGGCTGTAAAGCACTGTGAAGTGGTATATACGTTTTATCGCTATTGGTGAGACAGATTTCCTATGGGAGACAAGCCATCTTCTAGGCTTCTCTTTATCAATGACAAGCTAATTTCAGCTACACCTCCTAAGCTGTTGGAGGGTTTAAGGCTATTCAAGATTTTTCGAAGCCAAACGTAAGATACAATTCAACAAGAATGCAGAATGCAGATAGCCAACTTTGGCTGGAGGACCTCCTGGAGTTCTCCAAAGCTAGCCTTCCTTTCTCCCCCAGAGTTACCAGATAAGCCATCACCATCACACCACAAGAGTTGAAGACATACCTGGTTGGGGGCTTCGGGCGGCATCGGGGACGGTGACTTGGATTGAAAAGCGTCCTGGGACATGAATCCAGAGTCGTGCGAGGAGACACTGGAGAGCCTCATTGGTGCCTGCTGAGGCAGATTGGAGCTGCGGTAGCGATAGTGTGAACTGGGTGAGTGAGAATGCGAGCCACTTGACCGGGAGTCACTACTGTTTACACTGTTCAGACTGCTGTGAGATACAAAGGAAGAGAATGGGGGCAAGGGGAAGGGGAGAGGAGGGGAACGAAACAGAACAAAAAGGGGTAGGTAGGGAGAAACCGGCACAATACAATTAACGTCCCATGGATCCCCGGCTAGGCATGCGCAAATCATAAAATGGTGAAACCGGAAGAAGTAGTTTTAAGCCATAGGTTTGCTGCAGTATCCTTAGTAACCAGACAGAAAATGGCACATCAAGGGAGTGATGCTCAAATTCTAATCTTACAGATTAACAAAGTTGGAAGGGACCTTGTAGGTCATCTTGTCCAAACTCCCCCACCCAACCAGGGGACCCTACACCATTTCTGACAAATGGTCCTATATCTTCTTGAAAGCTTCCAGTGATGAAGCTCCCACAACTTCCGAAGGCAACTTCTGTTTCATGGGCTGATTGTTCTCACTCAGAAATTTTCTCCTTATTTCCAGGTTGAATCTCTCCTTGATCAGTTTCCATCCACTATTCCTTGCCTGGCCTTCAGGTGCTTTGGAAAAGCTACAACTGAACGTAAAAATAATCCCGTGCTGGTTGCCTGAGGTGTCTCAGAATTTCTTCCAGGAGAATAGCTAGGGGTGAAAGGGCACAACGTTCTAAAAGGTTTTGGTACCCCCGGGATTCTCTCAGCTGTTGGCCCAACAATTTGACAACACTCTTTACTCCTTGACAAAACTTCAGGGATGTCTGTTGGGTTCCAGGGGCCATTCTCAAAACCTTGAAGGATCACTCCTGCTTTAATCTTGTTGATTCCAATACTCTGATAACACAAGGCAGCAAAGTGAAAATTGTTATGGATTTATTTTAAGGTGTAATAGCAGCCTCTTGGAGGACCAGTGAAGGAGCAATGTGGCTTATTTGGTCATCGCCAACACCACGCATCTCCTTGCAACAACGTCTTGCCGTCTTTGGCTATAAGACTTACAGCCTGCCTGTTGTGGCACTCCAGCAGCCTGTGGAGCTGGCAGCTGACAGTGAGGAGGTTGATGCGCAGAGCTGCCAGGTGAAGGGAACAATTAAGGAACAGGGTCGACTTGGGAGTAAATGTACAAGTGGACACTGAATGGCTTCACCCATAGGGAATAAAGAGAAATCAAAGGGGAGTGGTGTTTGCAGGAGACCATTAGTTTGCTTATCTATCAGCCTGGCAACTATACAAGGACTGATAAGGTCTGTTGTTGCAATTCATCCTTGAAAGGCTTTTTGCCAGAACTTTTCTGTAAGTGAATGCTAGGAATTCACATTAGCCAACTAAAAAGGGGTATTTTTCGGGACAAGGAGTCTGTTTCGTGATTTTGTGACACCTAGGTCAGAACACTGCCATTTTCCTTTTACCTTTCAGGATACTGCATTTTTAAAAGCCCAGTGTTTCCCGCCATCAACATAAATATCTATAGCTCTCTTGGATATAGATACTATATATAAAGGCATGCACGGAGGGCTAACTTTGCATGGGAATGCAAATGAACTGCTCTCTCTTTTTCTCTCATGCCACGGATGCTGTTACAGCATCTCCAATCCGTGTGATTTAGAAAGGCAAACATTTTAAAATAAAGTGATAATAATGTGAGAGCATCGGGGCTGTGGAGAAATGAAAGGACAGAAGAGACAGCAGGAAGTTTTTTTCCTTTTGCTGGAGAAAAGGAGAAAAGTAAGGTTTCAAAACACCTGGGAAGAAGCAAGGAATTAGGTGTGCATGCGGTCAACTGTTTTAGCCACAAGAAAAACAGTTTCTTGGAGGAGGTAGAGAAGGCATCTCAAGAGTTCCAGGACACACAAACAAAAATTAACATATTGAAACAGTGCTGAACAGTTCCACAGCTATTGCATCTAACAACAAACAACTTTATCCTAAATGTTTTGACAAGACATTTGATGCACTCAGATATTTTAATCCGCTAGGCCAGCGGTCTCCAACCTTGGCAACTTTAAGACTTGTGGACTTCAACTCCCATGGTTCCTCCACCAGCAAAGCTTCAACTCTGGGAGTTGAAGTCCACAAGTCTTAAAGTTGCCAAGGTTGGAGACCACTGTGCTGGGCAACTAAAGTCCCTTCATAATTAGTTCTCGTTCTTTTATTCCACCTTAAAGGTTCAAGGTCAGGAGAGCAGCGCAGAGAAGAGCAGGCTCTGAATCAGCAATTAAACAGGTAAACCGACTCAATGAAAAGATACCTTTTAATTTTCTCAAGCTGCTTTGGGTAAAAAAAAAAATAAAGCACTGGAATCCTCGACCTTAGGCATTTCTGAATCGCTCAAATATTAGCAAGCAAATCAACAGAAATTTTTAATGAAAATGTTATCCGGCTTTGGAGACACCTCGGGATTCCAAAATGTTAAGTAGTAGGGTGTCATGGCCCCGTCAGATCCTGGTTTGGAGACGGGATTGGAACCGGGACCATCCGATGGGGATGGCACATCTTCCCTGGAACCTCTGGGGAGTCCAGGAGCCGAGGACAATGCTGCCCCAGGCCCTTCCAGCATTGGGGGGAAGTGGTTGACCCGTATGGGGAGCTGCATACCTTCACAAATGCTGGAGAAGATTGGCTGCAGACAGGCAGTGGTGATGAGAGACAACAGATTCCCCTCTCGCTGCCTCCCCCACCTGATCCGAGGGCATGGGGAATGGAGCGGAGGGAAGCTCAGAGGAGGCCTGTGAGGCTGATGGGAGGAGGCTGCCCTACTTCTCCTTGTAAGGAACGGTTCCACCACAAAACCGTGGTAGACTAAAGCGCGCTCGACGAAAGCACGTACGTGACGTCATCACAGCGCGACGAAAACATCGCGCTGTGAGCGGTAAATTTAAAATTAAAGCGAAAACCTTACCCTATCCCCCCCAAACCTAACCCTAAGCCTAACCCTTAACCTAACCCTAACCCTAAACCTAACCCTTAACCTAACGCTAAACCTAACACTAACCCTTAACCTAACCCTAACCCTAACCCTTAACGTAACCCTAAACCTAACCCTAACCCTTAACCTAAACCTAACCCTAACCCTAACCCTTACCTTTATGTGAATCAGCTTGCTTTAATTTTATTTTAATTTTAATTTAATTTATTTTTAATTTTATTTGTCGCGCTGCTGATGACATCACGTACGCGCTTTAGTCGGGCGCGCTTTAGTCGACCGCGGTTTTGACGGGTCACGGTAAGGAACACTTGGCTTGGGCTAACCAGGGGAGCGTGCCTTTGTTGGGAGCAACTGCTTGCCTTGGCTCGCACTCCCAGGACGTTGGGAAACCTTGACTTCTGGGCTCCAACTCATGTTTCAGCCTCTGGATTTGCATAGCTTCCTTGACGGATTCTGACTCTGGATTGTGGTTTAGGGATTTCGTTTTTGCAGCCTCTGCACTGGATTTGTAGACTTTCTTCCTATTTGGGGGCTTGTTTCTGGTGACTATTGGACTCAGCTAGTGGGACTGTGTTACTTTGACTGTGGGTGGTTTTTTGGGGGGGGGCAGGGGGGAGATGGGATGGGGGTTTATTAACATCCCTGAAGGACCGTCTGTTGTGATTTAGCAGTGCAATAAAATACTTTACCGGTACATGCATCTACATACACAACCTGGGTCAGGACATAAGGATTGCAACTAAATTCAGCGCCACAAATGAATAATGGAAAAGCTGACAAAACTCAGCAGAAATGATGGCTCAATCAGTTACAAAATGATCGCGTTAGACTTGCTGAATGTTCTAAGTTCAAATCCAAATACGCCAAAAAAATTTAAACAACAGGGCTCCTTAAGAAACAGGATTATTTCATTTTATTTACTGCATTTTATCCTGTTTTTCCACAGCCCTCTGGTTGCTGAAAGAGAGGTACGTGGGGTTTACTCTTAATTAAATTCCCATGCAATTGAAGTGTGTTTTTTATTCATTCATTAAATGTATACGTTGTCTTATCTTCCCGATAAGAAAAGCTAGGTGGCTGAGAGTGATGGACACAGAATGAGTTCCATTAAGAATGTGATGTTGGGCTTTCCTGGTCCAAATTCAAAATCTTAAACAAAGTGTGCCACGCTTACCTGCACACGCTGGATTTTCTGGACATGGTGGTGCTAGGAGAAGAAGGAGGAGTCTGATAGGACCAGCCGTAGTCGGAACCTTTCAAATCGAGAATTACCTGGAAAAAAGAAAGAATCACCATGAAAGATCAAGGTTGACTTTAAAGGGCTGGTTTGGGGAATTCTAACTCAGAGATCCCCAGCCCCCAGTCTGTGTGAACCGGCACTGGCACCGGTCAGAAATGGTCCATGCAAACAAGCGAAGCCCCATCCACGGGATGCAGGCAGCATGCAAAACCACGCCCCTTCCGGTCCACGGAAAAACCTCTCTCCACGGAACTGGTCCCTGGTGCCCCAAAAATTGGGGGCAGTTTTAACTGGATCGAAAAATTCTCCTAGCGTATTTCATTAGTGCCTCAAAATTAAAAGCTGAGAGTTGTATTATAACATTAAACACGGTTAATCTGTTAACTGTTATCAATGACTTTACGCCAGAGTTTCGCAACCGTGGCAGTTTGAAGATGTGTGGATTTTGTGTCCCAAATTCAAGGCTGGCTAGGGAATTCTGGGAGGTCCTCTTATCTTCAAGTTGCCAAGGTTAAGTAACACTGCTCTTTACTACTTATAATTATCAGCTCCTCTGATAGCAATGCAATATAACCCATGAACCAAAATAAACGATCACTATGTCTTGGGTGATTCCGAGAATTATAAAATAAGTCAGGGTCAGATTTTCAGGGATGCAAAATCTAGCAAACAGTCCAAAAACATCAGAGACAATACAGTACTAAGCATATTACAGAACACTGATAATTGAATAAACGGAATAAAAAAAATGCCACCATTGGCCTATACATTATGCACTGCAATATTCAATTGTGCATCCCTCAATATATATTTTAAAGTCTTTGATAAATACATCCTATGTTTAGATGAAATAAAAACCAAGACAAATTTGTTACCTGTGAGAACAACATCCAAATTATGTGTTCACATATTCCAACGAAAACAATGGACTGAAATGAAATCTCTTTCTTATTATGCATATTTTGTATAAATGCTTGAATTAGTTTTGACTTGCGATTACCTAAACTAACCTCTGCAGTTTTCATGGCAAGACTTTGGTTTTGGTGGTTTGCTATTGCCTCCTTCCTAGGGCTGAGAGTGTGTGACTGGCCCAAAGTCACCCAGTTGGTTTTGTGCCGAAGGTGACTAGAACTCACCTTCTCTTGGTTTTTGGCCTGATTACAGGAAACTGGCTCTCTTGCATGTTATATGAATCCTGTAACTACTTCAAAACTATCCCAAAGGTGCTTTTTCAAGAGGCAACTGGACTTTCTGGTTTTTTTCTTTGAAAATGTTTCACTTCTCATCCAAGAAGCTTTTCTTCAGCTCTGATTCCCCACCATCCAGTCAGAGCTGAAGAAGCTTCTTGGGATGAGAAGCGAAATGTCTTCAAAGAAAAACCAGAAAGTCCAGTTGCCTCTTCAAAAAGCACCTTTGGAATAACCATGACCTGGATGACTGAGGATCTCCATAGACATCTACTTCAGAACCAACTTACTGCATTAAAAAACTTGCTCCAATAGGCCAGTTCTTGCAAAAAAAATCAAGCAATGTAACTATCTCTGTTTGTTTCCGCCTAATCCCCCAAATGAATGAAAAGAAGCTGTAGGTTTCAATTTACAATTGTACCTGAGCCCCAAATCCTGTTGCTAAGCGAGAACAGTTGTTATCTTACAACTTACAATATCTTACAACTTTGCTTGCCACAGTTAAGTGGATTACTGCAGGTGCAAGTTAATAACATAGGGATTTAAGAGAATCTGGCTTCCCCATTTGCTTGTCAGAATGTCGCAAAAGGTGATCACCTGACCCTGGGACAGTGCAGCCGTCACCAGTACACGCCAGTTGCCAAGTGTCTGAATTTTGATCATGTGACCACGGGGATGCTGCTTCGGAAACTGGTGATGTCACTTTTTTCAAAAGCAGTGTAACTTCTCAAGGCCACTAAATGAATGGGTGTTAAGTCAAGGACTGCCTTACTATTTTTGAGTCAGGGGTCCCAATAAACAAGTGTACCTGTTCACTTGATGATGGCAGCTTGTGTGGGTCCATGGTGAGGCTTTTCAGATCTTCCGATATGGTCTGTAGATGAGTTATTTCTCCCAGCATTGATATTTCTTCTTCCTAGAATATTTTTTTTTGTAATAGAGAATCTGTTATTGCTGATGAGAACTCAGTTTTATTGTGTATTCGGTTCTGTGAAGAGAGGACAATCTTAGTACAACATGGAAATACAGAATGGCAGATCTTTATTTCTTCAATACTTTATTCTCACAATACCCATTAAAACAACCTAACACAGGGGTCACCGACCTTTCGGACCTCAGAAACCACTAAATTCGTAATTTTAAATCCCGTGGACCACTAATATTATTTTTTTATTAGATAAAATAGTATTTAGTGCAATATAAAAATGCAAATACTTTTTCTGTGGACCACCAAAACTTTCTTGTGGACCACCAGTTGGTGACCACTGAGCTAACAGGAGTTATAAAACCTCCTTATCTAGCTCTAAGTATGAATTTGGGGAGGCACATTTTCCAAATTCATGATTTGGGTAAGGAAGAAGGAAGGAAGAGATAACTTCATCTACATATAAAGGTAAAGGTTTCCCCTGTCCAGTTGTGTCTGACTCTAGAAGGAGGTACTACATTTCCTCCGAAGAAGCCAGCATTGTCCAAAGACACTTCCGTGATTATGTCACCAGCATGATTATACTTCCCACTGAAGTGGTACCTATTTATCTACTCGCATTTGCATGCTTTCGAAGTGCTAGGTTGGCAGAGGCTGGGGCAAGGACAGGAACTCTTCCGTCGCACGGCACTCGGGTCTCGAACCTGGGCTGTCACCTTTCCGGGTCACAAGCTCGGCGTCTTTAACCACTGAGCCATTGCGCACCTCTTTTTATTTACATATAATAACATATACAGACCAGAGGTGGTATTCATTTATGGTCTTGATACAGAGGTGGTATTCTGCTGGTTCGCCCCAGTTTGAGTGAACCAGTAGCAGCAGAGGTAGCCAGAGGCTCCGCCCACATGCCCAGATGTCATCCTGGATGCTCTGTGCATAAGGTTCTGTGCATGTGTAGAAGCCCCATGTGTGACCTAATCGAGCATGCACATGCTCCCGGTTCCAAACCGGTAGCGAAGGTAAGAGGATTTCATGGCTGCCTCAGTTGCACGTGCCACCTCTGCGCATGCGCTTTTGGCTAAAAAAGGGTCTAAATGGGATGCCATAGAACTGGGGCGGGTGGGCAGGGCCACCCACAATTTCTGCTACCGGTTCGGGCGAACCGGTCCAAACTGGTAGAATACCACCTCTGATGCAGACATATTGTAAAGCAATCTGGAAGTTCTGAATGGGAAGGTGATCTACAATGGTTATATGGCCAAGGAGTAGTCCAATAGTGCAGTCTAGTTACATTTTTTCCTTCTGCAAGATACACTTCCAGTATTCAGATCCAGTTTACAAAGAGTCTTTGACAGAATGGATTCATTCAGAGGAGCAAAGAGGAGAACTAAGCAGCAATTCTCTCATTTCCGCCATGCTCAATAGCAATTCTATTTTCCTATTCCTAATTTCCCAGGGCACCCTTTGCACAAGGTCTCTGTCGTTTCCAACAGAAATTACTTCTTAGTCTCAAAGAGGGAGGTAGATGAAGTAGAAATGAAAACGGATTACGAGAATTCAATCCCAGAAGTGTTGACTGTCACCCAATTTGCAGTTATCATTGCCAAGCAACTAATTTAAAATTTTCCCAGCTTTCAAAGCCTCTTGATTATTTGCAATTCTTAACTAGCTACTTTAATACTTTTCATATATTTGTTACCTTGCCCGAGAATATTTAGGCTTCATAGAAAATATTGAATAAATAAATCTAAGGGTACGCAGGGAATTGAAAGGACCAGGTAAATAAAATAAAACTGAAATGGAGGAATAGAAAGGTCTTTTAAGCTCAAACCTTCACTGTGTGTCCTTAAATTGATCTGTAAAGATAGGCCATCGTCACCCTCATACTGCACTCTACAAGAATCTCACGCACCCCAACATTTTGTCATTGTTTTATTGTGTGGATCTATATATTTTACTGAAGTTCCACAGAATTCAAGAAGGCCATATTCTGAAATAATCTAATATTACTGTACATCAACCGCCAAAAAATAATAAGGCATTCTTGGAACATTGTGACACTTCCCATCCTTGCAAATGATCATATTCATTGCATAGGTAAAGGTTCCCCTTGCATATGTACTAGTCGTTCCAGACTCTAGGAGGCGGTGCTTATCTCAGTTTCAAAGCCAAAGAGCCAGCACTGTCAGAAGACGTCTCCATGGCCATGTGGCCACTGTTACTTCCTACCAAAGGTGGTTCCTATTTTTCTACTTGCACTTTTACATGCTTTCGAACTGCTAGGTTGGCAAAAGCTGGGACAAGTAACGGGAGCTCACTCTGTTACGCGGTGCTAGGGATTTGAACTGCCAACTTTTCTCATCGACAAGATCAGCAACTTGATTACCAAATTTAGCCATATAATTCTTCCAAAGATTCCTGAAATGGCCCATAATATTCTTCAGACAACCCCCTTTCATGGTGTGTATAAAAGAGAGGATCTACACAATAGTGATCCTTCAGAATATGGACCACACAGAACCCTTTCAAATATGTTTTTATTGAAAGAGTCCATGAAAGTCTTCCATTCTAGCTGCTGGTGTTCATATCCAAAGCAACATTTACAGTATGCTGCACATTTATTTGATGGCTACTGTCTATCTCATCTGGTCACGGTCCTTTTGCGCATAAGTGCATACGTGAGGGAAGAAGCATTAAGTAGGTTATGGATATTTAAACATACACAGGAATCAGAAATACAATATGCTACTGTAGAAATACTTCACTCTCTCTCAAAGACAGGTGAACAACAAAAGCATTGGGAATGGAACTCACAATTACAGGACGCAGCATAGAAATAAATGAACAGAATCGGCCACGTTCTTCAATCAGTGCTTTTCTAACAGCCTGTTTTTCCGTTTCTTCAAGGAGAAGATATTTATCGTTCACATCCTGCAGGGCACTGTCCAGCTGAGGTTGGATGTCTCCTCTCCCTGTTCACAACAGAGGAAAAACAAAAGTTGTTACAAGCCCAAACAATCTCTCTCTCTCTCTCTCTCTCTCTCTCTCTCTCTCTCTCTATATATATATATATATATATATATATATATATATATATATATATATATATATATATATACATACATACATACATACATACATACATACATACATATATACGTGTGTGTATGTGTGTGTGTGTGTGTGTTTGTTCCAGCATAACTCTGGAATTCCTCGAGTAATTTCAAACGAACTTGGTACATAGATGACTTACTCTCTGGAAAAAAAATACTGTGGGGGGTAATACACCCCTAACACCTCTCAGGGTGTGTATTCTGTTAAGACACTGCCTGTTGTGCCTTAAAATGGCTTCTACTGTACAGTGCAGTGGAGTTGCCATGGTAACAGCCTTGCAGTACTCCACAAGAGGGTTCCCTATGGTAGGGGGGGAAATCTAACATTAGAAATTATGTTTGGTCCAGACATCCCCCCCAATAAATAAATACCCGGGCAACCCCAGGTTATTAGCTAGTTCTCAATAAAGGCCGTGAATATTTGGACCATTGTCTTCCAGGGAGACAAACTCACAACCATAGCAATGTATGGAAACATATCAAATGGTTGGCTATCACATCAAAGTCAACCAACGTAACCTTGTCTAAATAAACAGCAATGTATTTCATCTTTTAACTTAAAGCAGGATTCTAATACATTCTTGTATTTTTATTCCAAGGATGGTTACATAGATTTTTTTTAAAAAAAGATTTAAAATTTGCCTTTCAGGCAAATCGATGGCAAGACTTATTTATTTATTTAGAGCACTTATGCAGCGTCTCATCTTGGATGGCTCCCAAACAAATAGACATTTTTTTTTCTATTTTGACTTCGATGGTGGTCAGGGGAACCTTGCTGGACTAGCTGTTTAGGGTTTTCTTAGATGAAAAAAAGTAGCGGACACTGTGTTTTTTTTGGGGGGGGGGCACAATAAAATTAGATATAAAGGTTTACTTTCCTTCCTTATAATTTTAGAAATGAGAATCATTCAATAAAGCTGACACGGTCAGCTTAATTATGTAAATAATAATAATAATATGTAAGACACCGGCAAATGGTCAAAGACATTACAATCCTCATTAGCAAATTTCGGTAACTTTACAATGGAATTGAATGACGAGGAACAAGGTTCGATGACCCTCAATCAGAGGTATTCGGCCGGTTCAGACTGGTTCGGGTGAACCGGTAGTGACGCCCTGGCTCTATGCCATCCTATTTACCCACGTTTTCTAAGCCGTGTGCATGCATGCAAGCCACAGCATGAGCAAAGCACATGTGCAGAAGGCTGCATACATGCACAAAAGGCGCACAACGCTTATAAAGCAAGCAAGTGCGTGCGGGGCAAACCGGTGGTAAACTTATGTGAGACCCACCTCTGCCCTCAATATTACTTAATGGAGAACAATCCCAGCAGCTGATGCTTATTTGAACCTCCAAAGCAGACACAGAAACTTTAGGATGCTGGATAAGTTTTTTCTGTACAGAAAAATCAGATTTTTAGGTTCTTAACAAAGATTGACACTAGGAATTGTCTTCTGCCATTCACAGCCATGAGAGTGCAGGTTGCTTTGTGGTGCAATATGAATCAGTACAGCTGGTCCTCGACTTACGACAGCAACTGAGCCCAACATTTATGTTGCTAAGTAAGAAATTTGTTCAGCGAGTTTTGCCCCGTTTAAAAACTTTTCCTTATCCCGTTTGTTACGTGAATCACCGCAGTTGTTAAGTTAGTAACACGGTTGCTAAGTGAATCTGGCTTCCCCCATTGACTTTGCCTGTCAGAAGGTCACAAAAGGGGATCACGTGACCCAGGGACACTGCAACCATCATAAATGTGAGTCCGTTGCCTAGCATCCGAATATAAATCATGTGACCTTGGGGAATGCTGCAATGGTCATAAGTGTGAAAAAATAGACATGAGTCACTTTTTTCAGTGCCGTTGTAACTTCAAACGGTCAGTAAGTGAACTGTTGTAAGTCGAGGACTATCTGTACAGTGCAATGCTGAGGTCCAAGAAGGCAAGGAAAATGTCTCATTATTATTATTATTTGATAGCTTTTTAGTAACCTTGACTATCACTAAGTGTTGTATCTTTTTATTCTTGATGATGTATTTTATTCTCCTTATGTACACTGAGATCATATGCTCCAACGACAAATTCCTTGTGTGTCCAATCACATTTGGCCAATAAAGAATTCTATTCGGTTTTGTTCTATTCTATTCTATTTCTGTTCTGTTGTTCTATTCCTATTCTATTCTATTCTATTCCTGTTCTGTTCTATTCTTGTTTAATATGGAAAGGTGTCTTCTACTTTATCCCTCTTTCCTAATAATGCTTCTTATTTTGACCTACGTTGCCTTCCCAGGTTTTCTACTAGAGCAGGGGTGTCAAACTCGATTTCATTGAGGGCCACATCAGGGTTGTGTCTGACCTTTAGGGGGGAATGGGTGTGGCCAGCTTGACATCACTCGTTTCAGGGGTGCTTGTGGTGTCCTAAGCACTTTGCCAGGGAAAACAGGCTCTGAGTTCTGTTTTCGTCTGCGACAGCTTCCTCCGCTCTCTGCCAGCGAACATGGAGCTTGGGGAGGGCTGCATGTTTTTTCTGGCAGAAGCACCATGGGCCAGTCCTTTGCTGTTTCCCGGGCGGCCCTGCGGGCCATATCTAAGCACCCCGCGGGCCGAATCCAGCCCCCAGGCCTTGAGTTTGACACCCCTGTACTAGTGGGTTTTTTCCCGCCATTACTTGTGCTTTGTTTCTCTTAAGAAGAAATACTGTGGAATTGATTTGCTGTATTCTGCACACAAAGCATTTATACAATCAGGGTATGTGACCATATACACCCTAAAGTAAGGTTTCTCAAACTTTGCAAATTTTAAGATTTGTGGACTTTTGTTGGCTGGGGAATTCTGGGAGTTGAAGTCCAACATCTTAAATTTGCTAAGTTTGAGAAACACTGCCCTAGAGTATAAACCTGAATCTTATCCAGAAACGTAGGGACAAATGCAGAGATTGATGGAAGAACAAGTCTTTTAAAGTAGGACTTTTGTAGACTGGCCTATATGAAGGTTATGTAAGAACACTTATTGAAGGATTTATGGTCCCTCCAGAGATAAGAGACATTACTCTTAAAAAAAAAAAACCCAAAACCCAGACCACCCCTAATTTAAGAAAACCCCCATTTATAAACAACATTTGAATAACACAGTAAAGGTTGGTGTGCGTGCTTATCCACATATTTATGTGTAACTGCAAATTTTTGACAGAGAAACAAGGAAAAGAATCTAACCAAGAAAAACACATTTCAATAAACAGGTAAGCTAATTCAGTTTAAACTGCAACATTTCAAAGCATTGCAAATATTCGTATCTCTAATGTATGAAATGTACCTCCTACAAAATAATCTTTCAGCAATATTATAAAATAAGTGTTCTAAGAACATATGACATTCTTCTAATATGCTAATAGCCTTTTACGGAGTTTATATTTAATTTGCAGATTGGAGTTGGAAATACTGTACCTAAATCCTAGCTCAACAATACCCCCCCCCCTTGGAAGGCAGAGGCATTAATTCAATCAAAAATGTCATAAGACATAGAGGGCACTGCATAAGAAGACAACCTGGAATTGTGAGATGGTTCAGAAGGCTTAGTGTGAGGTTGAGCCTTGGATTAAAAAGCACGTTTTACATGTGGATAAACAAAAATCTTCCATTTCAGCTGTAGAATAATATGGATAAAAAAATACAGTTGCAAGAAATGAAGGATTACAAAGATTAATATTCTGAAGCCCACATACCCCAGTGTTTATATTTACACATGTTTAACAAGGTCAAATAAACACTCATTAATTATATTTGCACAACAAGCTTAGTTTGATTGGTGTTAACTTTAGTTGTGACTTTTAGAGGTTTAATATGTAAACTCACGATATTTGGTTTATGTTTCGGCACATTGTGCAAGTCTTGAAAATGAGTTTATTCCATAAATACTGTGTGTTATAGGAATGCAATCTCTGAATCTTCATGTGTAATTTCACTTCCTTTACCCTAACAATCTTTTCTGCCTTCCAAAGAGCTTTCCAAATATTACTGTTTTTGTATCTTAAACCATCACACTATTACAACCTATCAAGAAGCATAATACAAGAAGCTGAAGAGACAAGTAGCAATGGTTATAGCCTCAATTTGTACCATGGAAGCCACCAACCAAGAATCAGCTTGGTTTCAAATAAGAGGCCTTTTGATAGGCTGAATCAATCATCAATCCTGTCTCAGAACAATTAATCAATGGAACAACTTGCCTCCAGAAGTTGCAAATGCTCCAACACCAGAAGTTTTTAAGAAAATGCTGGATAACCATTTGTCTGAAATGATGTAGAGTTTCCTGTCTAAGCAGGGGGTTGGACCAGAAGACCTCCAAGGTCCCTTCCAACTCTGTTATTCTATTCTATTCCCCATCAAGGAATGGTTTTCCTAGGTCATGGGGTTCCAAGTCACTCAGCTACCACTAATCTTCAGAACAAAAGTTGGAACCACAATTGTGGTTCATCAACTTTATCATTGATGATGGGAACACCATTCCTGCAAACTTATTCAATCCCTATTAAAGGTTACTTGCAATTTTTAAGGCCCACCAAAGATATATCAATTGTTAGCAGAATTTCAAAGAAAAGAACAACTGAAGTGAGCTTGGGCTGGCTATTCAAGTGTAACTGTGCATGTCGGCAATATATACCTAAAAATACTAAATCAAAACTAAAGCCTTAAATCTCCTGTTAAGGGCTGAGAGATGCCATATGAATGCAACTAGGAGCTTAGATGTACAGGAGTTTCAAACTGATTCTTGTTCAATCAGTTTTCTACTACCAGGATGGAATTTAAGAAGACATTAGCTTCGGGGTCTTATTTAATAGGAATATTGTCAACTAGCTAAAGATGAAGTCGATTTGCAATAGTTCTTGGAAGCAAAAGTCCTAGCTTTCCATCTATCTAAGGCAGGGGTGTCAAATTTGGTTTCATTGAGGCCCGCATCAGGGTTGTGTTTGACCTCGGGTGGGGTGTGGGTGATGGGGGGGCATGGCCATCTTGACATCACTTGTGTCGGGGCGCCTGTGGTGGCCCGAGCGCTCGCTCAGCGAAAACAGGCTCCCAATCTCCGTTTTCGGCTGCGACGGCCTCCCGCAACCCTCTGCCAGGGAAAACGGATGTAGCCCTCCCATGTTCCTTTTTCCCTGGCAGAAACACCGCGGGCTGATCCTTCACTGTTTCCAGGGCAGCCCTGTAGGCCAGATCTAACCACCCCACGAGGTGGAGCTGACCCGCGGGCCTTGAGTTTGATACCCCTGATCTAAGCGGTTGGCTCAAAGTTCTCTTTATCAACTTTCACAACTGTTCTCCTTTTTTAAAAAAAATATGTAGCATATCATTTGCATTTGATGGATCTCCTTGCATAGATTAAAGTTAGGACACAGCATATATCTATATCACTTACTTCCATTTCACCAGCACGTCTACCCAATCACTCATACCTATCCATTACTTCTCCATGACCTCTGAGAGAAGCCATTCAGAATGCCAACAGAAGGAAGAGGAGAGATATGTCAGACCAATTCACGGACAGTAGATAAGAATGCCTGAACTAATTTGATATGCATTTTGTAGAAGAAATGGATGAACTGTCTCTGGGGGCCCATATGCTCGCACATTGCATGTAATCCTCGACTTACAACCACAATTGAGATCAGAATTTCTGTTGTTAAGCAGTGAGTCACACCCAACTTTTTTTTTAATACCACAGTTGTTCGGTAAATTTTCAGCAAAAGTTCCTTGTTTTATAATAAAATCACTATAATATAGCATGTTTTATTCCTCTCAAGCTTATGAGATTAGTCCACGAATTAATTTTTACGTTTCAAGAAGCTGCCCAAAAGTAGCAGGAGGAAAAATCCCAAACTGATTCAGTAAGAGCTTTCTGGGGTTTATAAAAAATAACTGATTAGGGAATGGGAAAAGAATTCCTTAAACATTTCACCCACAAAAATACACTCTATCTAACTGCCTTGATAGAAGCATTTTAAAATTCACAGCATAAGGTATTTGGTCTAATGGTGAAGACACTGACCTAGAAACTAGGAGACTATGAGTTCTAATCCTACCTTAAACATGAAAGCCGGCTGGGTGACTCTGGGCCAATCGCTGGGAGATTTTGAGTTCTAATCCCACCTTATTTTTAGAGAATGAAGAAGCTTCTTCACTTTTGATGAAATAGGTGCAAGAATTTTGGAGTTACTCTCCTATCAATTCTGGATAAATGTTTGGTCTAGTGGTTACGGTGCCAGGCTAGAAAGCAAGAGACCGTGAGTTCAAGTCCTGCCTTAGTCATGAAAGCCAGAAGGGTTACCTTAGGCTGGAGTTATTAGGAATGTTTTCCACATTGAGTTATTTATCCAAATAATAAAGATGTGATACCATTATATAACAAGGTATTATACTTTTTCACCCCCAAAGTACAGCTCATTTCAGCCCCATCATTATCATTTTTATCATCACCATCATCGTAATCCAGATGAATTATTTCTACTGATTTCTAATAGATTTTTTTAATAATCGAGGTATAAACATGCAAGTGATTTAAGATAGAAAAGGTTTTGTTATGATCAAGGGATTAGAAAAATTAATGATTTTAGGTTCTACAGTCATGAAAAGGTGTCTCTTTTTGTAAACAGACTGCTTTAAAGATCTTCAGAAATTTCTGAGTCTCCCACGCCTCCAGTCGTCTGACACAATCCTAACTAGGCAAAGTGAAGTCTGATGCTTCAATCTATTATGTGATCATTTCGGTTACCAAAACGGGTTGCAATCTTAGTAGCAAAAAATGTTTTTCTATTGGTAGCCACAAACAGAAGTTTAGCCTAGAAACTTGAATAATCTTATGATTATGTATCTTATGATTAGTGATTGTAACTATGACTTATGGTTTAGGACTTATCACTTTGTTGTTTGTACTGGATGTACACTGAGAGCTTATGCGTCAGAGATAAATTGCTTGTGTGTCCAATCATTCTTGGCCAATAAAGAATTCTATCTTGTCCTGTCCTATCCAATCCTTCTTTAACATCTGATGACAGAATAAATATTTTCATGCAATACAAAATGAGCTACTGCTTTTATTTATTTCTGGATAAAGAAGATGTAGACCTTAGCATCTCCTTGATCTTAAGACTGCAAGTCCAACATTAGCTTTAATTTTAAAAAGGCCTAGAAAACTAGTAGATACTAGAACAGTGATGGCAAACACATGGCATGTGGGTGTGTCCAAGGTGACACACCTTGATATTTTTGGATGACACCCCAAGGTTCATCTGACAACTATTCTCAAAAGCACATCCCGTTCTTGTGGGTTTTTCGGGGGAAGGCTGCGGACTCGTGGAGGTTGCTTGAGAATGACGTATGCTCTTGCGCAACCTCCAGACCTTCCAGAAGTTGTCTGAGAGGGCTGTGTTCTCCAATGGCCGCTGGAGCCTCCAAAAACTGTGTAAGAACCAGGCAGGCTTTCATTCAGTTTTTAGAGGCCGCAGAAAAGCATTCTCTGAAGGGCTTGTGCAACCTCAGGTATGCCACAGAGACCCATCAAGAGAAAGAGAACGATGCCTGAAGGTAAGTGGCATGCAGAAAATTCCAGAGAATAGCGCGAAGCGGAATGGCAGGGGTGGCTCCACCTCTGGACAAGTCTTGGTATTGCCAAGGATCACTGTTCAGTCTGGTCAGGATGCAGAAGGGAATAGAGTAGGGGTGTCAAACTCGATTTCATTGAGGGTTGTGTTTGACCTTCGGAGGATGGGATGGGCATGGCCAGGGTGGGCGTGGCCAGCTTGATGTTCCCCATGTTGGGGGGAATTGGGGTGGCCTGCGCGCTCTGTGAGCAAAAACGGTCTCCTGAGCTCCATTTTCACTGGCAGTGGGCAGCAGAAAGCCATCGCGGCTGAAAAAGGAGCCTGGGAGGGGCGTACATGGCCCTCCCAAGTTTCATTTTTGCTGGCAAAGGCACCGTGGGCCAGATCTAAGCACACTGCGGGCCGGATCCAGCACCCGGGCCTTGAGTTTGACACTTCCTGGAATAGAGAATTGTTTCTCATTTGTTCAGAGGGTAGGTGGATGTGACACGCCACCAGAGTCAAAAATTAAGACGTTTTCCCAACTTCTGACCAGCTGAACCCCAAAACTTTGCCATCACTGCACTAGTACCGTAATGTGACCGCCGCCAGAATGACCCCAACCAGCCACCAGGGGGCGTGCAGGGTGAAACTTACCCAGTGCCTCTGTGTCAAGAAGATGAGCATGATGGGAAATAGCAGGATGCAAAAATTGACACACACGAAAAAAAAAAGGAAAATAAAAGAAGTCAAAACCAGCACTCCAAGGGTTCAATCATCATTCTAAGCCTGAAGAGAAACACAAGTGATCCCAGCTCCATTTTTCCAACAAAACCTTTTGTATAAGTCTTTTCCGAGTTATGAGTCATGGGGCGGTAGTTGTTTTTTTCGGCTCTTTATGCGTCAACTCAACCTGATTCATCTTGACGAATTGGAACAGGAACCATAAAAGAAAAGAGACTTTGGAAGGATCGTATTCTGATCCTTCAAATCATGACTCAGAAGATCCTTTTTTATTCACCCATTCTAGCTGCCCCCCACCCCCCCAATCTCTCCATCTCCAATCCTTCGGCCAAAGCGAGCCATAAAATACCAGCAAAGCAACGTCCAAGGGACCCCAATGTCGTAAGCTAGAATTTGAAAAATGATTCCGTGCAATGGATTCACAAACGATGGGTCGCACGTGGAACCTTTTTTTACCGTTTGGCACAAAGCGTTCCTGGTTCCCCAAAAATTATAGTTAAGTGGAGAAATAAAAGGGGAAACTGGAAAGGCAACAGAGAAGGAAAACAAAGGTGTGTATTAAATCTTCCATTAAGTGGCTCCTGTTGAAAAGAGCCTTCAAACAGCTTTCTCAAACCTCTATCCTCTAGGTAAATTGGATTATAAATACTATTATTCAGCGTGCTTCAGTAGTTTGCCTGTGTTTTATCCCTGCTGTGACCTGCGTGGGCTCCCCACGTTTATCCAGCGGCAATTCAATAGCACATTTCTAGCCAGCTTACCTGTGCAGACACCACTCCCTAAAGAGATCTACCCATCCCATTAGATTACATAGGTTGTTCCAGGTCCCCTCTATTAAAACTGATCCTCTGGCAGGACCCAAGAAGCAAAGTTTTCCTGTAGCTCTACCTACAAAATGGAACAGTCTCTCCCCGATTTTGGGTTAAGAATTTTAACTTTTCCTTTTTATGATTTATGCATGTTTGTTGGCCATCTAAGGGTTTTTGTATATAATAAGCAACTATGCCTCCAAATAAATAAGAGACAATGGCCCACAAAAGGCAACTGAGATTAAAATAATGTACCATGTAACAATTGCAATCCCAACATAATTATAAAACATTAGCTATGCCTGTTGCTGTGATTATCATTTGCTTTCCAGGCTCAATATTGCCATTTCTACTCAAAAGCAATATTGTTCAATCTCATATATTAACAATTCATCGGCGCCAAACCAACAAAACTGAAGTTGACCAGATATTTCATTCTATGTTGTGTAGGATTTATTTTTAAAAAATTATCCCATGTGTTTTGTATTCTTGGAACAAT
Organism: Thamnophis elegans; assembly: GCF_009769535.1. Lineage (NCBI taxonomy): Eukaryota > Metazoa > Chordata > Lepidosauria > Squamata > Natricidae > Thamnophis > Thamnophis elegans. The sequence continues at coordinate 67,250,364 of NC_045548.1, forward strand.
CGGAATTGTTTATGAAGCTGATTACAAATTTGCCATAACTATATTTTAATAGAGTCAGGAAAAAAAAACCTGGCTTAAACCTAAGAGAATTGACCAGGGGGGCTTTTGCCCAAGTTCGCCTGGTGCACCAATTGCGACCCTATTTGGATCAGGATGCGCTTCTAACGGTCACTCATGCCCTTGTCACCTCGAGGCTGGATTATTGTAACGCGCTCTACATGGGGCTACCCTTGAAAAGCGTTCGGAGACTGCAGTTAGTTCAGAATGCGGCCGCGTGGGTGGTAGTGAGTGTGCCGAGGTACACCCACGTTACACCTATCCTCCGTGAGCTGCACTGGCTACCTATTGGACTCCGGACTCAATTCAAGGTGTTGGTTATCACCTTTAAAGCCCTACATGGCTTAGGGCCAGGATACCTTCGAGACCGCCTGCTGACACATACCTCCCAGCGACCAGTAAGATCCCATAGATTGGGCCTCCTTCAGGTGCCGTCAGCCAAGCAATGTCGGCTGGCGGGCCCTCGGAGGAGAGCCTTCTCGGTGGCTGCTCCGACTCTTGGGAACCAGCTCCCCCTGGAAATCCGGACCATACCCGCTCTGATGGCCTTCAGGAAAGCCATAAAAACTTGGCTGTTCCAGCAGGCCTGGGGCTGTTGACCTCACTGTTGAGGTCCGGCCCCGACTAGAATGAATTTATGAGGGATGACTGTTGTTTTAAATTGTATTGTTTTCATGTTTTTTTATATTTCTGTTTGTAAGTCACCCGGAGTCCTTTGGGATTGGGCGGCATTTAAAAGCTTTAAATAAACAAACAAACAAACAAACAAATAAATTTACAGGGAGTCCTTGATTTACAATTATAATGGAGCCCTCAAATTACATTTGTAAGTTGTGTGACTTATAAAGTGGGTTATCACATGTCTGATCTGATTTTACAGCCATCTGCAGCATCCCCTTCAGTCACATGACTGCAACTTACGACATTTTTCCTGAAAACCAGCAGTTACTTCTGGTTTAGAAGGCGTGATGGTTGTAAAACAGGACATCCCATAACTGACCTTTTTTTGACAGCGTTAAGTGAGCACTTAGGAAAAACAACACCATGATGGTCACAACAGTACAATTAAAGCTTTGCCTGTTTTTCCTCCCCTTAATTTACACTGCACATGTGAGGCATACACCCAGTTTGGTGGTGAAGACACCACCAGATTAGAAAACAGGAGAGTGTGAATTCTAGTGTTGCTTAAGCATGAAGCCAGCTGGGTGACCTTAGGCCACACACTGACTCTCAGCCCAAGAAAGGAGGCAATGACAACCCATTTCTGCCAAGGATACTGCAAGGACTTGTTCAGGCAGTTGTCAGGAGTCAATACTCTCTCAAAGGCATGTGTACACACACACAGGCACACACGTGTGTGTGTGTGTGATGCACAGCAAAAACAGAATGTTCTGACCTAGGCTTCCAAAGAGCATGAGGCAAACTTCTGGTCCCAGCAAAAAAAACCTTTTATTTACTGTGAATTTTGCATATTCACATCCAACAAAGTCTTTCATGGGAGGATTTACAGTCACAGACCTTATCTGGCTTGGAGGCCGATATCAGCAAAACTTGGCAAGGAGTCTCAGAGAATCACGAGCCAATTAAGAGAACTAATTGCCTCCTGCAAACTCCACTCCCCTTTCGCTCTTTTATTTCCTCTGAGAGGGGCCATTCACCGTCCACCTGTGGCCTTACTCCCAAATCAACCTCTATTCTTTGGCTGTTCCCTTTGTCTGGCAACTCTGCGCATGCGCACACTGGAAACAGGCTCCAGCTGTTCGTCTGCCTCACTGATGTCTGCCTCTGAAGGCAGCTGATAACTGGCATACGGCTGTGGCCCCCTCTCTGCCTCCGACACAGAGCCCTCATCAGAGCCTTTCCCAGACTCCAGGACTGGCCCATGTTCCTCCCCAACCTCCTCACTGTCCGAATCTGCTGCCAGCTCTGCTGGCGAGCCACAAGGAGCTTCTATCACAATGTTGCAGCTATCTGTAGCTTATGGCCACAGCAACTTTTTTTGATTCATAATGTCATCTTCAACAACTACTTTTTAGAACTGTGTTAGATGCTATGCACTAAATATTCACTGCACTAACTTGCAGTACCTTCCCCTGCCTCCCTCCCATTCTTCCTTCCTCCCCCAAATTAATTTCTTCTTAAAAGGGTCTTTAAAAGATTGCTCAGTTTTAGCTACAAATACTTCAAAATTTTGTTTCTGAATTGCTATCGGAAAAAAAAGAACTCTTGCCACGGATAATATACTTTTCCAGTACGATACTTTCTGTTGGAAGACCTGGAAATGCTTTGCCAGAAAGTAAAATAACTCCCATTTATAGCCCTCTTTGCATCTGTGAGCAGCAACCAAAATGGTTACTTCTCTTCTTTGAAAGGATGGGATACTATAATTGCCCACTGTTTAAAAAAAGTCTAGTTCAGCAGCTGGCCTAAAAAATAATTGGGCTGGAAAAAATGCATAAGAGAAAAAGAAAGGTACAACTAAGCATTTGGAAATTCTTCTGAAAATATGCTTTAAGCTCTATCGTTTTGGACTTTCATACACTGGACTTTGTGCTGGTTTCAATATATTACATGTGAGACCTCAATTTACAAACATTTGTTTAGAGAGCGTTTGAAGTAAAAAAGCCCCTGAAAGAATGACTTAGCAACCGGCTTCCCCGCTTTAAATAGTCACATTCCCACTGTCACAAAGATTAAAATTTGGCTGCTTGGCAACTAATATGTACTTAAAATGGTTGCAGCACCCTCGGGTCATGTGATCACCAGCCAGCTTCCAATGGGAGAAGCCGCATTGGCTTAACGATCACATGATTCACTTCACAGCTCCAGTGGTTCATTTAATAACCAAAAAAAAAAGGCAATAAAATCCGATGCAACTCACCCTTAACTTTGCTTAGCCACAGAAACTGTATTCCCAATTGTGGTTGTAGGTTGAGGGCTATCAGTATATATTGTCTGTTCAAACAAGATTTTAGAGCAGTGTTTTTCAAACTTGAAAACTTTAAGACACCTGGACTTCAATTCCCAGAATTCCCCAACCAGCAAGTCTGCTTGGAGAATTCTGGGAGTCGAAGTCCGCTCATCAAAGTTGTCATGTTTGAAAAACACTGTTCTAGGATTAATCCTACATCAGGACCCAAACAATACTGTTTTTTTTTAAACGTCTTAGCCTTAGTTTTGGACTTCACAAAATTCAACAGGCCAGTCATTTATTCATACTTCGTTATCTTTTTAATTTCAAGCCAAAGCAAAAGGCAAGAGTTAACATTCTACTAATAAACCTTTACAGCTATAACTTATAACTTTAAAAGTTGAAGATATAACTGAAACACTTTGATAGCCGCTACAGTGGCTATTCAGTCCCGTTATTCTTTCAAAATGTACATTATCCCAAATGTAAGCTAAAACCAAATCTAATGAATGGAGGATCCTTTTTTTTTTAATGTGAGGCTTTAAAGTTTAGGTTCAGAAAAGGGAACTTGGGTTGCAAAGGCAAAACCGTTGGCATATTTAATTTGCACTAAACAGCTGACCTTGTGACTCTCAAGGGAGCTACAAAGGGGCAGAGCAGATGAGCAGATGAGTCCTTAAAAGCAAGATCAGCAGGAAATTCTAATATGGTATACCAGAAGGCCACAATGACAAAATAATTATGTCCTGTTGCAATACTGATATATTCATTCGGTCACCTAAGGTCAAGCTTGTCCTGTGTCCCCCCCCCCCCATTTTTTTTACCTCTTACTTAGGCCTCAGCCTAAAGGAGGCTTATCTGGAAAATCTGCAAGAGAATTCAGCTCCAAAAAGTCCTGCCCCACTGTCAGAAGGCTGGGTCAGGTACTCCTCGACTTAACAAACAATTCATTTGTTCAAAGTTTCAACGGCACTGAAAAAAGTGACTTATGACCATTTTTCACACACACCGTTGCAGCCTCTCCATGGTCATGTGATCAAATAATTTTGGTTGTGAAAAGATTGCAACAGGTGCCCACGTGATTCCAGGACACTGCAAAAGTCGTAAGTATGAACCAGTTGCCAAGCATCTGAATTTTGATCACATGATCATGGGGATGATATAAAGGTTGTGCGAAAAATGGTAGTTGTAACTTTCAACGGTCACTAAATGAACTGTTGTAAGTTCAAGGACTGCCTGTATATAAACAGGTTTCCAGCACACTATGTGGCAGTCAACACGACTGTTGCATTTCAGTAATTTTCCCACTGCTGACCAACACTGTGATTTTCAATAGATTGATAATTTTGCAAAAAGAAGCGGTTGTTTAAATATTATATTTATATTCCTCTTCACAGGAAGATTCCCAGCGTTTGCATTAATAAACTAAAAGAAGAACCTATTCTTCAAAGCAGGACAAGAAGCAACAGAATGGAAACTAATTTCCTATCGTGTAAGAATAATTAATCGATAAAATAGCTTGCCTCCAGAAATTGTATGTGCTCCATCCCTGGAGGTTTTTAAGAAGAGGTTGGGCAGGAATAGCATAGGGCCGTGATGGCAAACCTGTGGCATGCGGAGCCATGTTGCCTGGCATGTGCGGCATCACCCATTCCTCTTCTGGGTTTCTGGCGCGCATGTGTATGCGACGATCAGCTGGCCTTCGTGCATGCGGAAGCGCCGGAAACTGGAAGAGCCTGTCTTCCATTTTCCAACGTGAGCTCCGGTCAGCTGATCGTCATGTGCGCCAGTACTCGGAAGACTTGCTGCCCAGGGGACATGTGTGCGCCAGAAACCGGAAGTTCATTTTCCAGCACGCGTATGCTCCCTGGGCAGCTCTTCTTCCAGGTTGCAGCCTCGACGAGCACTTCGGCAGTTGGTGCCGAAAAGGTTCACCATCACTGGTATAGGGTCTTCTGACTGAGGAGGGGGTTGGACTACAAGACCTCCAACGTCCCTTCCAGCTTTCGATATTTGGTAACTCCACAGTTAAAACTCGCACGCCAATCATTTTTGGGGCTCCAAGTGAGAGTATTTAAATACTCAAATGTATCTGTTACTTGAAGAATAGAAGCCTTATTTCCTTTTCTTGTGAGTAAAATGTTATGGCCCTGTTTTCCCCAATGTTTCACAATTGCTTGAAACAGAAGGCAAGGATTATCTAGCCCAGGTGACATACTCGGAGAAGGGGGGGGACATTTCCCCATAATTTTCTAACTGGTTGTTTCTCAATAGCATCTCTATTCTAATTAAGAAAACGTAATGGGAAATGCAGCTTTCAATTCTGAATAAAAAAAAACACATGCCTTTGACATTGCAAGAAACACTCTTATGGTCACAGAATTGCAGGTGAAAATTAAACTGGTATGAACAAATATTTATGTGCTCTTTTTTTTTAACTCCAACAGTCCTAGATCTTCAATGTCTCTGGAGCAGAAAAGTTTATTTTATTTGTTTGCTTATTCTCACTTTTGAGAAAACTTCCACATCCACAGTCTAATTCCAGTAAATGTCCAATGTACTGATAGGATCTTGTGGGCTCTGGAATTTAGAGTGAAATCTGCTTTATGTCTGATTTTGCATTCCACTGAGAAGCAATAATTCTGTCTAGTTAAGTTCAACGATGTCACTCAGGGTTGCCCAGAGGAGGAACTGAAAGCCAGCTAAACAGCAATATGTAGTGGTATGTTTGGAACTTTGCACTTGTGGATAAAAGTGAAAATTTCTGATCAGGTTTCTATCAAGAGAGGAAAGAAAAACGAGAGAACCGTACCTTTCTTTGCTTTCTTCTGAAGCTTCAGGGTATCTGAAGATTTCTTTTTTATTTCCTGGCGCGCTTTTTTGTATTCTACAAAGGGGGGAGGGAGGGAGGGAGAGAGAGAGAGAGAAAGCGAGTGAGAGATCCTATATAAACATATTTGATAGGCAATGGCGCTAGAAGCTAGTTAGACAAGCAATGTTGAAGGCGAATTTTAATAGTAGCATTGTGTAAGCGAAAGCTATGCTGAATTTGGTAGGGCTTATGCCAAAGTAAGCTTACACGAGATTGAAGTTTAAGCACTTTTCATTTTAATTGCCTGGTGCATTTAACATTTTGCACAAACGAAGGTCATGAAAGAATAGGAAAACATAATCAACGGAGGTTACAGAGGTCGCAAGTAATCACAGAAGGGATTTTTTGCAATTGCAACAGATTGCCATGGCATCCTTTTTTATATATAGAGAAGAAAAAGGTCACTAAACTAATCAATTTATGATCTGGAACAAACAGGACACTTTTTGACCAGCGGTTAGAATGACACACATATCCTCCCATAGCCGAAACCAAAATATAGGACAAACATATACACATACATACATACATACATACATACGCCACCTTTAGACACTGACTAATTTATCACAACATGGACTTGTGATCTCATTCATATCAGCATATGCTTAAAAGGCCGTCTGTCTGTCTGACTGTCTGTCTGTCTCGGGGGGGGGGGCATGTGCGTAAACACAACATATGGAAGAGAGGCTAAATCGTAAACTCTGGGATCAGAGCAAAATCTGTTTTTTTTTAAAAAAAAAGGTCATCATATTATCAACAGAAGCTATTGTGCATTATCATACTGTTGAAAATGTAAGATCATGGAGCATAACTCACTGCTCAATACAGAAATCCAGGTTAAAGCACCTTCAGTGTCTACCCAATTTTTAAAGGAAGACATTCAGCAACAGAAAACTTACTTTTCCCTACTCAGAAATGTATCTTTCTATCTATCTATCTATCTATCTATCTATCTATCTATCTATCTATCTATCTATCTATCTATCTATCTATCATCTATCTATCTATCATCTATCTATCATCATCATCATCATCATCATTTATCATCTATCTATCTATCTATCTATCTATCTATCTATCTATCTATCTATCTATCTATCCATCCATCCATCCATCCATCCATCCATCCATCCATCCACCCACCCACCCACCCACCCACCCACCCACCCACCCACCCACCTCTAATTATTTATTAAATTTATAGGCCACCCATCTGACCACAACGTAACCTTGGGCAGCTTAGTGTCATAGTTTTAGGCTACCATATCTGGGCTAAAAAGAGAGATGGTGGACTAACTATGGTGATGCTAAAGGCCACAATGTGGGTGAGTTATGTGAGTGGGATGTATTTTTAGGGAAATTCTGAAAGGTTTGTTATTTAAAATATGATGGGCTTACAGGATCTATTTTAGGGCCTACAATGTAATTTTTATCTGCTTCTCATCTCAAATGACTCCCAAATGTACCTTTGGTTTTCTGCTACCAAAAAAAAAAAAAAAAAAAGATAATTTGGGGACAAATGTCAGGGATTCAAGTTCTCCTGCCCAGCACCAGGCAACTGGCTGAATTTGTTTAAACAGTTTCCGTTGTTAGGAAATTTTTCTTAATATCCTGCAGGAATGTGCCTTCTTGTATATGAAGACCATTGTTTTGTGTCCTGAGACAACTGAAGTCTTGCATCAGCAATAATTGTTTGGGGAATGTTACTGTTAATATTGTGAGAGCCATTGTCTGAAAGGAAGGAACCCATCACCAGGCAGATTTTTACAACCTGTCGGGGAAACAGCGAATGGCTTGAAGGACACAGGAGAAAGAGCTGTTCCCAAGGCAAGGGGTAGATAAACGGGGCTTGAGCCCAGACCAAGACAATAACTTGAGAAAATTCAGGCTTGCAAGATTCTGTTGCCATAGCTGTTATAATCAAAGTAGTTCTGACACCTATCTACAGGAAGTCCTCAATTTACAACCATTCATTTAGTGACCGTTCAAAGTTGCAATGGTGCTGAAAAAAGTGACTTCTGACTCCTTTTTCACACTTATGACTGTTGCAGTACTCATTCGGATGTTGGCAACTGGTTCATATTTATGGGAGTTGCAATATTCTAAGATCACGGGATGACTTTTTGCAACCTTCTGACAAGGGCAAGCCAGATTCACTTAACAACCATGTTACTAATTTTACAACTGCAGTGATTCACTGAACAATTGTGGCAAGAAATAAAGTGAGGCAAACCCACTTAACAATTATCTCACTTAGCAGCAGAAGTTTTGGGCTCAATTATGGTCACAAGTCAAAGACTACTTTTGTCTGTCTGTCTGGTTATTTACCTACCTATCTTAAATGTTGCCCATCTTGACAAAGGACACTTTAGGAGGCTTATATGGACATTGAATATAATAAAGAATAAAACTATTTTTTTAAACTAAGCAGAATGGAAAAAGAGGGAGTAAATAGTGCACAGAGAAGAGGAGATGAGGAATTCTCTACTCAATTAGCCACCTCCAATGTACCACACCCCCATTGGGGTCCCAAGTTAGTTGGGCCAGCCATGTTTTCAAGGCCTTTCAGAAAGCCAGAAGGATGGGAGCAGATCTGACCTCAATGGGCAAAATGTTTCAGAGGAAGCCATGGCAGAAAAAACTCTTCTTCTGGACAGCCAAAATTCCTTGGGTGATGGTTACCATAGCATGTCCCTTGTGTTGATATGAGTGGATGGGCTAATCCCATCGGGTGAGCTGGTTTCTTGGAAAGCCTATGCTGTTGGTTTCCTAATCTGGCCTATTTTGTTGGGCTGACAATAATTTTCCTTCTGTTCTTTTAAGGCTATTCTCTATTGTCTCAAACCATATTATTCTGTAATTTCTGCACCACCCCCCTTCCCCAGGCCCACTTCCATGTAACTACCTTTTGCATGGTCTTTATCCAGTTGATTGGCCACTTTCTTCCATTCTTCCATCTGCTCTTGAAGTGGGTTTATCAGACAGTCAATTAAAGCACTAATTTTGTTGAGAAAACACAAAGAGGAATCAAATCCTGCAGGAAAAGAACCAATCTGAATCTCCCTCTAAGCCGCTTTTCCCACACATGAACCAAAGTCCAGAACTTAGAAAGAATCTTAAGTTCGATTCAATGACAAGCACACATAAATCAGGGTTAGCAATCCTGTAAGAAAGGATTCATATATTGCCTTAAGGCTGCCTTTAGAGTAAATGACAGGCTGTTTGAGATTGAGAGGCTGGGGAATTCTGGGAGTTGAAGTCCAGACGTCTTAAAGTTGCCCCGGGTGAGAAATACTGGTCTAGCCCAAGGCCACTCAATGCAAGAGTGGCGAGAAAGGCCCACACTTAACCTTTCAGTGGTGGGTTTGCAAACAGGAATGCTCAGGACAAAGACATTACCGGGATGAATCACATGCTAAATCTGATTTAATTACACAGGCATGTAATCTAAGATCAATTACTTACAGTTAATTTGATGATTTGCCATTATCTGATAATTTTCCCCATCTGCTATGTTAAGAAAAATGACAGTTTTGTGGCATCCCTGCAAGAAGGCTACAAGCCAAATCTGAAACTCTAGGGAGGCTCAATCTGTGCATCCTGGCTTTTTGGGTACGAAGCACAATTGAGATTTGCAAGCAATACTTCCCTAATTTCTGTCTCAATCTCTGAATCATTATGCAAGAACAACTCCCCAATTTATTCAAGAGTTACCAGAAATAGGCCCGCCCGGGTGGGGTGGGGGGGAGAGGAGACAGACTGTTTTTGCAACACTAATCAATGTTCTCAAAAAATGGAAATCACGCGTTTTGCCATTCTTCACCCACTGCTGAGTTACAGCGATGTCTGAAACAGGAATTCCTACTTTGAAAATACAGAGCCAGCAAGCCTGACTTCTCACGAGGGACCGTTCAATTTTCCCCTTTGCAAAGCCCAATTTGTACAGTGAGAGAAAAATGAAAGGGTGTTCCCAGCCAAAAAAAAAAAGGGGGAGGTTAGATGGAAATCAGCCCCAGTAAACATCTTAATATGGTCCTGAATGAAAAAGACTGAGTACCAATTAAATTCTGAACGCCATCCAGAATCTAATGAAACTCTATTTCCAGACTGTCAGCTCGCAACATGCATAACTCACCTTGAAAACTGCCTGAGCTTGGACTCAATGCTTCGATGTCGCATGCACATTCTGGTTAAAGCAGAGCCAATTTCTCTGGTAGCACCTGAAAAAGAACCAAAAATAGAAATGGCCTTAAGCATATCAAAAACTGCATCACACGTTCAATCTGGCAAAGAAAATAATAATTTAAAACACTGATCTGACTGAGGGTATGAAGCATTGGAGTTCAAGAACCTGACCAAACCTTATTGGGGGGGACGGGACCCTACAGAAATCCATTAGCATTGTTATACAAATTCTTGCATTCTGCTGAGACTGATAACTGGATAACACAGAATCAGCCTAAAAGGAGATGCATTTTGATGTATGTGGAATTGGAAATAAAATATGAAACTTATGAGAGCCAATTTGGTGTAGTGGATAAAGATCTAGGCTAGAAATTGAGCGACTGTGAGTGTTACTCATGCCTTATGCCCAAAGCCAGGTGGGTGATTTGGGGCCAGTCACTTTCTCTCAACCCCAGGAAGGAGGCAACGGCAAACCACTTTGGAAAAACCTTGCCAGGAAAACTGCAGGGTTTAATTCAGGCATTCTTAGAGAATCAGACACGACTGAATGGAGGAAGAAAAGAAAAAAGGAAAAATAGATTTGGGTTGAGATTATATTTTTGAGAGTTATCCCTCCAAATTATTTGAGTGTGATGCAATGAGTGTGGATAGTAAAAGAAATATATATTTTTTAAAAATATAATAAAATAGCTTACAAATAAAATTTCATCCAGCACTCCAGTGTTAATAGAGCAAGCAAGTCAGCTGATTTCAACAGTCAGACTTCCTCAAACTAACACTTCTCAGATGTCTGGATTACATTTTCCATAATGATCATTTAGTTTGGTCTTGCGAGCTGGGGGACTATAAAAATTGAAGTCCAACTCATTTGGAAGATAACTCTAACCCTAACCCATCTTTCTAACCCACATCAAAAAAAAAATGACACACACTTAAGAATTCTAAAGTTGTCAAGTATCAGGAACATAAAACAGAAATAGGAAATGAGACAAATTAGATCAGATTTTATAGAGGTGCAAAGTATCTAATTACTTAGTTGCTCCTTGTCTATGAGATGGATGCATCCCCTTCTCATTCAGAAATGAGTTCACAAAAATTCCAGGTTCCTACTGCACCAACTCAGAAAGCTCAAATTGCCCAAGGAGCTGCTGATTCAGTTCTACAGAGGAATTATTGAGTTTGTCATCTGCATCTTCATAACTGTCTGGTTTGGCTCTGCAACCCAACAAGACAGACACAGACAGACACAGACTTCAGAGGATAATTAAAACTGCAGAAAATACAATTGCTACCAACCTGCCTTCCATTGAGGACCTGTACACTGCACGAGTCAAAAGGAGGGCTGTGAAAATAATTACAGACCCCTCACATCCTGGACATAAATTGTTTCAATTCCTACCCTCAAAACGACACTATAGGACACCACACACCAGAACAACTAGACACAAGGACAGTTTTTTTCCCCAGAATGCCATTACTCTGCTAAACAACTAATTCCCACAACACTGTCAAATTATTTACTAAGGCTGTATTACTATTATTCTTCTCATCCTTACTATTATCTATCTCTTCCCACCGATGACTATAACCATGTTGCTTTATCTTTACAATTTATATTGTTTTATTTGTTTCCTAGTTTGATTTGATCACTTATTAGTAACCTATGACTATCCCTAAGTCTTGTATCTTATGATTCTTAATGAATGTATTCTATTTTATTTTTCTTTATGTACACTGACAGTATATGCACCAAAGCCAAATTCCTTGTGTGTCCAGTCACACTTGGCCAATAAAGAATTTTATCCTATCCTATCCTATCCTATCCTATCCTATCCAGCCTAGAAACTATATATTTGATTGCACATAACATGGACGTCAGCAGTAGATGGCACTGTTTCGAAAGGACGTGAGAACTTAGCTAGAACTGCCTTGCTGAATCAGTGGAAAAAAATAGACTTCCTTGAAGGAAGATCAGAGCATAACCAAGACAATCCAACCCTTGTTTATTATAAGCATGTCAAGAAATATGACTTATGATTCTATATAGATCTCATCCGGCCACTGACACTTTCCCCCCCTCTGAATCTGTTTTGTAAGCATTCCGTTTTTGCCTTAGCCTCTCCTTGTCTTCATGTTAACTATGAAAGATTGCAAAGCCATTGAAGTGAATGCAGTGCCATTAAAGAGTGCACAAAGATACCATAAATTCCTTCTTATGTAGGCAAGTAAGGTCCTTCTTCTGAGGATTTCTAGACAATTTTATATGCTTTTTTCTTTTCACACTCCCAGACCTATTCTCATTTTTCCACAGATGGGCAATTTCAAACTCTAGAAGACAGAGGAATCTCTACTGTTTTCTCTAAATAGTTTGGATTTTTGATGCAACTGCTATGCGTTGAGAAGGCAGCAGCCACGGACCTAAGGATTCTACAGAAAAAACTCAAAATAGAATTCACAATTCAATTAATTTAAAACAGATGGTGATGAGGAAGATCAGAAGAAGAATGATGACATTGATGAGTTACCAAAACCCAGAAGCTTTGGGCATTAAGGGGCTGCCACAAAGAAGAGGGGGGCAACCTATTCTCCAAACACCTAGGGCAAGAAGCAATGGATGGAAACTAATCAAGGAGAGAAACAACCTAGAACTAAGCCGGGGGGGGGGGGGAGAGAATCCTGCCAGTTAGAACAATTCATCAGTGAAACGACTTGCTTCCAGAACTTTTATTTTGGGTTGGAACAATGTGTTGATATAAACACAGCTTCTCCCAGTATCTCCTCGAGACCGATTAGATCTCATAGATTAGGCCTCCTCCGAGTGCCATCAGCCGGCCAGTGCCGGCTGGCTACTACACGGAGGAGAGCCTTTTCAGTGGCAGCTCCGACCCTCTGGAACGATCTCCCCGTGGAGATTCGTACCCTCACTACCCTTCAGACCTTCCGCGCAGCCCTCAAGAACTGGCTTTCCCGCCAGGCCTGGGGTAAAGATTTGATCTGCCCCCACCCGAATGTTGAATGAATGTTGTTTACTTTTAATTATGTGTTATGTTATATGTTACTGTTTGTATCCCCTCCCTATAAGTTGTTAGCCGCCCTGAGTCCCCTCAGGGAAAAGGGCGGCCTATAAATAAACTTATTCCTATTCCTATTCCTATTCAAAACATAGTTTTCAAAATGGGACAGAATAAATGTGTATTTACACATTTACCAGCTGAATCTCTGATCACTTTGTTGTATTGTCGACCCAATCACGGATGATTTAAGACAAGCACAAACCCAAATGATTTCAGAGGGTAGAAGTCTGAATGTGATAAGACAGACGGACGGACGGGTGGATGGAAGGATGGAAGGAGTTTGACTGCTGCAAAACAAGCCATTAGGTTCTACTAGCATCACATTTTATTAGAGGGATGTCCCTGAGGACCTCAATACATGGTAGAAGAACATCCTGAGAGAAGGAAAAGATTAGTCCACCAGACTGACAAATGCTTTCTGATTGGTTACATCTACCCTGGCACCCATTTTATGAATTTGTAGATTTTCTGAAGCATTGCAAATGGCTCCACTAACCATCTACTATCACCCTTCTGCTTATGACAGTTGAATGCAATTGGATGCATTTTCACCTACGGCAACTGATGGAAAATTGTTGTTGTTTGCTGAAACGGGCAGCTATAGAAATCAGACAGATAAGACAAAATACTTCCAGTGTAAAAGCACCCTGCAAAACTGCTGTCACTCCTGGCTAATCATCATTCTTTAAACTGCTCTAATGCTCGCACTAAAAGGGGGCTCCCACATCTATTTGCTTAGAACAGCCCCACTGAGTTCAAAGAGTCGTATATTCAGGATATGCGCGTACAAGAGTGTAGGCAGAGTCAACTGCATTGTCAAACGATGTGTGGTATTCTTTCACTTTGCTGTTTTAGTTATTTACAGCTTTAACACCAGAAGCTTCAAAAAGTTAAGCAATAAAAGCCCACAGCTAAGAAGGATGTGCATTTATTTCGTTCTGCCTTCCCTTCACCATTCATTCTCTTCCCTCTCCCCACTATATCATTAAAATTTTATGTTGTATCTTTAAAATTTATATTGTTTTGTTTCCTAGTATAATTTGATTGCTTATTAGTAACCTATGACTATCATCAAGTCTTGTTATCTTATGATTCTTGATGAATGTGTTCTACTTTATTTTTCTTTATGTACACGGACAGTATAGGCACCAGGAGACAAATTCCTTGTGTGTCCAATCACACTTGGGCAATAAAGAATCCTATTTTATTCTATCTTTTCAGCCTGTTAAATGCAGGCAAAAAAATTCAGAGAATAGGAACATAAACTGAATGCAACCCTTAAAACACAAAATAAATATCCTCTGAAAACATTGAAGGCTCAACTCAAAAGATTGCAGTGAATACCAACTTTCCTTCCCACCCTTCCCACTTACATTATTACTGGATCCCTAAACATTTTTCCAACGCTTGGCATTTCTACCCGAGTGTGTTTCAAACACAAGCACTTTGTTTAACCAGCCATGCCCCAGTGTACACTAACCCGTCCTTTATAAATATTGCATCGAGATAAAGACAATGTTAAAACAGCTTACATTCTCCGTATCTACAGCTGGACAGCTTTGCCATGAAAGGGGAACCCAAAACATAACCGTGTGCATGTCTACTTATGAATTTATTATGGCTTTCCTCCCATTAAAATGGACACAGGATTTGGGGGAAGCCCAAAAGTCTATGAAAGGGATAAGAGATCCATCAGGAAGGTAGGGTTCCTCCCCCATTTTTGTGTTTCTGTGCCTGGTTTTTTTTTTTTTTTTTACTTTTGTTTCCTGTAAAATGGTTGCAAAGGGCTTTCCTTCCATTCTTTTGCCACTGGCCAATACGGGGGAGGCCAAGAGAGAAGTGCTGCAGACATTGTACGGTGACAGAGAATGTTCCGGGCAGGGCTTGGGATTCACTTACGTTTACCACCGTTTCGACACTGTGAGCGCGTGCCTTCCGCGTATGCATGCAGCCTTCTGCGCATGCACTTTGGTTGTGCATGCAACCAGCATGTGTGCGGGCGGCGTTGAAAATGAGGCTACATAGGACATTTTGGAGCCAGGGTGGGTAGGCATGTCCACTTGCAGTTCGCCGCTACCGGTTGGGCGGACTGAATACCACCTCTGGTTCCGGGTTACCAACCTCCAGATGAAGAATCAACTTTGTCTGTTTGTAGGATGTTCAATGGGGAGAAAACTCACCCAAGTTCCTTTCTTTGGTGTCCTAGATGCTCTCTGAGCCTGATGGTTTTCTTGCAGACATTTCACTACCAAACCAGGTACCATCATCAGTGCTAGAAGTCATGGTGCTCTCTGAGCTTGCAGACATTTCATTAACAAAGTAGTGGGCTAGCACTGAGGATGCTATCTAGTTTGGTAATGAAACGTCTGCAAAAAAAAACCCCGTCAAGCTCAGAGAGCACCATGGCCCTCTAGCATTGATGATGTTTCCTAGTATGGTAATGAAAGGTCTGCAAGGAAACCATCAAGCTCAGAGAGCACCAAGGACCCCACAGTTTAATCCTGAGCTACAGATATCCTCTTCTATCACTATTCTTCATAGGGGAAATCAGGATCATATAATCTCTGATTGAATCAACACTACAATATTTAATGATGGCTGATTTTCTTTTTCTCTGTGCATATTAAAGCCAGCACGTTGTAATTTGGGAACATTCTAGGTCAAGATGACCTAAAATTTGCTCCAGCCCATTAATGATTCAGGAAACAAATTCATCACAAGAAGAAAAAAGCTACGCTTCTATCTTTTGGCACATGCTTAACAGACCTCATAAACCATTTTTCTGGGAGAATTATACAATGGCCTGCCACCTCTTGCCAATAAACTGTCCATTACTGTAATAAAGGAACTTCCAACCTACAGTGAAGGGGGGTTTGATCTTGGCAAGAGGAAGTTGCTCAAATTCAGACTGCAGAACTGAAGGAAAGGGATTTGAAGGATGCACCTGCTGTTTAGAATTAGCTATTATTATTATAGAAAACTCTTTGCTTTAGTGCTAAACTTCCAGCTGGTCAGTGCATCTTTCAATTTCTGTTTTTGCTTAAGATCTGCGTGACTTCACATGGAAGTCCACCATTTATTTCTTAATTTATTAAAGATGGGGAATCAAATAAACACAAATTGTCCTTGACTTATGTTGATAATTAGGACCAGAATTTCCGCGGCTAAGCAAGGCAGTTAAGGGAGTCTGCTTGATTTTGCAAACCTTTTTGCCATGATTATTAAGCAAATCAGAGTTGTTTTTGCGGTGATTTGTTGTTGTGAATCAGACAGTCGTTAAGTGAATCCCCTCATTGATTTTGCTTGTCAAAAGCCAGCTGGGAAGGTCACAAAGGTGATGACGTTGTCCCTGGGATGTTACTGCCATCATAAATATATGCCAGTTACCATGTCACTTTTCCAGTGCCAACGTTAACTCAGAACAGTCCGCTAAATGGATGGTTGTAAGTCAAGGATTACCTGTAATTGTCCTACTTGGAAGGGAAAAGAGCATCTGCAGGCATGAAATGCATTTATCACAATGAAATGCAACGTCCTCGTGCTAAAAATTAAGGAAGTTTTTTTTTAAAAAAAAAGCTTTCAAGGAATTAAGTGGGGAGATGCAAAATGTGTTTTTTTTTAAGTTTGGAAAATTCAAACTGTTCCTCCGAGCTAAGAACCCAGAAACCGACCCAAGTTACAACCCCTTCAAATCTTCCCAAAATCACAGCTGGCTTTTTAGATTCCTGGCTGGCCTATACGTTGTGTGCCTTTTAAAAAAGGCATTATTCTCTACCATTAGCCAGTAAAAAGAGTCGACGCTGGATTCATCCCTGCGGCTTCTGGCGGGGACCAGCAGGGTGAGATGGAGAAAGTGGCACTTATAAAACCACACGTTCAGACTACGAGGCACCATTTTGGATTCTACCTGCTGTGAAGGACAGGCCTAGACATGACATCAGCGATGTACGCCTGCTGGGTGCATCGCATAATACGACTGATAACCCTCTTTCAGGTTCCATTCTATAAAAACGCAAAAAAAATCCAGGCTGCTTTGTAAGTTGAGCGTCACAGAATGGGCTCCCTGCGTCTTGGCCTGGTTTTGATCAATGCAATAAAAACTAGGTTGCCTCACTTTCACGCGGCTTCCTGTCTAAAGGGTGGCCACCTGCTTCTTCCTTAGGAAGGGGGAAAACCAGTTCACAGAAAGGGAGATTTCTTCCTAGACTTGCGCTGTATGAACCCATACTGTGCAGGCAGTCCTTGATTTACAACCATGTGTTTAGTGACCATTCAGACTGTTGCGGTGGCCTAAAGGTGGAGCTCTCGCCTCACAATCCAGGGGCTGTGAGTTCGATCCTAGGTAGAGACAGCTATTTCTCTCTGGGCACAACGAGAATTTATTTGCTGAATAAAATTTCACATTGGCAACAGGAAGAGCATCCGGCCAGTAAATACTCTGCTCATTCAGTTTGCCCAGACTCTACCACATTAGAAATTATGGAGTCATTAAAAGGAGATGATGATTTAGTGATCGTTCAAACAGCACTAAGTAACTTATATTTGGTCCTCATACCTACAACCCAGCGGTGGGATTCACTTACCTTCCCTACCGGTTTGCAAATGTGAGCGTGTGCATGCACAGTGCTCATGCATTGCGTTGGGGCAGGTGGGCGGAGCCTCCAGCAGCAGCCGCTACCTGTTTGTCCAAACCAAAGATAACCGGCTGAATACCACCTCTGCTACAATCATTGCAAGCATTCCCATAGTCATGTGATCAAAATTCAGGCATTTGGTAACTGGCATGTATCTATGATGGTTGGAGTGTCCTGGGTGACACGTGATTGCCATTTGCGACCTTCTGACAAGCCAGGTCAGTAGGGAGAATCTGGATTTGCTTAACGACCACATGATTTATTTTACAACTGCAATGATTCACTTACCAACTGGAGCAAAAAAGGTGATACAATCTGGTGTGACTCACTACCTTGCTTAGCAATGTTAATTCTGCTTGTAAGGTGAGATCATACCTCTATTAGGATCTAAAGGTTTCGTTGTAATAGTACAATTCATTATTTATACTTATCCAAAGTTTATATATAGGGGATCATTCAAAACTAGTGAAAGGATCCACTAAAGTAGATCATGCAACATGATCAAAATGTCCTTGAAACAATCTTTCCCTTTCCCTTTCTGTCTGACTTACAGGTGTGTTGTGGCACGCCAGCGCAATTGGCAGCAGATTAGGACAGTGAGGAGGTTGGGGAGGAACACGGGCCAGTCCTGAAGGCTGGGGAAGGCTCTGATGAGGGCTCTGTGTCAGAGGCAGAGAGGGGGCCAGAGCCGTATGCCAGTTATCAGTTGCCTTCAGAGTCAGACATTAATGAGAGACCAACAGCTGGAGCCTGTTTCCAGTGTGTGCATGCGCAGAGTTGCCAGACGAAGGGAACAGCTAAAGAACAGGGTCGACTTGGGAGTAAGAGCCACAGGTTGACGATGAATGGCCCCTCCTAGAGGAAATAAAAGAGGAGCGAAAGGGGAATGGAGTTTGCAGGAGACAATTAGTTCTCTTAGTTCGCTTAATTGGTTCGTGACCCTCCGAGACTCCTTGCCAAGTTTTGCAGCTATCCACCTGGCAACTCTCTAAGCCAGATAAGGTCTGTGACTGTAAATCCTCCCCTGCAAGACTTTGCTGGATGTGAATGAGCAGAATTCACAGTCAATTAATAAAAGGTTTTTTTTGTCGGGACAGGAGTTTGCTTCATTCTCTTGGGAAGCCTCGGTCAGAACAAGGTGGCGGCTCTGCAGGCAGGCTGGGAATGAAAAGAGCAGCCACTTAATTGGGTGGCTTAGATTTTCGCATTGGCATAATTTTTATACATCGCCCAGCAGCATAGAAGAATCTGAAAGGCAATTGCACCATAAAAGGTTTCTCTAGTCTAGCAAGAGGAAGATGCACCACATTCAATTCTACACACTTCAACAGGAATTCTCTCCATGCTTCAAGAACTGAATACTGTATGTTATGTGGCAGAAGGAAAAATAATTGCCACTACAGCATTTCTCAGTTACAGCCAGTTGTGTGTTCTTGTGTACTCTTCCAGCCTCCAACCCCAAACAGCGGTTGATAAATTGTTCCCCTAAAGAAGGACCTTAGGAGTGGAGGAGAAGGAGCAACAGAATGCTCTTCAGATTTATTTTTTAGGACATGTGCACTAAATCAAGATTTGGATGGATTCCTGAAGTAATTAAGTGCAACCGTTCCTCTACCAACCTCAGCATCAAAAAGAAATGTTAGCTGTTTACATGGTCTGGTGTCATCAAGACTAATTTAAACCAGACAACGGCAAGTTATTAAAGGGATCACAGAGGCCTCTAATGTTCAGTGAAGGTATCTCAACAAAATTAAGGTTACATCAAAAGACAACAATAGAATAATAGAATTGGAAGGGACCTTGGAAGTCTTCTAGTCCAACACCAACACCTCTGGACATGCAGGAGACCGTACACCATTCTAGACAAATGGCTGTCCAATGTCTTCTTAAAAGCCTCCAGTGATGGAGGACCCACAACTTCTGAAGGCAAGTCCTTCCACTGTTAATTGTTCTCACTGTTAGGAAATTTCTCTTCTAGGTTGGTTCTCTCCTTGATTGGTTTCCATCCATTGCTTCATGTCCTGCCCTCAGGTGCTTTGGAGAACAGGTTGACCTCATTGTCTATGTGGCAGCCCCTCAAATATTGGAACACTGCTATCATGTCATCCCTGGTCCTGGTCTAACCCACATTGATAAAATAAGCATCTTTGTTACAGAAGGAAGACATTTCCTTCAGAAACACCTCTAGCACTAAGAGGTGCTATATAATTTACTCTCAAGACTTTACAGTCCCAGAGTTTACATTCTAACACGGTTTGGAAAAGAGCAACACTACATTACAGGTGCTGCCAATAAATTGAATTATCTGCCCCCCACTTAAGGGAGCTTGTTCTGAAGCATTATAATGGCTTGTCCATCGTAGTACACAGGGACTGTAATTCCTATGCTGTTGGAGAATTTTAATACCTCTAGAGCAGTGTTTTTCAACCACTGTGCCATGGCACACTAGTGTGCCGTGACATAGTGTAAGGTGTGCCGTGGGAAAAACACTTTATATATAGTCAATATAGGCACAGTTAAATTTTTTTAACATTTTCTAATGGTGGTGTGCCTCGTGATTTTTTCATGAAAAAAGTGTGCCTTTGCACAAAAAAAGGTTGAAAAACACTGCTCTAGAGTGCCCCAGGGAAGGTTGTTGTATTGCTCCTGAAGCAAATTCTCCAAATTTATTCCACGCCTATTAATTTAAATGCATGACCCCCAAGCGTGAGCAGAAAGTAAAGTTCATTTTTTATCCATCGATTTCTTTTGGGGTTAGGTTCAAACCTATGAGATCCACTTACTGCCTCTACAGAAGCCTGCATCTTTCTAACAAAAATAACCAAAATCAATACCTGAGACATCCAACTTCAGAGATAAAAGGGAAGCTTGGAGAACATGGTCCACCTGCTTTAATGGAGAAACTGTGATGGAAAAGGCAACCACAGAATAAACAGATTACAGGTTCTCCCAAACCCTATCTTGATGGCCTCCATAGATCAAAATCAGCAGCAAACTGATGGTTTTCCATCAATTAATTTTCTCTACTTGTTTCAATTAGTTAAGGTGAAAATATGTATAAAGTTCCATAAACTCAAGACCTATAAATCTTCCAAAATACAGGGAGGGGACAGGGTTAGGCATCTCAAAGAGATTTCTTCTAAACCTCATTTCTCTCCTTCTATTGGCCCTCTTCACAAAATTGGAGAATGATGGCAGTTTAAACCAGCAGATCCCTTCCAATCTCTAAATAACCCTCCAATTGGTGGTCAACTTAAAATAAAAAATAAAAAACAGACAAACCAGAGTTCTATGTAAGAACTGTTAACGTTATAGCTTATATAGCAAAATATAAGTTCTACTAGCTGTAAGTCCTTGACGTCTGACCAAAATTGAGCCCCAAATTTATGTTGCTGAGTAAGAAATTTGTTAAGGGATTTTTGCCCCATTTTAACGATTTTTCTTGCCACATTTGTTATGTGAATCACTGCAATTGTGAAGTAAGAACAAGGCTGTTAAGTGAATCTGTTTTCCCCGATTACTTTGTTTGTCAGAAGGTTGCAAAAGGGGATCTCTGACCCCGGGCAAACCGTCATAAATATGAACCAGTTCTCAAGCATCCAAATGTAAATCACCTGACCATGGGGATGCTGAAATGGTCATTAAGTGTGAAAAATGGTCATAAATCATTTTTCCCCCCAGTGCCATTATACCTTCAAACGCTCACTAATCGAATTGTTACAAGTCAAAGATTACCTGTACTGTATATTGCTAAAGAGATTCAACCTGGTACTGCTACTTCTCTAAAGTTTTATATTTTCAACCTCTGAAGACCAAAGTAGGGAGCCTACCAGATATTCGTAACATCATCCTTAAACTCACAACTCTATTATTGTGGCCAAAAAGATGGACAAGCAGGTTCTTCTCCAACCTCTGAATCACCACATCTTGCAATGCAACAATTCAATTAGACACTTCTAATATGCTTACATTTTTCACTGCCACGGCCTGCTGATCGGATGGCCTTGCAAAACATAACAAGGTCAGTTTTTGACAGTTTGTGGGTTAGGAGGCTTCTTCTGAGAAGAGCTGAGCGATAACAGGCAGTCCCAGAAGTGATAAACAAGGCTGAATTTGGCTGAGCTCAGTTCCATCGTTTGGTTTGAAGAAAAATTTAACTTCGCTGTGCCTTTCAAACAATCGAGCAAAGCAATCTGAATTCTAATAAAGACTAAAAAATTTTCATTTCATTTTCATTTATTATATTTATATGCTGCCCTTTTCCCCCAAAGGGGACTCAGGGCGGCTGACAAATCAATCTGGGAAGGGGGGGGGGGGTACAGACAAAAAAATAAAAATAAACAAACATGACAATACATAATTTAAAACACCACAACAGTCATACCATTCGAGACGGGGGCAACAGCTCTTTAGCCCCAGGCCTGTCGGAACAGCCAGGTTTTAACGGCTTTGCGGAAGGCCTGGAGGGTGGTGAGGGGTTCGAATCTCCACGGGGAGTTCGTTCCAGAGGGTCGGAGCAGCCACAGAGAAGGCTCTCCTCGGGTAGTCGCCAGTCGACACTGGCCGGCGGATGGAATTCGGAGGAGGCCTAATCTGTGGGATCTAATAGGTCTTTGGGAGGGTAATTGGCAGCAGGCGGTCTCTCAAGTACCCAGGTCCAATACCATGAAGGGCTTTATAAGTGACGACTAGCGCCTTGAAGCGTATCCGGAGACCAATAGGCAGCCAGTGCAGCTCGCGGAGGATAGGTGTTACGTGGGGTGAACCGATAAATAAAACACAGGTAGTCCTTGACTTACCACCACGATGGAACCCATAATTCCTGTTGTTAAGTGAGACAGTTAAATGAATTTCTCCCATTTTACAACCTTTCTTGCCATAGTCGTTAAATGGATCACTGCAGTTGCTAAGTTAGGAACATGGTTATTAAGTGAATCTGGCTTCCCCATTGACTTTGCTTGTCAGAAGATGACCACATGACCACAGGACACTGCAACCACATTAAATGAATCAGTTACCAAGTGTCTGAATTTTGAACACATGACCATGGGGATCCCTGCAATGGTCGTACATGTGGAAAACGGTCGTAAGTCACTCTTTTTCAGTGCCATTGTAACTTTGAATGGCCACTAAACGAACTGTTGTTAAGTCAAAAATTACCTGTATTTATAGCTCTGGGTTGAAATAAACAGTCTGTGGTGCTCTCTGAACTTGGTTCTTTCCTGGAGACATTTCATTACCAAACCAGGTAATATCATCATTGCTAAATGTTACCTAATTTGGGTAATGAAATTTCTGCAACAAAACAACCAAGCTCAGAGAGCACCAAGGACTCCTCAATCTCTATTCTCTTTCTGAATTCTCCTTCTACCCTCAAAAACCAACCAACTCACCGCTCCCAATTCAAGTCAAATCAAATCAAAACCTAGAATTTATATGGTAGGAACATGACTGAACTTTGGCTCAGCTCCCAATCTTATACAAGGAAGCTCCACCCTTGTCAGCTAAGTTCATCCCAAAACGAGAGGTTCAGTTCCCTTCCTGTGCAAAAATACTAACAGCTGCTTCCCAACGAAGTCCACAATAATCCAGCCAGGGAAAAAAAAATACATATAAAGCTCCAGATATTTCCTCTTCTAGAAACCTCTGCTAGGGGGCTTAAGAGTGGGCAGGAAGCAAACTCAAAATATATCTGATGCACTCCACCTTAAAAACGTATCAGACAGAAGTTACTTGGAAGCAGACTGAGTGGCTGGGGGTGTATGGTTCTAGCCCTTAATTTTCTATTGCATTTATGAAATATTTTTACAACTGAATTTGAGTATTGATGCATCTTATTTAATACAATCCAAGCTTTTATGGACAGCAAACTGTCTCTAGCTTCACCCTGAGAATCATCTGCGTTTCAAAGCACTGTTTTATCATCCAGAAACTGGTCAATTCATAATGAGAATGAAATCTACCTTAGATAATCCCTACCAGAGAAAAATACGTTCCCGCCTACTATAACCACGTATTAAAATTATTTAACAGTCCTTATCAGTGAGAGCAGCTTTTTAATGGCCTGTCAGCCACTTGATGGAATTGTTAAGACTTAATATAATATCATTCTTTTCCCCCTGTATAATAACAAAAGGGAAAGAAAAAGGAATACAAACCAGGGTAGAGAAACCATGGCAGTATCTTGGAAGCATTTACCAGGAAAACGATAAGCCAGATAATAGTTTTAACACAGATTTCCTTTCTTTTAGTCTTCTTGGTGCAGAAAGTTCACAGTATCAACACACGTTAGGGAGTCCATCTACGTAATTACATTCTGTTTAATAATTAACAAACTCACAGGTCAACACATATTTCCTAGGCTACATCTATATACATTAAAAAAAGCCACAATTCATATTTAGTTCTCTAACTCTCCATTCACAATATAAAACACTACCCTTGAGAGTTTAGTCTAATGGTTAGGACCAGGGGTGAGCTGCTACGGGTTTGCCCGGGTTCGGGAGAAGCCATAGCTAACGTTATGGCTGGTTCGGAGAACCTCACAATTCCACACCTGGCTGGCCCCGCCCCGCCCACCCCTTCCTCCCGCGCAGCCCCTCCCAGGAGTCTCCACGTGGCCATTTGGATGTGAGGTAAATGCAGGGCATGTGCAGACGCTCAGGGAGGGGAGAAAATGGACCTCCTGAAAGTTGCAGAAGGCTGGAAACGCCTCCGGTGCCCCAGGGAGGCAATTTTCACTCTCCCAGAGGGTCGAGGAAAGCCTCCGGAGCCTGGGGAAGGTGAAAACACCTCCCTCCCACCGTGGTGCAGGAGGCTGACTAGGCCACGCCCACCATGGCCACGCCCACCCAGCAACTGGGCAGAGAACCCATTGCTGACATTTTTGAAGCCCCCCTGGTTAGGACACCAAGCCAGAAAGCAGGAGGCAGTGAGTTCAAGTCCCACCTTTGCCATGAAAGCCAGCTGGGTGACTTTGGGTTAATAACTCTCTGTCAGCCCAAGCCACCTCACATGGTTGGTGTTGTGGGAAAATAGGAGGGGGATAGTGTGTTGGGTAATGTTAGTTGGTCTTGAATTATTTGTAAAAACACATATATAATTATTTGTAAATACATATATATATACTATATACTATATATATCTATATATCTATATCTATATCTATATCTATATCTATATCTATATCATCTATATCTGTATCTGTATCTGTATCTGTATCTGTATCTGTATCTGTATCTGTATATATCTATATCTAATCTATCTATCTATCTATCTATCTATCTATCTATCTATCTATCTATCTATCTATCTATCTATCTATCTATCTATATATATATATATATATATAAACAACCTAATCAGTTTAAATCTCTGGAAACCTGGAAATAAAGTCTCAACAATCCTTCTGATTGGGAAAAGTTAATGTATTTCAACTTGAGTTTCACCTTATGCATACTTCCAGGTAGTTCCTTTACCCAAAAATTCAGTATCACCACAGCAATGACATAGATAGGTCTCCATGGATCAACCCTCCCTTCTTGCTCTGCTTTTGATCCAAAGTTTTGCTCCTAGGAAATCCTCTAGCTCCTTCTTGCATTCCATCCCCTTTTCCTCAGGTTCTAAGTAGGCCTTTTTCTATTTTCCAAAAGCACCAGAAGGCAAGGCAAGAAACAATGAATGGAAATTAATGAAGGAGAGAAGCAAATAAAGAGAAATTTCCTAAATGCTTTGCCTCCAGAAGTTGTGAGTGCGCCACAACTGGAGGCTTTTAAGAAGACACTGGACAGTCACTTGTCTGAAATAGTAGAGTCTCCTGCTTGAGCAGGGAGTTGGACTAGAAGACCTCCAAGGTCTCTTCCACTTCCCTGTTATTCTTCTTCATAGTTATTCTGTCTTTGGCAATAGTTCATGAATCATTCTAAGGCAGGGGTGTCCAAACTTGGGAACTTTAAGACTTTTGGATTTCAACTGGCTGGAGAATTCTGAGAGTTGAAGCCCACAAGTCTTAAAGTTCCCAAGTTTGGACACCCCTGATCTAAGGTCACAGAGCACAACTCCTTCTTCATTTACCTGTTTGGGAAATAAAAGCAATTCAAGAAAGAATATGATCGCTCCAGCTTCATCAGGCTAGGTCCTCCATTATGAAAAATTGCACTGTTATGTAAACTGAGATGCCTCTTTAACAGCCCATTAGAATCCACTGGTGACAACGTAAGTAATAAATAATAGGAGGAAAAGTCCCCGTAGGGTGGTTATGCTCACTTTAGTGCTGATGGGTTTACACACACAATTTTAAACAGGAAAGATGCATAGGTTCTCAAGGGAAATTAAACTCGAGAATAATCTGCACAGGAAAATTAGAGAAAGACACCGTCCCTTAAAAATAAGGGGCTTTGGACAGCTTCAATCAATCAATAAGTGAAGTGACTCAGAGTTTTAATCTGAGATTAAAACACCTTCCTTACTAATGTTTATCTCACTGTGTTAAGATTTATGTCCCGTTTTTCCTTCAGCAGCTCAAATCAGCTTACAAGAGGATCACTTTCTCAGCAAATCATTATTTAAAAATAACAATGCACATCAAACGTCATTTAGTTCAGCAATTCAAACTATTTAAAAAAAATAAATAACCCACTTTGATCTGGAAAGGATCAGAAACTATCCATCTCAACTCAAGACATCAAATCAAAAGAGATTTTGGAAGCTGGCCATGCATGCTCCCAATTTACTAGTATGATAAAATAGTGTTAATTATTTCAAGCATAATTTACCATTTTTTAGAGAATGAAACCTCTTCAATTTTGCGGTAATAGAGCTACTCTCCTTTAAATTCTGGATAAATTCATTTTAAAGCAAATGTCTGTACTTTGGATCTGGCTTAATTGATATTTGTAGCAAAAGGTAAAATAATAATCCTTTCACCAAAGCGCTGCAAAGGGAGAATCCAAGATGAATCTCTCCCTTTGGTTAGAAAATTTGTCGATTCTCATTCCATTCTTTCTACGGCACTCTACAGAAAAACTAAAAATAACAAATTGTGTTGGTCCACCTTTCCATAAGGCTCCAAAGCTCACGGAAGATCCACTTGTAGCCCAAATCCTTCAAAAGATTTTAATTTTGTTTTGTGAAACTCCAGAGTTGGTCCAGAGTAGCTCAGCTAAATATGTAATTTGTTCAAATCCAAAAGGGATTTCCTTAAAGCGGTATCTTAATACAGGTAGTCCTCAACTTACAACCGTTCATTTCGTGACCGTTCAAAGTTACAATGGCGCTGAAAAAAGTGAATTATGATCACTTTGCACACTTACAAGCTTTGCAGCATCCCCATGTGAATTTGGTCGCTTGACAACTGTCATGTATTTATGACGGTTATGTCCCAGGAAATCATTTTTCACGACCTTCTGACAAGCAAAGACAATGAGGAAGCCAGCTTGATTTGAGTCGAGGTGGAGCAGTGGTTAGAATGCAGTATTGCAGGCTACTTCTCCTCACTGCCGGCTGCCTGCAGTTTGGCAGTTCAAATTTCACTGGCTCAAGGTTGACTCATCCTTCCATCCTTCAGAGGTGGGTAAAATGAGGACCCAGATTGTTGAGGGCAATAGGCTGACTCTGTAAACTGCTTAGAGAGGGCTGTAAAAGCACTATGAAGCGGTATAGAAGTCTAAGTGCTATTGCTATTACTAACTTAACCACTGCAGTGGTTCACTTAATAACTATGGCAAGTTGTGTGGGGAAAATTTGGGGCTCAATTAATATTAAGTCAAGGAATACCTGTATAAATATATCTACTAATATATCTATATCTATCAACCTATCTATTGATCAGATTGAATCGTTAATAATTCAAATGATCTTGCAAATAAGTGAAAGAACTACCATTAACTAGCACTTTGTTACCCTGTAATTAACTCTAATTAATAATAAATAATTAACTAGCTCAGAGCAATTAGACAATTGACAGGCAAAAGAGCTCAAGTGTGAAATAACGGCTCCATTTTTCATAGCCGTAGGCCCATGAATTTTCATGTAACAACAAAACAAGAGGTAATATTCTGGTCATAATACAGGTTAAAAGAGGAGGAGTTTATGTTAGATGTCACAAAGCATGTTTTATCATTTTTCCAAGATCATGATTAGGGAGCAGACATCTATGGCTGTTCTTCACCTGAAAGGTGAGAGTCCCCAATGGAACTGAATGAGTTTAAGTGTTCAGAGAACAACTTCTTGAGAGCAGTAATTGACAGAGAGATCTAACAGGCAACCTGCTGTGAGGGGAAAATAATTCAGTTGCCTGATAGGACTCACTGGGGAAGAGCCTAATGCTGGGAACGATTGAGGGCAAAAGAAGAATGGGACGACAGAGAATGAGGTTGCTGGATGGAGTCACCAAAGCAGTAGGTGTGAGCTTAAATGGACTCCAGAGGATGGTAGAAGACAGGAAGGCCTGGAGGAACATTCCCCATGGGATGTGATGGGTTGGACACAACTTCGCAACTAACAACAGCAACAAATAATCTCTTCTCATTTCTGAGCACAACAGCTAAGAATTATGGGAGACACAATCCAAAACACCTGAAATAGGTTAAAAGATTTAATCCATTAAATATAGCGAAGGCAGCCTTGGAAACAAAAAGTCAACCCTTGACTTCCTTCCCGCTGATCTTCCTTATAGTCCGGCTGTTTCGTTTACATAGTTAAGTGTCTTCCAGTCCAGTGCAAAGTTTCCTAGTGGAATCTGAAGCAACCAGACAGTTGTTGGCAGTGTCTCACAATCACATGATTGTGCCTCGTTGTTGCCCAAAACTGATGTTTACTTCCTGTTTTCGACAAAATCATGCCATGGTGAACCACTGGTTTTCTTGACAACCACGGATTCACACGACCGGTCCGTTTTTACGACTGTTGCAAGTTATGACTGTGTTGGGCAGGCTCCATTACAGTCGTTAACTCGAGGACTGCCTCTACAGAGCTGTTCAGCAGATTTCGTGATTTGTAAACTGTTGTTTACGGATCCATCTGACCTGTGAACCCAGTCAAAGCAAAAATAACATCTGTAGTTTATTAGAAGGTATCCTGGTTTCCTAATTCAGGAGATCAATTCAGCCTTGTGTGATCTGGTGCTAGAGATGTCCTGGGGACTTCTTTCATCTCCTGGTGAAAAAAATGGTAGAAAAAAAAAATCTCCTCTTACAAATAGAAGAGGCCAGTGACTGTTTGCATCCATTAAGCTCCTGCGGTATGCAGTTGTGCAGCCTATTAAATCCACTGGCACGCACAAACAAAGCAGGCAATTAGGAGAAGGGGAAGCTGCCCCCAATACAAATCGTGGGCTCAGCAAATATTCCATCTCAATAAACGTTAACAGAGTTTCCAGTCAACGACTCCTGAAGGCATCCAACTGACATGATCGCCCCGACAGCTGTGACAAATTAGGTTCAGCCTGCTGAGAGCCATGGCCCATGTTCATTTAGCTACAATTACTGGGACATCATCACTCCCAACCCCCCACCCCTTTGCAGAAAATGCTCCAGCAAAACCAGAACCATCCTGCATGTATCGACAAATTTCAATTATTCCCCCTTATTACCACATCAAAAAGAACACATGGGGGGGAGGGGACATGGAGACATTATATTAATGTGTCCCTGTGAGGGTTTGGAAAATCCTGCTTATCCTACTTATACAGTCGTGGAAGAAAAAAGACTTTGATTTAGCCATGGCCTTTCTTGGGACATGGAATCACCGCTAACCACTAAGGCTGTAGGATGAGTTTTAAGAGTGCTTCCTTCAAGCTGATGCCCTCCAGATGTGCTGGAATTCATGGCCAGATTGGCTGGAAACTTGTAGAGATGGTGTCCAACATATCTGGAGGTTGCTGGCCAGGGGAATGTGCTTTAAGAGCATTTTCAAATGTACTATTTTTTTTCCTACTTAAGATACATCTTCACTGCAGAAATACAGGTTTTAATTCATTATTTACATCAGAGCTATACGGTTCCAGGGTTATTAGCAGGCCAAAAATTATCCAGTGTCACTTGCAATGCCCAAAGACTTCCAAAAATTGCCAGCAAATTGTACATTTTAAACAAGCGGGTGGGGGTGGGGAACCATGAAATACATACCACTTAAGATTATTAACATTAACAATATTCATTTAAATAAATGTACCTAATGAGAAGGAAGCACTCACTGGAGAAGAGCCTAATGCTGGGAACGATTGAGCCAGGCCTAAGAAAGCCTCAGCTATTACATTACATTTTGTACAATGCTACTAAGAAAGAAACCATGTAATACTAGGAGACAACTGACAACCATCCTGGCTCTCTTTTAAACAAGCACTGTCTCTTTTCTCCTCTTCACCAATCAGCAATGAGTGTCTAGGCCTGAGATCCTTCACTTTAACTTTTTATTGTGTCCTGGACTTTACACTGAATTAAAAATTAAACTGTACTTCCTATAGAAGGGCAACGCCTCGCGTGCCCTGACAAATGGCTCCACTTGCCACTTGTAACACACGTGCCAAAGGTTCACCATCACGGCTCTAAGGGAAACGCACAAACACAAACACACACACACACTATTAAAGAGAGTTTTGGAGGGATTGTGCCTTCAAATCAATCTTCATTCTTGGCATCTATATGGCAAGTCTGTGCATAATTTTTGGGAACTGGTTTGCCATGGTCTTCTTCCTAGGGCTAATAGTGTGTGACTGGCTCAAAGTCACCTCTCCAGCTTTTAGACCAGGGATGTCAAACTCAAGGCTCAGGGGCTGGATCCGGCCTGCAGGGTTTTTTGATCTGGCCCGCGAGACTGCCCTGGAAAGAGCAAAGGACCAG
Organism: Thamnophis elegans; assembly: GCF_009769535.1. NCBI lineage: Eukaryota > Metazoa > Chordata > Lepidosauria > Squamata > Natricidae > Thamnophis > Thamnophis elegans. The sequence goes on from NC_045548.1 coordinate 67,280,939, forward strand.
CCCACAGTGTCTTTGCCAGCGAAAACAGAGGCCCTCCCAAGCTCCATTTTTGCTGGCAGATGGTTGGAGGAGGCTGTCCCAGCTGAAAATGGAGCTCATGAGCCCGTTTTCACTGGGAGAGCACTCAGACCATCGAGTGCTCTCAGTGACACAAGTGACATCAATGACACGAGTGACATCAAGCTGGCCACGCCCACCCTGCACCTCTCCCAGGTCAATCACAACCCTGATGTGGTCCTCAATAAAATCGAGTTTGACACCCCTGTTTTAGACCATCTAAGGGGGACTATAATTTACAGTCTCCTGGTTTCTAGCCCTGTAAAAGGTAAAGGTTCCTCCGCACATGCGTGCTAGTCATTTCCAACTCTAGGGCGCGGTGCTCATCTCGTTTTCAAAGCCAAACAGCCAGCGCTGTCCGAAGACGTCTCCATGGTCATGTGGCCGGCATGAATAAACACCGAGGGCGCACGGAACGCAGTTACCTTCCCACCAAGGTGGTCCCTATTTTTCAACTTGCATATTTTACGTGCTTTCGAACTGCTAGGTTGGCAGAAGCTGGGACAAGTAACAGGAGCTCACTCTGCTACGCGGTGCTAGGGATTTGAACAGCTGACCTTCTGATCAACAAGCTCAGCATCTTAGCCACTGAGCCACCGTGTCTCTAGCCCTGTAGCTTTAACCATTTCAAAACACCAAACTCACTCTCAATAAAGGATGCACATTGGCAAAAAAGGGTTTTCCCATTGGTTTTAAGTCCTGGAAATTCCACTAATACAGGTTTGTTTACTTGCGACTTTTCTTAGAGAACAACACTGTATCAACAGCTTGTCCACAAACATAAAGACAGTTCTAACAGGCTACCTAAACAAAAAAATACTATAAGTCCTTCTTATCATTGTAAAAACAAGCAGGTGAATACTACAGAGGAAGTCTTGCTGCAAATGTTCTGCAATTTGTAAGCAGGAATGCAGAGCATCTGCTGTGCAGACTTTTGGCCTTCTAAACAGGTGGCTTTCCACCATCACATCCTCACCAAGTGAAACACAAAAGCCATATTGGCCTTGCTACATGATTCCTTCAGACAGCAAATCCTTGAACAGATCTTTTGATATCTTGTTCAATTTTTCCTTGCCTTTGAACCACCCAAGTTTCATTTTCCCTTTCATTTAAAACACATCTTAGGACACAGAATGATTAAAGAGGAGCCTTTCTCAAATTGGCATTCCCCAGATGTGGACAAGACACAACTCACATCAGCCCCAGCCTGCGCAGCCAATTATTATGCTGGCTAAGATGGAGGAACTTGCAATCAGATAATCTGGAAGTTAACAGGATGTTAGAAGGCTTTGGCAGAGGTACAGAGCTTATATATCATATATGGGGAGGGCCTTTCTCAACCTTAGCCACTTTTAAAATAGGTGGACTTCTCCCAGAATTACCCAGCCAGCTTGACAAAGTATATGTGGTACTTTGCTCAATAGTAGTAACTGTGAGAGGGATCTTGGAGTCCTAGTGGACAACCATTTAAATAGGAGCCAGCAGTGTGCAGCAGCTGCCAAAAAGCCATCACAGGTCTAGGCTGCATAAACAGGGGGATAGAGTCAAGATCATGTGAAGTGTTAATACTACTTTATAATGCCTTGGTAAGGTCACACTTGGAATGCCGCATTCAATTTGGGGCGCTACGATGTAAAAAAGATGTGAAGACTCTAGAAAGAGTGCAGAGAAGAGCAACAAAGAGGATTGGCAGACTGGAGTTTAAACATATAAACAATGGTTGCTGGAATTGTATGGCTAGTTTAATGAAAAGAAGGACTAGAGGAGACATGATAGCAGTGGAGCTGCCACAAAGAAGAGGGAGTCAAGCTGTTCTCCAAAGCACCTGAGGCAGGACAAGAAGCAATGGGTGGAAACTAATCAAGGAGAAGCAACTTAGAATTAAGAAGAAATTTCCTGACAGTTAGAACAATTCATCAATGGAACAGCTTGCCTCCAGAAATTATGAATGCTCCAACACTGGAAGGTTTTAAGAAGAGATTGGCCAACCATTTGTCTGAAATGGCGTAGGGTTTCCTGCCTAAGCAGGGTGTTGGACTAAAAGACCTCCAAGGTCCCTTCCAAATCTGTTATTCTATTCTATTCTATTCTATTCTAGCTATAGAACAAAACACATAGGTAGGTCAAAATATTGCAGGCCGTTTGAGCTACGCAGAGTGCATGTCACAAATTCAAACAAATCTCATTCAATAAAGAGAACAATAAAAACTACAGGTTAGTCCTCACTTAATGACTGCTCTCTTAGTGACCATTGAAAGTTATGGTGGACCCCCCCCCCAAAAGGTACTTAGGGCCCAATTTCAAAGTTCCAGTGACCACACCCCTCATGATCATGTGACTGTATTTCGGGTGTTTGGCAATGGACATTTTTTTACAGGAAATCAGAATTACATTTACAGCTGTTTGCAGCATCCAATGGTCACATGGTTGTGATTTTCGCCAGTTTTTGCCATTTCCAGCATTTACTTCTGATTTTCTGCAAAAAAATGCCCACTGGGTCAACTGAATTTGCTTAACAACTGCCATTTTTTGTTTAAGATCTGCACAAAAAAAAGGTTGTAAAATTAGGTGCAATAGTGACCTACTTAACTGCTGCCAACACTTATGACTGGACTTAATTACAGTCATAAGTCAAGACTACCTGGAAGTGTGTATAACAAAAATTAAAACTCTCACTCAAAATTACAACCTAAAATCAATGAAGGATCCACCTATAAAATGAGATTCCTGCCTAGGACAAACACCCTCTATATATACTTCCAACATAATGAATTAATTTACTTAATTACTAATTTGTATTGGCTTTTAAAAAGGAGAAGAATGAATCAACAATCTTATGCCATACTATTTCAGTCAACTCATACTGTGTCATACAGGAGTCAAAGCAAGCAAGAAATCCATAAATACCTGAAACCATGAACTCTGGCTTAATAATCATCTTTGAGAGAACACCTTTCATACATTCAACCCTGTACCATATCAACAGAAACTTCTGATTCAAGCATTGTTTTTTTGTGAAAACGATGGGATGATTCTGAACCCAACACAAAAGAGCAAGGTTGTGTTTCCACAAATTCAATATGCAATAGAGAATTCAAAACCTTAGTAATAAGAACTTCTCAAGTCCCTATGAAGTTTTCTTGCTTTTAAAATTTGGAGGATTACTAATATACAGCATGAAAGATGGACCTGATAGGAAAGAGTTAACTGCACTTCTTTCATTCAGAAACTAGGACTTAAGACTTCTTCCTGTTTTATCAAAGGAAGTCCTTCCCTTTACTTGCTTGTACTGACCTCAGTTGGGTGTGGTAGCTCTCTTCCTTCATTGTATATTCCATTGTGACAACCAATGTCTAACTGGGAATGGAAAAACAATGTGCAAAATAATTTGCACCTCAGTCTTGAAATTGGGACGTCCTCTTAACCTACTGCCCCTTTTGCACTACGGTTTAGAAGTGAGGATAAGTCAAGTGATAGTGATTTTAACCCATTCGTGTTGGCAAAGATCAAGAAGGGAAAAAATCCTCTAATTGCCAAAGACAGAGCATTTTAGATGGTCATTCCACCTATTGCATGGAGTCATTTGTCCCTTATGGAACATTCACGAGTTTTAAGAACAAAAATCTTTTTTCTGTAAACAAAAAGGAAGCAAAGGTTACTCATTTTTTCTGAGCTCTCTGTAATTTGTCAAGGCAAATTGTGTATGTGTGTGTGTGTTTGTGTAATCATAGATAGATATAGATAGATAGATAGATAGATAGATAGATAGATAGTGATAGATAGATATAGATAGATAGATAGATAGATAGATGATAGTAGATAGATTTAGATTTAGATTTAGATTTTACAACCCCTGGTATGCCCAAATATGGGAGGAAGATCACTACTTCCATTCTCTGTCTTCGGCTCATCACAAGAGACCATCCAGACAGAACCCAATATTTTTTTACTGTTGCCTTTTTGTTACATTTGTTATATTTGTGCTGATAAAAAAAAGGGAGACTAGTATAGATCTATTTCAAGCTATTTAACTCTCATCAGCTAGCCACACCCTTACTGGGAATTGAGCCTGTGCTGATAAATAAATAAAGGGAGACTAGTATAGATCTATTTTATCAGCACAAATATAACAAATGTAACAAAAAGGCAACAGTAAAAAATATTGGGTTCTGTCTGGATGGTCTCTTGTGATGAGCCAAGGACAGAGAATGGAAGTAGTGATCTTCCTCCCATATTTGGGCATACCGGGGGTTGTAAAATCTAAATAGATACCTTTCACCCTGGCTGGCTGATAAGGAGTCGAGCTCTGTGGCTCAATGGTTAACACATCTGCCTTAGAGGCAACACAGCACAGGCTCGATTCCCAGTAAGGGTATGGCTAGCTGATGAGAGCTAAATAGCTTGAAATAGATCTATACTAGTCTCCCTTTATTTATTTATCAGCACAAATATAACAAATATATATATATACATACACACACACCACATATATAATTATCTGTAGATAGATAGATAGATAGATAGATAGATAGATAGATAGATAGATAGATAGAATTAGATTAGATAGATTAGATAGATTAGAATAGATAGATAGATAATTTGCCATAATAATAAATTGAGAAACTAAAACTAGTATAGTGGCCTGATCTTAACATTCTTTCCAATGAATACCTTACCAAGTACTTTTCTGTTCTCATTACCAACATTTTGAAATGGATGCACGTAACTTTCATAGTGCAAGGGTTCTATCATGCAGAACTGAAGTGAATTAGACAATAAACATTGTGGACACACAAGTGGGTTCTAAGCAGTCAGACTACTTTTTCACAATCAAATATTTTATATGTCATCTCAATAGATCCCATTCCATGAAGGTTCTTTTAGAAACATTTACTTAGAAGTACAAGGCAGGTATGATGCTTCCTGAAGTTCTTTGAGGCAGTTTCTTTTTTTAAAAAAAAAAAAGCAGAAAGTGCAATTCATTTCTCCCCTCACCTCGCTCATCGCTGTGTTTGTAATGAGGCTATGTGTATCCCTACGAGGCAGCAGAATGAAAATGGGTCACATATCTAATTATCACTACTGGAGCGTAAAGTCAAATATCCATGAAATTCTTGCATAAGCTTTAGAAAGAAATCTATTTCCTTAGAATATTTCAGTCAGCTAGATAGACTCAAGACTGCTCAAGAGCGCCCTCCATCAACATTGTATTGTGCTGAAACAAAAATAATATATTTGAATTTCTTGTGTTTTAGAGCCTTCAGGTTCCATTCTTCTTGTAATGCTCCAAACAGGAAATGTGCAACTTGAAATTTCATGTACACAATTGTGCACAGAAGCGCAATAAAGATGATTAGGGGACTGGGGGTTAAAACATAGGGAGAACGGTTGCAGGAATTGCTTTATGTCTAATTTAGTGAAAAGAAGGACCAGGCTGACATGATAGCAATCTTCCAATATCTCAGGGGCTGCCACAAAGAAGCGGGGATCAACCTATTCTCCAAAGCATCCGAAAGCAGGTCAAGAAGTAATGGATGGAAACTAATCTAGGAGAGAAGCAACCTAGAACTAAGGAGAAAATTCCTGACAGTGAGAACAATAACCAGTGGAATGATTTGCCTCCAGAAATTGTGGGTGCTTCAATACTGGAGGTTTTTGAAGAGATTGGACAACTATTCGTCTGAAATGGTCTAGGTTTCCTGCTTGAGCAGAGGGTTGGACTAGAAGACCTCCAAGGTCCCTTCTAACTATGTTATTCTGTTAAATTCAGTCTTTAGGTCAAAGTAGCACAACTTACACCACTGCTTTGCTTGCATTCCTAACCTATTTTATATCCTGGAACTCCTCTGAATACAATTCTTGAAAGTCAGTAGAATATGTCTGACAATGTTCAGGCAAAAAATACAAGAAAAACTAGTGTGAAGTCTTAAAATAGATTAAACAGATGTAGAAGCAAAGAAACCACTCACCCTCTAGGAAAAAAAATAGGTAAATGCCCTAAAGCTTGTGTTCCAAGCATCTCCACCCAACAAACAAAATTGTCCACAATTTTGGTCCCAACCACTAAAAATATCCTAGTGACTTCAATATGCACTGAATACATTTAATACAGTTTTTTTTTAAAAAAAATACAGCTCTTTTTCCTGTGGAAATCATCAAGGCAATATATGTATGGAATTTGCTTCCCATACAAGGAAGCTGCTCATTTGTCTCAAAAGTAGTCCCACTAAGAATTAAGAACAACACTCTTAAAAATGGATTTGTGATCTATATGTGAAGCACCGCAGAGCAAAGCAATGCTTCACCCTTTCATGTATGATTTTTTTTGCTGGTAGGATTGTTTCCTGTGGTGCAGCAGGAAAAGAAAGGTGATTTGCTTTGGGTTTGGGAATTCATTTCCTTTTAATTCTTGTGCCTTTTATAAGACACTTGTGTTCTTTTTTTTCTTTTTAACTCAGTGGCATTTAAATCACAGCAATCAATTCAACAGGTCTGGCATTGTAATCCCAATACTTCCAAGAAACATAAAGGTATTTCAAACTGAGGCAGAAAACAGAGTAATCGTTTGTTTCAAACTGTCATATTCTTCCTCTCCCTCCCTTAAATAGGCATTGTTTTGTTTCTCAAGCAAAATACGTTTCTGCAGGAAATTTGTTCCATTGTCTTTTTCTGCCAAGTTTCATCTGACGTTAAGTCTTGGGAGGAGAACAGAAACTGAAAATCACTGGCATTATTTTTACTGTTGAAAAAAATGCCAATATTGTAAAATGTTTATTCACAACACATCAGAAAAATGCCTACAGTTGGGTTCAAGTTTCTGTTTTAAAACAAAATTAAACCACCTTTTAAAATTAAAATAGCTTGTAGCTAATTGAGTTTGGATACTCTGAAGAAATGACCATGGGATGGTTTCTTGTTATTTCAACCTGAATCTATTCTAGAACACAGAATAATAGGGTTGGAAGGGACCTTGGAGGTTTATCAAATTATCAAATCCTTTTTCTAGAGAAAATGGTATAATTGGGAATTTACACAATGGGTACTTTAAAAAAAAAAGTAATCCGGAATCGTAGCCTTGGAAAAATTTAAAATACAAGATAGGCAGTGTCTTATATATAGAACCAGGGCACATATTTCTGACGAGACTTTGAATGAACCTACATATTCCACATCCTGACAAACGACTTCTGTTGAAAAATTGCTTGTTTTAAAGAGGATATTGTGTTTGTGGGAATGAATCCTTAAGAGAACGAAGAAAGGGAGAAGTCAAATCTTGTACACCACATTTCATTCTTCCTGTCTTCTTTACAAAATGACAGCTGCTGCGGGAATGGTTTTGCCCAAGAAAAATAAAGGATGCTAACAAGCAAGCAGCACAAACAACAAAAGATCAGTATTAATGTTGACGTACAGTTCAGCAGCTACACAACTGCCCCGTGGGTTTTTGTGCAGATTGCTGTACCCAGCAATCTTCTTCTCTATTTACCATTTCCCCCTTTTTCTGTAACAGAAGAAGACTTACAACTGCTGATTTATGGGAACCCCACAAGTGTGTGTGTGGTGTGTGTGTGTGTGTGTGTGGGTGTGTGTAAATAAATAAAAACCGGGTAATGAAAAATAAATCATACAGATTTTAACATACAGAGTCACAGGAATAATGTAGAGAAAGCTAAAAGGAACGTTTAATTGTTAGGAGTGGAACAATTTTTTTAAAAAAACGTACTACTTTAAGGAAAAAGCCTACTTGATAAAAGACCGTTTCAAACATGTTTTGAAAAGTTTCCCCACTATAATATGAATAACCCATTATAAGGCTTGGACGTGCCATTCTTTTTCTCTTCCTCTTTCATATCTCTAAAGAGGAAGTCAGTGACTCTTGTTCCAATTTTAAAGGAATAAAAAAAGGCTTCTGTAATGTCAAAGGACTGTGTCCTGGTTAAAATATAAGAACAAGACAGATTCAATTTTCATGCCCTAGATTGTTCTGAATCCATGATTTTAAAACTCGTAGCTGCCTGAATTTGGACACTCGGAGAAATGATTGTGGGATGTCTGCTTGTTTTTCAACCAGAATCTATCCTAGAATGTAGAGTAACAGGGTTGGAAGGGACCTTGGAGGTCTTCTAGTCCAGGGGTTGGCTCTGGAGCCGCATGTGGCTCTTTCATCCCTCTGCTGCAGCTCCCTGTCACTGGTCAACTCCACAATTGATGGGGCTTTTGGTTAGGACAGGTAGAGGAAAAAGGACACCACACTAGGAGGAGACTCTAAGGTGGGGGAACTGGACTTCCAGTCGGCTCCAAAGTGAACCCGGGGAGGGGGGGACTTCCAGTTAGGACATTTGTAGCTTTGAGTGTTTAAGGTTGCCGACCCCTGTTCTAGTCCAACCTCCTGCCCATGATAAAAGATCCTATACCATTCCAGACAAATGTTATGTGATGAAGCCAGTGGTGGGTTGCAGGCAGTATGCCCCAGTACGGGCATACGGGTGCCTCCCGGAGCACCGGGTACCGTTCTGGTATGGTGCTCCGGAGGGCCCACCCGCCCATAGTCCTTACCTGTATTTGAGCTCTTCAGAGTTTCCGCACACATGCACAGAGCATACAGCGCCTGCACTCCCCTCCGCTGAGCAGCTGGAGTGCCATGCATGTGTCGCGGAGCGTCGAAAGAGGTAAGGGGTGCATGTGCGCGCTGCACACATTCATGTGGTGGCCATCGAGTCCCGTTGCACCGTACCGGTTGCACCGGGATCCAGAACCCACCACTGGATGAAGCCTATCAGTTATGTGCTGTGCCTTACAGATCAGAAGAGATATGTGTTCCAAAGAGTTAAAATCTAAAATTTAATACAGGGAAACAACTGGAATTGTTTTAAAGAGTTCTTCAGAAACCTGCTGGTGGAGAGGGGGAGAGGAGACAGGTTTCTGAAGAACTCTGTTTAAAACAATTCCAGTTTTTCAAGCTTAGGTCTTTTCAAATGCATACTTAACTCATTTCAGCCAAGTCATCTGGGGGCTCTAAGCATTTATCAGAGCTGAAGTGGAGCAGTGGTTAGAGTGCAGTACTGCAGGCTATTTCAGATGACTGTTGGCTGCAGTTCAGCAGTTCAAATCTCACCGGCTCAAGTTGACTCAGCCTTCCAAGGTGGGTAAAATGAGGACCCAGATTGTTGGGGGCAATAGGCTGACTCTGTAAACCGCTTAGAAAGGGTTGTAAAGCACTAAGAAGTGGTATATAAGTCTTAAGTGCTATTGCTATCAGCCTTTGCAAAGTATATAATAGGCTCAAAATGCTGCATTTTGTAGATTTTTAGGCTGAAGAGGGAGGGGGGAGGGAAGGAGAAGGAGGAAGGAGGAAGGAAGAAGGAAGGGAAGGAAGGAAGTTAGGGAAGAAGGAAGGAAGGAAGGAAGGATCAATCTCTAAAAAATTGCAATAAGTCTGATAATAATCCCCCACTGGGTCTAGCCAAAATAAGAATCCATGTCCTTTAACTTTCAAATCTCAACCTATATAAAAAACTGACCACATATTATGGGGCAAAACAGATCAGATTTATTCTTTCAGTGGAAAAAAACACACACAAACACTGTAATGAAAACTAAGGGAGCAGCAACCACAATCAGCGCATCTCATGGACAGTTTCCTTTTTAATGAGATAAATAGAGGACACTTTCAAGGCATCGATGGCTTGGAGCTGATGCAAGAATGCACTATCCATGTGCACATTACAGCCAAATCTTTCTTTAAAGCGTTTCAAAGCAGAGAACACAGCTTCATTTCTCTTCTTTCAGAAGAGAGCTGGTGGAAAAAAGAGGGGTTTCTTCCCAAAAATGGATTAACAGGGGATGTTTTGTCAGAAGAAATTAAATGGGTACAGAGGGGGAAAAATACAGCACACAAGACTTGTGTTTGTGCAAAAGGATAGATCAGGGACTCCAGTTCTTGTCTTTTAAATACACACATATACACAAAGAGATATCCCACAAAGCCCTTTCATGCATTCAGAGAGCGCTTCAACACAAATATTTGTATTTTAATGTAAAGCTTAGGGAAAATTGGGTAGATTGATAAAAAATATGCCATTCTCAATAGCAAAAGACATACCATTATTTAAAGCAATTAAAATGTTTAATAGAAGCCTGAGGGGTTCCTTGGTAACTCTCTGAGCTTGGTTGTTTTCTTGCTGACATTTCATTACCCAAACTAGGTAACATCATCAGTGCTAGTGAGTGTGGAGTTTCAATAAAGAATATTTCTGACTCAGGGTTGAACTACCGCAATTTACAACTTTTGCGTGGCTATAAATCAATCATTGCAAGAATCCATTGTACTCAATGGGCATTTTTTTGCCAGAAGTAAATGACAATTTCCAGCAAAAAGGTTGCAAACCACAGTCATAACCACAAGATGCTTCAAATGGTCCATTGAGGAACATCCAAAATACAATCACCTGATCTGGGGGGAGGGAGCAACCTTCATTAATAGCAATTGCAATAGCGCTTAGACTTATATACCACTTCACAGTACTTTACAGCCCTCTCTAAGCGCTTTACAGAGTCAGTGTATTGTCCCCAACTATCTGGGTCCTCGTTTTCCTGACCTTGAAAGGATGGAAGGCTGAGTCAACCTTGGGCCAATGGAAATTGAACTGCTGGCAGTGGGCAGAGTTAGCCTGCAATACTGCATTTGATCCACTGTGCCACCAAGGTTTTTAACTTTGAACCTAGGTCTAAGTAGCCCAGGGGAAATGCATTTTAACTTCAAACGGTTGCTAAGCGACAGAATGTAACTCAAGGACTACCTGTACAATGTGAAAAGAGGAAGATCTAGGTTTAAACCCACTTCAGCCATAGAGACTCCAAGTATGACTTTGGGGCCAACCCATCCAACCTCAATCCAACCTATCAAACTGGATTGCTGTGGGTAAAAAATGAGAGGAGGGAATCCTATACCTCAGGGATGGGCATTTCATTTTCCCAGCAGGTCACATGAGAAATCGGGACTGCTGGGGAGACTCACTGATGCCCCACCACCAACGTCCCACCGCCACAATCAATGCCCTGCCCCCTGTTGCCGATGATCCCCCACCCCTCTGACAACACTGCCCGTAGCTGCAGGGCAGACTGGAACAGATCATGGGCTGCATGTGGCCCAATGGCATAAAATTCCAAATTCTGACATGCATAGCGCTTTGAACTCCTGTACAAAAAGGTGAGATACACGTCTAGAAAATAAACAAATAAATATCCACAAAAGGCAAATGATTCCTTGAAATTTGGAGGAGAGAGCCTTTTCATTTAAAATCAAAGAATTTGTGCAGAGATGTAGGCCATGTTTACAGAAAGACTGAAGTCCTGTTTCAAATGTGGTCGTTTGCCCAAATATTCAACTGCAATTTGTTTGAAAATCTAGAAAGCTAAATGTAAGCTAGAAGAAGGGCTAATTTCACCATTTGATAGCTGGAAATGTTTTTTATGAATAAGACTCTAGCTCTGACCAGATATAGTATCCAGAGGTGCACAAGGAAATGTTGTCCTATTGGCAATGATAAAATAAGATTTGGGTCTCCACCAACTGGAAGCAGCCTCATATTATTTATCTCAGGCAGCAAATAACCTGCTTCATCACTCATAAAAACCAGAAGCCTAAAATCAGGTGGTCTCATCATTTAAATAGGACTGCCTAAAAACTTAAAAACAGATTCAAGTTATAATGTATGGCCATTTAATCAATGGGTTGGAATTGCTATGTGATGGTGTAGGACAGTTATTCTCAACTTGTGGTTTGAGAACCCCATGATGGAGGGGCGCAAACATTTGATGCAGTCTAGTGCTTTAAATCTTGAGTTAAGTCTGTTGTAAGGGGGTTGTAAGTCAAGGACTACCTGTACATCATACTAGTGCGCCGAAAACAAAAACTCACTGTTTTAAATAAAGACTGTGATATACACAAAGTATTATTACTAATGCACCTTCCTGGTAGATAAACATGCATTTGGTGATTAAAGAGAGACAGTGAGTTTTTCCTTAGTAAGAATGGAGTCTCATCTGCTTTGTAGCCAAATGACCCTGGTTATCCATATAGAAAAGATCTAGACAAGTTATAATAAAAAAAAATAAAAACTGAACATTCAGGTTGGGCATTATGGCTTCCCATATTTGGCAATTCCAGGTGTATTAGGACAAGTTCCATAATTCTCAAGCAGCTGTGAGATATGAGACCTGAGACTTGTCAGGAACAGTAATGCCAACATAACTGGAGGGAAACCAGCTTACAGAAACCTGGAATCAACCAAGATTCACATGGGTATATTGCTGTGTCATGTTGACCTTGAATAAAAGCCGACTTTAATTAAATACAGCAACACTGGTGCCTCCCAGCCCCTAGAGCTTATACTGATCAAGTGTACCTGCCCATAAGCCATAAAATAGTGGCTGTACATTATGAAGAAGCGTTTGAATTGCATTCTTCAATACTTTTAAAAAAATCAATTGCACAGAATAAGTGTAATATTATTCTAAAGCTACCTTTGCACAGGGATAGTTACACATGAAAGGAGAAGGTGCGGACAAGAGCACACAAAAAGAAATATTGCACTGAAGTTCATGAATCATAGCGCCTCCGCTTAACGTGGCCTTGCATTCCACTTGTCCAAACGTCATTCGGGGGGGGGGGGGGCGCCTGTGGTGGCCCAAGCACTCTGCCAGTAAAAATGGCCTCCTGTTTTCAGCCGCGATGGCTTCCTGCAGCCCTCTGCCAGGTAAAATGGAGCTCAGGTAGGCCACATGTGCCCCCCTCTCCCTATGTTTACGCTGGAAGAGGCACCGCAGGCTGGTCCTTTGCTGTTTCCAGGGAGGCCCTGAGAGCCAGATGTAAGCACCCTGTGGGCCAGGTGCTCTGGCCTCGAGTTTGACACCCCTGCTCTAGAGCAGAGATGGGCAACTATGGCCCCTTTATGACCTGCGGACTGAAGTCCCAGAATTCCTGAGCCGACTGGCTCAGGAATTCTGGGACTTGAAGTCCACCGATTGCAAAGGGGCCATAGTTGCCCACTTCTGCTGTAAAGAAAGGCGGCATTTCACATTTTGGGATAACCAAAGAGACAATGTCTTCCACGGGAAGTTTTGTTTTTCTACGATACGCTTGTTTTAAATCTGACATTACATCTGTTGCTCGCCGCAAAACAGCAGGAAATTGGGTCACTGATGTGTAGCCATCAGGATAGAAGGATGCTCAGATGGTCAAAAAAAAGGAGGTCAGAGGGCCTTAAACTGCTCATCTCTACCATATGGATGACCAAAAGTGGTCAATGGTAATGCTAATTAGATTCTTGGAATATTTGGTGCTGTGCTCTTGAAATGAAAATACTACAACGTTCTTCATTATCCCAAGAGAGATGATACTCCGATGGTTGTTTAGATTCCGTCACTAAACAGTTTCTCTGCGGAGAAGGAAACCAGCAATATGCAACATTACTGATAAAGCCCAGGAATTGTATGACCCACAAGGATTATTGCTAATTCTACCATGAAGGAGAGTCGGAAAATCACATTCCTCTCCTTTTCCTGGAGGGAAGAAGATTTAGAGAACAAAACAGAAGCCTTTAAAAAAAAATATCCAAAGCATAGAGGCTTTATAAATATAAATATATGTATATTTAAATATAAAGCCTCAGCATGTTCATGCCGCTATAAATTTAATAACATGTTACCAAATCAAAGTGCCTGTTTGAAGTAATGCGCTTAATACCTTTTGACCTACTTTGCACATGATGCTGGGTCTGGTTTTGGTCTAAGATGTATGAACTCAAAACGTTATGGACTATAAAACGTAAGAGGTTATGGCTTAATGGAATATAAGACTCCAGGTAATTATGGTTGGCACAACAAAGCACTAGTTAGTGTGAAATGTGAAGTTGACTGCCAAAAACTAAATTGAATAGTTGAAAACCAAGCCAAAGCCCTCTCCACGATCCAAAATATAAAAAGTATGCACAATGAAGACACGTATGAGAGATCCTACACTTGCTAGTGTTATGTAATTTGTCAGTACACAAATAAACAGAAATGTCATCTAGGAAGATTTGGGTTTCTTTTCTGGATAAACATGACAATCTTTCTTTTATGAGAATATACAGCACCTAAAACAACAGGTAAAATTCCCATATTCAAATGAGAGTTGAAGAAGTCTTCCCCAAACAGATATGTTGATATATCTTATGGTTATTTTTAATCAATATGACTTTGACACCACTTTAGAGACAGTCCTCGCTTAATGACAATTGGGACTGACAACCCTGTTGCTAAGCATTGTAGTTAAAACATCAGGTGACCATGACAGACTTAGAAATTCACTTTTGCTGTGGTCATTAAGTGAATCACCCACAGACATTAATTACCACAAACTTGCAATTTTACCGCCGCCTTCTCCATTAACTCTGCTAGTTGGAAGCTGGCTGTGAAACGCATGAATAATCATATGAGAGTGGGGAAGATGTGGCAGTCATAAGTTTGAGGACAGGTCATGAAGTTATTCTCAGCAAATACATTGAACTTTAATACAGGTAGCCTTTGACTTACAGCAATTTGTTTAGAGACCCGTTCAAAGTTACAACTTCTCTGAAAAAATTGACTTATGATCGTTTTTCACACTTATGATCATTGCAGTGTCCTGTTTTTAAAATTCGTATGATTGACGACTCATATTTATCATGATTATTGTGTCCAGGCTCATGGGATCACCTTTTGTGACTTTCTGACCAGCAAAGTCATGGGGAAGCCAGATTCACTTAGCAGCTCTGTTACTAACTTAACAACCGCAGTAATTCGCTTAACAACTGTGGCAAGAAAGGTCTTAAAATCGGGCAAAATTCACTTTAACAAATATCTCGCTTAGCCACAGAAATTTTGATCATACATTGAATCACTAATGTAGCCAGAGGTTTTGTAATGGCCACTAATAATAAGGGAACTATCTTAAGGGTCGAGCAGACTTCTATGTCACGGTACGTCAGGGAATGTCTGTGGTGCTAGAATGGTTGCATAGGTCAGGGGTCTGTGGCCTGTGGCCCACTACTGAGCCACAGCCTATTCACAACCGGGCCTTACTTGCGTGAGCATCACAAGGCCTTACGGCCCCACATACTCAAGGGTTGTGGGGGCTCGCAGCTGCACTCGAGTGAGAATCACCAAGGGGGGGGTGGCTTGCAGCCCCACTCATGCAAATAATGGGTGCTCATCTCTCCTCCCACACAAGCATAACCTCTTTTTTTCCTCCTCCCCGGGCTACCAACCGGGAAAGTTTAGGGAACTCTGGCATAGATGAGTCAATTATATTTCTACAAATGTAACATTTTTGGTAGGGGGGGGGCGCTCAAACAATAAAGCACAGAACAGGAAGTCAGATCAACCAATAAGCACGTAGGATGTGTACCTCCAAAGAATGTTCAGTTGGGATTTGGGAGGTGTGGGCATCATCCTGTCTGCGGCCATCTGCAACCTACAATTTGCTCATCTACCTCTCCACAGCGTAGGTATGGTGGCTACAGCTACAAACATTGAACAACAGATAAATAAGAATAGAATAGAAATGAATCCCAATGTGGAAAAAACCAAAGTTTTATATTTAGGCAGGAAAAATCAAAGATATAAGTAAAGATTAGGCAAAACCTGGCTCAAAAATAGCAATTGTGAGAGGGATCTTGGAGTTCTAGTGGATTATCCTTTGAATATGAGCCAGCAATATGGAGCAGCAGCAGCCAAAAAAGCTAATACGATCCTGGGTTGTATAAACCAAGGCATAGAATCAAGATCACACGAAGTATTAGTACCATTTTATATAGTCAGACGTTGTAGGTGATTCTGAATCAGCCTTCGTGCATTGTCTGCATTTCATTCCTCCAAGGCAGAATTTTCATATTACAATTTCTAATAATCTCTCCAACAATGTAGCCCTAATTCAGAAATACACTTTGTGTGTAAAAAAAAAAAAGATCTCCTGAGATTCCAATTATTTAAGGCGGTTAAATTTTAATGTCACGTTTTGGTAAGATTTGCAATTGCTAGATAGGCATATCATGACATCCTGCCACTACTCGACACAATATTGTTGACCCCTGTATTATAACCTGTCCTTTTTATTTAGAAAAACTGATGCAGAGGCTCCCAAGGGTAGCCTTCTTTTTTTTTTTAATCCAGAACCTGGTAATTTGAGAATCTTATTACAGTCTTCCATTTGTAGGCTTGGAACATTTGTTTCTTTCTACAACACAACACACAATAAAAAAAGATTGAGGAGAAGGCAGTATTGCCAGACAAAAGTCCCCTGATTGCTGGTATCAACAGCTCTCGGTCTGCAAAGGGCCCAAATCAATCTTCAAGGCAGCCCCCACTCAAAAGGGATTTAATCTGCAGAGAAGAAATGCTGTTCTGATTGGATTTGCTGAATATGAATATTGCCCTATATACAGAATTTTTTTTAAACTCCCGCTAAGCATAAAAGTGCAGATGTTGTGGGAATAATATCTAGCAATAGAGCAGGAGCTGCCTTTCCTAAAGGAACTTGGAAATGCGACGCAATCTACCAAGGGTATTGTTAATCCTCGCCAACATGCAGCTCTCGGGTGGTACATATGCAAAAAAAGCCTGGAATGGTGCAGAGACAATTAACATGACCTCTGCACAAGATGAATTCATGTGAAGACATGCCACTCATGCATGTGTGAACCCTGTTGAGCCAATTCCAAGGCAAATTGTTATGGCTAACTTTACAATTACAAGTACGGGTGGTGCTCGACTTACAACTGCAACTGACCCCAAAATTTGTGTTGCTAAGTGAGACAACTTTTAAGTGAATTTTGCCCCATTTTACCACTTGTCTTGCCATCACTCTTAAGTTAATCACTTACAGTTGTTAAGTTAGTAACACAGTTGTTAAGTGACCCTGGCTTTCTCATTGACTTTAGCTCGTCAGAAGGTCGCAAAAGGTGATCACACGGGACACGGCAACCATCTTAAATTTGAGCCAGAAGCCAAGCGTCTGAATTTTGATCATGTGACCATGGGACGTCTGCAATGGACATATTAGAAACATGGCTCTTTTTTCTGTGCCATTGTAGCTTCAAACAGACTCTAAACTTGTGGTTGTTAAGTCAATGACTATCTGTAGTCCTCAACCACCACTCATTCAGAGACCATTCAAAGTTACGACAGCGCTGGAGAAGACTAACAACTGATCCTCAAAGTTACGGCCACTGTGGTGTCCCCACAGACACCACGCAAGGGTTGGGAAACTGGGGCACATTTACAACAGTTACAGTGTCCCTCGGTTGCTTGATCACCATCTGTGATCCTCATAGCCAACTTTCTTTTTTAGAGTAGTAATTTTGTTAAAAATTATTGTTACAATAAAAGCAAACTAAAAGAAAAAGAAGTGAAGTTGCAGTTCCAGCGTGGCTAGATTTTCTTGTCTATGGAAAAGTGTTTATACCAGAGATTGCAGCCAGATACTGGATCCTGGCCGATGAAATCTCTCTGGAGAAAGAGGATAGTGTGAAATTACCCACATGCACTCCGGATAGCCACTCCTGATGAGTAGGACACAGAAACTGAAGTTTTTGCAGTCGACTTCTGAGTCGAGTGGGTTGGGAGGGATACCATGTTTTAGTTCACAATCGTAATACGGCCTTTTTATGGATGAAAAGCTCAATTGAGCCTCATTTCTTAATCACCTTTGGAATTTTTACTACTTTTAAAATATTGAGAGCTTTTGGAATGGCAAGTTTTTATTGCATTCACTGGATGAGTCTCCTGTTCCTTGTTGAACGAAGCTTTAAGTATGAGTTTAAGGATTTAGAAGAATAGCATTTTTTTAAATAAACAGCACAAAAACGTTTAAAGTGTTGATTTTGTAAAGTTAAAAACGAAATATGGGTCCAGGTAGATTTGAAATGAGAATTTGTAGTTCAATATAAGAATCCTTCCTGTGGGAAAATGTGGTTAGTGTTTTTGGAAAAATTACATGGTAGGATGGGATCTTGTATGTTGGACAGTAGAGGGAACCAGGAGAAACTAAAGATTACAATTAAAAGAAGACTCAACTTAAACAAGTTAGTATGAAATGGAGCAAAACATTTTAAACTGGATGTTTTTATGGAGATTTGTGAACTATGGACGGAGAAAATTTTAAGAATGTCTAACATTATAGCTGGATGATATGCAAATGCTATTTCAGAAGAACAGGCTAAACAAAATTAAACTGAAATCGCTTTGAATATGTATTTAAATATGGCAAGCAACAAGAATGATATGCAAAGAACATATATTGAATGTACAAAATGAAATAGATTGATGTCTTGATATTTGAAAATAGGCATACAGACATACAAGAATTAAATCAGAGAGTGATTTGGAAAGTTCTTTTAAACTAGTTTTACAAAAATAGATTTGTAAAATTTTGAAGCATTTGCTGAGAGGAGACAAAGATAAGAAGAAAAGAAATCAAAGTTGAGAATATTGTTAGAAGGCACTGAAAGAGACGAAATATGGAAAGATAGCCTTTGTTGTACCATATCTTAAGGAATGGTGATAAGTTGCAAAATTGTTTGTAAATGTCCTGATGAAGGATGGCTGTTAGTTTTTTTCTTTCTTCTATTTTTTTTCTTTTTTTCTGCACTTTTCATTTTTCTTTTTTAGTTGTATATTTTCTATAGTTTATATTACTTTTCCCTTTTTAATTGTAATCTTAACAAAAATTATTTTTAAAAAAGAAAAAAATGGGAGGTGCAAAAATAAAAAAAACAGAAAAATTGAAAAGAAAGCAAATAATAAAGTAAAAACAATTACGTAAAAAATGATTTCCCTCTTCATCACAAGTGTAAACAGTTTCAGTAACTTATCACCTTCTCTTAATATACAACAAATGTCCTCTTCTTCCCTTAGCCCATCTCTTCTCTATAAACACATTTCTGGTGCCTTTTCTGGGAATTTTGCTGACTTCAGGACTGAAATGCGGAAGTTTCATAGCCCGGCTTCTGACAAAGTCAGTGGGGAAGCCAGCAGAAAGTCGGAAGTCATAGTCACATGGTTCTCAGTTAACAACCCACAGTAATTTGCTTAATGATCGCAGAACTGACGTAAGTTGGTTGCATGACATGACATTCCCCTTTGCTTATTGACATACCACGTTGTTTACTGGCAAAGTTGCCATCCCAATTGCAGTTGGTAAATGAGGACTACCTGTGTTGCTAAGCTTCATTTACCAATGATTTGAATAAACCTCCAGAAGCCTACCAATTCTGGGATTGTATCATATTTGCCTCATCATGAGACTGTGGTTTCTTTTAAGAACAGGGCCTCAAGAGTTCATAGTTCCTACAAGTTCCTACAAGTTGAACATGTGTCTAGGCATGGATCTGCCCAGTTCCAGCTGTGCGATGGATTCCCATTCAGGTGCACCAGTATAAAACACCGGATTTGAACTTTTTTAATGTCCACACTTGTTCAAGCATACCGGATTTCAGAAATATACATCAGGGTCACTACATTCCAATCTAACATGGTTCATATTAATACAGATTAGTTTTTTCACATGAAACATACAGGTTCTGTGTTGACTCATAAAAAATTTCAAAATTCACAACTGTTAGCACTTGGCTTCTGCTTTATCCTTCTTTGTAAAATCTTGCATAGTGAAGCGTTCTGGAAAACTCAAATATTTGCAGATCCTTTTATGCAGCTTGATTAATTCTAAGAAAGACATTACCCAGCCATAAATTTTGCACTTAGTTATCTATACATAACACCTCCAAACAACTTAAAGGTGTCTGAGGCTAATGTACTGTGATGATTAGCTCTCTGGTGAAATCCAAAGTCAAGTTGACTTCAGCTCAATGGTAACCTTGGAGCCAGTGTATCCTCTTTACACATAATTTAACTTTCAAGACTGTTTATTGTAGAGATAACATGGGAAGGGATCTGTCTTGAGTGCCTAGAGGAAAGGCAGGATATAAATTTAATTACAAAGATGGAATTTGGCATCCAGATACAATATTATGACACAAATCAGTAATAATATCTTCTGGCTGTTAATTAGGCAAAGAGATCTCTTTAATCCTCAATTAACCTAATTCCCCTGCAGCTTCAGCAGAAAGGAAGTTTACCACCATCTGCTCTCCAGGGGAGTGGTAAGATCTCTCATGCCAATTCTTTGAATATCCCCTACAATTCAAAGCAGACATGCCGAAAACAGATCCACCTGTTCCCAGGTGGTTAACCCTCTGAACGGTTCTACAATGCAAATGGATGAAGATGCTCATTCTCTATCTTGATGGTGCCAATTATCTTGATTTCAGGTTTCTAGAGAAGATCCTTCTAGCAAGTTACTTTTCTAATAACTTGGTGCACTCTAGTTGTGTTGGACCATAATTCCCAGAATTGCCCACAATGGAATATTTGGGTATTGTAAAAAGTTCATCTTTTCATCTTTCTATCTATCTATCTATCTATCTATCTATCTATCTATCTATCTATCTATCTATCTATCTATCTACCTATATACCTACCTACCTACCTACCTACCTACCTACCTACTACTACCTACCTACCTCTCCCCACCACTCCCCCCTCTCTCTCTCACACACACAGACAAAACTCAAATTGTGCAATCAAAATTTAGCAGCAGATTGCTATACAACACTGTTGTATTCTCTGACTTTTATGGGGAAATAAAATAAGGTGTTAAACCAGGAACATCATACTCAAGCCTAGGGGCCGAATCCGGCCTGTGGGGTGCGTAGAGCTGGCCCACAGGGCTGCTCTGGAAACAACAAAGGACCTGCTGGTGTACCTCTGCCAGTGAAAACGGAGCTGGGGGGGGGGCGGGTGGCCGCCCAAGCTCTATTTTCACTGGCAGAGGGTTGCAGGAGGCTGTCACAGCCGAAAAAGGAGCTTGGGAGCCCACTTTCGCTGGCAGTGCGCTCGGGCCACCAAAGGCGCCTCCAACACAAGTGACGTCGAGCTGGCCACACCCACTTCCCCCCCCGGAGATCAAACACAACCCTAATGCGGTCCTCAATGTAATCGAGTTTGACATCCCTGTGTTAGACTCTACGACTGAGAAACCACCACCACCCCAAAAGAAAAACCAATAAAGAAGTAGGAAATATTTACTAAGTCAGCCCCATAAGATTCTTAAGATCACCTGCTCACCCTCTGTGACCACCAAAGGACAAAAGAACAACAACAGCATCTATCCCCCTCATGAAAAACATTGTGCCGCTTGAAGTAAACCAAGAAAAGTGTAAATCAAAGAAGATCCCATAGCTATAGATGCAAGAACAAAAAAAAGATGCAAGAGGATTCTGAAGCATTAATAATCTGAACAAATCAGAAAGATCCAAAGATTTTTGGCACATGTTGCTATACCAGAGGGCTTGGAAACTAAATTTTCTAGAAGAATGTGAAGTTGATGGAGCTGGCTGAGATGATGAAATTGAGTGTTTTGGTTAAGGAAAGACATTGATTAATTTTAATGCCGACTGGAAACCCCTTTTAACTTTTTTTATGACAGGGAAAAAAATGAAATAATGACATATGGATGTGGCAATTAGAAAAAAATAGTACATGAGAGAAAAAATTAAAGTTATGTTGTAAACTTAGAATAAGAGCGTAATTTTATCTATTTGCAGATTTCAGAATGTGAAATTTTTAATGTGAATTTAATTTATATCTGCAGTGAGGGGAAATCGTAACCATTTTCTTCGTATTTTTTTCTATGCCTTATTTCCTACGTTATCTGTTTTCTGTAAGCCATTAGAAACAGAATTGTTTCCGAAAACTTATAGAGAACAAAACAATTCTGTCAGTTTATTACTTTTAATGCTGCTTTGTTTTATTTTAACATTCTAATTTTATACTATGGGCGTTCTATCTATTGTTAACTGCCATAACTAATGTTAACTATCAAGAGCCAGAAACAGCGTATAAACATAACATAAATTTTAAAATGTCAATTCCACAGACACAAAAGGGGGGAACCCCCCCCGAAAAGGTTGTATAAATTCTTATTCAAATTACAGATACCTAATATTCAGATTAAAACACTTCATTCTGAGGAAAGGAATCAAACGTTACTGAGTCCCAACTGAGATTAGAGATAGAAAAATACAAAATACAAATTCCCAGATGCTTTAAAATAGCATTCTGCAACTGCTGTGCACATTTTTAATTTCCAGTTGTAGTAATGAATAAGTAGCTTGTGGAATAAAGCATATGGGCTAACTAGTCCACAGCTGCCCACTGAAGCTTAATTTAACCCATCAGTTAAAGTAGCAATTGATTAGCTGCAGATGAGAGCCTGTTGCTGTTTTAAGTACTATTTTTGGTATTCCCACAACCATTTGTCCGTAGTTTTTTTTTTCCAGGTCACTAATGCTTAGAGTAGAATAAGCATTGGTGACCTATTAGAATACCACTAGGGGCCTACTAGCCCTCCTTCAGCTGTTATTTGTCAAGTATGCAACAGCTGTTTATTCTTGTCCAGAAAGACACTCCTAACCTTACTCCGATGGTTAAATATAGATTATGTCCAAGGAATCCCCATTCATTAAAAGGGAGATTATTTTAAGCTTTAATCACCTGCTCAAATTCCTGTTAAACAAGACAAAACGAAGAATGTAGCTCAATCCCCCCTTGGAAAGAGCAACAATATTCAACAACCATGATACAGATGTCCACAAACAGGCATGAAAATGATGGAAATGTGCCCAGAATCAATCTTGTTCTGCCCAATGAACTATCCGAAAACTACAGGTAGTCCTCAACTTATGACCACAATTGAGCCCAAAGCGTCTGTTGCTAAGCAATGCAGTTGTACACGGTTGTGAAGTGAATCTGGCTTCCCCACTGACTTTGCTTGTCAGAAGGATGCAAAAGGTGGTCGCATGACACTGCAACCGTCATAAATGTGAGTCAACTGCCCAAAGTCTGAATTTTGATCTCATGACCATGAGGATGCTGCAACCGTCGCCAGTGTAAAATCCAATCGTAAGTCACTTTTCTCAGTGCTGTTGTCACTTTGAACCATCACTAAATGAACTGTGGTTAAGTCAAGGACTACCTGTATATTATCCAAAAAGGATGGAGCCCCGTAGTGGGATACGGCCGGTACGCCCCGGTACCCGCCTGCCATCCTTACTTGTATTTGAGCCGATTGGGGCTTATGCACATGGAGCATGTGGCGCCTGCATGACACTCTGCCAAGTAGCTGGAGCATTGCAGGCAGTAAGTACGCATGCGCGTGCTGCGCGCGTGCTGAGCGCATGCATGTGGTGGACACCCAGCCCCGTTGAACCATACCAGTTGCAACAGGATCCGGAACCCACCACTGGTGCAGCCCCACTGGTTTCTTATTGGTCATTGTTTCAGAACGCAGGTAGAATCATAAAAATAAGATAGACAACAAGTAGTCCTCAAGTTACAACTGTAACTGAGCCCTGTTGTAAATTGTTACGGGCATTAAACGGCTCATCATGTGACCAAACCAGACTTGATGACCTTTTTTTACACCTTGTTAAGCAAACACCGTGACTCTTAAATGAACACAGTTCAGTTGTTAAGTTGATCAATTTTACCCAATGGGATTTTGCCAATAATAAATAGCAATAGTTATAGCAAAGACTTATATACCGCTTCACATATACCGCTTTACAGCCCTCTCTAAGTGGTTTACAGAGTCAGCCTATTGTCCCCAACAATCTGGGTCCTCATTTTACCGGCCTCGGAAGGATGGAAGGCTGAGTCATCCTTGAGTCTGGTGACAATCGAACTGCTGGCAGCGAGCAGAATTAGCTTGCAGTACTGCATTCTAACCACTGGGCCACCATAAACTCTGGAAACAGGTAAAAAAAGGTCAAAAATCACAGTCATGTAACTGTGACGTGCTGTAAACGGTAATCTTGTTGCCAACTGCCCAAAATGTGATCACGTGATGTTTGCGTGCAGCCAATGTAACTTCAAAATTAGACCGTGAGTAGCTTTTGGCATGTCTGTTGTAACTTCAAATGGTTGCTAAGCAACTGGTCGTAAATCGAAGACTATACTGAAAAAGTATTAATTTCAGCATAAGCTCTGGTTTGTCCTATTTGTGTGTTTCCCACCCAAGTTTTTCGTGAAATTTAGACTGCACAAGACAACAAAAAGCAGGCAGATGGGAACAGGCTGGAGATGAGATCGTGCTGCTTACAAACTCCACATTAAAGTCTGCACAGTTTAAGAACAGACCAAGCTAAGTAGATCTGTTTTGTCGTCTCCGATGGAGGAATCACAGAGAAATTTGGTTCTTTATTTGTTGTTCTGTCTTTCGTTCTTTAAACACAAGATCAAAACAGTTATTCCCCTCCATCTAATCATTTTAGTCTCCGTACTGGCTTTTCTTTCCAGACGATGTTGGAGACACTTGAAAAATAGAAGGTTCAGTTCAGAGCACTAATTACAGTTTTATCTTGGCACATGTACCTATTCATCTGCACAATAGTGTGTTAATTTAAACAACAGATTACCATTTCTCCCTGTCATTTTCAAAATTGTTCACCAGGTATAATTTAACATGATAGCTGAATTATTAGTTGCACAGTCTTCATGGCTCCTCACTCACTTACCAATTCCACTTATTTATCCGGAGATGCCCTACGTCGCATGATAATTCTACCCACCGCTTTACTGAAAGCAGGAATACATAAAAGCTCGAGTGATGTCGCAAAGCACACCTTATGAGTACTCTTCCCAGAGGTGACCAGGCTGCTTCCTGGAAGGAAGTATGAACTAAAGCATGCACACACAACAGTGTCAGATTGCTCTAACTTTTTCCTCTCCAGAATTTCGATAAATAGGACTGGAAGATAAACATCTTCCAACTGCAGAACTAAGATAGGAGCTAGACTAGCTATCGGAAAAGAAGATTTTACTCAAAGGAAGCTAAATTTGGGAGTTTTCTCCAGTCTGGGGCAGGGGTGGGATTCAGCCGGTTCGGACTGGTTCCGGAGAACCAGTAGCTCCGACGATCAGCTGGGAGCGAACCAGTTCGCTGGGATGATCCGCCCCTGCACTATACTGACCTCTGTTTATTCATGCTGCAGAGCGGATTGCCGCGTCTCAGCTGTGTTACTCCCCAGCAGTAATGTGGAAGGTAAGTATTCTTAAAACTGCGCGCCCGCGATCACCAAACCGGTTGTTAAACGGTAGGATCCCACCACTGGTCTGTGGTACATCATTTCTTTTTCAGCTGGTGCCAGGCTAATGAGAAATGTACAGATAGTCCTTGACTTACGACCACAATTGAGCCCAAAATTTCCATTGCTAAGCAAGATACTTGTTCTGTGAGTTTTGCCCCATTTTATGGTCTTGCCACTGCAGCGAATCACTGCAATTGTTAAATTAGTAGCATGATGGTTAAATCAATCTGACTGACCTTCCTTGTCACATGATCCTGGGACACTGCAACCATCATAAATACATGCCAGTTGCCAAGTGTCCAAATTTTGATCACCTGATCGTGGCGATGCTGCAAATTGGTTGTAAGCATGAAAAACGATGCTAGATCACTTTTTTCATTGCCGTTGTAACTTCGAATAGTCACTAAACTCTGAACACTCAAGAGAACGCAAAAATTGGCAAAGAAATCTTTTTAATGTATGAACAATTGCAGACAACTCAATATGACAAATCCATTGAAATCCATTTCTAGTTTTGGATTTTTTTAAAAAAATATTTTAATGCATTTTGAAAATCATTCATGTTCCGACAGAAATAAAAGAAGACAAAGAAGAAGTGTGAGTTACATCGTAAGAGTTATTTATAAGTTATCAATTGCACCCTTTTACTCAAAGCAAGCAAGTAAATTTCTTAGGCCAAATATTCAATATAAACTTTTTTAATAGAGCTTTGTTTACACACCCTCTCCTCACACCCTTTCCCCTTCTTTCTGGTTTACAACACAGCTCCAAGCTTTTATGGGCAATTCGCCTAGGACAGGACTGTAAATACCAGTTCTCCGGTCGCAATCTCCTCCTTCCCTTTCATGTTTTTAACTAACTATGCAAAGCACCAATAAGAACACAAGGACACAGCCTGCATCCACACCCACACCCGCCCTTCCTTGTACAGCACTAATGACAGGAAGGAAAGGGGAAGGAGTGGTTTGAGGAAGGACAAAGGGAGCCAGCAGTTCATCCTATTTCTCCTTCCTGCCCTAGACTACCCTGCCCTATCTTGGTTTCTCCATGGCAAAAATGAAAGGATAGCAATAGCAATAGCAGTAGACTTATATACCGCTTCATAGGCCTTTCAGGCCTCTCTAAGCGGTTTACAGAGAGTCAGCATATTGCCCCCAACAATCTGGGTCCTCATTTTACCCACCTCGGAAGGATGGAAGGCTGAGTCAACCCTGAGCTGGTGAGATTTGAACCGCTGACCTGCTGATCTAGCAGTAGCCTGCAGTGCTGCATTTAACCACTGCGCCACCTTGGCTCTTAGGGACGAGGTCTACTTCCTTAGGAAAGGAAGGTAAAGTGAAAGGTGGCCTGGCTTTTTGGCAGCCCCTAGTTGATATTGGCTGGTCTGAAAAAGTTCAACGGAAGTAGACTTCGTGGCAACAGGATGGGAGTCATCAAGAAATCCCAGAAATCCTGCATTCTAAAATGGGAAGTTGTATAACTTTTGAAAAGAGGCCAGTGACAAGCTCCTTGCAAGAAAAACATATGCACATCAGAAATGGAGATTTCAGATCCGCCGTTGTTAGGCTGATGTTGCCATAGCTGCCACAGTCCTCCAGCACTCTAGTACAGTCAACTGCGGAAACTTTATGATCTGCTGGCTCAGGAATTCTGGGAATTGAAGTCCCTAAGCCATAAAGTAGCCATGGTTGCCTACCAGGGTGGGTTACGACCGGTACCCCAGTACGAGTGTACCGGTGCCTGCCAGGAGTACCAGGTAGTGTTGGTACAGTGCTCCGGAGGGCCGCTCCGGAGCACATCCATCACACTCCTTACCGGTATTTTGAGTTCTTCAAGGCTTACACACACAGAGCATACGACACCTGCGCAAAACTCTGCCAAGCTTTACAATATACTAAATTGTTTGCATTCATCTTATACATCATTTAAACTGTTTTCTTAAGGGAGCTTCAAAATTGCAAAATTGACCAGGAAGTTCAACAGCAAAATCTCTCTCCACATCCAACTTCACCTCTGAGAATTCTTGGGAGAAGTAACTGCAAATCAGTTCCAATCAATTTCATTTTAAAGGAAAAACACACTGTATGGTGGCTGAACAGTTACAAATATCGAGAGTGCCAAGAAAGACCAAGGCTAAACTACACCACATCACCTTTCTTGTAGTAGGTAACTAAGTAGTAGTAGTACACGTTTCACAGTGCCAACAGCATCAAAGCACTGTTGTGCCAACATACTGTAGTAGCAGTTCTAGTTGAAATATTTATCACAGGAATTCTGAAAATCAGATGTGCCAAGGCAAAGACTTAATTGGTGTTCCCCAAAATTGTAAATTCAGAAATTGTTAAAATTTTTGGAAGAGAACTAATTACACAGGCATGTAAACAGGTTTCCTACAAATTTTAGTTACAAGAATAATAATACTTGTGTTCATTCACAACTTTTAATATTCTCTGTATGACTCTTAAATAGTTGTTTGCATTCTAGTTAACAATACTGAAGTAATTATGAGTCTCTGCCCAGGTTCTACAACGGTATTCTCAAACTTGGCAACTTTTAAGATGTTGAACTTCAACCTCCAGGATTCCCAAAGCAAGCTAGGAAATTCTGGGAATGAAGGTGATACATCTTAAAAGGTGCCAAAGTGAGAAACGATGTTTTCGACAGGCCTGTCAAACTGGCGATCGGGGCCGGAGGCGCCATGCCACAGGCCACACACACACCAGTTCCGCAAAGAAAAAAGCCCGATAGTCACAGTAACGCAATCAAGGTTGACACTCTGACAAGTCTGGAAGGATCTCATACAGCCCTCTGTGTATTTCCACCAAATTAAGCTTCCAACATGACAAGCGAGGGAGAATACTATAAATGGAGGGTTCTGTGTTCATTGAGCTTAATTTTATTTAATTCTATTTAATAAATTGATTTGTCTTTGGTCTTCATCGGATGGGAGCCTTGATAGGCATCCAAAAGATGAGGGGACCTCTACTGACCATCTCTTTTAAGCGATGCACCAAATATATTAATTACAAAAGTAAACCGACATGTCGTCAACCAGCTACTAGCACCTCAACAGAGCACTATAATTTGTGCTAAGATGTTAAATGAGTTGCTGCATTATGCAGTTTCAGCTGCATTACTAGAGCTGCCTTTGTGCTATCTTCTTCTCTTCTTTGTGCCGCTCATGTATTTTGTTTTGTGATACTGCAGTGCTCTCTGATTAATGACTGCATGCCTCAACTGACTCAGGGAAAAACAAAGACAACTTAACAATAAAAACAGGACTCTCTTCTCAACCATTCACATTTCTAACTGCAAAAAATAAAAGTATCTCAGGAATACAAAACACCACCTGCGTTTTTAAACCACTGCTTGTTGACTAAACCATTAAATGGCCGGGTTCATGCACCACATTATTTCCCCACAGCTTACGTCTCGGTGCAGCCAATATGCTAAGTCACCCCTGTGGCTTCTCTGGCTTAATGTGTTGGCTGAATGCTGCTACAAGTGATATCATACCCATTGCTAAGAGAAAGTGAATTAATAATTTCAGAATATAGGTACTCCTCGACTTTACGATTATAACTGAGCCCAAATTTTACGTTGCTAAGTGAGAAATTTGTTAAGGGAGTTTTGCCCCCCCACCCCACCCCACGTTACGACTTTCCTTGCCACGCTTGTTAAGTGAATCACTGCAGTTGTGGGTTTAGTAACACGGCGATTGTTAATCAAATCGGGTTTCCACATTGATTTTGCTCCATCAGAAGATCGCAAAAGGTGATCACATGAGCCCAGGACACTGCAACCGATGTAAATGTGAGTTCGTTGTCAAGCATCTGAATGTAAATCGCGTGACCATGGAGACACTGCAATGGCCATAAATGCCAAAAATTGTCGTAAGTGACTTTTTTCAGTGTCGTTGTAAAGTTCGGTCACTAAGTGAGCTGTTGTAAGTCGAGGACTATCTGTAACCATCCACATCTTTTAAAAGTTTGCTCACTGATGGCTTATAAAAACATTTTCTCTACAGGTAGTCCTTGACTTACAACCTTTAGTTTAGGGACCATTCAAAGTTACGACGACACTAAAAAAAAAGTGCCCTACATCTGGTCCTCACACTTATAACCAATGCACCATCCCCACAGTCATGTGATCAAAATTTGGGTCACTTAGCAACTTGGCATTTATTTATGATGGTTGCAACCTGCTGGAGCCATATGATCATCATTTGCAACCTTCCCAGTTGATTTCTGATCAGCAAAGTCAATGGGAGAAAGCTGAATTTGTTTAATGACCACATGGGTCTCTAAGCAATCGCACTCAGACTTACCATGTTTCCCCGAAAATAAGACAGGGTGTTATTTTCTTTGACACTCCCCCCCCCCGAAATAAGCACTTGGCCTTATTTTCGGGGAGGTCTTATTATTTTTGAGGTGCAGGAGGCAGCGAGTGTGGTCACCTCATAGCTGCTGTATTGCAATATTTTGGGGAGGGCTTATTTTCAGGGGAGGGCTTATTTTAGTGCATGTGTTCAAAAGCCCGATTGGGCTTATTATTCAGGGAGGTCTTATTTTCAGGGAAACAGGGTATATACCATTTCACAATGCTTCACAGCCCTCTCTAAGTAGTTTACAGAGTCAACCTATTGTCCCCAAGAATCTGGTTCCTCATTTTACTGACCTCCGAAGGATGGAAGGCTGAGTCAACCTTGAGCCTGGTGAAATCTGATCTGCCAAATTGCAGTCAGCCGGCAGTCAGAAGAAGGAGCCTGCAGTACTACATTCTAACCACTGAGCCACTGTGGCTCAACAGCCTCCTTGCTTAGCAATTCTGGTCCCAATAAGTTGGGGTCCACTTCTAAAATTTCAACCCAAATTTGGTTTAGGCTTTGCGTGTAATGGAAAGAACTTCAGGGTTTGTTTGTTTTTTAAATAATAGGTAAAGTATAAAGACTAGATTCCATCCACATCCACAATTAAAAAGAGAGTAGACATGAAATCTGAGGGCCAGTTTCAATGAAGGTGACATTAACAGTTCTACAAATACAGTGTGGAAAATGGTTGTAAGTCCCTTTTTTCATTGCCGTCGTAACTTCGAACTGACATTAAGCTAATAGTTGCCAGCCCAGGGCTATTTGTAAATCTTATTCAGAGGGGAGAAATATTGAACACACTGCTTCAACCACCCTGTTTTAACTCTCTAATGTTATTTGTTCCCAGCCTAATAAAGTAGATGCGTTTTCCACAACTTCGCCTCGATCCAGTCAACATGTCCTAAAACAGACACTGATCGCTTCCCTCCCCCCCCCCTTTCCCCAACTTACGGTGGACTCACTCAATGTTTTGCTGATAACTGAAATTACATTTTATGAGCTGCCAAATGGATTTGCTAAAGCTTTCTGGTGGTTTCTGGAAGGGATGAGAGGGAACAACAAAGTAAAGAAACGTATTTTGTTAGCCACCCAGAATCCATGTGGTGGAACTTAAATGCATCGAAAATAAACAGAGCAAATTTAATAGGTTACCAAACCTGCTTTCTCAGAAGAAAGAGAAATAAATAAATACACCCTTCAGTTTATTGTCTAGACAAAATAAATATACACAATGCAACTGGGCTATCTTTTAGCAGTTTATTCATCGTGAGGGATTTTGTTTCATTTTTGGCATGTCGTGTGAAGTCAATCCCTGTGATTTACTCAGCAAAGCATGATTAAAACAAACTATGGTTATGTGTTATCTGAGCCACTAGGTTCACACAAAGACTCAATAAACTTCAAGGGGTTATTACCGTGTCAAAGGTTTCTGTTTTAATGTATCTCATGCAAAAATTTAACCTTCTATTATTTATAGATAAAGGGTAAAAACCACACCACTTTTATGAAATCTAGCCATGGTTTGCAAGTAATCCTCAACTCACAACCATCCAAAGTTACAACGGCACTGAAAAAAGTGACTTATAACAGGTCCTCACACTTATGGCCACTGAAGCATTCCCCAAGGTCACATGATCAAAGTCCAGGCACCTGGCATATATTTACAGCAACTGCAGCATCCCATTTGCAGTTGCTTAACCACCATGACAAAAAAGGTTGTAAAATTGGGTGCAGCTCACTTAACAACCGCCTTGCTTAGTAACAAAAATTCTGGTGGTAAATTGAGGACTATTTATTAAGCCACATTTTAGACTTTATTTCGGCTATTGGGGCATTTAAGATAAAGATGTGCCATATGTGCTAGTCGTTCCCGACTCTAGGGGGCGGTGCTCATCTATGTTTCAAAGCTGAAGAGCCAGCGCTGTCTGAAGACATCTCCACGGTCATGTGGCTGGCATGACTAAACATCAAAGGTGCACGGAACGCTGTTTCCTTCTCACCAAAGGTGGTCCCTATTTTTCTACTTGCACTTTTACATGCTTTCGAACTGCTAGGTTGGCAGAAGCTGGGGCAAGTAACGGGAGCTCACCCCATTACGTGGCGCTAGGGATTCGAACCGTCAAACTGCCGACCTTTCTGATCGACAAGCTCAGCATCTTAGCCGCTGAGCCACTGCATTCCCCCATTGGGATATTTAAAAGGCCATTATTAAAAGCAGACTGCAATAAGAACCCAGAGACCCTCCCCGCAACCATCTTCCAAGCTCAGAAAGAACCAACCAAAACAACTATTTGCAACAAACTGTCAAGTTAAGCACCATTCTTATTCTTCTCCTCTGTTAAGTGCCTAAGAAAGAGTGCTGCTCACTAGAAAGCCAACAGCAATATGTGCTTTTACAATTATAATTAGTCCTCTTATTTCAAGAATCATGGTGGCATCAAATCTACTGGCACTGACAACATCTAAGCCTCAGTTATCTGCTGGTAGATTTACTGACACCCCCCCACACACACACCAAGGACTATTAGTCTTACAACTGGTAATTGCAGTGTGTAAGGATACTTCATGCACATTCGTTCATGTGCAGCTGGAAAGTCCACCCCCAATGCCACAAAATGCCTCTAGCTATCCTTGTCTTATCCCCAGTCTATGATTATCTGTGTCATCCATCTGCTTCTTATGCACAATCTTTTTAAAATTAATTTTCAGTTGGCCTAAAGTCAACAGTGTACTCTCAGACACGGCAGTGCCAATTGTGAAATAAACGATGCAAAACTCTTCCATAAAACATCTGAATTCAATTTCATGGAACAACCACCTTTTCTATTGCATTTTTAAGACGACACTGCAGCAACGAATTCACACGCATAGCTGAATACAGAGGTAGCTTGGTACTCAACTGCTTTGAAACTCATCCAATTAGGTATTCAATGCATTTCTGATGCAAATGTTTTGTCCCAATACTCATTGTCTGTTTGGTACTCAACACACAAGCTAGAACCATGATGGCGAACCTGTGGCCTTGCCTGTTTGTCTTCTGGGTTCCTCGAGCACATGTGCCGAAAACTGGCATGTGCATGTACACCAGCCACCTGATCATTGGGTGCCCATGTGCACTAGAACCCATAAGTTCGGCTTTCCAGGAGCATGATCCCTTCACAGAGGCTTTAGTGCCGAAAACCAGCCTGAGCATGCATGCTGTCCAACTGATTGTTGGGTGCCCATGCGCACTAGAACCCAGAAGTTCGGCTTTTCCGGAGTGCGATCCCGCCGCATGTGCGGCAGTGCCAAAAACTGGCCCGTGCATGCATGCTGGCCAACTGATCATTGGATGTGCATGTGCAGTAGATCCTGGAAGTTTGGCTTTTCTGGAGTGGGGCCCCAACAAGTATGTGTGCATGACGTTTTCGCACGACCTTTTTTTGGCACTCGGTACCGAAAAGGTTCGCCATCATTGAGTTAGAACTTGCTGGTGTCAGTTGCCTTGTGACTCACTATATTATTCCTTATGGGGGGGAATTGTTTGGTACTCATTGTTTTAGCACCTCCCAGAACCAATTAACAATGGGGCCGAGGTACCAATGTACAGGAATTACAGATGGTGAAATGCATGAATTCTTCACCTATAAATCAGGGTGGGTTTCAATCATCCTTCACTATACCGAAATGCAACCAGAAAATAGGGAGAAAGGGATTTTCGGTTACCATATCAAATTTCAGTCAAGATACACAAATAAACCAAGGGTCTCTTCCCAAATCTGCAGACCTAACAAATTCACCCATTTGCAAAACATTTATGTTTTAATATATTTATAGTTCGTTCATAATCAAGCAAAGCTGGTACATATAAAATAATCATTGGAACACAAAATCAAATAACAGCATTCAGTTAGCTGCTTATGAGCTGAGCAGAGGCTGGACACTGTCCTTTCTGTACTGTTCTGAATGACCCAAATACAGAGAATATGTAGTGTAAATATCAATGGCAGCATTGTTTAAATCTGATATAACTTCCTGGGGGAGAAGAGGGAGGGCCAATTCACTCTATTTGTTCCCTTTCTCAGACTATATAACTTACATTATTTATTGAGATGTCACAAGGCAAGAAAATGCAAAACCCACAAGCCCAACCCTCAATCAGCAGAGGAATGAAGGTAATACAGTAGGAGAAGATAGCACTTAGCAATAGCACTTAGACTTACCCTGTTTTCCCGAAAATAAGACCTCCCTAGATAATAAGCCCAATTAGGCTTTTGAGCACATGCCCTTAAAATAAGTCCTCCTCCAAAAAATAAGCCTTTCCTGAAAATATTGTAACACAGCAGGAGTCATAAGGTGACCATGCTCGCTGCCTCCTGCACCTCAAAATAACAAGACCTCCCCAAAAATAAGGCCATGTGCTTATTTCTGGGGTTAAAAAAATAGAGACTGTCTTATTTTCGGGGAAACATGGATATACCGCATCACAGTGCTTGCAGCACTCTCTAAGCAGTTTACAGAGTCAGGCTCTTGCTCCCAACAATCTGGGTCCTCATTTTACTGACCTCAGAAGGATGGAAGGCTGAGTCAACCTTGAGTCAGTGAGAATCGAACTCCTGGCAGGAAGCACAGTCAGCCTGCAATACTGCATTCTAACCACTGCACTATCAGGGCTCATCGATTGTCTTGCCTCACATACTGTTTTTCTATCCCACCTGTTCTTCTCTCCGCTGAGGGCAAGAGTCAGAAAGGGGGGTGGGTTACACAAAACCCTTCCTCGGATTCACAACTTTTTCAGCGAAGCCCACTTGCCCAGGGGTTTGCGTCAATCTACTTCACGCCAAAATTACGCTATACCCTAATCAAAGGGCTGCCGTTCGCTTGTCTTGGCATCCCTTCTCTCCCGCCAGCAAAGGTGCTTTTATCGCGAAAGTCAAATATGTGTGATGCTTCCTTCCTGTAGGAAAAGAAATGAGGGTGGGCAGGAATCACAACACGCCGGATCGCACCACACTGTGAAATCAGCTCAGACAGACTCCAAGGATGAACTCCGAGTCAGTTCTTCAATATTAGTTTCTATAGTAACCAGTCCCTAAGCCCAGACACTCGCAGCAGGGAATAATGCAAATTCCCCCCACCACTATTTTGCTCAGAAAGAAGTGCTACGATAGGAGCTGAGGAAAACCTTTCCAAACGCCGCCATTGCGAAGAGAAGCAGCTTCTACTGCCCACTGCCAGTTACCCAGGGAGATGCCAGCTGGTTACATAGGAATGCCCTTTCATTTTTAAAAGGACGTTGGCCCTACCGTTGAAAACAGGCCCTCGTTGATCGGAATTAGTTGACAACTGCGAATATTTTAAATAATCTTCATTAATCAATGGGATTTGGGTCTCATAAAATGGGGATTTTATGTGGCTGACCTATATAAATGGAATTCTGTAGTGAGTTAACTTTGCATAACTTATCTGTTGCTGCAGAGTACCGCTTTAAAATTAATGAAGAACTGATTTCACACAGAGGAAATTAAAAACTATTGAAGTTTAAACTAGATCCCTTAGCTCTCTTATTTAGCCTTCCCGTAATGGAGCTTTGGGCAAACATGAAGTCTATGGTCTTCCAGTACACAGTCAGTGTCGATATTCTGATCACATGAAACAGCCGAGGCCTTGTACGCTGATCACTGCAAAAATCAATATGGTGGTGAGGTATACCAAAAATCATTTTCCCTAGTCATGAACCATAAATGTAAAGGTTCCACTCACACTGTATTTTTGGACTATAAGACGCAATGGTGTATAAAACACAACAAAGATTTCGAAGAGGCAAGTAAGAAAAAAAAGTTGTTGCTGTCCCCAGCCCCCAGGAGCACTCTGCAGGCTTCAGCAGGGCTTTGGGAAGGCAAAACATTTTTTGCTTGTTTTTTGCAAAAATTGGGTGGGGTTAGGGGCTTCGGACCAAAAATGGCTTTATTCAGTGTATAAGACGCACCAACATTTCCACGCTCTTTTAGGGGGGGAAAAGGTGCGTCTTATACTCCAAAAAATAGGGTATGTGCTAGTCATTCCTGACTCTAGGGGGCAGTGCTCATCTCCGTTTCAAAGACGAAGAGCCAGGGCTGTCCAAAGATGTCTCCATGGTCATATGGCTGGCATGACTAAACGCCAAAAGCGCACGGAACGCTGTTACCTTCCCACCAAAGGTGGTCCCTATGTTTCTACTTGCATTTTTACATGCTTTCGAACTACTAGGTTGGCAGAAGCTGGGGCAAGCAACGGGAGCTCACTCCGTTACGCGGCGCTAGGGATTCAAACTGCTGACCTTTCTGATCAACAAGCTCAGCGTCTTAGCCACTGAGCCACTGTGTCCCTGTTGTGTCATGAACCATAAAGCCCTGTTTATTTGCTCCATGTGGAAATAATTTTAAAAAAAATTTTTTTTTAGCAGTGCAGAAGGCAGCAATGTTTGTATTGAACTTTTCAAGCAACAATTCAATCGAGACAAATATTTGGGTTGCCTGTGCACCAAATCCATGTCACCGGCTTAAAAACATTCCTCAACAAAATAACTTTTGGAAAGAAAACAAAAATAACCACAATCTCAAGAAATAATCTTGAGATTTTTTTTTAATAATTTCTTTGGCTCAGAGAAAAAGCCAGTTTTGCCTGTGAAAAAGGGGGGGATGGCTTGTTTTATATAGAAACTGCAATCCATCTTGAACTGTAGGGTATTTGGTGGGCTTCTCTCTATTGGAAATGCTCCATTCATCAGAGTACAGATAATGCAGGAACCAATAGCAAGGAAAGGAGGGGAAGGGAGGACAAGAGGGGAGAGAAAAAGGGGAGGAATGAAAGGAAGGAAGAGGGGAGAGAAAGGAAGGACAAGAGGGAGAGAGAAAGGAAGGGAGGAATGAAAGGAAGAGGGAAGGAGACGAGGAAACAAAAGAGGTAGAAAAGTAGGATAAAAAAAGGGAAGGAGATGAGGAGGATGGTAGAAGGACAAGATAGGAAGAAATGAGGGGAGGAATGAAAAAGTAGGAAACAGAGGTGAGAGAGGAGAAAAGGCAGGTGCAGAGGGGAAGCCTTGTTGTGACAATTGATTCTTGACACAAAACAGCAAGATAAATAACTGGCTTGTGAAAACCTGGTGCACAGAGAAACAAAGATAGATGATTGGAGTGCCTCCGATGCAGCTGAGCATACAAATCAGAGCACATCATGAGT
Source organism: Thamnophis elegans (assembly GCF_009769535.1). Classification (NCBI taxonomy): domain Eukaryota; kingdom Metazoa; phylum Chordata; class Lepidosauria; order Squamata; family Natricidae; genus Thamnophis; species Thamnophis elegans. The sequence continues at coordinate 67,317,791 of NC_045548.1, forward strand.
AAAGTGTTCCAGAGTGATCAACCTTGCACATGCACGGAACAAACCTCCGCTAATGAGCAAGACTTTTTTTTTGTACAACAGAATGTGTTAAATACACAGAGCCTTAATCCTCCAGGGATAATGGAACATCAGAGAGCAGAGCTCAAAGTAGCTTTGGAAGGAAGATAGCATCATAAGAGAAGGAAATGCCGAAGCAAGAAAAAAATCAGCGCCACTGGCCATTGTTTCCAGGATTAAATAAAGCTGCTTTTGATGTGCCAGCCCTTAAGTGAAGCTTCCCAAACCCATCATCGTAGGACTTCTTATATCCCTGACCTTGTTTTGCACACAAATAACGCCGGCAGAAAATGGGTTTGCCCATCCAATTCAATTTTTATGGTTTAATTTGCATCACAAATCAGAGGCTGGGCCAAGAATCTGTTGTGTTTTTTTAAAGGGGTTTTTTTAAAAGAGGGATTTTTGTGTGCATGTGAATGAAATCTGGCCGGCATTTATGCTTCGTTTGGCTGCATCTTTTTCTGCCTCAGCTTTTGTCCAATTCCTTGAAATATTTGCTTCTTCCTTATGAAATTGTTGATTCAAGTCCTTGACCTTAAAACTCGTGATGAAACTTGAATGCGGTTATTAAAAAAGAAAGACCGGGGTGGGGGGGGGAGGGGGACAGAAAAGCTGGAAAAGGTACAAGCAGTAATTGAATTACAACCACAACTGAGCCTAACATTTATGTCGCTAAGCGAGACAGTCAAGTGGTTTTGCCCCATTTTATGATCTTTCTTGCCACAATGGCTAAGTCAATCACTGCAATTTAAGTAACATGGTTGATGAGTGGCTTCCCTATTGACTTTGCTTGTCAGAAGGTTGCTAAACTCATAAACATAAGCCAGTATTTTTTTTATAAAAAGTTTATTTTTCCTTTCAAATTCATTCTTAAATACATTCTTATAATTGAATGTTGAATGTTGATTTTTTATATGCCGCCCTTTTCCCCCCGAAGGGGACTCAGGGCGGCTCCAACTCAACCAGGGAAGGGGGATACAAACAAAAAATTAAAACAACACAAACAATGCATATTAAAACACACAGCAGTCATACCATTCGAGACGGGGGCAACATTCTTTAGCCCCAGGCCTGTCGGAACAGCAAGGTTTTAAGGGCTTTGCGGAAGGCCTGGAGGGTGGTGAGGGTTCGAATCTCCACGGGGAGTTCGTTCCAGAGGGTCGGAGCAGCCACAGAGAAGCCTCTCCTCCGGGTAGTCGCCAGTCGACACTGGCCGGCAGATGGAATTCGGAGGAGGCCTAATCTGTGGGATCTAATCGGTCTAGTGGAGGTAATTGCTATTTAACATGTCAATTCATATCATTTTTCCGCCTGTATATTTACATTTTCATACTTTCTTATTCCCCCCCCTCCTAATTTAATGTGTCGTCTGAATTATTTGTTTTATGCTTTGTTCCTTTCCTCTTTCTATTTGTATCTTTTTTCAAGCCAATCATAAAATCACCCCCATGTCCTGTAGTGCACTGATTCCTCTTTGTCCTTTATTCTCATGTCAACCTGTTCATTTCTGCACAGTCAATATCTTCTTTATTACCTCCCCTTCGGATGGGATTTTGTCTGCTTTCCAATTTTGTGCAAATACAATTCTAGCTGCTGTTATTATTGGTACCAATCAAACATGAATCTTCTTTACTATATTTCTCTGGTAGAATACCCAATAAGAATACCTCTGGCTTAAACTCTACGGGCTGATGTATCACTTTCTCTAACCATGTTTGTATTTTAACCCGATAGCTTTTTTGCGTTCCTACACATCCACCACATATGATAATATGTTCCTGGCAATTGGTGACATTTCCAACATCACAATTGATTACATTATTTTGATAACATGATTGTGAGGATGCTGTCATGGTTGTAAGTGTGAAAAACAGTCATAAGTCCCTTTTTCAGTGCCATTGTAACCTCAATGGTCACTAAACGAAGGTTGTAAGTCAAGGACTACTGGTATAAAGAAGGACAGTCAAATCTTTATGTAGACACTATAGATCACTTATCCAACAATGTCTACAATGATTGTGGGGATTTGTAGCCTGGAATGGAGGCAGATTCTTGGCAGAGGGGCATAAAATCATGAATGTAGAAAATGCAGAGTACTTTTTTAACCTTCTTTTGCAAAGCTACAACTCTATGATACCCATTAAAGTTAAATGCAAGGATTCTACAAGAATCTGAACTACTAACAGTCAAGGGAAATGAGTGGGAGATAATAAGAAATTCAAGTAGGCTGGACTTAGATCTGTTGTGGGAGTGCAGGGACTCATGACTGATGACACCTTTGATTCCCCCCTTGGGCTCAGCCTGCTTATCTCCACAGTACCCAAAATCAATAAAAGAATACAGCATTCATCACCATCAGATGCCTAAATTGGTAATGGATTTGGCTATGAAATCAAGAGCTATTTAATATCTGTTATACCACCTTAAGAATCACAGACAACATGAATACTATCTGCTGAGAAGTAATAATGAAACTAAACGAACAAGCTGCTTTCCTTTAATAATTAGCAGCAATACATGTTTTTGGCAACCGTTGCCATCCCATGTGTCAGATTCATGAAAAGAAAACCTTATCCTGTTTGGTTGCATCAATTACTGTTGCCATGGCACCCATTACCTGATTTCTAACGCATCAAAAATTGATGGGGAAACAAGGCTTGAAAGTAACAAAGCCCCTTTCTCTGGGGAAGATAGCCCTAATTATAAGCATTTTAGAAATTGAGATTCCCCCTTCCCCCCATATTTTTTTTAAAGATCAGAAGTAAAATTCAAGCATTTCTTAAAAGCTGGGAACTTTACCCTTTCCAAAAAAATGTAGGTTTTGCTTTCTCCTTTGAATTTCCATCTTCATCCCTTGAAGATTTGTTTTAGAAAAGCAGAAAAACTCCTGCCTTGAAAAAAAGATTTGCAAGACCAGGAAGGTAAGCAGGATTTTAAAATATTAGCTGCAAGAAAGTTCCTGAAATAATAGAATAACAGAGTTGGAAGGGACCTTGGAGGTCTTCTAGTCCAACCCCCTGCCTAGGCAGGAAAACCTACACCACTTCAGACAAATGGTTGTCCAATCTGTTCTTAAAAACTTCAGTGTTGGAGCACTCACAACCTCTGGAGGCAAGCTGTTCCACTGATTAATTGTTCTCACTGTCAGGAAATTTCTCCTTAGTTCTACGTTGCTTCTCTCCTTGATTAGTTTCCACCCATTGCTTCTTGTTCTACTTTCAGGTACATGTAAGCCTCAAACTAAAAGAGGCATGACAATGAAAAGAAACACAAGGGGGAAAAGCAGAAATCTGCTTTTAATGCTTTTAATGTATGTTTTTACACAAAGTGTTTTATCTTTAAGTGCAAGGCTTGACCATTTGTTTTGCTTGCCTGCTTCTAAAAATGACTATTAAATGGTGCACTTTGGGCCAATACCATCAAGGGAATTGAAAATAGCTCAACTGGGTTCATGCTAAGCCCCACTTATGCAAATAGATATCTAGGGAATGTTGCAATGGGTCCCAGGCGGAGGAAATAATATCCTAAACCAGAACACAAGATCTCATTTCCAAACAGAAGCCTTATGCAATTTAGAAAGTGCTTGGGCAGATTTCCCCTTTTTCAATGTCCTGTCCAAGGAATGCTGACAAAGCTTAGATCTTCCCATTTTCCTTACATAAACAAGGGCTTGAGTCTACCGTAAATATTTTCTTTAAGAAATCTGAAAAAGGGCACAGTTCAGGATTAAAGAGTTAGAAGAAAATCAGATAATTTAGGCAGCTTCAGTTGAAAACTCTCCAAATTCAAATAAAGACCATGCTTTCTAGGTGAAAATTTTATCCTATAACCTTAATCTTCAGAAAAAAAGATGAATAGGCAATTGATTGGATATACTTCTGGTCAGGAATGACTAGATGAGCGATGGCTAACCTTTTCATCACCGCGTGCCGACCTGCATGCCAGAAATGGTATGCAAAACCATCCAGCTAGACTGCGCGCCTCTTGCTGGCCTTCGCACACACGGGGACCCCCAAAACGGGAAAAGGATCGTTCCAGCATGCATGTTCGCACCGGCACCTGAACTTCCGGTTTCCGGCACGCAAGCTCCCAACAACATCTGGCGCGACAGAAACCTGAAAGCTCAGGTGCTGGCGTGCGCATGCGCACGTGGCAAGATCAATCCTAAATTAGCGCCAAATAAGCGCCAAATAAGATCAATGGAATGCAGGAGGGGTTGGATTTGGCCTGCTTGTGGGAGCGCAACAACTCTGAGCTGGTGACATGTTTCTCGCCTCCCCCAGCTCTACTTGCACCTTTCCTACACTTATTTACATATACTAGTTTAGTTTAGTTTTATTAAACTTGTATGCCGCCCTATTCCCCGAGGGGACTCAGGGCGGCTAACAAACTAAATAGGGAAAAGGGGAAGTACAAAAAACAAGAACAAGACAAATACAAAAAACAAATTAAAAACTCATCAACAGCCGCAACAATTCGAGTGGGGCTGGGAACTCATCAGCCCCAGGCCTGCCGGAACAGCCAGGTTTTAACGGCTTTGCGGAAAGCCTGAAGGGTGGCGAGGGTCCGAATCTCCACGGAGATCGTTCCAGAGGGCCGGAGCAGCCACAGAGAAGGCCCTCCCCCGGGAGGTCGACAGTCGACACTGGCTAGTTGATGATTAGGATTTATTTCATTTATATGCCGCCCTTTTCCCCGAAGGGGACTCAGCGCGGCTCACAACTCAGTCAGGGAAAGGAAGTACAAACAGGGGATAAAAAGACAACAACAATATACAATTTAAAAACACACAACAACCATACCATTCGAGAAGCGGGGCAGAAGCTCTTTAGCCCCAGGCCTGCCGGAATAGCCAGGTTTTAAGGGCTTTGCGGAAGGCCTGGAGGGTGGTGAGGGTTCGAATCTCCACGGGGAGTTCGTTCCAGAGGGTCGGAGCAGCCACAGAGAAGGCTCTCCTCTGGGTAGTCGCCAGTCGGCATTGGCCGGCGGATGGAATTCGGAGGAGGCCTAATCTGTGGGATCTGATCGGTCTATTGGAGGTGATTGGCAGCAGGCGGTCTCTCAAGTACCCAGGTCCAATACCATGAAGGGCTTTATAAGTGACGACTAGCTCCTTGAAGCGTATCCGAAGACCAATAGGCAGCCAGTGCAGCTCGCGGAGGATAGGTTTCGTGGGTGAACCGAGGTGCACCCACGATCACTCGCGCGGCTGCACTCTGGACAAGCTGATGGAATCCGGAGGAGGCCTAATCTGTGGGATCTAATGGTGTTGGGAGGTAATGGGCAGAAGGCGGTCTCTCAAGTACCCAGGTCCGATACCATGTAATCTGCCCTACACATTCTTTTCATTTCAACTAGCACAAATATGCATTCCTGGTTGCTTTAATACAAAATAGTATTTTTCCAAACTTACTTTAGATTAGTTTCCACAATAGGCACCTTCTTTATGTGATATAACCTTTTCGAAGAATCCGAGCCTTCCAAAGAAGGAAGGAAAGTCTTCCGGAGTTTATGTATTACGTTTTTAAAGGTCCACAGGGGGAAAAAAGCATCCACGTTGGTTACCATAGCGACGGTTTAACCTATTGAACTGGAAATATCCTCCCAGGAAAAGCTCCTGGCCGGATTAATTGGGACTGTGTGAACTCTCAGCTAGCTCTAGTCTTAATGTTAAGAAAAAAAAATAATAATCAATGAATAAGAATAGACAGCATGCCTGTAATGTTGTGGGCAGCTTCCTCCTCCACTAATTAAGATTAATACATGTTTCTTTCAGCCAAGAACAACAAAAAAAAATGCAGTTACTGGATTCCCAACTGTAACTAAAGATGAAACACCCTGATTTCTTTCATTCTTTAATTCCTCCTCTTACAAGAGGGTCGAATTAAACAGTCATTGTCAGCAAACAAAGAAAAAAGAAAAGCTCGACCCGGTTTTATAAACTCCGCATTTCATTGAACCAAACCTTTTCCAGTGCAGAAATATACATGTGTAAAATTGTTCAGTTTTTTTAATTATTAGGTTATGTTAAGTGATGCTTTCCAGTGATGTGTTCCCATGGTCCTTTGTTAGGTGTGTGTGGGGTCCTCATCCAAGATTACCGTTTTATAAATTTTTTAAAAATATATTTATCACATTTGGTAAATGTTCATTACCGGACAATTCAACATCTGTAGGAAAGATTAGTCATTGAAAACTGTACGTAAGGGGAACAAGGTCACAATGTTTACCTAAAATATAATTTAATTAGGAAAAGAGTTTTCCTAGGCCATTCCACCACACACAAGGCTACAGATCTAAGTTTCCAAATTATGCTTCGCTACAAACCAGTATCTGCAGGGCCCTTGATGCTCTCCAAGCCTGCTTGTTTTCCATGCAGACGTTTCATTACCAAACTGCGTAACATCATCAGTGCTACCCTAGCACAGATGTTTTACCTAATTTGATAATGAAATGTCTGCAAGAAAAGAACCAAGGTCAGAGACCACCAAGGATCCTACAGTTCCGTCCCTGAGCTACAAATACTCTCTTCTATTGAACCAGTCACTTCATACCAGAAAAGCCAAATGGACCGAAAAACAATAAAGTTATGTCTCTCAAAGCATCTGGTTGGTCCTTGCGTGGAAGAAAATGGGACGAAAAAGCACATTGTCCAGACTCATCAAAGATATTTTTGGTAGCCTCTGTTCTCCATAAAATTTTAAGATGAAAATTCCTTCTAAAGGATTGATTGATTGATTTGCACTTTCCCTGCAATTTAGAGATACTGCAGATTCTATTTATAGAAAAAAACTAAGCTGGCATACGGTACAAATCCATGTATCCTAATTCATAATTTTCAGCACCATCATAATTCTGAAATGCTTTTCAAATTCAATGTTATATCAGATTTACTTTTAAGAGGTGAAGTTGCTCTCAACATCAAAGTTCACTCTCAAAACTTGATTCACCCAAGTCAGGAATCGAAGATCCTTCCCCCCCCACCCCCCGCCAAAAATGTATAAACTCCTTGCAATAATTAACATGTACAGTGCAAAGCATATTTTGAAGACATGCAAGGCACATTAAATAGTTAAGTAGCAACACACCTTGGCCCTCATCTGCTGGGCCCAGTTGTCTATTTTGGGGGGGAAGGGGGGGAGACGACTCACAGAGAGGTTAAAACCCTTTCTAATTCTACTTCTCATAACACAGAATAAAAAGCTAATGTAAACAAAAGCATGCTGTAATGAAAAACAGGGAGGAAAAATACAAACATCAAAGGGAGTATCAAAGGATTTGTTAACCATTGTACTTTGAAGCTCCAATTGTCTATCCTGAGGAAGTACTCAACTTTCAAATAATCTTCCCCTCAGTCTCATAAATTCGAACTCCTAGAACACAGGAAGGGGCAAAACGGAAGTAGAAGAGGACAACATGGTACTTAAGCTTCTTCTGCATGAATATTTAATACAGGCAATCAAAAAGAATATCAGCTTCAATTCGTCTGCTGTTGACTGAACCAAGGCCTAACTAAACAGACACGTAAGGCATTGTGTACTCTCTCTCAATAGCCCCAGACGTAATACAATGCGGGGTGTATTCACTTGCCTTCCCTACCGGTTCATAAATGTGACTGCACACACGTGAGCTCGAACACGCCACTTCCGCGCATGTGCACCGCCTTCCGCGCATAGTGTTTTTGGTGAAAAAAATGGCCTAAACTGGATGCCGTAGAGCCAGGACGGAGGGCAGAGCCACCCACGATTTCCGCTACCAGTTCAGGCAAACCAGTCCCGAACCGGTAGAATACTACCTGATACAATGGATCATGGAAAACCAAACATGGGTTCAATCCTTTCACATTTTTTCAATGCTTACATGATCGGATGTAAAGGTCTTCGCTGGACAAGTGAACAACGGGGAAGGACAATGGGAATAAATCATATGCATTTTATGCAGGGAGTGAAGAGAGGTCTTCTTGGAAAAGACCCTGAGGTTGAGAAAGACTGAAGACAAAAGGAGAAAGGAAGGCAGAGGAAGAGATGGTTAGCTGAGATGAGTGTCATCCATGCAATGAACCTGATTTGAGCAAACTCCAGGTGGAGGCCAGGGGGGACTTCGTGTGGCTGTGATGCCATGGAGTCACAAAGAGACAAATTAGCAACTCAACAAGAGGAAGACTCTGTAGGGAGGTACTCGTCAATGAATGAGGAGGTGCTCCATCATTTACTTTGGATATAGGGTGAAGACAGATTGATCTAGTTACCTCCACGGTCATTGTTTTCTTCTTTACAATAGAAATAAAGCTGGAGCTGCTAATCCAAGTCCTGATATCCACAACTCGATTAAACTTGGAAAAGTATTCCCAAAGAAAGAATATTTCTCTTTACACTACCTTGTTCTCCTTCGCAAATCTTAGGAAATAACACCCACTGGATAAATTGGACCAAATGGAAAAAAAATATGGTTGGAATGAAGAAGAGTTCACCAAATCAGAAATTCTACTGCACACACATTTCTAAAATTGCACTGGGTATATGAAGAAATTAAAGATGTGTGGTGAAAGAGAAGAGAGCTAGGACATGTTTTGATGAGTCATCACCTCAGATTTGGGCTCACAAATGTTTTATTGGCCAGCCCGGGTAACCTCAGATGTGATGAAGCATAAACATGGATCAGAATAGTCATTTACCTTTTTAATAAGAAGTGCACACAGGATTATTGTATACTAAAGGGTGTCAAACTGAAGGCCCGCAAGCCACATCCGAGCTGCAGGGTGCTCAAATCTGGCTTAAATCTGGCCCACGAAGGCACCCTGGAAACAGTGCAGGACTGGCCCGCGGTGCCTCTGTGCAGCCCTCCCGAGCTCCGCTTTTTGCTGCAACCACCTCCTGCAGCTCTCTGTCAGTGAAAATGGAAGCCATTTTCGGGGAAGCCATGCCCACTCTGGCCACACCCACCCCAGCCCCCCCCCGGAGGTCAAACACAACCCTGATGTGGCCCTCAATGAAATCAAGTTTGACACCCCTGATGTATACAGCCATTTTTGTCTTGCAAATCTAGTGCTCATAAGGCTGATGAACAGCTCATGAGGTCTCCTGCTGACTGCCAAGGATAAAAATGCATTTCTCAGCAGGATTGGCTGGGCCCTAAAATAGATTGCAACGTCCAGGAACTACAATAAGCACTGTTCAAGAGAGCTTTCAGCTCATTAGAATTTCAAAATAAAATTCCTTTTTTTTTTTTGCATTAGGCAGGAGTAAGTCAGCATTTTTTGTTTCAACTACCCGCAGAAAACGAATTCTTCCATGCAAGTCAAGTAAACCACACCTTGCAACAGTACAGCATTTCCATGTTATTTTGTGGGTGTATCTTTGTATTGCCCTTTGAAATCCTACACAAGGATGCAGTGCAATGGATGAGTGCCAAAGGATGTTCCCTAGAACAGGTAACAACTTGGAAATTAAGTCTTCTTATTAAATTAAGTGAGAGCCGAGGTGGCGCAGTGGTTAGAATGCTGTACTGCAGCCACTTCAGCTGACTGTTATCTGCAGTTCGGCTGTTCAAATCTCACCAGCTCAGGGTTGACTCAGCCTTCCATCCTTCCGAGGTGGGTAAAATGAGGACCCAGACTGTGGGGGCGATATGCTGACTCTGTAAACCGCTTAGAGAGGGCTGAAAGCCCTATGAAGCGGTATATAAGTCTAACTGTTATTGCTATTGCTATTGCTATTCTTTAAGGCAGGAATAGGTCATTACCAAGCTGATTGCGGTATTGGTTACCACGTTAGAGGCTAGAGTCGTAATGGCGAACCTGTGGCGTGTGGAATCATATCTGCGGGCACGCAAGCCATTGCCCTAGCTCGCTCCAGCGTGCATGCGCATTACCCATGCTGCCCTTCCCTTCCCAGGAGTCTCACGCGATGCCAGGCAAGTACAGGGCAAGTCAGGAAATGGGCTGCGATAACACACATGCTTTTGGCACCCAAGGGAAAAAAAGGTTCACCATCACTAGCCTAGAGGTACGGAAAGTAAGGCAAGACAATGTGATATAGTTGTCAATGCTTTATGACTTGGACTGCTTCAAATCCCACTCAACTATGGCTTTAGCTGGATGAGTATGGGTCAACTGCTCATACTCAGTCCCAAGTTACTCACAGCTTTTTGTAATGGAAAAAGAGATGGATATAAATCCAATTAAAAACTTAAGTCACTGGTGAGTGCCTTAATTTTTTTTTTAAACAAAACCAGACGGATTTGAGTTTTTATTCGCAAGGTCTCAAAGCCTCTGTAAGATCTAGGGCACCAATTTCTCACTTTATAAAACCATCCATCCAGATCAGCTTTTTCCAACCTTGGCAAGTTTTAAGATGTGTGGATTTCCGCTGTCACAATTCCCCAGCCAGCATGGCTAGCTGCGGAATTCTGGGAGTTGAAATTCACGCATCTTATTCACGCATCTCAAACTTGCTAAAAGGTGGGAAAACCTTCTAGAGATTCCAAAACCGAATTCTCAAAACTTCAAAAGTGATCCCACCAGTCTCTTCAGGCTGGACAGCAAATAACAAAATGGTTCCCAAGCCAAAAGGTTGCCTTCTCCTTAATATAAAGCTACCATATCCAACATCTGAGCAGATGGCTAAGCGCTTCGAAGAGAAGACTGAAAGAGGAAGTCTTATCACTGCAACGCTGTTTTATAAACCCAAATTCCACCAAAGCTCAAGAGCCTGTCCAAAATTTGCACTCGCAGCATCTATGCCTCCTTAAAGCCATTATATTTGGGGAAAGATGATGAGTTAATTTATTTGTCTATTCCAGCAAAGCAAAGCAAACAGAATCTTGGTACTTAAAAGGTTGTTTCATGCATAACATAAATGCATTTCCTCCAGGAATACACCTTAATGAAAAGCAGCATATATGAGGTTAAAATCATTACACCCAATTATCTTAATAACAATTTATTCCTAGACAGTCATCACTATAGGAACCATCACCCTATGTGAAGAAACTCACTGAAAATGAGGCATGTTACGCAGGGGTCGGTTCGTTAGTAAAAATAAATTGTGCATGCGTGTTTCGTTTAAAACAATCTGCGCATGTGCACAACATTAAAAAAAGAATAAAAATTATTTTTTTAATGAAGGTTGTTCTGCGCATGTGCAAAACAGAAAATAAAAATGGTGCCAATGATCATAGAATCAGCAGAGTCACATGTCCGCCGGAGTTACTACCTATTCAGCCGAACTGGACCGAATAGGTAGGAACCCACCTCTGATGCTACAGAACTGTAAAAAAATGAAATGTTAAGCATAAACCTCGTATTCAAATTGCGCCTGGACCTCACTTTGTGAAGGGTTCATAGACAAATTGTTATGCAAACCAGGACCCTATATAGCAGGAATATCAAACTCAATTTCATTGAGAGCCGCATCAGGGCTGTGGTTGACCTCGGGGGTGGGATGGGGTGGGAGGCAAGGGAGGGCTGACTGGGTGGGTGTGGCCAGCTTGACTCCACTTCCCCAAACTGCTGTCATGTTTCTTCTTTCACTGGGTAGACCAGGCTGAAGCAACACGGGCACAGGCAAGCCCCTTACATTCTCCAGAATGGCCCTGCGGGCCAGATCCAACCACATTGCGGGATGGATGCGGCCCACGGGCCTTGTGTTTGACACTCCTGCTATATAGGCTGCATATGAAGGCTAAAACCCAGGGCAGATTTTTAACTTGTTTCCAGCAGAAGGCAGATATACACAACACAGGGAGGTTCTCAATGAACTGCAAAATATTAGGAAAAAAATAAAAATAAACGTGACTTAGGAAGAAACTACCAGAAACTCAAACAAGCAGAAACACTCTGAAATATCAGCATTTGAGGAACTGCAGTAAGCGAATCTAAAGCAACTCCTTTTTTTCCCCTCCCTTTCGCCTTTGTAGTTTTTTAGGATTTTGGAGGGGGCCAATGCACTTTTGGTCACATTATGGCATCAGTATGAAGCAGAATCTAGTTATCAGAAAGAGGGTTACAAATACAAATAGATTTAAATAAACACATACACATGTTGAGCAACAGTTCAAAATTATGACTGATCTACCTGGCGGCTACTTATGACCTAGATTCAAAATCCTAAGGGATTGAAAAGATGGTCACGTGTCCAAATGTCAGGCACTTGGCAACAGACACATTTACGGCTGTGTTCCACATCCTCCTGGTTAATTTGACTGCATTTTCTATAATAATTTGCTAAAAACTGGCACTTCTGGTTTTGAGCGACTGTACCCGCGCTTAACTGTATGTCTGTGTGTGTGGGAGGTTGTGATCCACACATTTTATGACTGTCACAATTTACAACTGTGATGGGCAGGTTCCATTACGGTTGTAAGTCAAGAGAATGCAGAGGGGTGCCTGGTTTAACAGATGAATGAAACGGAGGGATGTCTATCATTAAAGAAAGTCTTCAAATCAAAGAACAGATGGGATGTACATCATTTGCTTGACAAGGAAGTAAACTGATGCAAATAATATAATTTGTGTTATTGGTGGACTGGCATTGTTATATCCATGACGTAAATTGCAGAGGATATTTAAGCTGTAGCATATAATCAGTTGCATCAAATTCTGGTAAAATATGGCTTTTATTGTATACACAATAAAAATAGTGTGTCTATCTAAAACACCAAAAATACTGAAGTACGCGTACATCATATATAGTATAGGTTATATACAAATCATTTACTCGATGACAACATGTAGCTATCACTGAATGACTTTTAAAAGCTAAGCAGGGTGGATCTGATTATTACTTGAATGGGACAGATAATTGTGATAATGCAACAGACAACATTCTCTTTATAAGAGCATAACAGTGATGTTACATCACTGAAAACTTGAAATTTGCTGCTGGTAATATGCATGAAATGGGCAGCAATTACTGTGCAATGTAACATGTGGGGTACATCATTTTATTAAGCCAGATATGTCAGGATAAGATATATAACCATAACGACAACATTCTTTCACTGGGAGTCAAGGACGTTCAGCCTGCACCTGGAGAGGCGTGACTGGGAAATTAGGATGGTGACCTGATTGGACCATGTGATGGACATGTGGGTGCAGGGGGAAGGGACTTTGACTTTCCTTTGGATGGGGAAAACCCAGGAGACTTCAGATTCAGGTTTTTCCAGATGTGCCAATATGACATCTCTTAATAAAATGGAACTTGGAGGAAATGCTTGCCAGAGTCTTACTTGGTTGGGGGTGTTACTTGGAACCCTGACATGCTGGCTAAGCACAATCGGCTTGGTTATGTCACAACCAAGCCCCAAACCACAGTTTTTAAACCACAGAAATTGGGTTCTCATGTCACATTAAGCCAACAATAAAAAAATGTTACAGCTGAGACAGGGCACAAAACGATGGCTGTTTTTAACTGCTTCAAATGAGACCTTTTTCTACAAAATATATATATATATTCTAACTCTGAAAGAAAATGACCCTAGTTACTCATGCACTTCTTTTAACAGGCTAGGTCAGGGGTCAGCAACCTAAAGAGCCGCAAAGGTCCTAACCGGAAGCCCCCTGTTCAATTCTGGAGCCGACCGAAGTCCGGTTCCCCTATCATAGAGTCTCCTCCTAGCACGGCATCCTTTTCTCTACCTATCCTAACAGAAAGTCCTATCAATTGTGGAGCTGACTGGAAAACCCGCCCCTTGCTATAGAGTCTCCTCCTGGCGCACCCTGCTTTCCCGACCTCCGCCACAAACCAGAAGCTTCTCTGAAAATTGTGGTGCCGACTGACAACAGGAGCCACAGCAGAGGGATGAAAGAGCCACATGCGGCTCCAGAGCCATGGATAACTGACCCCTGGGCTAGGTGAAACTTGAACCTGATTTGACATTCCCAGAATTATTATCAATTGTGTGTTATTTACCTTTCCAGAAAAAGCCTTTGAAAGGAGGCTCTATGAGATGAAGTCTTTGAAAATACATTTCAGAATGCTGATCTGCGAAGGCCAACCAATCTCCAAAAGCAATAGCAATAGCAATAGCAATAGCAATAGCAGTAGACTTATATACCGCTTCATAGGCCTTTCAGGCCTCTCTAAGCGGTTTACAGAGAGTCAGCATATTGCCCCCAACAATCTGGGTCCTCATTTTACCCACCTCGGAAGGATGGAAGGCTGAGTCAACCCTGAGCCGGTGAGATTTGAACCGCTGACCTGCTGATCTAGCAGTAGCCTGCAGTGCTGCATTTAACCACTGCGCCACCTTGGCTCTTCAAACCCATGGTAACACTAAATAGTAATTCTATCAACCTTAGAAAGAATTTTGTAAAACAAAGGTAACACACAGGTTTGAAATATAGCACCTTAAGATAAACAAAAATCTCATGGTTTGTTAATTAACAAAGGAATGTATCCAGGTCAGCCACAACCTTTTCTTACTGATGAAGACAGACATAATCCTTCATTCATATTTCTCCAATGGCTACAACCTTCCAAATCTTCTGGAATTCCTGGTCAGTATGGAATTTTGGGAGGTGTAGTCTCAAAATATCTACTAGGATTGGAGAAACTACCCTATCCACAATAAAAGCCAAGTAATAGGACTGCAATGAATATGCATTTTCAGTGGATCTCGTATTGGGCAAGATCAATTAAGAGGTTCTGCTGAGTCAGCTTCAAAAGCACTTACTCTCTGAAAGGGGCATTATACATCCCTTCCCATTTTTGAAACATAAGCAGGTGAACCTAAGAATTCTACTCTATGAAAATCCTGTAGCTAAAGTCTTGGCAAGTAACTACATATCAGTTCATGGATTGTCTGATTATGGGGAGGGCAGCTTACATCAGGGTTGTCAAACTGGCAGCCCGTGGGCCGCAGGCGTCACACAGAGGCCACACCCACTCCAGCTCCGCGAAGGGGGAAAAAATTCGTGAAACATCACATGATGGCAACGTGACGCAGCAAGCTTGACACCAGTGCCTTACATGATTCTACCTGTGCTTATTTTCCTCTATTTTAGGAGGGAGGGAAGAAGGAATCTCATCTTTATGCATTTCAATGCATGTCTGTCTCCGATTCTTCAAATTTATCACATTCATTTATATTCCTTTCCTCTAAAAACATTTTGTTTAGCAAGAAGATAGTCTTAGATTAAGTCTAAGTCTTGATTTTTGGAAAGAGTTAGGAGGAAAGCCACAAATCAACTAAATGAGATGCTGTGTGTGTGTGTGTGTGTGTGCGCGCGCGCATCTCATTTAATGGATTTGTGGCTTTCCCTCCCAACACTTTCCAAAAACCAAGACTTAGACTTAATCGGCCCCAATAAATTTCTCTTCCCATAAACTGAAGGCAGCCCTTTTGTTTCAAGCCACAATAGCCATTCAGATGGCCAATGAAACCACACATGCCCGTTATTCACACCAAGCAGGTTTCAGTGACAGGTTTCTGGCTAGCATTCTTTGAAGCCACTGGCACATATTCACACTCGGGGAGAGAAAACGGAATATTCGCAGATGTCTTCACAGATATGCCATGGGTTCCAATAGGCAGATTTTTTTAAAAACGGAAGAGAGAGCGAGAGAGAGGGAGAGCACCTACAGGTTTTGCAGTCCACATACACTCGTCCTGCTAAAGGAAAAGGGGGGGGGAACTCGGACACATCTGCTTACCACGCGTATTGGTTGCCATGTCTGCTACTTTCTGAAAGGCGTCCAGGAAGGCAGCTGCGGCTACAACCGTTGTCCTGGAATACAAGCAGACAGCATAATATTAGAAACAGATTGTTGCAGTCTATTTGGGTCACTACACAAGAAGAAAAAATACTATCAGACGGTAAAAAGAAGCTAATAAGACAGTTGTATATAAGATAGTTGTATATAGAACAAAGAAATGGCAATGGTCTCATTTGCTCCCTACTTTCTGACAAGCAAACTCAAGGGGGGAAGTCAGATCCACTTACCGTATTTTTCAGAGTATAAGACGCACCTTTCCCCACCCCAAAAAAGAGGGTGAAAATCTGGATGTGTCTTATACACTGAATACAACATTTTTGGCCTCCCAAAACCCTGCCCCCTTGGCAAAAATGGACGTGCAGAGGGTTTGGGAGGCCTGCAAAGTGCTCCTGGGGGCTGGGGAGGGTAAAAATGAGCAATTTGCTCATTCCCTCCCCCAGCCCCCAGGAACACTCTACAAGCCTCCCAAAGTCTATGCATACCCTGTTGGTTTTTTTGTAAAAAATGAGGCATGCAGAGGGTTTGGGAGGCCTGCAGAGTGCAAAAACGTTTTTAAAAAAGTTTGCCTCTTCAAATCTTGGTGCATCTTATACTCCGGTGCATCTTATACACCAAAAAATATGATAATAGCAACAGCATGTAGACTTATATACCACTTTACAGCCCTCTCTAAGAGGTTTACAGAGTCAGCACATTGCCCCCAACAATCTAGGTCCTCATTTTTACTGACCTCAGAAGGAACTGCAAAGGGGCCATAAGTAATAGTAGAAAGCACAGGTAGACCTCGACTTACAACAGTTTGTTTAGTGACCGTTTGAAGTTACAATAGCACTGAAAAAAAGAGGCGTATGACCATTTTCTACACCTCTGACTTTTGCAGCATCCCCATGGTCGTGTGATCGAAATTCAGATGCTTGGCAACTGGTTCATATTTATGACTGCTGCCGTGTCCCAGGTTCTGTCATCCCTTTTTAAGACCTTCTGACAACCAAAGTCAATGGGGAAGCCAGATTCACTTAATAGCAATAGCACTTAGATTTATATACCGCTTCACGGTGCTTTACACACTTCTCTAAGCTGCATCCTCATTTTACCGACCTTGGAAGGATGGAAGGCCGAGTCAACCTTGAGCCGGTCAGAATCAAACTCCTGTCAGTGAGCAGAGTTAGCCTGCAATGCTGCATTCTAACCACTGCGCCACCATGGCTCTTAATTACCATGTTACTTATTTAACAGCTGCAGTGATTTACTTAACAAACGTGGCAAGAATAATCATAAAATGGGGCAAAACTCACTTAAGGAATATCTCATTAAGCAACAGACATGCTGGGCTGAATTGTGGTTAAAAGTTGTGCACTAACTGTACTTCTTCATTGTCTAAAACTTAGCAGTAAGAGGTACATTAGAGAAGGTACTCTTCTAATTATTGCCATTTGTTTAATGATGGTTCAAAATTACAACAGTCTTGGAAAAAGTGACATACAACCTTGTCCTCAAAGTTGATAGTCGCACATACACACAATCACATGATCACAATTCAGGCTCTTGGCAATTAGCTCTCTTTTATGACAAATAGAACATAGAATAATAAGGTTGGAGGGGACCTTGAAGGTCTTCTAGTCCAACCCTGCTCAAGCAGGAAACCCCTATACACACACACATATACTGTGACATTCAGTTACATGATTTTGCAACTTTCCCAGCAGTCTTTTGACACACAAAGACAACTGGAGAAGCCAGATTCAATTAATGACTGTGATTCTCTTAACAACTGCAGTAAAAATGATTACTGCAGTTAAAAATGAGGGCCAGTCATGGATGCCTCATTTAACATCCACACTGCTTAGCAACTGAAATTCCACTCCCAACTGTATTTACAAGTCAAGGATTGCCTATATAATTAAAAAAGAACAGACAGGATGCTCAAAAATGCATACTTTATTGACTGAGTTTGCACATTGCACTGAAGTACATGATTCATTTGTTTTCAAAGTCATTTGACTTACTCTGCTGTGCAAAACCTCACTGGTGCAATTAGTAAACCATGCTTCAAGGCTTAGCATTATGAACCTATCTAGATGTGGGATTTATTCAACAAGCTAAGTTTAAGTGATAGTCCAGCAAAACCTTAGCGGCCTTACCAAGGGCAGTCTATGCAGATTTGAGCCCAGTATATCATGAGAACTCAACCTTTCTGGTTTATAAGCCATAGCTGGGGCTCGGCATTGTGTAAACTCTGCCTAAAGGTAAAGGTTCCCATCGCATTAATGTGCTAATTGTTCCTGATTCTAGGGGGCAGTGCTCATCTCCATTTCAAAGCTGAAGAGTCAGAGTTGTCCGAAGACGTCTCCATGGTCATGTGGCCGGCATGATTAAACGCCGAAGGCGCATGGAAGGCTGTTCCCTTCCCACCAAAGGTGGTTCCTATTTTTTCTATTTGCATTTTTACATGCTTTCGAACTGCTAGGTTGGCAGCTGGGACAAGTAACGGGAGCTCACTCCATTACGCGGCGCTAGGGATTTGAACCGCCGAACTGCCAACCTTTCTGATCAACAAACTCAGCATCTCACCCACTGAGCCACCAAGTTGATTCATTATACTGATTAAAAATAATTACTGCAGTTAAAAATGAGAGTCAGTCATGAGATGCCTCATTTAACATCCACACTGCTTAGCAACTGAAATTCCGCTCCAAACTGCAGCTATAAGTCAAGGATTACCTGTATAATTAAAAAAGAATAGACAGGATGCTCAAAAATGCATACTTTATAGAGTGAGTTTGCACATTACACAGAAGTACATGCTTCATTTGTTTCTGACTTACTCTGCTGTGCAAAACCATTTTACCCACCTCGGAAGAAGGCTGAGTCAACCTTGAGTGAGTGGGACTTGAACTGCCAAACTCTTGGCAATCAGCAGTCAGCAGAAGTAGCCTGCAACACTGCATTCTAACCACTGCGCCACCACAGCTCTTATAAGCCATAGTTGGGGCTCGGCATTGTGTAAACTCTACCAATTGAGGTCAATTTAGGAAACCATGGCTTAGCGTACGTTATCCCATCCATGTGTCAGTCGCAGAGCATTTCACCTTTGTAAGATGTTTTTACATCTTAGATGACCAATCTGACAGACCAAGCCATCTTTTGGTCAAGAAGTTTCCTATTCGGTAAATGAAACTGGGAGGGAGGAGGACTTCTTTTCATTTAAGTTAAGAGCCCTTTAGAATGTCCTCTACAGGGCTTCGGGGGGTGGAGCCTGCCGCCGTCGGGAGCTCAACGAAGCTCCTGTCAGGATTCTGGTTCGTATATCTTATAAGATCTATAGATATCTCCCCTTTCTGGCAGAAAGGGGCAGGGAGCAGGTCAGTCGTTAGGATCTCTTTGTAATTCATAGCTTTTTTTTTGCTGTGAATGGAGAAGAGGTTCAACATTAGCTGAGCCTTTACTCCGGCCAGGTTTCCGCGCTGCCTTTTTTGCAGCCCTAGGCAGATTGCCCCCCCCCCCAGGACAAAGCTAAGCTATTTAAAAGTCAATCCGGGCGGGGACCATTCCTGAGGAATTTCTTCTATTACTATCTAAAATACCAGCTTCAACTTCGCAAAAGGCTCCCTTTCTTTTTTAGCTGCGTCACAAGATGGCGATCTCGTAGCTTTTGTGTTTGATGTGACGTACTTAGTCAGCCCTACCCTCCTGAAGGCTCCTCCGTACTAATTGCTAAAAGATTAACTGAGGGGAGCAGAGACTTTGATTTTTGGCTCGCTTGACTGCTTGTCTTTTATTTTTACTCTGGAATGGCTCCCAAATCTAAACAGAAGCGCTTCCTTAATAACATATCTCCAAAAACTGCTATGAAGCCGCTACCCTTGCCTCCTACACCCTCCACGGGAGATTTGTTAACACAAGAATTTCTTCTCAAAACGCTTAATGATTTCAGACAGGAAATTAATCAACTGATATCGGATTTATATGATCAATTTGATGCTAAAATTGCTCAGGCAAAGAAGGATATGATCGGAGTAATGACAGTCATGACAGATTATATTGCTGAAACGGAAGATAAATTGGAACTTTTGGAAGAAACTAATCTTAATTTGATATCCAAAATTCAAACGTTACAACAGGAAATTGAAAATGCTCAAAAACAACTTGTCATGATAAATTATAATAAGACTGCCTTTGCCATAAGAGTTAGAGGATTGCGTGAAAACCAACAGGAAAATTTGAAACAGATCTTCTTTGAGGCTTTCAGCCGCTTGGTGGGAAGTCCGGGATTTAACTTTGATTGGCAGATTCAAAGAATTTACCGCCAGAATTCGTGGGTAGCAAAACAGCGACAGCTTCCGAGGGACATAATTATATACTTTACCACAAGGGAATCCAGAAATGAGATAATACAGAGGCTTTACAGCAAGAGGTTGAGAATTGATGGACAGGACTTGATTGTTTTTAAAGAGTTACCATCTCAAATATTAAGATCAAGGAGAGAGTACGCTTTCTTAACCGAAGAACTCAGAAATTCTCAGATTCCATACAAATGGGAAGTCCCAGCTGGTATTACAGTTACATTCGGCAACCAAAAACACCGCATTAATTCTGTCTGTGAAGCCCGAGAATTTTACTACGAGACCCTGAAGGCGGGACTTCCTGATTCATCCGGACCTGGAGAGAGACAAGGAGAAGGAGAAGACAAACAGCGAGACACGTGGCTACAAGGCGGAGGGTGTTGCTTTCCTCTTCCGGAAGGGCAGAAGACTAAAGAATAAAGACTTAGCGATGCTCTTAAAGCTTTACGATTTCCGTCTGGGATAAAATGGAAAAGTTGTATATCGATGATGAGACATGGAGACTGAAAGAAGCGTTGCTGATTGTGGACACATATTGTATATAAGATTTGTCTGAACTCTAACTCAAATTGCGCATGAATTATTTTCCTAGGCGAGGAGAGCGGAGATTGCGATCTTTTTGAGTTGTGGTCTGGGACGAACGGAGTTGGGAGGCGCGTGGGAGAGGGAAGGGTAGCGAAAGCTTAATTAGACTACTTGGGGCTAGAATGCAAGCTGATGTTTGTTTGAGTTGCTATTTCAATATAAGGTCAAGAAAGATTGGTCGGAGAGTCTTCAGGAAAGTGGAGTAAATATGGGAGGAGCAATGGATGCGGATAAAATATATATGTGGATATGGATAAAGGCAGGGTGGAAGGTAAAAAAATTTACATGTGGAGGTGGGTAAGGATAGAAAGGGAGGTGTTGGAAATGAAAAATGAAAGAAGTACTTGAGTTTAATGGTTTTATAGAAAGGTTTGGATATTCGGATAAAAAAGAGATAAATTAAAGGTCTGAATAGATAGACAAAGCAATGAGACTTTTAGTTGGGGAATCCTAATTGACCAACTTACCTGGCTCTAATACAGTTTGAAACCCTGCAAGTAGTAAAATAACCGAAATTTGGAATGAGCTACATTGTTTAAGATTTATAGATAATGGGAAGCTGTGTTAACGTAGTGGGTTTATTGACCCTTCTTGTTTCTCCTTTCTTTTTGTGTGTGTGTGTGTGTTTTTTTATTTTGTATTTTCTACTATTCTCCTTTTTTTTTTTTCTTTGGCTTTACTTTTATTTTATTTTTTTAATTTTAAAGTTAGCTGGCCTTATTATACTCAAATGCTTGTTAAAGAATTATGCCGGGTATGGGACCTGCGAAGCCGTAAGGGGGTTAGGGAGGGGGGATTATAGGGGGGAGGGGGGAGGGTGGAATTACAGTTTCAATTCTTAGAACAATAAGAATTCACTTGTATACTGCGGCTCGTTTTTCTTTTTTCTTTTTTTCTTTTTCTCTTTTAAAACAAACTGAAATGTATGGATACACCAAAGCGAGGAGAAGAGGGAAAGAGGAGGGAGAAGTAAAGAGGGAGTGAGAGGGAATGTAAGGAGGGTGAGATGGAGGGAGGGGGAGATGTCTGAGGGGGAAGGGAAGTAGAAGAGGGGAATGCTGGAGGGGTGAAATGAAAGTTGGAGGGGGAGAAGAGAGGGTGTATGGGGGAATGAAGTGTCATGTTGGGTTTTTTTTTCTCTTTTTTTTTTTTTTTTACGCACAGTATATAAGTGATTGTATAAAATGAAAATGAAAATGAAATAAAACTGGAACAATCCTAAAAAAAAAAAAAAAAAAAAAAAAAAAAAAAAAAAAGAATGTCCTCTACAATAAACGTCAAAATGGAACGGCTTCCTGAGGCAAAACCCATATCAAATGTCACGAGGAACATCGAAATGCAAAATTAATCCTACAGAACCACCCATCACGAAGCTGTCCCACAAAACTGCTTCTGGAATAGATGGAAGTCATAAGGGGAACAGGATGTCCATAAAAACTCTGAATCATGCATCTGTCCGAGGAAGCCCGTGTCAAAGGACATGTTGATGTATTACAATGATGCTGGTGAGCAGGAAAAATAAGTCATCGCTGGCATGTTGGAGCTTAAGCATTTTAAGATGGTTTCAACCTTCTTAACTGAGGCTGTGCTCTGTTTGCGATAAGCCACAGCATATGAAAAAACAAAGTGGCCTGCTTCAGATGTAAAATTAGGATTCAGTAGTCTACTAGGCCAGAATTCTCCCAACGTTTCCGCTTTGCGGACCAGCAGGGCGCCGGGAGGGGGGTGGTGGCCCAGTTGTAACCCCCCCCAAGTCAGAGGTTGGGGATCCCCTGTACTAGTCACACCAGCAGCGTCAAAAAAGGAGCTAAGCCAGCCTCTCTCCCAAAATAGATACAATAATATAGTGACATACACTATACCCATGACGTCGAACCTATGGCACGCTTGCCAGAAGTGGCACACAAAGCCATCTCTCCGGGCACGCCAGCCGTCGACAGTTGCTCTTCTGGGTTCCAGCTGGTCTTTGTGTGCGTGGGAATGCTGGAAACCGAAGAAGCAGTTCCCTGATGCGCATGTGTGCTCCAGGAAGCTGAGCTTCCAGTTTCTGGAATGCACATATGCAGCAGCCAGCTGGTTTTTGCTCACAGTGGAAACTGGAAGCTCAGCTTCCCGGCTGGCGCATGTGTGCCAGGGAACTGCTCTTCTGGCTTCTGGCGCTCCAATGCATGCACACTGGGGACCTGCTCTTTTGGTTTCCAGTGCTCCCCCGTGTACACGCTCCAGTTTCGGCACTCAGTGCCGAAAAGGTTTGGCAACACTTCACTATACATTATGACTAATGTGTGTACGTACATATTTTGGTTTAAGTACATGATGTTCAAATTGTTGTCTCCTCATTCAATACTTCAAGAAATATACAGGTAGCCTTCGACTTACGACCACAATTTGAGGCCAAATTTTCTGTTGTAGAGCAAGACATTTGCTAAGTGAATTTTGCCCCGTTTAACAAACTTTCTTACCACAGTTGTTAAGTGAATCATCGCAGTTGTTAGTTAAATCAGTTGTTACGTGAATCTGGCTTCCCCAATGTCTTTGCTTGTCTGAAGGCTGTGAAAGGGGGCGGGGGGTCACATGACTCCTGGACATAGCAACCGCCATAAACGAGTCAGTTGCCAAGTGCCTGAATTTTGATCTCATGACCATGGGGATGCTGTAACAGTCAAAAGTGCGGGAAATGGTTGTAAGTCACTTTTTTCAGGGCTATTGTAATGTCTAACGGTCACTAAGTGAACTGTTGTAAACCGGGGACTACCTGTAGCCTGGAATCAGTGGAATTTGGTTCTCTGTTGAAACTTCTGCCAAATGAAATCAAAACTAGCCATGTTTACAGCGCCAATTCCCAAACACAGTAGCCCTCGATTTATGACCAAAATTGAGCCCACATTTTTCTGTTGCTAAGTGAGACCGTTGTTAACTGAGTCCGACCTCATTTTATGACCTTTCTTGCCACAGTTGTTAAGTGAATCATTGCAATTATTAACAGTAACGTGGTTGTTAAATGAACCTGGCCTCCCCATTGACTTTGTTTGTCAGGTCACACATGTGACCCCGGGATACTGCAACCGTCATAAATATGAACCAGTTGGGAGACTTCCTGGGAGGAGCCTACTGGTGGGGGGCAGCAAAAAATCAGCTGCCTCCGAATTCCTGGCTACGTACCTGTTTAGAGGATCTTCCATCTGACGTCTTATCAGGTTTTCTTATCCTTCAGGCAAGAAGGAAAGAAGAAACTGTTTTGCTGGCAAATGCTCTTCGATTTTTGCAGCTTTTGTGCTTGCAAGGAAAGGGGGGCTAGCCCAAGGCAGAACGGCTGTCCATGCTGGGAACTTCAAACTGCCTTGTGCAGGACAAAGTAGGTCTCTCCCACTCTGCTCAAAGTTTTGTTTGATTTATTCTTATCACGAGCTGGATCCGTTTACTGTGGACAATAATTGCTTATCAACATTTTAGCTTCTTTTCTTTTTCTCCTCCGAAAAATTATTTACTCAGAGGCTTCTAAAATGGCGCCGAGCAGGCTGGTTTCTCCGGTAATAACGAACACTTTTTGCTAATCCTCACAAGAATTCAAAACAAAAGAGATTGCTTATCATTTGTTTTGGTTTCACAATAGAAGAATTTTACTCCTTCATTAACCTTGCTTATTTGGAAGTTAAATGGTGATGAATCTGCTGAATGGTCTTGTTACAATGTTTACTCACTGAAAGTTTTGCCAAGCCTTAAACTTCAAAATAAAAGCCTCTTTACTTAAAGCTGCATATTCAGGCAATAGAGTTTTATTAACTGCAGGCAGATAAATTTTGAAATGGCCTCAAAACCAAATATTAACTTGAAGTCGTCACCCTCTACTTCCAGGGGCACATCCTCAGTGCCTGGCACAAAGCTGCAGCCTCCGCTTCCTACACCCCCTGCTGGGGATGTGTTAACGAAAGAATTTTTCCTGAGTAATCTAAGCGAGGCTCTTAATGCACAGACAATTAAAATGGAAGATAAGTTTAGAGATAAGAGAGGTGGTAAAGCAGGAGAGAAAAGAGGAAATAAAAGAAATGAAAGAAGAAATTAAAAGTGAAATAAAAGGACTTAAACAGGAGCTGTA
This sequence comes from Thamnophis elegans, assembly GCF_009769535.1. Taxonomy (NCBI): domain Eukaryota; kingdom Metazoa; phylum Chordata; class Lepidosauria; order Squamata; family Natricidae; genus Thamnophis; species Thamnophis elegans. Next base: position 67,342,588 of record NC_045548.1, read on the forward strand.
TGAGAAATTTGATGCTAAGGTTGATAAAATTAGAGACGACATGCTGAGTCTTGTAACTGTATTAACAGAACATATTTCTGGAGTGGAAGATACTCTAGAGGTTCTTAATGATGCCAATGCTAACTTGACATTGAAAACAGAGGTGGTGGAACAAAAAGTGGAAAATGCTGAAAAAGAAATTATTATGATACAGTACCGACAAATGGAGTTCGCATTAAGAGTAAGGGGGCTGCGTGAGGAGAAACAGGAGAACCTGAAACAGATCCTATCGGAAGCTTTTGACTGCCTGATGGGAAGACCAGGGACCAATCAAGACTGGCAAATTGACAAAGCTTACCGCGTTAACTCCTGGCTGGCAAAGCAGAAGCAGCTTCCTCGAGACATCGTTATATATTTTACTACAAGAGAGTTTAGAAATATGGTACTGCAAGCATCTTATAACACTAAACTTCAAATTGGCGGTCAAGACCTGGTTGTTTTGAAAGAGATACCACCTCCAATGTTAAGAGCCAGGAGAGACTACGCTTTTTTGGTCGAAGAACTCAGAAACCGTCAGATACAGTATAGATGGGATGCACCATTTGGCATCATATTTACATTTGATAAGCAAAGGTACCGCCTCAACTCTGTATGGAAAGCCCGAGATTTTTATTATAATATATTGAAGGCCGGACACCCTGCATCATCTGGACCTAGAGAAAGACCGCAAGAAGGACAGGATAGACAGCAAACTACACAACCACCAGACAAGATGGAGCATCTTTCTTCTCTAGAAGTGCAAGGTGCTATCGAACCAAGACCTAGCCGCATGACTACTAGACGTATGGAGAAACAAGCTAAAAAGCAACAGCATCAACAATCATCGGCCATCGATCAAGGATCTACAACAACAAATCTGGAAGCAATGGGAGGAGCTAGACCTAAGGTTAAACAAGCCGTGCAGGAAGCTCTAAAAATGCTTCAACCAACCAAAGATGACAACTAAGATTTTAACATGGAATGTCAACGGACTGAACTCTCCACAGAAGAGGAAGAAAATATTTCATTATCTCAAACAGTTTAAGAACGATGTAATTTGTTTGCAAGAAACTCATATCAAGTCAACTGATCAAAAATATCTGATCAACTCAAAACTTGGTCAACATTTTGCAGCTTCTGCTATGGAAAAGAAGAATGGCATAGTTGTATACTTAAGAAAAGATATGAAAGCTGAATTAATAGAAGCAGATCCCTTCGGAAGATATATTGCTTTAGATTTAATCTTAGAAGGGAAAAAGACATTACTTTTGGGAATTTATGCTCCCAATCAACAGCAAGATAGATTCTATAGAAATCTTCATGCTAAATTAGTACAGTGGGACTATAGTTCCTGTATACTATTGGGTGACTGGAATGGAGTGATAGACACTAAGAGAGATAAGAAGATTTCCCGCCTAAATACCAAGATGCGAGCAAAGTTACCCAAATCTTTCTTTGACATTATGGATGATTTTGAATTGAGAGATATTTGGCGAGAAAGAAATGCAGAGGAATGTGACTTCACTTTCTTCTCGGACAGGCATCAATCCCTCTCAAGGATTGATTTTATTCTAACCACTAATGATTTGCTTTCTAGGGTCAAGAAAACAAAGATTGCAGCTAGGATCCTTTCGGACCATAACCCAGTTTGGATGGAGTTGGGAAGGGTAGTGCAGGCAAGAAGGTCTTGGAGATTGAATGAAAACTTATTTAGATATGAAAAGTATATTAATGATTGTAAAAAATTACTATCTGAATATTTTGTTTTGAATATGAATAAGGGTACATCTATGGAATTTGTATGGGACGCAAGCAAAGCGTACATGAGAGGAGTTTTGATGAATATAAATAAAACACATAGAAATAAGCAAGGGTTAAAACGAACAGAACTGGAAGAGGAAATTAAGAGAAAAGAGCTGGAGTTAACAATGAACCCAGACGATACAAAGGTTAAGGAAGCTATTAACATATTAAAATCTCAATTTGACATGTTGATCTCTGACCAGGTGGCTACTAATCTATTATATGCAAAACACAATACTTTTTGTAATGCAAACAAACCTGGCAGATGGTTAGCTTATCAGATTAGGAAAAAAAGGAAAACTCGAAATATATCTAAACTGATTTACAGAGGGAAGGAGGTGTTTCAACAGGAAGAGATTCAAAAGGCTTTCTGGGAATTTTTTACAGAACTGTATAAAGGGGATAAAATTAATGGTTTAGACATAGACAAATATTTAGACAAAGAGAAAATACCTTCAGTTAGAGAAGAACACAGGCAAAAATTGAATCAACCAATAACCTCGGGGGAAATCCTGCAGGTAATTAAGCAATTAAAGTCAGGGAAAGCACCAGGTACAGATGGCTTGACAGCGGTTTACTATAAAAACTTACAGTTAGAAATGGTAGAACCTCTTAGAGAATTATTTAATATGATTCAAACGGAAGGTAAAGTCCCTCCATCTTGGAAGACAGCGTTTATATCTTTGATACCCAAAGAAGATCAAGATACTACTCAACCCAAAAATTATAGACCTATTTCATTACTGAATGTAGATTATAAAATTTTTACTAAAATATTAGCAAATAGGTTAATGTTGGTCACTCAACAATTGATACATACGGACCAAACAGGTTTTATACAAGGGAGACAGATGAAAAGTAATGTTAGATTAATTATTAATGCATTAGAATATTTGGGAAAGAACAACCAGATCCCTGCTGCGTTTATATTTTTGGATGCTGAGAAGGCCTTTGATCGAGTTAACTGGCAATTTCTGTTGAAGATACTGCAAAAAATGCAGATAGGAGATAATTTTTTACAGTCAATTAAAGCAATATACCAACAGCAAACAGCACAAATCATAGTCAATGGAAGTCTAACAGACTCTTTTCAAATTGGAAAAGGTACAAGACAGGGCTGTCCTTTGTCCCCATTATTGTTTATTATAACTTTGGAAGTATTGTTGAATAAAATACGGGGCTTGGATGGTTTAAAAGGGATCAAGATTAGGCAGCAAGAATATAGAGTCCGCGCTTTTGCGGATGATTTGGTCATAATATTGGAACAACCGCAGGAATCTAGTATGGTTTTAATGAATATGATTAATCAATATGGTCAAGTGTCGGGCTTTAAAATAAACTTAGGAAAAACCAAAGTATTAGCTATAAATATGAATATTAAACAAAAGGAAGAATTAGGAGTGATGCTAGGATGTGAGGTAGTTAAAAAAGTCAAATATCTTGGAGTTAACATTTTAACTTCAAATGGGAAATTATATAAGCATAATTATGAACCACTTTGGCATAGCATACAGACAGAGATGAAAAAATGGGAGAAATTGCACTTATCTTTGCTGGGTAGGATAGCGGCAGTGAAAATGAACATTTTACCAAAATTTTTATTTCTCTTCCAAATGTTACCTATACTTTAAAAAGATGCGAACCTTTTAGAATGGCAGAAGGGTATCAACAAATTTGTGTGGGCAGGAAAGAAGCCGAGGGTAAAGATGAAAATAATGCAAGATGTACGTGAGAGAGGAGGATTGAAACTACCTAATTTAAAAATATATTATGATGCAGTGGCATTATCTGTAATTAGTGATTGGATTCACTTAACCAATGATAGAATATTGAACATTGAGGGACACGATCTGGTATTTGGTTGGCATGCTTACCTGTTATTCAACAAAAAATTGGATAAGAACTTTAAAAGTCATATTTTAAGAAATGCTTTATTGCGGGTCTGGAAGAAATACCAATATAAATTAAATGACAAGATACCCATGTGGGCAATTCCTAGACACGCAATTGAAAATATGAATACAGCACAAAAACAGGACAGAATTACCTACAGACAGCTTCTTACCTCGGAAAGGGGGGTATTACAATTAAAATCTTTAGAGGTATTAAAAGAGGAGAAGGTAGTTCAAACATGGTTCCAGTATGGGCAATTACAGGCTAGGTAGAAAATAGATCAAAAAATTGGTTTTATTCAAGTTGAGGATAATCTGTTTAAACAAATAAGAGATCAAAGCTTAATGCATATAAAGAGGATATATAATGTATTAATACAGATGGATTCGGAAACAGAATTAGTTAAAGATTGTATGATAAAATGGGCTCAAAATATTGAGGAACCAATAATGTTGGATACATGGGAAAGAATCTGGGTAAGAAATGTGAAATTTACACAAGCTCAAAATCTGAGAGAAAATTTTTACAAGATGTTCTATAGATGGCATTTAGATCCTAAAAAGTTGGCTTCTATGTATCCGAATGTACAGCCTAAATGTTGGAGGTGTGGTTCTCTCGATGCTACATATTATCATATATGGTGGACCTGCCAAAAGGTTAAGGCATTTTGGATAAAAATATGGTGGGTCATGCAAAATGTTTTTAAAAGAAGGATAAAGTTTAGTCCTCAGTTATTTTTACTAGGTATATGTACTGACTTTACAGTGGTAGAGACCAATTTGATTCTGCACCTGATAACTGCAGCAAGACTGTTGGTGGCGCAATATTGGAAGAAGGAAGACTTGCCTACAATTCAAGAATGGACATTGAAAGTAACAAACTTAGCTGAAATGGCTAAAATATCGGCATATCTCAAAGATCATTCAAATGAGAGATATAAACGAGACTGGAAAAAATGGATTGACTATATACAAAATAAATATGGGACTAAGAAATTCCAGTTAGCCTATGCTTAAGATCAGAAATGATTTAAACTGTTAAAAGTCAGTTCAGTAAGAAGAAGCTAAGGTCAATCTAGAATGTCATTAATTTCTTTATTTCTTTTTTCTCAATAGATTTTAGACTGTGTTAGTTAAAAATCCATACCGTGTACGGGTTCTGGGAAGTCGGGGGGGGAAGGAGGAGGGGGGGGTGGAGGGAGGGAGGGGTACACACAACAAAAAAAATTGTACTTCAATGTCTTAATGATTGACAAATGATGACATATTTGTGGTTTTTTTTTAAAGAAAAATAAAAAAGTTCTGTTAAAATAAATATGAACCAGTTGCAAAGGACTTGAATTTTGATCATGTGACTGTGGGAATGCAGCAACAGTGTGAAAAATGGTCATGTCATTTTTTTCAGTGCCGTTGTAACTTCGAAGTTGCTAAATCAATGGCTGTAACTCGAGGACTATCTATAGACATTTAGTCTCATTCCAAAACTAATCAAGTAGCAGAAGGTTCCCCAGAGTCTCCCTTCAGTCAAATATAAGACACTCCCTAAATATAGTAGGCATTTTGTGAATAAGTAGGTCTTAAAAGACTCTGTTCACTTTTAAAACTTAAAAACGCTGAACTGTTTCTTTTCTTTGTCTTAATTAATTGCATATTCAAATTTAAATTTTAAGAAATGTGGGGCATGACTATGGGGATGAACTAAAAAGAAAGGCACACAGCAGGTGGAAGCAAAAAAAAATTCAAAACTCCTAAAATCAGGGAGGGGGGGGACTAAAGATTTTACAGCTGCTAGCAAGCTTAACACTGGTGCTATTTTAAGTGCCTTATCTCCAAGTTGAGGAACAAAGGCAAGATAACAGTAAGTATCAGCCTTCCTCATTCTATAGCTTTGATCAGTTCATAAGTGACAGTAAAAGATGATTTTATTGTGGGTTATTTTTTTTAATGAACTATAATAGGCAATATGCAAATAAAGAGTGTTACTTCAAGCATAGCAAAACAGAGTTTGGGTTCTACTTATCTAACAATAGGGATTCAAGAAGTAAAAAAAATGATTTGGTGATACGCAGGAAGCACCTGGTGGGTGCATCTTAAACAATGCCTCTAAACCCAAGAAGCAGCTGTGCCGGCCCAGAAAAAGATGAAGCCTCTGAAAGTCTTTTCAGCAGGTGTGATGTGTGTGCCCTACACACACACACATACACAGTCACATTTTCCCCTTTGACCCTGGAGCTTTGCTCAGTCAAAGAACACACCACCCCCAAACCTAACAAGTCCATGATAGCGCAGAATAGCAATAGCAGTAGCACTTAAAGACTTATAAACCGCTTCATAATACTACTGTATAGTACTCTCTAAGACAGTGATGGTGAACTTTCTCGGCACCGAGTGCCAAAACCGGAACACGCGTGCATGTGAGAGCACTCACTGGGGCACCGGAAACCCAAAGACCAGCTGGCCAGCCCACACATGACTATTTTTTGGCAGGTGTCAGGGTTCCAAATAGCATCCAAAATTAAATCCAAGGGAAGTACAAAAAGAGGAAATAGGGAGACATAACTAAAGCAGAATATCAGCAAATAGCCCGAGTCTGTAAAGATGAAGGAAGGAAAGCTAAGGCTCACAATGAAGAAAGGCTTGCCACAAAAGTAAAAAATAACAAAAAAAGCTTCTTCCAACATGTTAAAAACAAGAAGAAGGTTAAGGAAACAATTGGTCCATTGCTGGGAGAAAGTGGCATGAAGGTGACAAGCAACAGGGAGAAAGCAGAACTATTTAATTCATATTTTTTTTTTGCATCTGTCTTTACACAAAGGGATAAAATAGTCCAAACCTATCAAAAACAGCACCACGAAAATCAGATTAGAAATACAAGTTTAAATAGGGAAGAAAATGATAAGTGAGCAGCTGTCTACCCTAGATGAGTTCAAATCACCAGGACCGGGTGGATTACACCCCAGGGTTCTGAAGGAACTGGCAGATGAGATCTCAGAACCACTGAACTATATCTTTGAGAGATCCTGGAGCACCGGGGAACTACCAGAGGACTGGAAAAGAGCTGATGTGGTTCCCATCTTCAAAAAAGGGAAAAAACAGATCCAGGAAACTATAGACCTATCAGCCTGACCTCAATACCAGGGAAGATTCTGGAAAAGATAATCAAGCAACGAATTAGCGAACATCTAGAAGTAAGCAAAGTAATAGCCAAAAGCCAACATGGGGTTGTCAAAAGAGATCATGCCAGACTAATCTTATTCCATTCTTTGACAAAGTGACAAAATTAGTGGACCAGAGGAATGCTATCAATATAGTTTACTTGGACTTCAGTAAGGCATTTGATAAGGTAGACCATAACCTACTACTAGATAAAGTAGAAGAATGTGGTTGGACAGCATCACCACCAGATGGATTCGTAACTGGCTGACCAACCGCACTCAACGTGTAGTCCTCAATGGAACTGCATCTACATGGAGGGAAGTATGCAGTGGAGTACCCCAAGGTACTGTTTTGGGCCCAGTACTCTTCAATATCTTCATCAATGATTTGGATGAGGGAATAAATGGGGAACTCATCAAATTTGCAGATGACACCAAGCTAGCAGGAATAGCCAACACTCCAGAAGATAGGCTTAAGATACAGAAGGATCTTGACAAACTTGAACACTGGGCACTATCTAATAAAATGAAATTTAATGGTGAAAAGAGTAAGGTTCTACATTTAGGCAAGAAAAACGAAATGCACAGGTACAGTATAGGAGGTACCTTGCTCAATAGTAGCAACTGTGAGAGGGATCTTGGGAGTTCTAGTGGACAACCATTTAAATATGAGCCAGCAGTGTGCCAAAAAAGCCAAAACAGTTCTAGGCTGCATAAACAGAGGGATAGAATCAAGATCACGTTAAGTGTTAATACCACTTTATAATGCCTTGGTAAGGCCACATTTGGAATACGGCATTCAGTTTTGGTCGCCACGATGTAGAAAAGATGTGGAGACTCTAGAGAGAGTGCAGAAAAGAGCAACAAAGATGATTAGGGGACTGGAGACTAAAACATATGAAGAACGGTTGCAGGAACTGGGTATGTCCAGTTTAATGAAAAGAAGGACTAGGGGAGACATGATAGCAGTCTTCCAATATCACAGGGGTTGCCACAAAGAAGGAGTCAAACTATTATCCAAGGCACCTGAGGGTAGGACAAGAAGCAATGGGTGGAAACTAATTAAGGAGAGAAGCAACTTAGAACTGAGGAGAAATTTCCTGACAGTTAGAACAATTAATCAGTGGAACAGCTTGCCTCCAGAAGTTGTGAATGCCCCAACACTGGAAGTCTTTAAGATAATATTGGATAGCCATTTGTCTGAAACGGTATAGCATTTCCTGCCTAGGCAGGGGGTTGTACTAGAAGACCTCCAAGGTCCATTCCAACTCTGCTATTGTATTGTATTGCTCAAAGTTATTAAAGTTATTGTATTGCTCCAATTTATTAAGAGAGCCATGTTGGCACGTCTGGGAAAACCTGAATCTGAAAGCTTCCCGGTTTTCCCCACCTAGTTGAAAGTTCAACATCTTGCCCCATACCCACAAATCCATCTCCATTGCCATGCTGGCAGTTCCACCCATCCAGTTCCAGTCAGGTGCAGAGGTACAAACACAAAGGATGGCCTTGGCTTGCTAGAAAGAATTTTGTTATGGCTACATATCATCTAACTCTGTACAATACCCCCTCCCATTTTCCCACAATAGAAAATGCATAGTAGAATAACAGAAAGTGTGGCAGGCAAAAGATCCAAAAGAAAAGATGGCTGCAGGCCTGACAACCATTTTTTGGCTGTTTTGTGACATTTTCAGGCCATTTCGGGGGTCCAAAATGGCCCCCAAAATGACCTGAAAACAGCCTAAAAAAATGGCGATTTTTGGGCCGTTTTTCGGATTGTTTTCAGGCACCTGTGAAGACCGGCTGTCCGGCATGCATGTGAGTGCCAGAAACCAGAACAGCAGTTGGCGATGGCACGCATGCCCACAGAGAGGGCTCTGCATACCGCCTCTGACATGCATGTCATAGATTAGGCATCACGGCTCTAAACAGTTTACAGTCAGCATATTGTCCCCAACAATCTATGATATGTAGACCAGTACAGGTAGTCGACTTACAACAGTTCATTTCGTGACCATTCAAAATTATGACGGCACTTAAAAAAAAGTAACTTTTGGCCATTTTTCACACATACGGCCTTTATAGCAGCCCCATGATCACGTGATCAAAATTCGGACCCTTGGCAACTGGTTCATACTTATGATGGTTGCAGCATCCTAGGTCCATGTAATTTACCTTTTGCAACCTTTTGATAAGCAAAATCAATGGGGAAGCCAGATTCACTTAACAGTGGTGGTACTAACTTATCAACCAGAATGATTCGGTTAACAACTGTGGCAAAAAAAGGTTGTACAATGGAACAAAACTCACTAAACAAAAGTCTCACTTAAAAGAACAGAAATTTCGGGCTCAATTGTAGTTGTAACTCAAGGAGTAGCTGCAATGATCGTACAATCCTGGATGCTTCACAAAATTAGTGAGATCAGCTATCAAATCATCCTGAAGCAAGAGAAAAAAAAATTCTTTTTGCTTCGTATGTGTTATGGACTTTCATTTCCCGGTTTTACACTAGTTCCCCCTTATTTTCATACTTGCCACCCAGAGGAAATCTACAAGTGTACTAATTACTGTTTGTTTTCTTGCTTTCTTTCTTTTTTTTTTTTTTTTTTTTAGCAAAGAGCACATGCGAACCAAATAACTCTTTCCAGTAAAGCCTCAAGTTTTTTTTTTTTTTTCTATTTCCAGACAGCTTTGCTGGTCCTTTTCCTAGTTCTCTTTTCTCACATCCCTGTGCTCTTTTTTTTTCCTCTGTAGTGCGAGTTTTAAAAAAGGAGAGCCAGTTTGGTGGTGTGGTTAAAGAATTGGCTAGAAACCAGGAGACTGTGAGTTCTAGCCCTGCCTTAGGCACAGAGCCAGTCAGTCGGTGACTTGAGGTCAATTACTCAGTTATAGTAAAAGGCAAGGATAAACCAATTCCAAAAATGTTGCCAAGGATTACAAGGTCCTGGAGACTAACTTGAAGGGGAGGTGTAGAAAGAAACATGCAATCTTCTTGTCCCAGAGGTGCTTTTTCCCCAAAAGGCAGCTGGACTTCCTTGAAAGAAGCTTCTTGGATGAAAAGTAAAACGCTCTTGAAAACGTTTCACTTTTCATCCAAGAAGCTTCTTCAGTTCTGAAGAACAGCTCTGAAGAAGTTTCTTGGATGAGGAGAAGCAAAACGTTTTCAAAGGAAAAAAGCAAAGAAAGTCCAGTTGCCTTTTGGGGAAAAAAAGCATCTTTGGGACAACCATGTGCTGGATGTTTGAGAATCTCCACAGACATGCAATCTTCTTGGTCCTCTTCAATTTCCAAGCTTTTCCAAATGAGCTAAAGGGATCTCTTCTTCTCCGCAGTAATTCTGTGAGGTTGAGTCAAGGGTCTAGACCTGTGATGGCAAACCTATGGCATGCAGAGTCCTCTCTGCGGGCACATGAGCCGTCACCCAAGCTCAGCTCCACTGCGCATGCGTGCGTGCCTTCCGCCAGCCAGCTGGTTTTTGGGTCTCTGCCAGTACATGCGGGAGATGTGTGTGCATGTGAGAGGGGCAGCGGTCACACGTGCATGCACTGGGGGGGGGGAGTCGTGCACACATACATGGGGGCGGAGGGGTGGTTGCGGCATGCCACCCACCCACCCCCGCAGCTCATTCTTGATCTCAGGAGGCTGCAGGGAGGCCTACTAGGCCCAAAACCGGGGGGTGCGCATGCGTGTGGGTGGAGGGAGTGCAGGGGGTTGCGCCTGCATAAGTAGGGGGATTGCACACACATCGCATTATGGGTGTGGGGGTGCAACACCCCCCCGCGCTGCATTCCTCTTTGCCATCGTACACTTTCAACACAAGACGACAAAAAAGGTTAGCCATCATATGGTCTACCACAGGGGTCAGCAAACTGCGGCTCTGGAGCCGCATGTGGCTCTTTCCTCCTTCTGCTGCTGCTCCGTCACTGGTCGGCGCCACAATTTTGAGAGGAGCTTCCTGGGGAGGGGGGGAGAGAAGCACGGCGTGCCAGGAGAAGACTCTATGGCAAGGGGAGGGTTTTCCAATTGTCTCCACAATTGATAGGGCTTTCGATTATGACAGGTAGAGGAAACAGTACGCCACGCTAGGAGACTCTATGGTAGGGGAACTTCCGGTCAGCTCCAGAATTGAACAGGGGGCTTCCGGTTAGGACCTTTGTGGCTCCCAGTGTTTTCTTTTCTGTGGGAAACGGGTCCAAATGGCTCTTTGAGGGTTTAAAGTTTGCCGACCCCTGGTCTAGACCAAAGTTCCCAAGATTGATGATGTACTAAAAACCTGTGTCATCCCGGTAGAATACCTTAACTACTACACTATTTTAGCTCTCATGTTCTCTTCCTTCCTCTAAAAATAGCTTCCAATCCATAACTATTTCTTATATGCAATCCTTTATTAGTAGAAACAATTGGCTTCTCACATCTATCAAAGTTGCTCCATTTGCATTCTCGACCACTAGTTCTAAATAAAGTTATGCTTTCCCAGACAGAATTAACAGTTTTTCCAACTTAAAAAAAATTATTTAAGAGTAAGAACAATTTAACAGTAGCTTCTCTTTACTAGAGGCTGGGGAGTCGTATGTCTGGAAGTTTTCCATTCTGATTCCTGCACTGAGCAGAGTCTGCATTTCTATTCTGCATGGCTCCGTCCAACTCTTTGGTTCTTTGATTTTTTGCCTAGGGAAAATAAATTCCAGGGAGCAAGTAATATTCCAGATTTTGCTACCCAATGTCTTTTCCTTTCCTTTTTTGGTGTTAATGCATTTGAATCCTCACAAAAACAGGACGTAAGACGGATCTGCCTATTATTCACTAGCTGCATAATTCATTCCTCTCTAATTTTTAATTCCCGCTGGCCAGCTGGGAAACAGATCAGTTTTACTGACAATTAAGATACAAAAGGCTTCTGTAAGTCTTCTGTAAGTGCACCAGACAAGGATCAAAACCATTCCGTATGCCTAGAAATCACTGTGGGATCTTTGGAGCTCTCTGAGCTTGTTTTCTTGCAGATGTTTCATTACTCAACTAGGTAACATCATCAGTGCACTGATAATATTGCCTAGCTGGGTAATGAAATGTCTGCAAAAAAAAAATGATCAGGTTCAAAGAGTGCCCTGTACCCCACAGTTCAACCCTGAGTTACAAATATTTTCTTCTACCCTGTTTCCCTGAAAATAAGTCAGAGTCTTCTTTTCTTTTGACTCCCAAAATAAGCGCTTGGCCTTATTTTCAGTGAGGTCTTATTATTTTTGAGGTGAAGAAGGCGGTGAGGGTGGTCACCTCATGATTGCTGCTGTGTTGTGCGGCGGCCATTAGCGTGACAGAAGGGGTGCAGTGGCTAGGTTTGTGGGAGCGGCCGTGTGGGGGATGCTTGGGGCATGTTTCTTCCTCCCTTATCCCCCCCCTCCAGTCTCGCCTCACCACCTCGTGTTGTTTGCGTGGCAAGCAACCAGAGGAAATGGTGGGGACCGGCTGCACATGTGTTTAAATATTTTTTTGTTTATTTTTTATTAACAAACGTGTAAAATACACACACAAAACCTAGATGTACACCACATTTACACAATACAATACGAACAGGAGGTTCCTGTTTTTTCTAATAGCAATTATCAATTGATACCGTTCACCTTATATTATTTCTCCTTCTATTGCATTTCATTTGGATTTCACCATACTTAACCCTCTTATTTTACTCATAACTATTATTTTTTGAGTTTTGTTATATTTCTTCATTGATTCTTGTTTCTTTTCTCCATCCACCTATACCATTTATCCCATATCTGGTAGAATTATGATTCTTCTTTTCCCTGAATTTCTTTAGTTAGTTTGTCTATTTCAGCACAATCCATAACCTTTCTTATTATTTCATCTTCGCTTGGAATTAATTTGTTTTTCCATTTCTGGCCAAAGGCAATCCTTGCTGCCGTAATTATATGTAGCATTAAATACTTGGGGTTTTTTTGTATTTCGCAGACAGTTCCACCACAAAACCGCGTTCGACTAAACCGCGCTCGACGAAACCGCGTAGCTGACGTCATCAACAGCGCGACAACAGCGCGGAGACAGAAGCACGCTGTAAACGCTAAACCTAAAATTAACCCCTAAACCTAACCCCCCTAAACCTAATCCTAAACCTAATCCTAAACCTAACCCTAAACCTAACCCTTAACCTAACCCTAAACCTAATCCTAACACTTAACCTAACCCTAAACCTAACCCTAACCCTAACCCTTAACCTAACCCTAAACCTAACCCTAACCCTTAACCTAACCCTAAACCTAACCCTAAAGCTAACCCTAAACCCTTACCTTAAATTGAATTGGCTTGCTTTCAAAGTGCTATTTAAAGCGCCCTTCTTTCTCCGCGCTCGCTGTTGTCGCCCTGTTGATGACGTCAGCGACGCGGTTTAATCGAGCGCGGCTTAGTCGAGCGCGGCTTTATCGTGCCACGTTTGCAGACATTATTCCTAATAAAAAAACTTCAGGTTTCCATTCTATTTTAAGTGTTTAAATATTTTCATGGAGGCTTATTTTTGGGGGGGGGCTTATTTTAGGGCATGTGCTCAAAAGCCCAATTGGGCTTATTATCCGGAGAGGTCTTATTTTCGGGGAAACAAGGTATTAGTTTTATCACACTTTTCCTTTAACTTAAACCGTACATTTAATTGCCTTCAACTTAAAACCTAACCAGATAGTATTGTTCAAATGTAAAATCTTGTAACTTCCCCTTCTGGGGTGTCTGCCTGCTCAGCTTTTGAAAAATGCTTTCATACGCTAAATGCAATGTAGTTTTAATAAACTACAATGAACAAGTGTCTTAGACAATGACGATGAATGCCTTAGCATGTAGCTGTGGTTTTGTTAGTAAGCTATAGTTAAACAATCCATGCTTAGAAAATTGATTTAAACCCTGCTAATGCAACAGATTAAAGGAAACTAACACAGCCTTGAGAGAAAGCCTGGTAATCAAAAATTTAAAAGATACAAACACTGATGTATGATATGAATGATCAATTTTGTGGCACCTCAAGGACCTACTTTGTTGCATCTGGAGCTTGCTCCTATAATGTAATAGTAAATGAAATTTACTATTTTTTAAATCTATATGCCGCCTATATCTCACTTTCAAGCAATTTAGGGCAGCTTACAATATCATAGAATAATGATGTAAAACAGAATGTTCAATCAAACAATCAGAATGGAGCTGGAAGGAACCTTGGAGGTCTTCTAGTTCAACCCCCTGCTCAAGCAGGAGACCCAATACCTACACTTTAAATCTATATGTTAAAAAAATATCCATGATGGTGAACCTATGGCACGCATGTGCCCATTATTTTGGCACTTGGCACAAAAACCATTAGCCATCACTGCCCTATACATTAAAAATATTAAAAACCATAAGCATTAAAAATCAGAAAACTTGATAAATCAATTCATAGTAAGTAGCCTTATTCTGCTACTACCTCTCATGTTTCCCCTAAAATAAGGGCCCAAAATGAATGTTTCCATTTTTGCTATATTTAAGGACTCTATTTCATTGTTCCACATGTTTCCTCCTTACCGCTCCCAAACTAACTTTGCACAGCCAATTCCACTGCTTTGTTTGCAAATTAACGTCCCCCCAACAGTCTACAATTCTTGAAGACCTTTTTTTTAAAGTGAGGTATGTCCTGCTACCAAATGGAACAGCCCATGCCAATATAGAAAAGTGGCTTACCTAAGTTGAGACTGGAGTTTTCCCGCTTTATTGATGAAATCTTCCCAAATTGGATAACTTCCCTGGAAGAGAAAAGGCACAAAACTTTGATCAATGCAAATATTTCCCATGTCTAAAAATATTAAGAAACTTACAAAAAGGAAATACACAGTGGCAATAAATAAACACAGAGGTAACATTGATCAACGCTCTTCTTAAAGACTCAGGATGGGAAAAAACGTTCATATTAGCACAGATTAATTTCTTCCAATCAAATTCGTACACTAACCTAGATTGTACGTAGACAAAAATGGAGGCTACTTTGGAATAACCGTTTCTCTTAACTTTACGAAGAGGTTGGGGAAAACAAACAACCTGTTCACACAACCAGCCTGCAAACCAACTGAAGACTGTTAAAATTCATTGTAACCAAGATGGAACCTGGTAGTACAGAATTTTAAATCCATCCTCAGTCATAATGAAAAGACGTTCAACTCTCAAACATATACAGGTTGTCCTCAGCTTATGACTGGTTCAGTGGTGGGATTCAAAATATTTTACTATCGGTTCCATGGGCATGGCTTGGTGGGCGTGGCGTGGCTGGCGTGGCAGGGGAAGGATACTGCAAAATCCCCATTCCCTCCCAATCAGCTGGGACTCGGGAGGCAGTGAATAGATGGGGGCGGGGGGCGGGGCCAGTATGAGGTGGTATATACCGGTTCTCCAAACTACTCAAAACTTTCGCTACAGGTTTGCCAGAACTCATCAAAACCTGCTGGATACCACCTCTGGACTGGTTGCTTTGCAATCTCGAAAGAAAACTTACTTACAACCCAAATTCGAAATTTCAAAGTCTGTGGGCCATCCCCCTACAGTCACATGACTGCATTTTAGGTGTTTAGGTATTTGCCTACATTTACGACTATTTGCAGCAGTCCTGCAGTCACATGATTTATCATGTTTGAGGGAAAACAACAGTTACTATCGGTTTCTGGCAACCCCACCCATAGAAAACAATTGGTTCAACTAATGATTGCTGCATTCACTTTTCAACCAGCCCTCAAAAGGCCACATTGAAGACTGTCATGTTTTATGACCATCACAACGTATGAGCAAAATTGTGGGGTTTGATTACAGTCATAAGTCAAGAACTACCTCACAAATTTTTAATAACGGCATTTTTTAAAATTTGTTTAAACTGACCCAAAGAGCAACCTAGGAGTAAGGATATAGTATGTATCAGTGATTGCTAAACTATTGGGTCCAATTACTCCTCTTCCTGGTCTCAAATAATTTTATTACAGTATCCCCCAAAAAGCAGACTTTATTGTTTTAGCAAGGATGGTCAACTCACAAACAAGCAAATAAGAAATTATCTCCAGTTTAAGAACCACTGGCCTACATGCATATATGTTCGCTTTCCAGTATACAGAGATGTGACATTTATAGAAATTATTAAAATGTGTGTGGGGGGGGGGGTATCACACCAGGAACAGGGGGAGCAGAGTGAAAATTTTGGAAAAAGTGCAAAACATTCTACCGAGCTTCATTTGATTGCACTGACAACATGAAAAACTTTATTTAAAACAAGGTTCGAGAAGAGAGCCTGTGTCAAAAGTCCGATACTCCTCAAATAATGTCTTGGAGGCTAGGTGACATCATTGAGCAGAAGCAAAACTCTGCCTTTTTGCAGGGTGAATTTATTACAGAGTGCAAGGAGCACCCTGAAGTAACTCCTTTGTAGGTATGAGGACTTGAAGGCCTTCCTAAGACTTCCTCCATCTGGGTCAGCCTTCCCCTGAAGTTCCAGATCTCTGATGATAGAGCAACAAGTTTCAGGAAAGAGACAAATCCATGCCAACTAATTAATAGAGCTTGGGCTCAAGACTTATGTTTGGTTATACGTTAACCAAACTTGTTATATGTTAACCAACATATAAAATAAAATTATTTGGTGTACTTGAGACATAAAGAATAACAAGTTTGGTCTAGTATTAACACGATGGGCCTAGGAACCAGGAGACTGAGTTCTATTCCCGCCTTAGGCATAAAAGCCAGCTGGGTTACTTTGGGCCAATCACCAGGAGAAAATGAGTTCTAGTCCTACCTTAGGCATGAAAGCTGGCTAAGTGACTCTGGGCCAATCACCAGGAGAGAGTGATATCTAGTTCCTGCCTAGGCATGACGACTGCTGAGTGACTTTGTGCCAATCACCAGGAAAGAGTGAATTTTAGTTCCG
Organism: Thamnophis elegans; assembly: GCF_009769535.1. Lineage (NCBI taxonomy): Eukaryota > Metazoa > Chordata > Lepidosauria > Squamata > Natricidae > Thamnophis > Thamnophis elegans. Next base: position 67,359,378 of record NC_045548.1, read on the forward strand.
CCTTAGGCATGGAAGATGGCTGGAAGACTTAGACCAGTCACCAGGAGTGCGTGTGAGTTCTAGTCCCATCTTAGGCATGAAAGCCGGCTAAGTAACTTTGACCAATCACCAGGAGAGGGTTCTAATCCCGCCCTAGGCATGAAAGCTGTCTGGGTGTCTTTGAGCACCTGTATTATAAACAGGCCATTTTTGGTTCATTTTTGCCCCCCCCCCCAGCCCCCAGGAGCACTCTATAAGCCTCCTAAAGGCTATGCATGCCCCTTTTTTGACAAAAAAACAGGCCCATTTTTGCAGAAAATGGGCCTTTTTTGCTCATTTTTGCTTGTGGGGAAAATAGATGGAAAAATACTATATATGTTTCCCGTCCTGAGCTATTTGTAAACAAATAACAAAAGCAGGATAAAAAACGGATAAATAAAATAATGCATCCTTCTAAGCCTGAGCCACAATTTTCTTCTTTCCCAAGTCTTGAACTGCAAAGCCCGGGAGGAATGCAATGAGGCAAGTCAATTCCTAACCCCACTCCCAGCCTCCTAATCCTAATCCCCCTTTTCCTCAAACTCTGATTCGGTTTTGACAAGGCGGCTGCCATAGCTCTGGGGCAATTTGACAACTCCTGAATCATCCCACTTTTCCCAGGAGACACCGCAAAAGGCCCATGAAACAGAGACACCATTCTGTCAAAGGATCAATCACTTCTCCATAATCATGAAACCAGATCGGAGCAGCTCTTGGGCTGAGCAAAAGATCTGTCAACTGTTGGTGATTTTGAAGGACCAAGATGTAGGTAAGACTCCCTTGCCTGGCCTCAGCCTCACCTGTTGTAGCACAACCCCCAAACAAAACAGCAATTCATTCAGACGTTCTCAGATTTCTTCTCTCTCTTTCTGGTTCATTTTCACCGAGCTTTAAAACCATCCACTTCACTTCTCAGGGATTCTCCCCCCACCCACCCACCCGCAACAACATGAAGCGTTTGCCTATGTTTTCATTGAATGGAATTTCACAACATTTAGTCTAATTCAGTGATGGCTAACCTTCTTGTAAAGGCATGCCCAAATTGTATGAGTGCACACTATCACACAGGGACCACACCCACAATTCAATGTGCCCTGCCCACCTACTCATACATGCGTGACCACCAACACAGGCAGGCGCACGCAACACCCCCCACACGGAGGGAGAGTTTTCGTTCTCCCCAGGCTCCGGAGGCGAAAATGGCCTCCCACATCTAGAGGTGGATTCCTACCAGTTCACACCTATTCGGTAACCGGTTCGTCAAATCTACCGAACTGGTTAGAAGAGGTTCCACCAGTGGACCCGGAAAGCAGGCCACACCTACAGAAGAGGTTCCAAAATTTTTTGAAACCCACCACTGGTCCTTGGATATGATTATTCTACACTATCATGCTCATATTTATAAAACTCAGTGCCTCTGTGAAAAGGTAAGGATGACTGCTGCGTTTGTGGTGCAATCAGAACATTGCGTGTGTTGAAGTTGTTTTAACGCAAACCAAAGATGCCTTTTAAAAAACAAGTTTACATCATATTCTTATGCATGCCGGTGCTGTGTGTGAGGTAATTTGAGGTGGTTCTGACAAGTGTCGTCGGCATCTTCATATCCGGTCACATGGGTGGCAAGCCACTCCCATCTGGTCACATGAGCAGCAAGCCACTCCCACAAAGGAGGCCACACCCACAGAGTAGGTTCGAACAATTTTTGAAACCTACCACTGCCCACGTCCCTCCGGAAGGCTGAAAATCAGCTGGTTGGGACATGCATGTGTGCCGTAGCTGATGGCTTGTGTGCCGGCAAATATGGCTATAGGTTCGCCATCACAATCTTTACCCGATTACTTATTTAGTCCTCTGATTTATAAACTGTCTTTCTTCCCGACAGTCAAGGCAACATAGGCAACTTCTCCAACCTTGCTTCATATCTTCAACTCTTCAAGCTGAGCTGAATGACTGACCCATTGAGTTTCATGATGAGATAAACTAGGACCTTGACCAGGCCTGCCATAGTCCAAGAGCCTAATCAATGTACCATACGTGTTCAGCAGCATCAGACAATCACATTAAGTGCACCCATGGAATCCTTATTTGCTCTGCTGTTCATAAACTGGACAGCTGTGTTGCCCACAAACTTAGCACACATAATGAAGAGGGGGCTTTGTAAGTATCAATGTATGTGTAGAGATTTATTTTTCCAGGAGAAAAGGTAAGACTTAGATTCTTTCATCCTGTGAAATCTATTGAACATCATCCCATTCATTTAACAACATCATCCAGTATTTGAGGGTCTGTCACAGAGAAGAAGGGGTTGTCTGTGTGTCTTATAGACTGAATACGGCCCTGTTTTTGGGCTCCCGAAACACACACACAAACAGCCGGGTCAGTTTGGGGCGAAAATATGAAGGGTTTGGGAGCCCTACAGAGTGCCCTGGGAGCTGGGGAGGGCAGAAACAAGACGCATGAGGGGTTCGGGAGACCAGTTTTTGGTGAAATTGGGACGTGCAGATGGTTTGGGCGGCCTGCAGTGCTCCTGGGGGCTAGGGAGGGCAAAAACCAGACACACCAGAGGGCAAAAACTATTTTTTAAATTGTTTTCCTCTTCCAAATCTAGATGTATCTTATAGTGCGGTTCATCTTATAATCTGAAAAATACGGTAATTAGGATAGTGAGTTTTAAAATCTTGGTACTTAAAATGCAATAATAGCTGTCCTTGACATTAGGCTTATACGAGAACGCAACCATTCTCTATTTGGTGTTCTTTGGAAAGTTCTCATTTAGCATATCTGGATAAGATTGGTTTTCTTAATGACAAATGTCAATGTTCCTTTGGTTTTAAACATGTGTTTTCCTGTTTTAGAGGAAGACAATTTGAGTGTACCTTTCTAAAAATACAGGCTAATGGTGAAAAACCTGTGCCCTGTTTTGAAGCTATACCTGTAGCATTGCCCTTTTCATTTGTTAATCTGTTCGAGGCTGACTGGAATTAAGAGTTTTGAATCACCTGACTTTTGAATTATCTTATTTTGGTTTGAGGGAGAATAATTGCTGTATTAGGTTGCCGGTGTTATTTCCTCCTGCATTTTCGTTCCCTAGTGAACTTAATGAAAATACACATTAACCATGAAGAGAAGCAGAAAATTGCACTGCAGCATAATGAATAAGGGATTCATCTCCTGTTTGATGGATTGGAAGAGTTACCGCAGCCAGTTGGCACTTGTTAAGTGAAGGGGATAGAAGAATAGAATAGAATAGAATTCTTTATTGGCCAAGTGTGATTTGACACACAAGGAATTTGCCTTTGGTGCATAGGCTCTTAGCGTACATAAAGAAAAATAAAATACACTCATCAAGAATCATAAGGTACAACACTTAGTGATAGTCATAGGTTACAAATAAACAATCAAATCATACTAGGAAACAAATAAAACAATATAATTGTAAAGATACAAGCAATGTGGTTATAGTCATCAGTGGGAAGAGATAGGTACTAGGAAGGAAAAATACGGTAGCTTGAAAGAAGGCGGCTATATCAGCCAACTGTTCATGTATGTAGAATGTTGCTTTTTCCCCATTTTCAGTTTTCTAAACCTATCTGCTACACACCTCATCACAATCTTTTACTCCAAATAAATTACCCTACAATAGTTTACGTATTCTCTGTCCCTCAGTACTAAATCTAAAGATTAAAAAATTCATATTAGCCATAAGCTACTAAGCAACCGAAGAGGTTAAAAGGGAGATGAATTCATCCAGCGCGATGATTAAGAGATAACTAATTCAGGTTAATTGCTATAATTCAATTAGTCTTGAATTTACACAACCTTGATTAAATTAAATCAATTGTATTTAGCTGATTTACAATCGGTGTTGCGGCCATATCTCCCGAGATACAGTTGCCCTAAATGTATTTTTCTGCCTTGTTTGTCCTAACTGTGGAATAAAAGAGATTTAGAGGGAAACTTTATGACTCAAGACAACATGATCACTAAATCTTGTGCCTGGCCTTTTCTGACCCCAAATTTCTCGCACATTCTTTCATCAGCGGAGAAGAAAATTGCTTAGCTATCTGAAAGTAGTATGAATGCACAAAATTAGGAAAAGAAATGCTTCTCGGAGCTGAATTATACACATCACTAAAATGTGGCTTTTATTTAAAGATGCTATGGGGTCCTTGGTGGTCTCTGAGCTTGCTTGTTTTCTTGCAGACATTTCATTATCCAAACTAGATAACATCATCAGCGCTACCGTAGTAAGGAGTGCAGTTTGTTGTCAGTTTATATATAGGTATTGTGGTGGCTTGCTCTGTCCGTGTTAGGGAGGGTAGTCTTAAAGATTCTTTGGTAGAGATTAACTTGATTTTGCATTTAATAACGGCAGCAAGACTGTTGGTGGCACAATATTGGAAGAAGGAAGACTTGCCTACAATTCAAGAATGGACATTGAAAGTCACAAATTTAGCCAAGATGGCTAAAATATCTGCATATCTTAAAGACCACTCAAATGAGAGATATAAACGAGACTGGAAAAAATGGATTGATTATATACAAAATAAATATGGGACTAAGAAATTCCAGATAGCCTATGCTTAAGATCAGGAATGATTTAAATTGTTTAAAGATACCTTAGCAAGAAGGAGCTAAGCTCAAGGTAGAGATGTTGTTAATTTCTTATTCTTTTCTTTTCAATATATTTTAGACCGTGTTTGTTAAAAATCTATACCGTGTACGGGTTCTGGGAAGTCAGGGGGGGAAGGATGTGGGGGGGTTGGGGGGGAGGGTGGGGGGAGGGAATATATTAGGTTAGACAAGATGTGTTAGATCTCAATGAAATGTGACTTCACATGCATACTGTTCCTTTTTAATTTTTTTTTAAAAATAGGATAGGCCAAGTATATTGATATGTAGCGGAAATACACCAAGGAGCGGAGGAGTGGGAAAGAAGAAAGATGGGCAGAGAGGGATGGGAGAGAGGGTGGGAGGGAAAGGTGAGAGGGAAGGGGGGGAGTGGATGTGGAGAGAGGAGTGGTAGAGGGGGAGGGGAAGTAGGGTAGAGGGGGATGATGGAGGGAAGATAGAAAGTTGGAGGGTGGTGGAAGAAAGAGGTGTATGGAGAGCGGAAGAGTTATATTGGGTTTCTATTTTCTGGGGCCTTGTTGACAAGAGGAATTGATGCAATTATTGTTTAATGCTGTATGGTGTTGGCTATGTACAGTATACATGTGAGTGTATGAAAATGAAAATGAAAATAAAAAATATGTGAGTATAAGGAAAAAAAAGATTCTTTGGTAGGGCTGTTTACTTTTGGTAGGGTTGTTTACTATTAGTCTTTGGCAGTTTTTGATTTGTGTATTGTTTACTTGATCGTTGGTCTGATGTTAACCCTGGAGTTAATCTATGCCAGCAGTTCCCAACCTTTGAGGTTTGGCAGCCTGGCTGGGGGAGACAGGAGAGGGGAACTGGGCCACACAGCTGGAGGGCTGGCATAGGTCCTTGTGCCTGGCACAATGGTGGATGGTGAGATGGCATCAGGGGTGGGTTTCAACCGGTTCGCAGCGGTCCCTGCGAACCGGTTGGTCGCCGAACCTGGAAGTAAGTAACTTCCGGGAATGGCGAAGGGCGTGCCCGCCCGCGGTCCTTACCCAGTTTTGACGAGTTCTGCGCTTCCACGCATGTGCAGGACGCATACAGCGCCTGCGCGATCGTCCAGGAGCAGCTGGAGCGTCACGCAGACGCTAGTACGCATGCGTGCACCGCACACGTGCACGAGGATGCCGCCGGCTCCATTCCAACTGAACCGGTTGGAACGGGGCAAGAAACCCACCCCTGGATGGCATCCATGTAGGTCGACTTGCATGAGCGATGGGCTAAGGTGGACATGTGTGAGTGCCCACCAGCCTGCTGCTCAAGCAATTTGAGTTGCGTGCATGGGCGCACGCTACGACCAGACACTCGCGCAGCCCAATTCCGAATAGGCCACAGGCCGTGGTAGCAGGTCGTGGTCCAGGGGTTGGTGACCCCTGATCTATGTTGATCTGGAATGATGGCACATCTGCAGGAAAACAAGCAAGCTCAGAGAGCGCCTCCTGTAAAACCCTGAGCTACAAATATTCTCCTTTATTAGAGATGCTGTGGAAAGAGTCCTCTTTTTACACTTTTGCCAGCTATCCTTAGTGGAATATCAGAATTGCGTAAGTTGGTAATAATATTGTGTGGATTGCAGCTGTAGAAACAATGATCTTAAACAAGTATCTGCTCTAGGTGGGGTAGAAATCACAAATCAGGCAGCATTTCAGGATAGATCTGCCCATGTAATTCACTGAACAGAGTGGGGCTGTATTTTAAATAAATAAAAGTTTATTTGTTTGCACTAGCAACACACTCATTTTTCCTGCAGCACAAGCTGTTTCCATGCCGTTCCCTAATCTCTTCTGGGTTGTTTTTTTAACTTTATACCTTCCAAATTGGGCAAGGACCAAAGACAAGAAAATTGTACTCACTTAACACTTGACTATTTGCAATTCTTCTCTACTCCTCTAATGTTACTCCAGGTAGTCCTTGACTTACAGCCATAATGGGGCTTGCCAATTACAGTCGTATGTTATGTCATCACCCACATGATCAACCCGATTCTATGACCTTTTGCAGCGGTTGTTAAGCAAGCCCGCACCGTCATTAAGCAAACCCATTGTTCACTGTGGGACATTTTTGCCTAAAACTGTAAATAAATGCCACTTTGGGGCAAAAAAAACTTTATAAGTCACTACTGTCATGTGACCACAGGATGCTGCAAAGGGCCATAAATATGGTCATATAATGGGGGGGCAGTTGTTGGAAGTTCAGAATTATGTTGTAAGAATCTTTTCAGGTGTCCGTCAGATCTTCAAACTTTCACTAAGCAATCAGTCATATGTCAAGGGGAACCTATACAAGGAGTTATAACAGTTCATTTAATGACTGTTCATAGTTACGAGACTGGGAAAAAAAAGTGGCTTCTGACTTTTTTTTCCACACTTACGAACATAGCAGATAGATCACGTGATCAATACAATATAATAGCAGAGTTGGAAGGGACCTTGGAGGTCTTCTAGTCCAACCCCCTGCCTAGGCAGGAAACCCTATACCGTTTCAGACAGATGGCTATCCAACATCGTATTAAAGACTTCCAGTGTTGGGGCATTCACAACTTCTGGAGACAAGCTGTTCCACTGATTAATTGTTCTCACTATCAGGAAATTTCTCCTCAGTTCTAAGTTGCTTCTCTCCTTGATTAGTTTCCACCCATTGCTTCTTGTTCTACCCTCAGGTGCCTTGGAGAATAGTTTGACTCCCTGAGAAATTGGAAGACTGCTATCATGTCTCCCCTAGTCCTTCTTTTCATTAAACTAGACATACCCAGTTCCTGCAACCATTCTTCGTATGTTTTAGTCTCCAGTCCCCTAATCATCTTTGTTGCTCCTCTCTGCACTCTTTCTAGAGTCTCCACATCTTTTCTACATCATGGCGACCAGAACTGAGTGCAGTATTCCAAGTGTGGCCTTACCAAGGCATTATAAAGTGGTATTAACACTTCACCTGATCTTGATTCTATCCCTTAAAATCCAGACGCTTGGCAACTGACTCCTATTTATGACAGTTGCAGTGTCCCGGGGTCATGTGTTTGCCTTTTGGGACAATCTGACAAGCAAACTCCACGGGGAAGCCAGATACACTTGACAACCGTGTTACTAACTTCACAACAGCAGTGATTCACTCAACAACTGTTGCAAGAAATGGGAAAATTCACTTAGCAAATGATTCAGCAACAGCAATTTTGGGCTCCATTGCGGTAAGTCGAGGATTACCCGCACTTTAACTCCCGAGGCCCGTGTTTCTCAACCTCAGCAACTTTAACATGTGGACTTCCAACTCCCAAAATTCCCCAGCCAGGTACACCCAGTATGAATCAGCTAAACCAGGGTTGTCAAATTCAAGGGCCAGGGGCCGGATCCAGCCTGCCAGGTATTTAGATGTGGCCTGCAGGTCTACCCTGGAAACAGTGAAGGACTGGCCCGCGGTGCTTTTGCCAGAGAAAACAGGCTCCCGAGCTCCGTTTTCGGCTGCAATGGCCTCCTGCATCCCTCTGCCAGTGAAAACTGCATGGTAGATTGACAGCATTTGAACAACAACAGTGTTTAGCTCAAGGGTGTCAAGCTCGATTTCATTAAGGGTTGCGTCAGGGTTGTGTTTCACCTTGGGGAGCCGGGGTGGACGTGGCCAGGGTGGGTGTGGCCAGCTCGACATCACTCCTGTTGGTGGCTGTGGTAGCCCGAGTGCTTCGCCAGCGAAAATGGGCTCTCGAGCTCCGTTTTCACTGGCAGAGGGTTGCAGGAGGCAGTGGCAGCCGAAAACGGAGCTCAGGAGCCCATTTTCACTGGCAGAGCGCTCAGACCACCACAGGCACCAGCAGGAGTGACATTGAGCTGGCCATGCCCACACTGGCCACGTTTCCCTGTGTCCCCCCCCAAGGTGAAACACAACCCTGATGCAACCCTCAATGAAATCAGGTTTGACACCCCTGAGTTAAACACTGTTGTTGTTCAAATGCTGTCAATCTACCATAAAGGATGATCTGAACCTTTGTAGACCTGCTAACCAAAACTGAATGCATCAAAATGCTGCATGGAAGAACTTTGCCCATACAGATACGTCAACTTGTGCATTGATTAAGAAATGGGTTTACTAAGCCAAAGTAACATTTGTTGCATAAATATTTCATTCAATCAATGAGGGAAAAGGCCACTTGCAAAACAAAAAGCAAAGAGCAAATTCCATTCTGTAAAAGATTTGCAGCTCTTGCTGTTCTTCTACACCAGCGGCTCCCAATCTTTGCGGCTTGGAGGCCTGCCTGGGGGTGGGAGAGGTGCCTGGAGCCCTTGTGCCAGTGACGGGCCAGCGCCCATACGCAAATCTAAATGTTCGCAAATGTTGGGCTGGTGCGCACGAATGTTGAGTGCCCGACAGACTATGCAAGTTGAACTGCGTGTGCACACGTGCTTCAGCCAGCCACTTGCGCGGCCCAAATCCAAATAGGCCATGGCCCAGTAATGGGCTACGGCCCAGGGGTTAGGGCAGTGATGGCTAATCTTTCACAGACCGTGCCCAAAGTGCATATGCGCAAATGCGCTCATGTACACCCAAACCCCAAAATACAATGTGTGTGGCTCCCGTGCATGCAACCTACCCGTGCATGCATGGGCAGCCCCCGCATGCACCCCACCGCCACGCATGTGTGCACACACCCACATGCACCCCTACACCCTGCATGTGTACACAGCCTCCTGCACAAACCCCGCTCCCACGTGTGCGCCCATCCCATGTCCCACCGTGCATGCACGACAGAGGCCAGACAACCAGCTGGATGGTGGGAGGCGCGCGCAGAGCTGAACTGGGGCAACAGCTCGCGTGGCCACAGAGAGGGCATTGATGCCACCTGTTCGCCATCACGAGGTTAAGGATTAAACCATCTTCTTTTTTTTCTGCAAAATTCCAATTGCAATGCCTTTTCATCTAGTAATTCATTTGAGGAGGGAGAAAAAAATATCACAAGCAGACTTCTTAGCCATTTGGTAAAATGTCCATCCAAGACATCTCAGCAATGTTAACTGACAAGGGAAGGATTGGCTTATACAAGCAGTCCTCCTTTGATGACCAGTGCTGCAGTTGCTAAGTGGAAAATCACGGGACCCATGACTGGCTTACAATCTCACTTTCCTTTTGGTCGTTCAATGAAACATCTGATGATTGTGGCTCATAGGGTTGATGTAGGACAGGGGTCTCCCAACTATAAGCCTCGAGGACTTCAAAGCTGGCTGGGGAATTCTGGGAGTTGAAGTTCTCCAGGCTTAAAGTTGCCAAGGTTGGAGACCCCTGATGTAGGAGAAACTGGGTAAAAGAAACACCAATCGGCGCTCAAGCTGAGCTCCTGAATGAAAGACAAAATATCTAAATAAATACATGTAGCCTTCTTCCTTGACAAGACAAATTACTTTCTTTTACAGATTTCATCTCGGTATGATCCTGCTACGATGAAGAGATGCCAAAATTCTCAGCATTACTGCTACAGCTGGTATTATTGCTATATCAGCTATAATTTTAAGCCACTTGATGAGCCTTTTGCCGTTATTCTAAGAAACTGATTGAAAAAACTCTGAACTTCTGATGCTATGGTGGAGAAGTTGTTTCAGAATGCTCGAGAGCCAGAACGCAACACTTCTTGGCAACACTGAAAGAGGTTATGTCTGACCCAGCATCCTTATCATGCATTAATTTCCCTATGTGTACAACAACACAAACATATCAAAGGTCTAATGCAAGGGTGTCAAACTCGAGGGCAGTATCCGGGTTGTGTTTGACTTCAGGGGGCCAGGGAAGCTGTGGCCAACTCGACATCACTCATGCCGGGGATGCCTTTGGTGGCCCGAGCACCGTGCCAGCAAAAACAAGCTCCCAAACTCCGTTTTTGGCTGCAACGGCATCCTGCAACCCTCTGCCAGCGGAAAAGGAGCTCGGGAAGGCCGCCCATGGCCCTCCCGAGCTCCATTTTTGCTGGCAGAGGCACCCCAGGGCGGTCCTTTGCTGTTTCCAGGGTGGCCCTACGGACCAGATCTAAACACCCCGCAGGCAGGATCCGGCCCCCTGGCCTTGAGTTTGACAGTCCTGGTCTAACTGCTAATATATTCCCACAGAAATTGACGGAATTCCTTGCAAAAACTCATTCTGTACAACTCTTTTGTGGTCCAAAGTTGGGACTCGACAGCAAAGAGAACTATCTTAAGAACAGCATCTCTAATAATATTGCAATCTTCCCAGCCAACCTGTGAGAAGCGAAATCAACGGGGGAAACTGGATTCACTGAACAACTGTGTGAATCGCTTAACGAGTGCAATAATTCGCTTAACCTCTGTGGCAACAAAAGAGGGTAAAATCTGGCTTAACAACCTCCTTACTTGGAAATTTGAAATTTGTGTCCCAATTGTGGTCCTAAGTCCAGGACTCCCTTTATTTATGAAAGCCATTGCAGTGGCCTGGAGTTGCTAACAAGGACCATGGAATAGGACCTGGGCAATGCGCTCTACAATGGGGCAGCCCTTGAAGAGTATTCGGAGACTTCAACTCATCCAGAACGCAGCCGCGCGAGCGACTGTGGGTGCACCTCGGTACACCCACGTTACACCTATCCTTGGCGAGCTGCACTGGTTACCGATCAGTCTCCGGATACGCTTCAAGGTGCTAGTCGTAACTTATAAAGCCCTTCATGGTATTGGATCTGGGTACTTGAGAGACCGCCTGCTGCCAATTACCTCCCACAGACCCATTAGATCTCACAGGGTTGGCCTCCTCCGGGTTCCATCCACCAGCCAATGCCATCTGGCTATTACCCGGGGGAGGGCCTTCTCTGTGGCAGCTCCGGCCCTCTGGAATGAACTCCCCGCAGGGATTCGGACCCTCACCTCTCTCCAGGCCTTCCGAAAAGCCGTCAAAACCTGGCTTTGCCGGCAGGCCTGGGGGTGATGAGTTCCCTCCCCTCTCGACATGTATGGTTGTGCGGCTGTTGCTTACTTTTATTATTTGCATTTCGCTTTTTTTTTTTTATGTTCCCCTTTTGAATTGTTCGCCGCCCTGGGTCCTCCCGGAGAAGGGCGGCATATAAATAATAAAATTCCATTCCATTCCAATTCCATTCCATTGAATCCCAAATTTCTAGAACAGGGGTGGGCAACCACTGGCAACTTTACAATCTGTGGACTTCATCTCCCAGAATTCCTCAACCAGCATCCCTTGCAGGGTTCCTGGAAATCCTGGCAGTTGAAGTCCACAGGTGGCAAGATCGCTCTAGTGGCCCACCCCTGTTCTAGAATGTGATGCAAGGAAGGGAAGATTTTTCTCTGGAAGTTGCCTCCTGTTCCTAGGGGACTAAGCCTCCTCCATCCACAGCAACTGCCCTCGCATCTAAAAATAGCTAACCGTTTACTCAGCAATGCCATTGGTTTAAAGAAACCCTGATGCGAGGCAGCTGTTCGGTTGATTGTTTCCAAGATCAACACTCAAGATCAGAGGAGAAGAAATCAGAAGGGTGGTGTTTTTACTTCCCCCTCCTCCTCCTCCTCCCCTCTTCCCAAGCCTGGAAAGAAACACACTGCAGCTGTTTATAATGGCGAAGAAATGCAGAACAAGGAGGACCAGTTGGTTGCACATAATTACAAACAAACAAGTGAACAATCAGCTGTATTTTGAATCAATACAATGTGTTGGCAAAAAAAAAAAAAGAGATCTGCAGGAGGAGGGAAGAACTGCAGAAGAATAAAGGCAGGTCAGTATAATGTGACAAACCCAAGTGTGAATTGTTAAAATCTAGCCCTGTGTGTGTGTGTGTGTGTGTGTGGTGTTATTAAAACTTAAATGGAATATGCTCACCACACATCCACTATTATAAGCGTCAGCGTTGCACTAACAGAAACACGAAAGGTGTGTGAAAAATCACAAGTCGCAGATTCCACGTGGAAGAATCTGCTTACAACTCTAATTGAGCCCAGGATTACGGTCATAACTTGTGCCAGTCCTTAAAACAGGTCATGGGGTGACGGACTCCGATTTCACAACATTATTTTTTTTGCGGCAATCATTAAGCAATTGTAGCAGTCGTAAAACGAATGTGGTGGTCACAATGCCAATGCCAGTCGTTAAGTGAACCCATTGTTCGCTTAACGGACATTTTCTGCCAGAAACGAGGATGGTTTGTGGCAATAAATAAATAAATAAATAAATCTTGACTATGGACGCTGCAAACAGTGGTAAACGCAGGCTGATAGCCAAGCACCCAGAATAAGATTCGGTGACTGCCAAAGGGGTGGGGGAGGGATTGGAACTTCAAAATCCGTGTTGTAACCACTTTGGGGAATCCGTCATAACTTTGAATGGTCACTAAATAAGCAGTTATAAGTCAAGGACTACCTGTAATCAAGGGTTGCATCCTACCCATTTTAACAACCGATTCACTTTGCATGTGCTTTGCATCACATGCCTGATGTGCGCTGAACGCACGGTGGCAATCCACTCACTCTTCCGCACTGATCAGCTGGGCTAAAAATCAAGGAAATAAGGCAAGTATAACCCACGGGCCTACCTGAAGGTCGGAGTGAACCGGTTTGCTCTCAGCTAATCTTCGGAGCTACCAGTACGCCAAAACCGGTAGAATCCCACCCCTGCCTGCAATGCAGCAAAGCTACTAAGTGTTGCTGGGTTCAGAGTAGCTTTTTCCAAAGTAAGCCTTAACACACATACAAAAATGGGCTTGCGAAGGGAATTAACCGCAGGTCCCTGAAAAAATGTATTTTCCCCCTTTCAGGGTTTTGCTCCTCTCTGCCACAAACGTTGACCAGATGAACAAAGATTCTGTCTGCTGCTTCTCTTTCCTTTCAACTAAGTCATCCAACATGTAGTGTGTTAGTGTGAACGGATAATAATCCCTTTAAATTCAGGCTGACTTCGCCACCTTTTGCTGCAATAACTATACAAGCCAACACTTTTTTTTGCAATTGGGAGGATTTCTACCTCTGGGTTGAATTTTAATCCATTCCTCCACGGTGATCTGCTGCCCTATTTCACTTCTGGCATGAAGAGCTCATTTGGGACCCTACTTCAAGCCTTTCACGGGGTCTCAATTCAGGCTTTGACATGGCTATTTCAAAATATCAAAGTCATCTTTCCTTCTTTATGGATTGCTTTAAGGTTGAGATCATTGTCCTGCCGATGACCCACTTCATATGGAGAGGCAAATGGCCCGATACTGTCCTCAAGAGGTGATATTCAGAAGGTTCTGACCAGTTCTGGAGAACCAGTAGCGGAAATTTTGAGTACTTCAGAGAAACGATAAATACCACATATGACTGGCCCCATCCCCATCTATTCTCTGCCTCCCCAGTCCCAGCTGATCAGGAGGGAATGGAGATTTTTTAGTATCCTTCCCCTGCCACGCCCACCAAGCCACGCCCACGGAACCAGTAGTAAAAAAATTTGAATTCCATCACTGACTGTCCTGCAGAAACTCATATTTCTCTCAACAGTGGGATGTACAGTAGTTCTCGGCTTACGGCCACAATTGAGCCCTAAATTTCTGTTGCTAAGTAAAACATTTGCTAAGTCAGTTTTACTCCATTCTGCAACATTTCTTGCAGCATCTCAGTGGTGGGTTGCAGGCGGTACGCCCCGGTATGGGTGTACCAGAGCCTGCCGGGAGCACCAGATACCGTTCCGGAGGGCCCACCCGACCGCCCAAGCTCCTTACTGATCTTTTAAGTCTTCGGCGCTTCCGCACAAGCGGGCGACACTCCGCTGAGCAGCTGGAGCATTGCGGAGGTTCACGGAAGCGGTAAGACGCATGCACGCGCTGCTCGCGTGTGCGCATGAGTTGTGCACGTCCATGTGGATGACGCCGGGCCCGTTCCAACCGTACCTGTTGGAACGGGATCCAGAACCCACCACTGCCACAGCTGCTAAGTGAATCACTGCTAAGTTAGTAACACGGTTGTTAAGTGAATCTGGATTCCCCTATTGACTTTGCTTGGCAGAAGGTTGTAAGAGGGAATCACAGGACCCTGGGATACTGCAACAGTCATAAATATGAACCACTTGCCAAGCATCCACGTTTTGATCAGGTGACCATGTAGATGCTGCAACCGTCATAAATGTGAAAAATGATCATCAGTCACTTTTTTTACAGTGCTGTTGTAACTTTGCACAGTCACTAAATAAACTCTTGTTAAGTCAAGAACTACCTGTACAGATCAGGACACAGAAAAGTCTCTCTGCACCATCCTTAGAAGGCAATGTGAGTATTTAAAGTGAAGAACTGTGTTTTGTTCTCCGGCAAATAAGTGCAACATTCATAGAGCTTAACTTTCAATTCGTAAAATTCAATTCTCTGGAATATTTATCCAGACACTTCCAGTGCTTAAGATAAGCATTAATGATCTTCTGCAGGGGTGTCAAACTCAAGGCCCGGGGGGCCGGATCAGGCACGCAGGGCGTTTAGATCTGGCCTGCAGTCACACTGGAAACAGTGAAGGACCAGCCCACGGTGCTTCTGCCAGCGAAAACAGAGCTCCAGAAGGCCACATGCACCAACCCACCCACGCCCGAACTCTGTTTTTGCTGGCTGGTTGCAGGAGGCCATTGTAGCCAGAAACAGAGCTCGGGAGCCCATTTTTACTGGCAGAGTGTTCAGGCCACCACAGCCACCCCCAACACGAGTGATGTTAAGCTAACCTTGCCCAGCCTGGCCACACCCACCCCGGCCCATCAAGATCAAACACAACCCTCATGTGGGCCTGAATGAAATTGAGTTTGACACTCCTATTTTTCTGAGCGAACAAAAGATTTTTCTCCAGCTATGCCCCATGGATCCCTATTTGATCCAGTGCTTTCCTGATATTGAGATCAGAAATGTCAACTTTGGGCCTACCGATGACTGTTGTTCTGGAATGCTTTGCCGGATTTTATGCTGAGCTCCTGGAGTGATTCTGACCGCATGGCTATTCTTGGGAAGACTCACTACTGCCCTCAATTTTTTTTCTCTCTCTCTCAAGATGATGTCTCTATATATAGATCAGTTGAGATCCGGAATTTTTAAAAATCATTTTGTAATCCATCCAGGGAGATAAGCATCAATGATCCCACCTTTCTAAAGAAGGCTCCATAAATTTCTGCTGAGTGGCTCAAGATGTGCCTTTACAATCCCCGTGGGTAAGAACTTCATTGTGATGATAGGTGCCAAAATTTAAATGGCAATGCTGGCCCTCTGTATCTCTTTAATTTATCAAGGTAAAGGGGTTTTTATACTGGTCTACTACATGTTAGAGTATTTCATTTAACATAATAAATGAAATCAGAACATAACTTTGGAATTAGTGGTATGTATGTATGTATGTATGTATGTATGTATGTCCCTTTTACAACCCTGTAATCCATTAATTACAGGGGTAGTGTCAGGGAGACTGAGCTGAGCATTGACTGGCCGGATGCCCTTCCTGGTGCCGATGTGGAGTTTGCAGCAGAAATTTGTTTTTCGCGCAAAGAAACACCTGCCACCCCCTAGGATTAAACTCTTCAACTTCCGAATAGAAGGGGAGTGTCTTCATCATTGAGCCACAATGCCACTTTCATATTTCTATATATACTGGGGCCTAAATGATGTTGTACGGTAACAACATTCAGTGGCAAAGGGGGAAAAGAGTGAATACTTTTTCCAATGATCAGGGTCTATTTAGCTAAGACAGACAAAAGACACATTAAAGGCAAAAATTGTCTCAAACAAAATAAAAATAGTAAAAAGTCCCCTCAACCCTACCCTTAGAGAAAAAACAAGAGTTGCAAGTCACTTTAAGAGACAAGAATAGAGATTGAGCCATTGCTCCCAATATCGTAACGGGACACGTTTTACCGCCGGGTTAAAAAAGGGACATACCCTTATTTTTCGGACTATAAGACGCATTGGAATATAAGACGCACTAAGATTTTGAAGAGGTAAATTAGAAAAAAAAAGTTTTGGCCCTCCCTGGCTCCCAGGAGCATTCTGAAGGCCTCCAAAACCCTCTGCACACCCTGTTTTTTGTGAAAAGAGGGCATGCAGAGAGTTTGAGTAAAGTGCTTTTGGCCTGCAAAGTGCTCTTGGGGGCCGGGGGGGCAAAAATGTGACATGTGGGGGGTTTGGAAGGTGAAAAATGGGCCTATTTTTTGCTAAAACAGGCCCACTTTTCGCAAAAACGGGATGTGCGGAGGGTGTGGGAGGCCTGTAGAATGTTCCTGGAGGCTGGGGAGGGCAAAAAAACAGCCTGTTTTTTTGTGAAAACAGGTCTTTTTTTTTGCAAAAAATGGGGCATGCAGAGAGTTTGGAAGGCCTGCAGAATGCTTCTGGGGAGTTAGGAGGGCAAAACAGGCCCACTTTTGTGAAAAATGGGCCCATTTTTACTCATTTCTGCCCTCCCCAGCCCCAGGAACACTTTGCAAGCCTCCCAAACCTTCTGCATGTCAATTTTTGTGAAAAATGGGATGCATGGGGCGGGGTTTCAGGAGGCCAAAAAAATCTGTATTCAGTGTATAAGACGCACCAAGCTTTTCACCCTTTTGGGGGGGGGAAGGTGAGTCTTATACAGTATTTGAATTTTTACCACTAGGTTCTCAAATGCTTGGAAGAATCCACCAAGCAAAATGATAAACATCTGGTTACAATGTCTATGGAGATTCTCAATCATTCAAGTCATGACTGTCCCAAAGGTGCTTTTCCAAAAGGTAAATGGACACTTTCTTTTTTTTCCCCCTTTGGAAACATTTCTCTTCTCATCAGGAAGCTTCCTCAGTTCTGCACTCAAAAGGTTTTTTTGGAAGAGAAGTGAAACGCTTTCAAAGAAAAAAAACAAGGTAGTCCCAATTGGCAAAAAAAAGCACCTTTGGGGCATTGGGTTGGGATCAGTTACCAATCTTGGTTGCACCTGCCCATAACTCTAATTAATGACAGAGTAACTATCACCGGAATTACTATTCCTTTAACTATAGGCTACAATCCTAACATAATGTTAAGTTACCTTGTCTTTCAATGAATGTAGGAATGGATACAGATCAGTTTTATCTATACAGTATGTTATTAGTGGTTACCCCCTCAGGCTAAAGCCTTTTTTCCATTTCTTAAAATAGTCTTTGGAAGAAAAAATGTTTAAAACACATTGGGCTATAAAACATCCCTTATTTGGTGATTTTGCATATGTTGGGGAGAATTCTTTTGACCCTGATCCAACATAAACTTGGGGGAATGAGACTAAGTTGAATTTAAAACATTAAAAGCAGCATTTTCTCACACACTTTAAAAAAAAAGTTGCAATGGGATCCAACTAGAGTGTGCAGAAAAGGTCAGAAAGTTATGTACTAAAGTGACAATTTGTTCCACAACTTTACATCGTATGGCCTGTATGTTTCTATGCTCAGGGGATCCCAGTTCAATTTACTGCAACTTGTTCAATTATTTCAAGGTGGTGGTGGTTGTTTTTAAAAAGGGAAGAACATAACATTTGTGCTACGCCAGGTTTTAAGGCAGTAGCTACTTCTCAATACTCCAGATTTTCTTCAGATCATATAAATCCATAATCGGTAGAGTTCTTCAGCTGGCACTCGGAATCTTACTGGCTGAGCTTGCACAACACATTCAACCATGTTCTTCTATCATGGCTTATTGAATAAACCACACCTTGATGGTTCGCTCAGTACAGTACATATGTGGATATAGTTGACATTTCTGTAAGTGCCATTTGCTATTACAAAGTTTGTGAAAACAGGGGATGTTAAATTTAATCTAAACTAAGAACTACTTTTAAGAACTGTAACATCTGGAATTATGTTTAAAGTTTTCAAACTTTTTGTTTCCATAAAATTATAATATTCAGTGAGTAGCAAGCAGAATTATCGGTGGTTTTGGTTGTCTCACATTTTTTAGGCATCGTAAAACAGCTAAATTCAGTGCTTCTGAAACTTAGCAGTTTTAAGATGGGTGGACCTTAACTCCCAGAATGCCCCTACTACCAAGGAAGCATTCCCTTGGTAGCAGGGGAGTTGAATTCTGGGATTTGAAGTCCATACATCTTAAATTTGCCAAGGTTGAGAGACCGCCTACTGCCAATTACCTCCACTAGACCGATTCGATCGCATCGATTAGGCCTCCTCCGAATCCCATCTCTAGCCAGTGCAAACTGGCAACTACCCGGAGGAGAGCCTTCTCGGTGGCTGCTCCGTCCCTTTGGAACGAACTCCCCGTGGAGATTCGGACCCTCACCACCCTCCAGTCCTTCCGCGCCGCTTTAAAGATCTGGCTGTCCCGGCTGGCCTGGGGTTAAGATTGTAGCCCCACTCGAATTGTGCAATTGTTGTGTTTTCTTTTTAACATGCTGTATTGTCTATTGTTTGTCTTCTCCCCCTCCCTCTTTTGAATTGTGAGCCGCCCTGAGTCCCCCTAGGGAAAAGGGCGGCATACAAATAAAGGCAAAACAAAACAAAACAAACAAACTAGTATTTAGGATGAGTAAAGATAAAGGTTCCTCTCACAGATATGTGCTAGTCATTCCCGACTCTAGGGGGCAGTGCTCATCTCCGTTTCAAAGCTGAAGAGCCAGCGCTGTCCGAAGACATTCTCCGTGGTCATGTGGCTGGCATGACTAAATGCCGAAGGAGCACAGAATGCTGTTACCTTCCCACCAAAGGTGGTCCCTATTTTTCTACTTGCATTTTGACATGCTTTCGAACTGCTAGGTTGACAGAAGCTGGGACAAATAACGAGAGCTCAGTCCGTTACGCGGCGCTAGGGATTCAAACTGCCAACCTTTCTGATCAACAAGCTCAGCATCTTAGCTACTGAGCCACCGCGTACCTTTATTAGGATCAGTAGGGAAGGTTAAAACACAATCTGAAGACTGTAACCAAAACAGAAGACTTACCATGTGGACAGCTGGTAGATTTTACTACCAGGAAAAAGATAAAAGGCATCTGCCAAACCCAAATCAATACTTCAACTGAAAAGGACAGTGTAACAAATCAGAATTTTTAAGACACTGAAGTCTTTTGAGGGCCTAATTAACCTGCTACTGCCATTTAAAGTTGGAGGCCTCTGTTCTACACAAAGGTAATTTATCCATTATTTCGCAAAGGTGGTAGTAAAACTCAACTGGAGCAGTTAAAACCATGTCCAACAAGCTTGGACAGGACGCGGTGTTCAACAGTATTTGTCCTTGCCTTAACTTGTCAAAGCTACACCCCCAGGTATCCCGTGACAGGTAATACTAGAGGTTCTTTGGTTTTCAATCCGTCAGGCGGAACGGATCCCGGCAAATATTTAAAGCTACATTCTGAAATATTTAAAGTGCATCTGACAGGTTCTTGGGTTGCTGTTTCTTTCCAGCAACCAAACAGACAAGGTCAAGTACCTGGCTTGAGGGGAAGAAGGGAGCCCCGCCAGATAACTCTTGCCTGACAATAGAAAGCCAAATAGGTTAGGCTTTTGTTAAAATTTTGTTAAAAGTCCAAATGGCCACTTAAGTTAAAACAAAGCAATGCTGATAGTGCCATGGAAAGAAACCAAATCATCCTGCTTATCTTAAAATTCTCTCATCAATTCAAGCGTGCATCCTAGTGAGTCTGCATTTTGTTTCTTTCTTTTGGCCTGCTAATAATCTATCTATCTCCAGACACACAATCAGTTCAAAATACTTTTGCATGGTTATCTGCCCCCCCCCCTTACCCATGCACTGTTTTTTGCTGTGTCTGGAAAAAAAAAAGGTCAGGTCCTTCACTCCTGTGTCACATTTACTGATAAGCAAACCCCACTGGATTTCGTGACTTATATGCTGAAATAAAATGTGCAAGGGATTGCAGCCAAAATAAGCCCTCCTTATGCCCCCAATTAGCAGTCAGTAGCAGCAACAGGGGGAAAAAACATCCTGCTTCATTTAGGGGTTTGGCTCTGGGCCTTAGAAACAGCCTGTTTAGCAAAAGGGCTGGGCATTTGTGAAGGCTAAACAACTAATTCCCACAACACTATCATTAAGACTATATTACTATTATTCTCCTCTTCCTTCCTAGTACCTACCTCTTCCCACTTGTGACTATAACCATGTTGTTTGCATCTTTAAATTTTATGTTGTCTTATTTGTTTCCTAGTATAATTTGAATGCTTATTCGTAACCTATGACTATAACTAAGTGTTGTATCTTATGATTCTTGATGAATGTAGTCTCTTTTATTTTTCTTTATGTACATTGAGAGCATATGCACCAAAAACAAATTCATTGTGTGTCGAAAATCACACTTGGCCAATAAAGAATTCTATTCTATTCTAGTCCAGGAAAGCTTATAGAGGGTGGCAAATTTGCTTGTCTTTAAGGAGTCACAGGACTCTTCTGATCTGCAATTGTTAAGAGTTTAACACAGCTCCCCCTTCTGGAGTGTGTCAGCAAAGATTGTGGTCTACAAATGACATCACAAGATTGAAAACAGATCAAAAATCTTTTGACTTCTCCATGAATTTCTCCCCTAACAAATGCAGATAAAAATGGCCACTCTGTTATTATACTGGTAGTTCCAATTTATTTTTGTTATCAAGCCCCAATAAATAAGTAAAGGCATGCGCCAAGGTGTGGAGGCGTTTCCAGGTGTACACACACCATCCATCGCAAGTAGCCACATAACAAGATTTTCCCAAACTGATGTTTGCTTCCTGTTTTGAGAGAGGGAATAAAATAAGCTCGGGCTTTTAAGCAATGCCTACTTATGGAGTCCATCTGGCGGAAGGAGGCATCTGTTAAAGCATTTCTATGGTTTGAAATGGACTTAATGAAAATGATTACAGGTTTTGCTCCGGTCCTCCCTTCCCCAGAGATTTTACATGCCGTTCAACAAAGGGAGATCTGGGATTCAGCCACATCACAAAGAGTTCATTATGACAAGACTTCTGACATACTATTTTCCTCCCATTCACAAGGGAAGCAAGCGGCCCTCTTAACATCTGCAGAGTCCTGCTCAGATGGCAGTATAAAAATAATCCAGTTTTAAAGGGTTTTTTTTTTAAAGAAAAAAAAAGAAAACAGTGGAATTAGGCCCACTGTCTTGATTAACAATGTTCGTGGGGACAGTTCCCACTCAACCAATCGATGCACTTCCAAAATCCTGGGGTGGGGAATGTTGCCAAAAGAAGCAGAGAGATAAAGAGAAAAGAATCCATCTTCCATGCTACTAAAAGCTGTATTTCTGAAGGGTTCAAAAAATGCCACCGTCAGTTGAATTTTGACCATTCATTTCTTCACCCACACAGCTTCATGCTTCCCTTTTTTTTTTCTCCAGCTGCAATCTCAGCTTTCCGTTGTGCAATTCAGCTGAAATAACCGGGAATTATTTGTGCAATGGATGCAAGATAGTTCTAAATAATAAGAATCTGCAGGATTCCTTGCAAATTCATGGGGTCTGGAGTAAAGACATCAGGGCCAACCCTGATGATGCACACATATTACATAGTAATCCATAGGGATTTTGAACAAGGAGCTGGCACTATCATGGGCTATGTATTGCCACATATCCATGATCATATGGAGTTGTTTTATATCATTGTCCCATTGTCCCTTCTTGCTTCCTACACTTTATTTGGGCTGGTGTTGCTTGCCAACTGCTCAAAGATCTTCCATGTTTTAAAAGGAAATGCATAAAAGTTTGGATGCATAACACACCTCACCTATGTGGTTCTTTCCCCCTTCACAACAAAAAGCCAGATAATACAGGAGCCTTGAGCCAACTGTGACTGGGCTTCACCATGGTGGACACCGCTGGGAACAAGTCACACTAAGGGACTAACTGCAAATTCTGAGCTCACATACTGTCCAGCTGTGTCTTAGGTCCTTGCCAAAAGCAATAAAGGGAATTTCTTTAGGTGAGTGGACAAATAGGACAGCTAAGAATGAGGGATATTGAAGATGCCCATTAGTCAAGCAAAATTGGGAGAGGAAAGATTCCATCAGCCTCTTTTTTTGGGGGGGGGAGCCTTTTTTTTAAAAAAATGGATTTTTTTAAAAAAATGTTAGCTTTTTATTATCCTGCCTTTCAATCCAGTGTACTCGTTGTGTCCTCCTTTCCTTTTTCTCCACAATCACAACCCAGGCAGATATAAAACAAGTGATTCTAAGTCACCCCAAAGAGACTTTCCTGTTCTGAACTGCTTACTATCTAAAATACTATTTCCACAAATAATTTCTCAGCCAGCCACTTATACCAGAAAACCAGGCCAGTATCTTTTACACAAAACCAGCATATACCATGAAAGTACAGCCACTCAAATCAGGATAAAAAAAATCCCCCCCCAAAAAAAACATCTGGCCATTGGCTTGATTTATCCCAGCAAAACCCATCCCAATTCTTTCTACAGTACTCCCAAGGGTTGAAAAGGGAGGCATAAAACCAACGGCCTTGCCCCATGAAGTCTCCAACAGTTGACTCTCAAAAGGTATCTTGCCCCTGAACATGGAAGTTCCATTTTAGCAAACCAGCTGGGAATGTTAAAACCGCTGGCCAAGCGTTAATACTATTAGATAGATCTATTCGGAACATCTGTCTTTTTTTTTTTAATATCTCCATTATCTTGACATCAGGGAGAGCAAGCGGGAGCATTCAAACAAGGCCAGCCTTGGCGTAATACGAGGCTATGGATGGATCTTCCCTTCCGATCGAGATAAATAAATGCAAGGGCTACGGAGAGAGGCGCAACTCAACCCAACCACCGATCTAGAGGCTTCTCCCTAGCTTCCTTCGGGATGCCAAGAGGCTTTCGGCTCCAAAAAGCCATTTATTCAGTCAGCACTCCAGGAATGCTCAGAGGAAAAAAGGGGTTCGCGGACCCCGAAGGGAAACCCCAGCGCGGCTGGCCACCAGCAGGGAAACGGGGCGCCCCACGGGTGAGACCTGGACCCCAAACCAAGGCTCCCTACCGCGGGAAGGGAAAGCAAAGGCAGAGCTCCGCCAAAGTGGGAATTGTGCTTTTAGGCGCTTCGCTGCTCGCTTAGGTGACCCACCTACCTACCCGACCCACCTCAACGAGTCAGGTGGGTGGGAGGTAAAGCCCTTCTTCTGCGCAGGTTTGCAAAAGGCGGGAGGGGATGGGGGGGTCTCTTCTTCCCCCCCCACCCCACCCCTTGCATCTCCCCTTATCCAGAGACCCCCCGCCCCGCCCCGCAGGCCCCCTTACCTTCATGTCGCTGATGGTGGTCTGGAAGAGCCCTCCAAGGGCGCTGCATTCCTTCTCGATCACCGCCTCCATCTTTCTTTCTGTTTTTCCAGCAACCCCCCCACCAGCTTCCGAGGAGACCCCCTCCCCAAAGCAAGGACGGGGGGCGATCTTCTCTCCTACAGCTTCCCCTTCCCGGGCTCCCCAATCAAGAGCCTCGCCTTTGGATCCCGAGCAAGACGAGGGGGATCTAGAAAAGGAAGGCGTTGAAAGGCGGGAGAAGGGAGGGAAATCCCGAGGTTGGCACGGCGGCAAGGCTGGCAATTCGGGCAGGCAAAGGCAAAGGCTGGGCTGGCTGTCCTCGCCCAACTCCCTTCTCTTCGCTGGCCGCCAGGCGATCCCGAGTTTTAAGCGCAGCTCCTTAGCAACCCCGAGGAAAATCCCACGGATGGGGGTGGGGGAGACTCAGTCAAGGCGCTTGCGAGCCCCCCACGCCAGGGCAGAGAGCAAGCCCACGACTGGCCATCCCGGCTCATGCCCGTCGCGCAAAAGCAGCCACACTCCGATCTAGACTCCTAGGGGGTGGAGGTAGGGTGGATGGAGGAGGAGGAGGAGGTGGAGGGGGTGGTGGTTTCAACAGGAAAGAGGCGAGCAGGGGAACAACGCCTCGGATGCACCAGCCGGTCTGCTGCTGCCGCCCACGGCAGCCGCTATTCATTCAGCAGCTGCGGATCCGATTTTTGCCAAAAAAGGGGGGGGGGAATAACCCGGGGATTTGGGGAAGGGGGGGGGAAGCTACCAGGTCTGCGTCTTGCACTAAATAAAAATAAACAAGGCGCCTTCCAATTTTTCTTAAAAAAGACTAAAACCACGTAACCGATTTTTTTAAGAGGGAAAAAAAATGCAAAAGCGCTATTTAAAAAAACAACAACTGCGCGGAATGCATCCAGGAAAAAAGGATCGCCGGTGCTTTTTTTATTCACAGACACCAGATTTCTTTCCTTTCCCAGCTCATAAAAGGTCCATTCCTTCCTCCGAAAGGGGAAGATCCAAATACAAAAGAAACCCACCCCCGCAGCAAAAGCCCTCCAGCATGCTGATTCCACAGCTAACACCCCTCCCTCCTCCTCCTCCTCCTCCTGCCTGCCTGCCTGCCCACCGCCAGCCCGTCTCCCCTCTTCCGACTGCACGCAAGCGCGAGGCTGGAGCGGCTCCTCCGGCTTCGCAGATTCCCCGGGAAGATACGTCACGGGCGCCAAATGCCCGGGCCGCGGCTTCGGATTGGTGGAAAATGCTGGGAGAGGCGGGCTTCAGACGGTACCTCTTTGCCACCTCTACCTGAGAGGCGGGGAAGTTGTTCTTTTTGATGCTTTCCGAGGCTTCGGCCGCGGCTGAGGGGCTGAGTTGGGGCGCCCTCCGTGCCTTCTGAGGTGGCCAAAGCTGTGTTTCAGCCTAGTTTGTTGGCTGAATTCTCCCAATATATCTCCCAAAATAATAATAATAATAATAATTCTTTATTGTCAGTGCACAACATATGTACAATGAGATGGGTTGAGCTCCCTCAGTGCACGCCCCCCACAACACAATACAACTCACAGTGAAGACCAAAAAATAAAAATATTCATAACCCAATAAATCATATGAACAAATACCCAGTTCCATTACACCAGTGTCCCAAAACAAATATCTCCCTAAAGATATTCACCCATGTAGTAGAGCTGTATTACTATTATCCTTCTCATCTTTCCTACTACCTTTTCCTATTGGTATCTATGATTTTATATTGTAGGAAGTTATCGCCCAGCCCTCTCCCAGAAAAATGAAATATCCTAGGAAATATTGAAAAGGCAGAATATTTCTCTGGATGTGAAAAGGAGGAAACATGTTTTAAAAGACAGAATAGCTCCCTGTAGCTTCCTGCCCATCCCCACTTTATCAATGGGCCATTAAGAAGGCCAAGCTAGTCCACTTTATATAATAAAGAGTTCTCCCCTTCAGATCCAGAGTGATGGGATTAAGGCATGCTAATTTTGGCCCTTTACCCAACTCGCCACATGGCATCTGAGAACTCAACCAAACCTGGATTCAAAACGCAGCCTAGAGAGTTGCCCCCTGCATGGCCCCATGGGAGTCTGACAACCAATCAGAACACAAGCTCGAGATCAAAGGCCAGAGGGGGCATAAAACCAGGGACTCGGCTTCTCTTCCTGGCTTCCCTTCTTTTTTCTCCACCAACATTGAAGCATGTGATCATCTTTTCTGTTCAGGGCTCAAGCCATGTGGTCCTGTCCACCAATAAACCATCTTTCCAAGCAGCCTCCATGTCTCCAGTGTCTTTTTCCACACTTGGAGCCGAACCCAGAAGGACATTTCTTTCAACAATATTATGATTAATGATTGTAACTATGATCTATGACATATGACCTATAACTTTTTTGTTTGTATGCACATCAAGAGCTTATGCACCGGAGACCCTTGTGTGTCCAAAATAAAAGAAATTATCTTCTCTTCTCTTCTATTCCATTCCCTATTCCCTTCCTCTACTCTACTCTACTCTACCTTATGCCTGTGAACTAGCAGCAGGAGATGATTCCCTGCAACACATTAAGAAAAAATGGAGTTGTGAGAATGAGCCAATTGTAATAAACTGTGAAAAACACATGTACCGTAAATAGAGGGCGCAAACAAATGTAATTTATGTTTAAATGAATTAATGGAAAAATCATAAAGGATCATGGAAAGAAACTAATATTATTGAAGTTGGAAGATTAGAATTATTCATATTTATTTCTATCACTATTTTTAGTGTTTTAAAAAAGACTTGACCCAGTCAATGCACTGTCCACAAAATATGTATGTTTATAGTGGAAAAAATAACAAGTTTATATATTTTTAAAAACACATGTACTTGAATGCAGATACAATTTTAAGCAGCGGGCACATGTTGGGCAGTTTAAGAGATTTAACAGAGTTGGAAGGGACCTTATAGGTCATCCAACCCCCACTCAAGCAGGAGACCATACACCATTTCTGACAAATGGCAGTCCAATCTCTTCTTGAAAATCTCAAGTGATGAAGCCCCCTCAATTTCCGAAGGCAAGCTGTTCCATTAGTTGATTGTTCTCACTGTCAGTAAGTTCCTCCTTATTTCTAGGTTGAATCTCTCCTTGGTCAGTTTCCATCCATTATTCCTTGTCCAGCCTTCAGGTGCTTTGGAAAATAGCTTGACCCCTTCCTCTCCGTGGCAGCCCCTCAAATATTGGAAGACTGCTATCTCATCTCCCCTGGTCCTTCTCTTCACTAGACCAGCCATGCTCAATTCCTGCAACCGTTCATTATATGTTTCAGCTTCCAGTCCCCTAATCCATCTTTGTTGCTCTTCTCTGCACTTTTTCTACAGTCTCAACATCTTTTTTATAGTGTGGTGATCAAAACTGAATGCAGTACTCTAGGTATGGTCTTACTAGAGCTTTATAGAGTGGTATTAGTCCCTCACTTGATCTTGATTGTATCCCTCTATTAATGCAATTTAGGATTGCATTGGCTTTTTTTGGCTGCCGTTGCACACTACTCATTCATATTTAGCTGGTTGTCCACTAATACTTCAAGAGCTCTCTCACAGTCACTGCTGTTAAGCCTGATCTCACCCAGTTTATATATGTACTTTTGGGTTTTTTTTAACCTAAGTGTAGGACTTTATTTTTCTCTATATTGAATTTCATTTTGTTAGATAGGGCCCAGTGTTCAAGTCTGTCAAGATCCTCCTGGATCTTGAGCCTATCTTCTAGGGTGTTAGCTATTCCTGCCAGCTTAGCAACATGTGCAAATTTGGTAAGTTCCCCTTCTATTCCCTCATCTAAGTCATTTATGAAGATATTGAAGAGTACTAAGACAGAACCTTATAGAACCACATTGCTTGTTTCTCTCCATGTAGACGTGGACCAGGGGTGGGTTTCTCGCCCTGTTCCAACCGGTTCGGTTGGAATGGGGCCGGCGGCGTCCTCGTGCACGCGCGCGGTGCACGCATGCGTACTAGCGTCTGCGCGACGCTCCAGCTGCTCCTGGACGATCGTGCAGGCGCTGTATGCGTCCTGCGCATGCGTGGAAGCGCAGATCTTGTCAAAACCGGGTAAGGACCACGTGCAGGCGGGCGCGCCCTTCGCCATTCCCGGAAGTTACTTACTTCCGGGTTCGGCGACCAACCGGTTTGCAGGGACCGCCACGAACCGGTTGAAACCCACCCCTGACGTGGACCCATTAAGGACTAGTCGTTGAGTACGTACGGTTTATCAGCCAGTTGCAAATCCATCTGGCAGATGGATACAGTTGTGTAACTCTTAATTGAGCCACCATTCTCACAATAGGAAGCCACAAAATATGATTTAGAAATCATTTGAACACACTAAACAAGCCACAAAGAGCTGTAAAAGAGACAACCAGCTCCTTGAAATTCATTCGGGAACTCATTGGCTACCAATGCAGCCCCTGAAGCAGTGGTGTTACATGCGCCAAATAACCAACAACATTTGCAACCCCTGCAGCTGCATTCTGCACCAGCTAAAGCTTTGGAATATTCCTCAAGGACAGCCCCATGTAGAATGCATTGCAGTAGTTCATTTATGCGTGACCCGTCAAAACCGCGGTCCACAAAAGCGCGATCGACGAAAGCGCGCATTTGACGTCATCACAGCGCGACGAAAAAAATTAAAAATTGAAATAACAATAAAATTAAAGCAAGCCGATTCACATAAAGGTAAGGGTTAGGTTAGGGTTAGGGTTAGGGTTAGGTTAAGGGTTAGGGTTAGGTTTAGAGCGTTAGGGTTACGTTTAGCGTTACGTTAAAGGTTAGCGTTAGGTTTAGCGTTAGTTTAAGGGTTAGGGTTAGGGTTAGATTTAGGCTTAGGTTAAGGGTTAGGTTTAGGGTTAGGTTTAGGGTTAGGTTTGGGGGGGTTAGGGTAAGGTTTTCGCTTTATTTTTACATTTTTCGATCACAGCGTGATGTTTTCGTCGCGCTGTGATGACGTCAAATGCGAGCTTTTGTCGACCGCGATTTTGTCCTCCACGGTTTTGTGGTGGAACCCATTTATGGCCCCTTAGACCTCTGTTCCTGAATCATTTGTTATCTAAAGATGCTTCGTTATGGCTCCCAAAAGGTGGTGCTTGATTGGAGAGGATGGGAATCATATTTCAGGACTTCAGGAGAATGTCAGATAGGATTTTACAATACAGTAGACTAGAGTAGACTAGAGCAGTCGTCCCCAACCTCTGGGCCATGGCCCACTATTGGGTCTTGAGCCTTTTGGAACCGGGTCACAGAAGATGCGAATGAGTGCAAACGTATCCGCACTTGCGCAAGCAGTGGGTGAGCACAGGTGTACTCCATTTTTGCGAGCGGTAGACACATGTGCCCCACCGCTCATGCAGACTCATCTCATCTCCCCCACCTCCAACGATGTGCAAAGGTGGAAAGGTTAGGGACCTCTGGAGTAGAGTGGTGTAAAGTAGAGTAGAGTAGAGTAAGGAATATAAATAGTAATAATAGGAAAAGAAAGGAATAGGAATAGCAATAGCAATAGCAATAGCAATGGAATGGAATGGAATGGAACAGAATGGAATAGCGTATAATAGAATTATTTATTGGCCAAGTGTGATTGGACACACAAGAAATTTGTCTCCCATGCAGAAGCTTTCAGTGTACATACAAACGACAAAGAAATATAAGAAACCAATAGGAGACGGTAGTAGAAAAATGAGAAGAATAATAGCAATACAGCCGTACTGCATGGGTAAATATCCCAAGACATAACACAGTGCTGTGGGAACTAGGTGTTCAGCAGAATAATAGCACAAGGGGAAAAAACTCTGCCTGGTTGTTTTGCCATGCAATGCCCTATAGTAGCATCCTGAGAGGAACTGTTGAAACACTTTGTGTTTAGGATGTGTGTCCCTGTATATGCAAAACTTGAGGCCAAAGCAAGGACAAAAGCCCATATCTCCTCACACGAATGGAGCCAATTCTTCCTACCTCAGTTGTCTTTGTGTTGATTGGAGTTATCTGTTACAGGAGGGCACATCAGTAAGTATCAGATTTTGGGATGTTGATGTTTAATGAATTTATAGGCCGCCCAATCCCGAAGGACTCCGGGCAGCTTACAACAATACATTTAAAAAATAGAAAAGTTAAAAACACAAAAACATAGAATTAAAAAAGACCACAACATACACCCAGTCAATCGGGGCGGGAACTCAGTCATGAGTTCAACAGCCCGGGGCCTGCCGGAATAGCCAGGTCTTAATAGCCTTTCGGAAGGCCATGAGAGTGGGTAGGGTCTGGATCTCTGGGGGCAGTTTATTCCAGAGGGTCGGAGCGGCTACAGAGAAGGCCCTCCCCCGGATGGTTGACAGCCGACATTGTCTGGCTGACGGCATCCGGAGAAGGCCCACCCTGTGCGATCTTATCGGTCGTTGGGAAGTATGTGGCAGAAGACGGTCTTGCAGATATCCGGGTCTTAGGCCATATAGGGCTTTAAAGATAATGACCAGCACCTTGAATTGCGCCCGGAGACCAATAGGAAGCCAGTGCAGCTCGCGGAGGATAGGTGTGATGTGGGTGTACCTTGGTACACCCAATATCGCTCGTGCAGCTGCATTCTGGACTAGTTGTAGTCTCCGAACACTTTTCAGGGCAGCCCCATGTAGAGCCCATGGGAAAGCTATGTAGGATTATGTTCAGTGTTTGGGTGAGATACCACAGGTAGTCCTTGATTTATGGCCACAATTGGAAATTTCTGTCACTAAATGATGTGGTTGTTAAGTGAGTCATGTCCAATTTCACAACCTTTTTGCTGCAGTTGTTAAACAGTACAATCACATGGTCGTTAAGGGAATCTGGCTTCTCCCATTGACTTTGCTTGTCAGAAGCCAAATGGCAAACAAGAGATCCTGGTGGACTGGTTGCCAACTGCCCAAATTTTGATCACGTGACTTGCAACAGACGTAAGTGCAAGGACTAGTCATAAGTCAGTTTTTCAGAGCCATTGTAACTTCCAACAGTGGCCAAATAATTAGTTGCAAGTTGAGGACTACTTATATGCAGAAATGCAACATTCTGCACACAGGAACAGAATGTTTTGAAAGTCAGGTCCCCTGGGCCAATCATCGTATCTTTTAATGTTCATTTCAGATGAATTGTTTATTGGAACGATACTTAGGAATGTTCAAAAGTCATAGGTCACATAAATAAGGAAGTGTTCCAAAGGAAATAACTACCAGTATGAGTATTTAATGTAATTTATATGATAAATTGTCTGTTACACCCTGCAAGTAGAAATATGTCCAGATTCTGTTTGAAACAAGAAAGTCAGAATGGCTTCTACATATATATATATATCTTTCCCATCAATTCTTTTTATCTCTGCCGTCTGCTAAGCAGGAGTGGCATAACCAGACAGACAAAACAGGAACAGGTATCTCCGAACCAGAAGGTAAAGAGACAGCCTTGTTCCTTACTTGATCAAGAAATATATCCGGGTATTATAACTGAAGAATTTAAGCTAGAATTGAAGTCCACCCATCTTAAAGTAACCAAGGTTGAAAAACATTACTCTTAGAACTTGTTCTATCTTAAGTTTCAGTTTCATTGGCTGAATTTGCATTTGCATTTACATAGCGAAACAAGCGAAACAAATTCCAGTTTAGCCTGGTTACTTATGCAAACCCAGAAAATGCTTTTGATAGAGCAAACCATGGCTCCAACACAGTGAAAGCTACCTGTAATGCAACATAATATCTGTTTAGCCCATTATTTATTGAACAAATTTTATTTTCTGGTTTACACACCGTACTGATCTACAAATTAATCATCAGTCTGTTTTCACATAGTACATTGGGCTAAAATGCAATTATTTGGCTGCTTTATGGTTCCATGATTGATTCAAACAGCCCTTACTTAATGTATATCACAAATAATTTCTTAAGATCGGGTGAGAAGAAAATCCAGGTAGGGTACTTTAAACTTGCATGGAAAAAGTGAGCTGGAAATAAAAATTAATTAAGAAATAATACTAATTCTCCAGCAATTATTCTTTGAATAAAAATAGAGGGTCATCTGGAAGCTCTTGATCTTATGGTATTCTTTGAATACTCACAAAATGAAGACATTTTTTTTTAAAATTAAAGTAACAAAGGATTGAAATTTTATTACTCCTATTGCTGTTGTATGTCCCAATTCTATGTGGAATAGAGATTTTTTTAAAAGGCTAGTATTAAAGACTACAGTTAATCCTCAACATGACCACAATTGTGCCCAAAATTCCTATTGGTAAGCAAGGCAGTTGTTAAACGAATTTTGCTCTGTTTTACAAATTTTTTTGCCATAGTTGTTAAGTGAGTCACTGCAAGTTCTTAAGTTAGTAACATGGTTGTAAAGGGAATCAGCCTTCCCCACTGACTTTGCTTGTCAGAAGGTCGCAAAAGGGGATCCCATGACCCCAGGACACTTCAACCGTCATAAATATGAGTCAGTTGCCGAGCATCTGAATTTTGTTCATGTAACCATGGGGATGTTGAACTAGTTGTAAGTGTGAAAACCAGTCATAAGTCTTTTTCAATAACTTTTTTCAGTAACTTTGAACAGTCACTAAATGAACTGTTGTATGTTGAGAGCTACCTTAATTTGCTTAATTAAATTAATTTAAATTTAATTTAAGAACTACTTAATTTAATTTAAATTAACTGCCTTAATTTCAAGTTCCATGTATGCCTCTTATGGGTTTTACCTTCAATCTGAAGAAATGTTTCCATAAGCGGATTTCCTGATCCAGAATTTTTATTTGGGGGGGGAGGGGAGAATTCCATTTAGGTAAAATTGCCTAATGATAAGAAAGGAAATTAAGGAGTAGCTGAAAGAAATAATTCATGGCAATAAATTAGCCCAGTACAGTACATTTTTCTACTGGAAAACCCTTACGGTTTCATTCTGAGGACACCTGTTGCATGGTATGTTTACCTGGGCAATAATCCCAGTGACATTAATTGAACTTCCTCATGAATAAACCTGTATGACATTGGGCTAATACTCCTCAGTGACCTGCACGTAGCATAGATTTCTTTCTTCCCTTTTGAAATAGGGTTACAATCAGAAGTGGTATTCAGCCGGTTTGGACAGGTTTCACCAGAAACGGTAGTTGAAATTTCAATAGAGCTGGATGGCTCCATGCCATCCTATTTACGCACGTTTTCAAGCTAAAGCGCATGTGGGGAAGGCTGAGTGCACGCATGGACGGGAGCGCACACCAGTGGTGGGTTCTGGATTCTGTTCCAACCTGTATGATTGGAACGGTCTTGGCATTCACCCCACGTGGACGCGTGTGGTACATGTACACCGTGCACGCATAGCAATAGCAATAGCAGTTAGATTTATATACCGCTTAATAGGGCTTTCAGCCCTCTCTAAGCGGTTTACAGAGTCAGCATATTGCCCCCAACAACAATCCGGGTCCTCATTTTACCCACCTCGGAAGGATGGAAGGCTGACTCAACCCTGAGCCGGTGAGATTTGAACTGCTGAACTGCTGAACTAGCAGTCAGCTGAAGTGGCCTGCAGTACTGCACTCTACCCACTGCGCCACCTCGGCTCTACCCACTGCGCCACCTCGGCATGTGTTGTACTTGCCTGCAATGCTTCCACGAGCCTCCGCAACACTCCAGCTGCTCGGCGGAGCGTTGCGCAGGCACCATATGTGCCATGGAAGTGCGCGGAAGCGCCAAAGGCTTAAAGGACAGGTGAGCTTGGGCGGGCGGATGGGCCCACCGGAGCACCATACTGGAATGGCACCAGGGCATACCGCCTTCAACCCACCACTGGCGCACACTCACATTTGCGAAGTGATAGAGAAAGTAAGTGAATACCACTCCTGGTTACAATCCTTTCATTTTGAACTTGTTTATTAATGAAATTTATTGTGGTTCTGGGCAAAGTACAAAAATCCAATAAAACAAAATATGTAATGAATCATTAACTGAAACCATTATATAATTATGATTTTTTTTTTAAAAATCAAACTGTGAAAGCAGAATTAAAGAAGAAAAGACAATAAGAAATGGAGAAACATTAATAATAATGGAATCACCTCACAAGTTCACCCAGGACTCCTCAGATCTTCTGACATAATCTTGAGGGACCTTTGAAAGCTCAGCATTGATGGCACCAATCCCATCTCTGGGTTTTAATATTCATATTATTAATAATATGTACAAATATTATTTTAACATTGATGCTTTAAGTACAAGTACCCCTCGACATATGGCCACATATGAGCCCCAAGTTTCCGTTTCTAAGCAAATGTGTTGTTAAGTGAGGTCTGTTCCATTTTATGACCTTTTTGCCAAAGGTTTTAAGCAAACCACTGCCGTTATTAAGTGAATTGCATGGTCGTTAAGTGAATCCGACTTCTTCCATTGATTTTGTTTGTCAGAGGCTGCTGGGAAGATTGCAAATGGTTATCACGTGATCCAAGGACAGTGAAACTGTCAGAAATACATGCCAGTTGCCAAGCCTCCAACTTTTGATCATGTGACTGTGGGGATGCTGCAGTGTGAAAAACAGTCATAAGTCACTGTTTTAAGTACCATTGTAACTTTGAACAGTCACTAAACAAATGGTTGCAAATCGAGGATTACCTGTAGTCCTTGACAGTAACACATCCTTCCCATTACTGTCTGAAGTCGTGACGTTCATAAAGCTGTCAACCAGAGCGACCAATCCAATTTTACAACCTTTGTTGCAGCAACTGTTAAACAAATGCGACGGTCCAAAAGCGAATGCTATGGTTGTTAAGCAAATATGGCAGTTGTTAAATAAACCAATGGTTTGTTATGGAGTGGTATGTCAGTTATCGGCGAAACCATCATAAAACATGGTCACGTTACCACAAGTTGTTGCAGATGGTAAGTAAAAGTGTTGCTGAGTATCCGAAACACAGTCATGTTACCATGGGGGTGGGAGGGGATGGATGGGGGGAGGGCTGGCTGTCAGAACTGAGACTGGAAAGTTCTAGGGAAATCCATTGTACCTTCAACCAGTCTTTAAGCATGGCTGCGTGGGGAATTCTGGGAGTTGAAGTCCACCAATGTTAATGTGGTTGAAAAAGTTGAAAAATATTAGCTTAGAGGTTTTTATTTTTGGTCCATTAATGGGCGTCAATCTTTGTGCATACAACGTTTTTACGCTATGTTGGAAGAAATATCCAGGTCCAGTTCCAAGCTGGGAGAAAGGCACTGGAGACCAAATGGAGGCTGATTGGAAAGAGGGTCCATTTATTGATGAAGCAGAAGCACATGGGTGGTTTGGGGCAGCTGACCACATGGAGTTGAGAGTGAGGGGTTTTTATACTTTCTCTTGGGCTTTGAACTTGAGCTTCCTGTTCCTGTGCAAGAACATGTATTCTATTGGCTGTTGTCAGATTCCTATGGGGTCACGTTTGTCTGAGCTCCCAGGTTTGATTGAAGTTTGCTGGGCGAGACAGTGTCCTTAGGAGATTGTAATGCGGTGGGCTCTGTCTTCTACTAAATAGTCTTATTATGTCCTGAAAGGCCATGTCTTAATCCCACCACCCTGGAGTTGAAGGTCTTTTGTCTTGTAGATAGGCTGGCCCAGTCCTGCTGGGGCTATTAAGCAAAGTGGGGGCTGCTTTCCAAGAGCATATTTCTCCTTTAGGGAAATACAATATTCTGCCTTTTTAATATTTCCCAAAATATTTCATTCTTCTAGGAGAGGGGTGGGTGCTAACTTGGTACAGCTAAGTTTGCACGAGTCACTTGGCAGCAGTGAATGAATTCCGTGCAAAAACAAGGCTCCAACATTATGTTTATGTGTATACTTTTATCTATTCTTTGCTGCAGGCTCTTAGATGGCCCTGATAGCTTCCTAATTCCCACACCTGGGCTTGAGCGAAGTTAGGCAATGAATAAGGAGAAGACTGATATCTCGCTCTGATACCGCTAAACCAGAAGCAACAGCTTGCTAAATAAACGTAAGCTTCCCTGTCTAGTTTATATATGTGATTATCCACACACACTGGGCTGCGTTGACAATATTTTCCACTACTGTAAGACCATTAGTAGTAGCGTGCAGTCGTTTACTCGGGGTTCCCGCTGTGAGTTCTTGACCCATAATTGAACTGGACTCCCAACTGAGATTTCTATACTACATGGATACGCTGGGTTTTTTCCCCAGGAATGACTCGATCCGGACATGTTAGGACGGCCTCTCCCAAAGCTTCTCACCCAGCAGGTTTCAGATGGCAACTCACATGGTTGACCAGATTCGATGCTTTTTTGCAAGATGGAAAGTAGATAGACAGGATTACGGCTTCCATCACCACCCAATTGTGGTGGTGATAGAAGCCATGCAAAGATACAGCGGCTGCAGGTAAGGGAAGCAAACATGCAGGTGAATAGGAATAGGAAGGGCTTCCGTGACAAACAGCTAACCACACGCATGGTTTGTTGGAATCCACACCCTTTTTTCTGAATCCATTTCTGCCGAAGAACAAATTTCTCTCATATCACACCCTTCCGTTATATAACAGCAATTGTGCAATTTAGGAGACTTCTTAAGGAGTGTTTTGCATCATTCTGGGTTGGCTCCAAACCTGATTGTGGTCTCTTTTTCAGGACACAACAATCTTATTTTCTATTTGACTTTTGCTCCTCAATTTACAGGTAGTTCTTGACTTGACAACCACAACTGTGCCCAAAATATCCGCTGCTAAGCAAGGCAATTGTTCATTTGGCAAGAAAATTTAATAAATGAATAAAAAGAATACAGAAGTGAGTTTTGGCTCATTTAAGACCTTTTTTTTTTTGCCCCGGTTGTTAAACGAATCACTGCAGTTGTTAAGTGAATTGTGCAGCCGTTAAGTGAATTTGGCTTCCCTGTAGATTTTGCTTGTCAGAAACTGGCTGGGGAGATTACAAATGTTCTGACCTAGGTTTCCCCAAAAAGCACGAGGCAGAGTCCTAGTCCCAACAAAACCCTTTTATTAAACGAATGTGAATTCCTCTCATTCACATTCAGCAAAGGCCTGGCAAACAGTCTTTCAAAGGAATATTTATGACTACAGACCTTATCTAGCTTGGAAAGCTGCCATGTAAATATTTTCCAAAGGAGGTGCTGTGCAAGGAAAGGCTGGGCACAGAGTCTCTGAGATTCAGGGACAGATCTTCACAGTCCTGAAATGAATCTAGAGTGACTGAACAAACCAATTGTTTCCTGAAAATTAGTATCACGGTTGTTATGTGAATCTGGCTTCCCCATTGACTTTGCTTGTCAGAAGGTTGTAAAAGGGGATCACACGACCCCAGGACTCTGCAACCATCATAAAGATGATCCAGTTATCAAGTATCTGAATGTAAGTCATGTGACCACGGGGACGCTGAAATGGTCATAAGTGTGAAAAATGGTCATAGTTCACTGTTTTCAGTGCTGTTGTAATTTTGAATGGTCACTAAATTAACTGTTTGTAAGTCGAGGTCTACCTGTAGTAGCCCAGGCAGTGATGGGAGATACCTGGGATCTTCAAGATTCAAGATACCAAGTTTCACTTCTATGGCCCTATATTTTCTGACCTAGGCTTCCCCAAAAAGCACGAGGCAGAGTCCTGATCCCGAATAAAAACCCTTTTTATTAAATGAATGGGAATTTCTCTCATTCACATTCAGCAAGGCCTGGCAAACAGTCTTTCAAAGGAATATTTATGACTACAGACCTTATCTAGCTTGGAAAGCTGCCATGTAAATATTTTCCAAATGAGGTGCTGTGCAAGGAAAGGCTGGGCACGGTGAGATTCATGGACAGATCTTCACCCACCTGAAACGAGTGAACAACCGAATGAACAATTTTTTTCCTGCAAAATCCCACTCCCCTTTCGCTCCTCTTTTATTTCCTATGGGAGGGGCCAGTTACCTTCCACCTGTGACTTTACTCCCAAGTCTACCCTGATTTCCGAGCTGCTCTTTTCTTCTGGCAGCTCTGCGCATGCACACACTGGGAACAGGCTCCAGCTGTTCCTCTGCCTCACTGCTGTCTAGCTCCGTAGGCACCTGATCACTGCTAGACAGCCTCAGCCCCATCTCTGCCTCCAATGCAGAGCCCTTGTCTGAGCCTTCCCCAGCATCCAGGACTGGGCCATGCTCCTCTCCAGCCTTCTCACTGTCCGCCTCTGCTGCCAACTCCGCTGGCCGCTGGTGGGTCACAACAACAAATAATGATCATGTGACTTCGGGATATTGTAATTGTCTTAAATACATGCCAGTTGCCAAGTGCCCGAATTTTGATCATGTGACCATGCAGCAGTTGTAGGTGCGAAAACCAGGCATGAGTTGAGGACTACCTATACTGGAGGCTGCATCAAGGCTAGGTTTTCTTTCTTTGACTCACTGACGATCTGCAGACAACTGTGGGAAGTTATCATCCAGCCCTCTCCCAGAAAAATGAAATATCCTAGGAAATATTGAAAAGGCAGAATATTTCTCTGGATGTGAGGAGAAAGAAACATGTTTTAAAAGATAGAATAGTTGCCTGTAGCTTCCTACCCATCCCCACTGTTAATGGGCCAAGCCGAAGTGGCTACAAGCTACTTTAGCTGACTGCTAGTTCAGCAGTTTGGCGGTTCAAATCTCACCGGCTCAGGGTTGACTCAGCCTTCCATCCTTCCGAGGTGGGTAAAATGAGGACCCGGATTGTTGGGGGCAATATGCTGACTCTGTAAACCGCTTAGAGAGGGCTGAAAGCCCTATGAAGCGGTATATAAGTCTAACTGCTATTGCTAAGCTCGTCCACTTTTACATAATAAAGACTTCTCCACTGCAGCTGCAAGGGGAAGGGATATTGGACCGCATGGCATCTGAGAACTCATCCACACCTGGATTCAAAACACAGCCTAGAGAGTAGCCCCCTGCATAGCACCATGGGAGTCTGACAACCAATCAGAATACATTTCTTACACAGGAACAGGAAACAGAGAGGTGGGACTAAACAGGGTATAAAAAGCCTAGCAAGCCCCTCCTTCAGCCCTTCTCTTCTTCTCCACCAACATTGAAGCATGTGATCACCTTTTCTGTTCAGGGCTCAAGCCATGTGGCCCTGTCCAACAATAAACCATCTTTCCAAGCAGCCTCCATGTCTCCAGTGTCTTCTTCCCCACTTGGAGCTGAATCCAGAAGGACATTTCTTTCATCACAACAATATCTGTTTCCTCATCTAACTCCTGGCTCCTAGGTTCATTGTGTTGTTTTTCTCCTAACTTCATCAGGGTAGCAGTTCATCTCTCTATTCCCAAAGCTTGTCTTTTCCTGAAGACATCAGTCAGAATTTCAATAACTTCCTCATAATCAGCCTCAGTATGTGGCTAAACATACAGTCATTACAGCAAGCATTCAGTTCTCAAAAAGCAAACATGGTGGCTTTTTTTATATCTTCATAGCTCACGGGGCTTTTAAATGTAACAGAGGAATAGCAGCCATGCAGCCTGGAAACCTTTGGAGGATTTCAGTGCTTTTGTTGACATCTTTACAATTGACCTTCCTCGGTCCAGTTTCCTCTCTTAGAAACTGTCCACATTCTTTTGGAAACCAGCAAAGAAATGCATACAAACATATGTACTGAGAAGTGGCTTGAGCGAATAGTAGCCATTTATACCATGCTCTTTTTAAGCAGAGGGAGAGTAAAGAGAGTATTGGACTTGTGAGAGCTAAGAGGGCAGGACATGGACAGTGGTTTTGCTCTGTGGTCAGCTGGAGGGTTGGTTTCTCGTGTCTTCTATCTATTTGAGGCTGGAAGAAAGGAGAGCAATTACAGATCAGATTTAAACTGCTTTGCAAGGGATTAGTGGGAGTAAACTGAAGGTGCAGAAATAGCCTTCAATTGCCAACAAAACAAATATATATATATATATATATATATATATATATATATATATATATATATATATATATATATATATATATATATATATATATATATATACACACACACACACATATATAGTGTCACAACCCCTGGTATGCCCCAATTATGGGAGGAAGCTAACAGCTTCCATATCTGTCAATCGGCTCGTCACAAGAGTCCATCACGACAGAAACCCAATATTTTTACTGTTGCCTTTTGTACATTTGTGTTGTATTTTTGCTGATAAATAAATAAAGGGAGACTAGTATAGATCTATTTCAAGCTATTTAGCTCTCATCAGCTAGCCATACCCTTACTGGGATTCGAGCCTGTGCTATATTACATCGTAGGCAGAGGCTCGAATCCCAGTAAGGGTATGGCTAGCTGATGAGAGCTAAATAGCTTGAAATAGATCTATACTAGTCTCCCTTTATTTATTTATCAGCAAAAATACAACACAAATGTACAAAAGGCAACAGTAAAAATATTGGGTTTCTGTCGTGATGGACTCTTGTGACGAGCCGATTGACAGATATGGAAGCTGTTAGCTTCCTCCCATAATTGGGGCATACCAGGGGTTGTGACACTAAATAAATAAATATATATATATATATATATATATATATATATATATATATATATATATATATATATATATATATGAAAATCAGAAGATATATTTCAAATTCTTGTAGGCTCTGTAATTCTCTCTCTCTCTCTCACACACACACACACACGCACACACACACACACACACACAATACAGTATGAACATAAAATGAGTAATGTGATGTGACTATCTGAAATTCCTGTATTTTGGCTCAAAATATGCTTTTCTTTTTTTCTTTAAGATAATAAAGCACATGGTATGGTATGGTGTGGTGTGGTACATACACAGACACACACAGACACACTGCTTTGTTATCCTAAAGAAAAAAAGAAAAGCATGTTTTGATCCAAAATCCAGGGGCTTCAGTTGGATATATCACTTGTCTTCACATCTATTTAACTCAGAAAGAAGGCGGGGTGGGGGGGGGAATGTTTTGATTACTTCAAAGCCATTTGTGAACTCCAAACTCAAACTTGTAATGGAATGTGTAGATGATCTTGAGCATCAAGGGGCTAGAGATGCTACCTAGGAAACAATCAGATAAGAGAGGCAGGAGCCCCCAGTGAGTTAACAGTCAGGTAAACTTAGGAAGGACCCGTCCTAATGGATCGAGTAGTTAAAGGTGGTATCTAGAAGTTTGTACGTTCAGACTTGCAGTTTCCTTAAATGTAGCCTTACAATTAAGCAGAATCAGTTCATCTAGTCATCTCTCCTGTCTAGTGTATCTGGAAGAGCTGACAAAACCTCAGAATAAGTAGACGTTCAATTGTACGTCCATATTTTTGTTGGACAAAATAACTTCTGAACTCTACCAATGTATCTTTGTGCTCCAGCTCAAGTGACGGGCCAGAGGTTCTCAGCTCCACTAGGTAGAACGGATCAAGAGATCAATT
The DNA here is from genome assembly GCF_009769535.1 of Thamnophis elegans. Taxonomy (NCBI): domain Eukaryota; kingdom Metazoa; phylum Chordata; class Lepidosauria; order Squamata; family Natricidae; genus Thamnophis; species Thamnophis elegans. Next base: position 67,400,624 of record NC_045548.1, read on the forward strand.
CCTCAGGCATGCTAAAAAGTCTTTTATTGAGACTGGTCATAATTGCAGAGCAAGATGGATGGATTCAGTTTGCACCATTGGAAGATGTGAAAGATCATGATAGGGACAGATCATCTTGGGGAAGAAGGACTGAATGCAGACACATTCACATGGTTATGAGAGAACACCTATCCATGTACTTTCCTTGCCAATTCTAGTTTACAGCCAGGCTATTTCTAGTGGTTTCTCCTTCAAATCCTAGGCAGGGATTTGAAGGAGATTATCTCATTTAGGTATATCTCATTTAGTTTCTGAATGCAGTCAAGAGGCATGTGCCATTGTCTTGTCTCCTCTCCTCTCCCCTTCCCTCCCTTCTCTTCTTCTCCTCCACTCCTCTCCACTCTACTCCTCTCTTCTACTCCACTTCCTATTGGTTGAGCCTTGGCACAAAAGTTTCTGATAGCCAGAAACCCATAGCTGCTGTGTTACCTTCCGATCCACTGAGATGTTGCAAAGAACACCAAACCTCTGAATGGATCTTGATTCGATTCAATAACATTTGTCATAGACCCTTTAACAACCTTTCCAATCTTGGTGCTCTCCAAATTTGTGGGTTTTTCAAGTCCTATAACAGAGGCTGAGTTGTCAAGGGATCATAGAACTCAATTTAATGAATCAGGATGACAGCCGATTGGAGAAAACTGTTGTTAAGCAAGACTGCAGATTTGGGACTCTTTGTAAGATGTCCTTATGATTCCAGTTTTAAGCAGCCTGTCCAATAAGTGTATTCTCACATATTTTTTAGCATAGAATTATATCATAGAGTATCTATTCTAGATAAAAAAGAAAGGTGTAGTAGATTAATCGAAGCCTTTTCACCAATAGATAAGAATTTACTATGGTTTTCCTGACACTTTCTGGTTTTAGTCTATCATGCTCCAAACCTCCACCACATGAAACTGTCAACCAGATCATGGAGAAGCCTTCTGCTGATCGGTCATCTGAAGATCACATTGCTATAGGCAAGCAGCTTCCTGCAAACATTTCTTGTACAATATTCTCAAATCCTCAAGGCAGTTTCAGGAGTTATTATCATCAAATTACCACTCGCTCACAGATACACGCACACAGCAACTCTGCCTTTATATGAAGGGGTGGGGGGGGGGTGTGTGTTAGAATAAAAACCCATCAGATTTCATGGCAACATAATCTTTACTCTTATCTCACAATATCTAAGAGCGGCTCTGTTCGCACAACTCCATGACTAATGCGGTTTCTTAATTAGCCCAGTTTCTTGGATGTGTACAACCTACTGAAACAGAATCTAGGCGATAGGTAGGCTGCGGTGTGTTTGAGATATTGAAAAATTTAATAGCTGGAGCAGTGAAGGGTTGGACAATGAGTAAGAACACACATAGCTAATGGGTTAAATGTGAGCTGTAATTTGTTGCTGTGTGAGAGTAAGGGGGGAATTTACTTCTTCCTCTGTGTGTTGTGTGTGCTCTCTGTGATTTACCTGATGATGTTCCTGCTGTGTTGATTTACCTGACGATGCTCCTGTTTGCCTCTCTTATTTACTGTAAATTTCTTTATTTATATAAAACCACAAGTCCTTGTCAGCTTTTCCTGACAGTTAGAACAATTAAGCAGTGGAACAGCTTGCCTCCAAAGGCTGTGAGTGCTCCAACACTGAAGGTTTTTAAGAAGAGATTGGACCACCATTTCTCTGAAGTGGTGTAGGGTTTCCTGCCTAAGCAGGGGGTTGGATTAGAAGACCTCCAAGGTCCCTTCCACGCTGTTATTCTATTCTTCTATTCTGTATCTCTGACTCCATTTGGACACCGGCTGCACGATTCCCTGACACGGTGTCATTGGCTAGTTAATAGTTTCAGGCATCCTGTGAAGTCAGCCAAGTTTTGCAGATATCTGCCTGGCAGCTCTCCAAGCCAGGTAAAATCTGTGACTGTAAATCCAGAATTCACAGTAAATTAATAAAAGGGGTTTTTGTCGGGACAAGGAGTTGCTTCATGCTCTTGGGAAGCCTCGGTCAGAACATTAACAACCTCTGGAGAACTATAGTAAATACCTTAGTCTTTCAGGTTGACAAAATTCTTCGTCGTTTCGCTGCTACAAACTAAAACCGCTACTGTACTGCTATGGAAATGGACGATTTATCGTTCTACCATCATCATCTCTATTTCCAGCATTCAGTTTCTGAGTGTTGCTGCATTTGTGGCCTAAATATGTCACTCAAATACGAGAGGGAAGTTAGGGGCACAAGGTTTTGCCGAAGTGTATACCCCACTGCCAGAAAGTGTTAGGAAAAAGGAAAGGCATCTAGAGAGGGACTTGTCAGAAAACATTTAGATGAGAATCAAGTAGGCTCAGTGGAAGGTGAAAATGTTGGAAGGAGGGAACGAAATAGCTGGAATCTGGGAAAGCTGTACAGTCACATCATTCTGCTTTGGGAAACTTCCGTGAAAAAGTAGTCACGGAATCTCTCGCTTTATCCACAAAATGGTAGAAGGGAGTCTAATTTTTTATTTATCTATCCTTTGCTGCCTTCTCTTGCCCTTTCCCCCCTCCCCCAATTACATGGGTAAAGAATTACAGGTAGTCCTCGGCAGGGGTGGGTTCCGACTTCTGTTACTGCTGGTTTCCTCATGGATGCACTTTGCGCATGTGCAGTAGTAAAAAAAATGCTTCTGCACATGCGCAGAAGCAAAAAACAAGATGGCGGTACTGTAGATAGAACCGGTTCAGGGGCGTGGGCCGACCGAGTTACTCCCTACTCATCCGAACTGGTCCGAACCGGTAGGAACCCACCTCTGGTCCTCGGCTCACCGTCCTTCATTTAGTGACCATTTGCAGTTACAGTACCACTGAAAAAGGTGACATGACTGTTTTCCCACACTTATAGCATCCCCATGGTCACGTGGTCAAAATTTGGCCACTTGGCAACTGGTCTGGATTTATGACGGCTGCCGTGTCCCCAGAGTCATGTGAAGCACCTGAATTTTGATCATGTAACCATGGGGATGCAATGGTGATCAGGTTATTATCGATAAATAGGATATAATATAATATATCCATTATATAAGTGCCACGATAGGTCATAAGTCACTTTTTTTTCACTTTTGCTGTAACTTTGGTCACTAAGCAAAGGGCTGTGAGTCAGGATTACCTGTAGATCTTGTGGCCATGAAATCCATTTTTAAATATGCACTGTGTGAAGAGGTCTTTCTTTTGTCAAAAACCTCTTGCTACTCAATTTTATTAGGTGATTTTAAGGCGATCTTCTAATTTTGTAAAGGCCAAAATCCCCTTTGACCTGCTTGCTCTGTCCTCATTCTCTTATCTCCCGCCTTCCTTCCTTCCTCCCCCACTCTTTCTCTCTCTCTTTCTTTCTCCCTCTCACTCCCTCCCCCCTCTCTCTCCCTCCTCCCCCTCTCTCTCTGGGTATCTGTGTGTGTATTATGTTTCTAAACTAAAGGTAAAGGTTCCCACGCACGTATGTCCTAGTCGTTCCCGACTCTAGGGGGCAGTGCTCATCTCCGTTTCAAAGCCGAAGAGCCAGGGCTGTCCGAAGACGTCTCTGTGGTCATGTGGCTGGCATGACTAAATGCCGAAAGCGCACGGAACTCTGTTACCTTCCCACCAAAGGTGGTTCCTATTTTTCTACTTGCATTTTTTACATGCTTTCCAACTGCTAGGTTGGCAGAAGCTGGGACAAGTAACAGGAGCTCACTCCATTACACGGCGCTAGGGATTAGAACTGCCGAACTGCTGACTTTTCTGATCGACAAGCTCAGCGTCTTAGCCACTGAGTCACCGTGTCCCTTTGTTTCTAAACTACTGTGGGAAGTTATCATCCAGCCCTCTCCCAGAAAAATGAAATATCCTAGGAAATATTGAAAAGGCAGAATGTTTCTCTGGATGTGAAAAGAAGCATGTTTTAAAAGACAGAATAGTTGCCTGTAGCTTCCTGCCCACCCCCACTTTGTCAATGGGCCATTGAGATGGCCAGGCTAGCCCACTTTACATAATAAAGACTTCACCAGCAGCTACAGAAAGGCATGATAATATACTCAACTGACCACAAGGCATCTGAGAACTCATCACAGCCTAGAGAGTAGCCCCTGAATGGCACCATGGGAGTCTGACAACCAGTCAGAATACATTTCTTACACAGGAACAGGAAACAGAGAGGTGAGACTGAACAGGTTATAAAAAAGCCTAGCAAGCCCCTCCCTCGGCCCTTCTCTTCTTCTCCACCAACATTGAAGCATGTGATCACCTTTTCTGTTCAGGGCTCAAGCCATGTGGCCCTGTCCACCAATAAACCATCTTTCCAAGCAGCCTCCATGTCTCCAGTGTCTTCTTCCCCACTTGGAGCTGAACCCAGAAGGACATTTCTTTCAACACTACAAAGCCACAAACCTTGCAACTGGGAAAGATTCACTCGCTCTTGTGGGAACTTTTAAAAGTGCACAATATTTACATTCCCCCTTTCGAGGAATAAAACCGTCTCAGAGAGCAAAGTCAAATTAAACATGTGAAATTACAATAAACAAACTACCCTGCATTGATGCCTTTAGTCTCTTGTGTTTGCTCCTTGCTGGACCCAACGCTTCCCCTCCCAACGCTGCCGTTGAAAGCAAAGGAAATCTCCTGGAATCTGACATCTTAGAAAACATCAAGCAGGCTGTGAGATTTACAATATGTCTGGATGGTTAGGAAGCCGAAGGCTGCTTTATCATTAAACAGTGCCTCTGTTTTTTGCTGCTTCTATGTCTGTAAATAAACAATGTTAGAGGAGCACAGTAAGTCTCCAGTGCTATCTGTTCTTCAATAAACAAAATCTCCAAAACAGAAGTAGCAGTCAAAAGACTGGGGCCATCCCGCAGACTCCTGATCTTCTGCAAGGCTGCAGAAGACCATCTAGAGAAATGTTCACATTACTGGCCCAGGCGGGGCTGCTACATTTCAACAGGTTTTGTTTTGCTTTCATTTGCTTTTGGGGTGGGGCTCCTGGGTGGAGACAGGAGAACGGGAGGGCTGTGGAAGATCTTCAGTCCCACTTTTAAAAATCACACCAAAAGGCAAAGACGTCAACAGAGTTGGAAGGGACCTTTGAGGTCTTTTAGTCCAACCCCCTGGTATAGCAAGAGACCCTATACCAGTGATGGCAAACCTTTTCGGCACTGAGTGCCCAAACCAGAACGTGCGTGCATGCATGTGCATGTGCCTTTGTGCATGCGCCAGAGCAACCAAAAACTGAAGACCAGTTAGCCAGCGCACACATGCCTCTTTTTTGACTATTTTTGGCCATTTTTCAGGCCATTTTTTGGATCATTTTCAGGCTGTTTTGGTGCCATTTTCAGGCCTTTTTCCAATGTTCCAGCGCCCTCGAAGACCAACTGGCTGGCGCATATGGGCACACTGGAAACCAGAAGAGTAACTGGCGACGGTGTGCATTCCCACAGAGAGGGCTCTGCGCGCCACCTCTAGCACATGTGCCATAGGTTCGCCATCGCAGTCCTATACCATTTCAGACAAATGGTTGTCCAATATCTCCTTAAAAACCTCCTGCGATGGAGCACTCACAACTTTGGAAGGCAAGCAGTTCCACTGGTTAATTGTTCTCACTGTTAATGAATTTCTCCTTAGTTCTAAGTTGGTTCTCTCCTTGATTAGTTTCCATCCAATGTTTCTTGTTTTCCCTTCTGGTGCTTTGGAGAATAGGTTGATGCATCTTCTTTCTGGCTGCCGCTCAAATATTGGAACATTGCTATCAGGTCACTCCTGGTCCTTCTGTTCACCAGACTAGACATATTGAATTCCTGCAACCACTCTTTATGCCAGTATGTTTTAGCCTCCAGCCCTCTAATCATCTTTGTTTACTCTGCTCTGCACTCTTTCCAGATCTCCATATCTTTTTTATAATATGGGGACCAAAACGGGATGGGTGATGTGGTCTTATTACAGCTTTATAAAGAGGTACTAAGACCGCAAGACTTCATGCGGTCTTGATGCTGTCCTTCTATTAATGCAAAGTAGGATTGCATTGGGGGGTTTTTTGGCTGCTGCCACAGGCAAAATTCCAATTGTTCCCAGGTTCTCAATTTGTTCTCCTGGACAACTGAACGTAAATCTAGGAATGGCACCAAGTGTCTTGACTTTGTACAGCTGCTGGGCTGAGGGTAAGTCTTCTGTAAATGACAATCAGCTGATTAAAAAGTTCCATCTGTTATTTCATCCTTCCTGTTGCTCCTAAATGCGAAAACCTAAAAATTGCTGATGTTTCTGTATAGGCAGCAGCAAATATAGCTGAATAAACTTTTTTTTTTGAGTGAGGAAAAAACACTCACCAGTTCCAGTAACATTTTGCAAATGCACGCATCACTTCCACCGTTTTTGACATGAAAAAAATGGGGGTTGGGATAATCTTGAGCTTAAGAATTCAGAATCAGAATCAGAATAGCGCTGGAAGGGACCTTGAAGGTCTTCTAGTCCAGCCCTCTGTTCAAACAGGAGATCCTATACCCGTGATGGCGAACCTATGGCACGCGTGCCAGAGGTGACATGCAGCGCCCTCTCTGCTGGCACATGAGCTGTTGCTCCAGTTTAGGTCCGCCACGCATGTGCTCGAGCCGAGGTGGTGCAGTGGTTAAATGCAGCACTGCAATCTACTTCAGCTGACTGCAGTTCTGCAGTTCGGTTGTTCAAATCTCACCGGCTCAAGGTTGACTCAGCCTTCCATCCTTCCGAGGTGGGTAAAATGAGGACCCGGATTGTTGTTGGGGGCAATATGCTGACTCTGTAAACCGCTTAGAGAGGGCTGAAAGCCCTATGAAGCGGTATATAAGTCTAACTGCTATTGCTCCTCAATTCCATGTGGCTTCTTTCCTTGATTGAGTTTCCATCCATTGTTTCTTGTCCTGCCTTCTGGTGCCTTGGAAAATAAATTATGACAGCCTCTCAAATACTGGAATACTGCTATCATGTCCCCCCCCCCCATGCCCTTCTTTTTTCTACATTAGCCAAACCCAAATCCTCCAACCGTTCTTCATATGTTTTAGTTTCCAGGCCTTTAACCATCTTAGTTTCCCTTCTTTGCACTTTTTCCAAAGCCTCAACATCTTTTTTTGTAATGAGGTGATCAAAACTGGATGCAGTATTCCAGGTGTTGGCTTACCAAAGCTTGATAAAGTGGTACTAATACTGCATATGATTTTGAGTCTTCCTTTTTGTCTATGAGTAAAAATTTTCAGATATGCCGAGTGACTTGGTTCCACCACGAAACCGCGGACGACAAAATCGCGCTCGACGAAAGCGCGTACGTGACGTCATCACAGCGCGACGAAAACATCGCGCTGTGATCGATAAATGTAAAAATAAAGCGAAAACCTTACCCTAACCCCCACAAACCCTAACCCTAACCCTAACCCCCAAACCCTAACCTTAACCCTAACCCTAACCCCCCCAAACCTAACCCTAAACCTAACCCTAAACCTAACCCTTAACCTAACCCTAAATCTAACCCTAAACCTAACCCTTAACCTAACGCTAAACCTAACGCTAACCCTTAACCTAACGCTAAACATAACCCTAACGCTCTAAACCTAACCCTAACCCTAACCCTTAACCTAACCCTAACCCTAAACCTAACCCTTACCTTTATGTGAATCGGCTTGCTTTAATTTTATTTTTATTTCAATTTTTAATTTTTTTCGTCGCGCTGTGATGACGTCAAATGTGTGCTTTCGTCGAGCGCGCTTTTGTGGACCGCGGTTTTGACGGGTCACGGAGTGACTTCAGTCATGTGAACAGAAAGTATTTCTCAAGGTTGGGAACTGCATGTGCAACTTCTAGTGTTTTTGTGCAGTGACAACTTGTGCTTCTTTCCAGAGTATTGTATACTACTGCAAATGATTGAGAATGGAAGGATAGGAAGGTAGCAAATAAATTCAACAGGCTTCAAACAAATTTCATTTTGAACCAATCGTGACTTAACAATGATTCAAGATTCAATCTTTAGGGACGTTTTCAATTGCTCAACAATTTTTTAAGAAATATAGTTAAGAAAAAGTCCGTACGAAATTATAGATAGTTCTTGACTTACAACCTTTCCTTTAGTTACTCTTTGAAGTTACAACAGCACTGAAAAAAGTGAGCGATGACAATTTTTCATACTTAATGACTTTTGCAGCATCCTCATGGTCACATGAACAAAATTTGAATGCTTGGCAACTGAGTCACATTTATGACGGTTGCCGTATCCTGGGGTCAGGTGATCTCACCTTTTGTGAGTTTCTGGCAAGAAAAGTCAATGAGGAAGCCAGTTTCACTTAACAACTGTGGCAAGGAAGGTCAGAAAATGGAACAAAATTCATTTAACAAAGGTTCACATTTGTGGATTGCATTAAACTACAGTTTGTAAACTAAGGTTTGCTTTTTGGCAAGTACCTCAATAAATCATAGTGACCAGGGGTGAGTTCCTGCCAGTTCTAACCTCTGCTATAGAAGAGGTTTCACAAATCTACAGTGCCGTTTAGCACCAGTTCCAGCTCCCTCCCCCCGCCCATCCACACATCATCAAGATGAAGAGTGAGAGGAGGAATTCTGGGAGTTGAAGTCCACAAGTCTTAAAGCTATCAAGTTTGAACACCCCTGGGGTTTTTTTTCTAAAGGGTTAGGGGTGCAAGGATCTTGTAACTTGACAGCTTTAAGATTTGCGTGCTTCAAATGCCAGAGTTCCTGAGCCAACATTTTGGTTGCTAAGCAAGAGCGTTGTTAAGTGAGTTTCACCACATTTTACAAGTTGGCCATGCCCACCCAGCCACATGGCTGGCAAGCTACTCCCACTCGGTCACAAGGCTGGCAAGCCACTCCCACAAACCAGGCCACACCTACAGAAGAGGTTCTAAAAAATTTTGAAACCCACCACTGATGGTGACTTCACTTTCAGGCCAAACCAAAGTAACTAAAGGATGATTTTAACTCTATTAACTTAACCAATTTAACCAGATTAGTTAAAAGCCTTGTCACTTTTGAACAATGTATTAAGCTTGGCTGGTCTTAATTTGGGTTAGATTCTGAAAAAGGAACCCTTAGCATCCCTCTGGTCCAGTGGTGGGTTCCGGATCAGGCGCCGTACGCTCCGTGCTGAAAGCCCCGATTGGCTCAAATAGAGGCAAGGAGGGCGGGCGGGTGGGCGGGCCCTCCAGAGCACCGTACCGGAAAGGTACCTGTGCTCCCAGCAGGCACCGGTACGCCCATACCGGAGCGTATTGGTTGTATCCCACCACTGCTCTGGTGATCTGATCAAAATTCAGATGCTTAACAACTGACTCATATTTATGACGGTTGCAGTGTCCCAAGTTCATGTGATCCCCTTTTGCTGAGAAGCAAAGTTAATGGAGACCCCTGATTCACTTAACAGCAACATGTTACTATCTTAATAACCGTCACGATTCACTTAACAACTGTGACAAGAAAGGTTGTAAAATGGGGGCAAAACTCACTTAACAGCTGCCTTGCTTAGCAACAGAAATTGTGGGCTCAATTGTGATTGCGAAGTCGAGAACTACCTATACATATGTTGAGAGCCATTGGGATATAGTAGTTAAGGTGTTGTATTAGGGAGAAATACACCCCCATGTTGGTGTTGACCTTTAGCCACAAATGTTTATCAGGTGGTATGACTCTAATCTCTCTCTCTCTCACTCTCTCTTTCTCTTTTGCCAACCTGTCTCACGGGATTGTTGTCGAGATAAATTGTCGAGATAAAGATATATGCTGCCTTGATTTCACCTGAAGGAAAAGCAGGTTATAAACCTCGCAAATAAAAACAAATCAAATGAACATGTTCACCAAAAATAATATACAAGAATGCATTAATGTTAGAGGGCTTTCTTTGGAAAGTATTACCTCGGGAAAATTATCTATATCTGTAAAAGAATTCTTTGAGAAAATGTATGGGAAAACCCACACACATTTCAAGGAAATCAAAACTGAGCATCCAAACTCAAATCTACAGACTTGAAAAAAAATGAGAAGGGGGAAAAAAAGGACACGCATGAGAAGCTGACCCAATCTTTAGTGGGTCAAGACAATTGGAACTGATGGGAACACCCTTTGTAGGAGAATTACAGTCCCCACGGAGACACCGCCGAAGAGAGCTGGGAAGTTCTCATGTCTTATTTTAGAAAACAAAATGTACTTGGGGGGAAGCATAATTGTAGGGCTGACTTAGAACTGGCTGGGCTTGAGAAAGTCTGGGAGAGGTAGATGGAGAATGATCCTTATTTGTTTCAGAGAAGTAAAGCAAGGATAGCAATCTGAAATGATCTTTGCCAACCAGCTATTTATTTACTACTACTACTACTACTACTTCTTCTTCTTCTTTCTTCTTCTTCTTCTTCTTCTTCTTCTTCTTCTTCTTCTTCTTCTTCTTCTTCTTCTTCTTCTTCTTCTTCCTTCTTCCTTCTTCCTTCTTCCTTCTTCTCTTCCTTTTCTTCTTCATCTACTCCTTCCTCCTCCCCCTTCCCCTCCTCCTCCTTCTTCTTCATCTACTCCCTCTTCCTCCCTTCCCCTTCCCTTTCCTCCTCCTCCTCCTCCTCTTCTTCTTTTTCTTCTTCATCTACTCATTCTTTCTTCTTCTTCTTCTTCTCCTCCCCCTCTCCTTCTCCTTCTTCTTCTTCTTCTTTCTCCTCCTCCTCCTCCTCCTCTTCTTTTCTTCTTCTTCTTCATCTATTCCCTCCTCCTCCTCCCTTCTCCTTCCCCTTCCCTTTCCTCTTCCTCTTCTTCTTCTTTGTCTTCTTCCCTTTTTTTAAGCAACCAATACACCCTAGAGAACCATCCATAGTGAATCTGTGCAGAGGAGATGCTTGTAAATACAAAGAGGAAATGTAATTTAAAGAGCAGTCTGGATGGATCGTCAATTATTCTAGAACAAAGTAAAAAGGGCCAGTGGATTTCACATCACTATCATTATCTCATGTGCAATTTTGTCCCCACCAGTGATGCCCCAATTGCTTGATTGTGTACCATCAAGTTAACCAATTGCCATTGTGTAACTGAGGACTCTCTAATCAGGTACTCCTCGACTTACAGCAGTTCATTTAGTGATCCTTTGAAGTTACAATGCATGACTATTTTTCACACTAACCACCATTGCAGCATCCAAATAGCCACATGATTAAAATTCAGACGCTTGGCAACTGGCTGATATTTATGATGATTGCAGTATCTCCCGAGGTTGTGTGATCAGGGGTGGGCTTCAGAAATTGCAGCAACAGGTCCGCTGCCCTATTGCTGTGTGGGCGTGGCCAAGGTGGGTGGGGCCTAATTGGCCTCCTGCACCATGATGGAGGCTTTTCTTGAGCCTCTGGGAGGGTGAAAACTGCTTCCTCCGGACTCCGGAGACTCTCCGGAGGCTGTAAACAGGTACAGTGGTGGTTTCCAAGCGGTATGCCCCGATACAGGCGTACCAGAGGCTGCTGGGAGCAGCAGCCACCATACTGGAATGATGCTTTGAAGGGCCCGCCTGCCCGCCCTCGTTCCTTACCTATATTTAAACCAACCGGACCATTTGTGCACGCGTACACAGCATATGGCACCTGTGCGACACTCTGTTGAGCAGCTGGAGCGTCATGGGGCGGTAGGTGTGCAGGTGCGCGCAGCGCGCATGCCCGTGGTGGACGCCCAGCCTCATCGCAGCATACCATTTGCGACGGGATCCGGAACCCACCACTGCTCTGTCGTCCCCCCCCGAGCGTCCGTGCGGGCCCTGCGTTTACCTGGCATGATGAACGAGACACGTGGAGATTTCTGGGAGGGGCATGATGGGCATGGCCAGCCACGGGTGGGTTTGGGGGGGTTCGCTGAACTGGGCAGAATTCTAGTATAGGATCACCTGAATCCATGCAAACCCCCAGCAGTCCTCCCTGCATGGACCCCCCCTTTTGAGACCTTCTGACAAGCAGAACTCATGGGGAAGCAGCCAGGTTACTAACTTCAAAACTGGAGTGATTCACTTAACAGCTGTGCAAGGAAGGTCCTAAAATGGGACAAAACCCATTAACAACTGTCTCACTTACCCACAGAAATATTGGGCCCAATTACCAAAGGATCAGGTGTCTGCAAGGAATATAAATTCTTCCATTCTCCACTATCCTGTCGGCTCTGAAGAAGCTTCTTGGATGAGAAGCGAAACCTCTTCAAAAGAAAAAAGAAAGTCCAGTTGCCTCCTGAAAGAGCACCTTTGGGACAACCATGACCTGGATGACTGAGAATCTCTACAGGCCATTGGGCCCAGGGCCGGATTTTCCTATAGGCTAACTAGGCTTCAGCCTAGGGCCTCAAGATCAAGAGGGGCCTACATTCAAATTGTTAGCAAAATTAAAATTACACTATTCCAAAAACAGTGAACACTAAAACACTGAACCGAAAATAAGGAGAAATTCTACGCATATGACTAATAAACAAACATAAAAATGTATTGGTTAAGAACATTCCAGCGCCGCAGCAGTTGGGGAGCCCGCCCACGTTCCCGGCACCGGCGGTCGGGCGAGAGGCGCAGCCGCTCCCAGTAGCCGCCCCGTCGACGCGGAGCCCACCAGCGGCCAGGCAGGTGAGGGCGAGGGGGCCGAGCCGGGCAGCTGAGTGCAGCAGGGGAGGCGGCTGGCCTCGCTGCCTTTGCCGCAGAGCAGAGCCGCCCTCCGTCGGGAGGCCAGCTATATATATTGATATATATTGATATATATCACAGTAATGATGTATTTTATTGTCTCTCATGTAATTTACAAACTTAAAAATGGGAGGTGAAAGGGCCTCATAAGTGGAATAGGCTAGGGCCTCTTTTCATCTAAATCTGGCCCTGGTTGGACCCAATTATGATTGTGAGTCCAGAACTACCTGTATACGGCCTTTGCTGGAAAAGAAAACAAGAATCCAAAATGGTACTTTGTGAAAATGAATACACAACTTGCCTTTGGTTTCAGAATACGCGGTTGGGTTTCGGTAGGGGGGGGGGAAGCTTTTATAGCGAGAATAAAATGAAGTGTCTGTTGTAATGCAGAGACTGACAAGCAGCAAATGCAACACCCCCTCCTTTCCTTTTGTAGCGTAGACCGTGATGTAGACAGCTCTGCATAGAATGGAATCTGGGCTTTGAACCAAACTGAATGGGCATGAGGTCAAGCTGCAGCCGGAGACAAATATAGCAGTGACTGGATGCTATTATGTACTCCTTTAATTAGTTTTTCTTTTTTTTTCTGTAGAAACCAATGTACTAATTTCCACCTTCCACAAATAAACGGGGAAGGAAAAGCTGGTCTTTTAATTTTAGACGTGAAGAACGAACTTGAGTTGCAGCCCAGCTGCAAATGTGAGTAGGTGGGTTCCGGCAGGCACTACTGCTGCTTTGCTCGTGTCATCCAGGGAACCAGTTCGGGGGCGTGGCAGGCCTGGGTCGCTGCCAGTTCCAGCGACCCAGGCCGCCAAACCACTACTGGTTCGGCTGAACTGGCCCGAACCGGTAGGACCATTACTGGTTTGGCGGGTAACTTCAGTCCTGGGGTTCTAGGATGGATGTGACAGTGAAGGAAGTTAGCACCCACCCCTCCCTTTCCTAGAAAAATGAATTATTTTAGGAAATATTAAAAAGGTAGAATATTATATTTCCCTGATTGAGAAATGGGGAACCATGTTTTTAGGCAGGAAACAGAATATAATCACTCCCCCCCCTTTGTCAATGGGCCATTAAGGTCTGAGCCAGTCTAATTTACATAACACAGACCTACCACCTTCAGGCAGAGCCATTTCTTTGCCCTTCATTGCACCACCCACCAAGTTTCAACCAAACTTAGCACACAGACAATCTACAAAGCTAGCTTTGACCTCTGACAGCAACCAATCAGGATGCTCTTCCTGTGCCCCGGGAAGTTCAAAGCCCAGACTGGGCATAAAACCCAGGGATCTCAGCATCTCTTCCCTTTTCACCCAGGAGCTCCAAGGCATATGATCCTATCCACCATTAAACCATCTTTCCAAACAGCCTCCATGTTTCCAGTATCTTTTTCCCCGCATGGAACTGAACCCAGAAGGACATTTCTTCCAACAACAGCCTTTGGTAGTCCTCGACTTGCAATCACAAGTGGTGGTTGATAAATGAGCCACTACTGATTTTATGACTCTTTTATGACTCTTTCTCAGTGAATCACTCAGGACTGTTTGTAAGTCACTGTTTTTCCACAGCCATTGAAACTTTGAAGAGTGGCGAAATCAATGGTTGTATGTCGAGGACTAGAGCCGAGGTGGCGCAGTGGTTAAATGCAGCACTGCAGGCAACTTCAGTTGACTGCAGTTCTGCAGTTTGGCTGTTCAAATCTCACCGGCTCAGGGTTGACTCAGCCTTCCATCCTTCCGAGGTGGGTGAAATGAGGACCCGGATTGTTGTTGGGGGCAATATGCTGAATCTGTAAACCGCTTAGAGAGGGCTGAAAGCCCTATGAAGTGGTATATAAGTCTAACTGCTATTGCTATTGCTAGCTGTATGTGAAGCTCAAATCCTAAGGAAAGCCTGCCAGATTTTAGGCTGCAAGACTACATACAACTACTAGATGGCAGTCAAGAGATACACAAGTACTTTGTTTCCATCTAATGGTCATTTAGGCTTTTGCAGGTTAGCTCTAACAATAACAAAAGTAACAGAAAAAGAGATTGAAGGGACTTTGGAGCAGGGGTGGGATTCAGCCAGTTCGCTCCCTTTCAGGTGAACCCGATGTTAATTTTACACCCAGTTTGGCGAACTGGTAGTTGCAAGAACTGGCTGGCCCCTCCCACCCCATCCTGCCCAGGAGTCTCCACGCAGCCTGTTCATCGTGCCGGGCCCACACGGAGTATCTGGGAGGACGAAAAACAGGCCTACCAGAAGTTCCAGAAGTCTGGGAAGAGGCCTGTTACTGGCTTCCAGAGGGCCTCCAAAACCAGTGGAAGCCTCCTGAGCCTGTGGAGGGTGAAAAATGACCCTACCGGAAGTCCAAAAACAGGCCTGTTTCTGGCCTCCGGGGGGGGGGGGGCTCTGGAGCCCAGGGGAGGCTGTTTTCCCTCCTGGAGGCTCGAGGAAAGCCTCCGAAGCCTGGGGAGGGCGTTGTGGTGCAGGAGGCTGAGTAGGCCATGCCCACCAAGGCAACTCCCACCCAGCCACTGGGCAGAGAACCAGTTGCTAACATTTTTCAATCCCACCTCTGCCTTGGAGGTCTTCTAGTCTAACCCCCTGCTCAAGCAGGAAACCTGATACTATTTCAGACAAATGGTTGTCCAATCTCTTCTTTAAAGCTTTTAGTATTGGAGCATCCACAATTTCTCTACTTGAATAGTTAAGAAACAGCATGCTATTGACCAGAAATCAGGGTAACTAAATGGGAGAGTTGTATTTTTGAAAGAAATGGGACCTTTTGTCTCCATGGGGCAATCAGATTTTCCTCACCCAAAGGTTGGTTCGCACCCAGGATGCATTGACTGGCTCTGGTCCCAGTTTAATAAGCATTTTTGAGTTGAAATATTCATTATTTCAATTTGAATCCTCACGTTTTGAAATGTCAGAACGTTTTAATTTAAGATACTGTTCCAAATTGTCAAATCAAGTTGGGTTTTTTTAAAAAAGCAAATTGGTTCACAGACATGGTAAGAATTCTCCTTCTTTCAAACTGAATAAATTCTATTTGTCATTTCAATTAATCTTTCTGATTTGACTTGGAAAGCTAGTTTGTTTTGGAGTTTCGATGGAATTCATCCTTACATGAAATATCACTGTAATCCTGGGACACATGTTGTACTGAATCCTAAGCAAAGGGAGGGAAAGTCCTGATACATTACATGATGCCACCATGACGACGCGAGTTTGACATCCCTGTGGTAGAGAGGAGTTCCCTGTGGATGGGCTCCAGCAAGAGTCCGAAAACTATGAAAGACTAAAACTCTGATCTCCGTGACTGACCCAGATTGGATCCTGCAACATTTATCCTGGGACTTGCATATTTGCCTTCATTCGTGAGTAAAAAGTACATCTAGACATTAACACCCCTGCTGGTCTTGTACTCACTGTTTTGCAATGTGTGTTAGATGAATAAATAAACAGATTTCTACTACTTGGTCCTAGCAAAGAAAATAGACCTTCCATGGGGAATCTCCATATTCTCTGTTTCAGATATTTTCTCTCTCTATCGCCCTCGCTCTCAAATAGATTTAGAAACGATCTGGTAATCCTGTCCCCCGACTCTTCCCCCTCCCCACTGCCCTCAATGTGACTGCCAGCATAGAAGTCAACAGGATGATGAAAAATTAATGCTTCTGGTTTGGAAAATGTGAACCGGAATCTTGGCTACGTACGCGCAGAAATGTCTCTTATTATTTCTCCGGCAAATCTAGACATTAGCTGGGAGAAATACTGTTTTCATTAGGACAAGCATTATTTTTGTTGTAAGTAAGTAGGTAAGTAAGTTGTTGTAATAATAACATTCATCCTCAGCCCTGTAAATTAAAAAGCGGCTTCCACGCAATATGTTAAGCATCCTTATTTACGGGATTTTTGTGACTGTAAGGGCTCAGGCCTGTTGGCTCAATAGACTGACCCATTAAATTGGGCTTAGTCAGTAACTTATAAATGCAACTTTGCAGTGTATGTTTTATTTTGTTTTTAATAGCAGGGGTGCAGAATATAAGGCTCCCTCGGACCCCAAGGCATTCTTCAAAGAAGATTACTGTAAAGGCTGAGCTGGCTGGTGTTTTCGTTTTGCAGCTTGTGTCTTACCTCTTTTATAACCTAGATTGTAATTTTTCATGTGAAAATTAGGAGCCCAGGGCACGTGGTGTCTAAAAGGAAATGGTTAATAAAACAACAACAAGATGGATCCATGAAGATGTAAACAAAAGATCCACCACGGTTAAAGCAGAGAAAGTAAGGGTGGGGAATGAAGAGTAGGAGAGAGTGTGAGAAAGAGGAGAAGGGAGGAGTAGAGGAGAAAGAGAGGGGAAGAAGAAAGAAGGAAGGAAGGAGAGGAGGAAGGCAAGAAAGTGGCCCAAACTGTATTGTGTGTTTGTGTGTGTAAAAATGAGTATAGAGACTATGATGAATAGACAAATGTCAAATAGCAATTATAAGAACGTATATTTATGAATGAATTTGAAAGGAGAAAAATAAAAAACAAGATCCACCCAAGCACACAAGTGGGCGGGGCTTTGGTCACAACATGAGACACACCCAAAATGCGGTCACCTGACCATAGGGAGCAGGGTAGACGTTGAACATTCAAATCCAGGTCATAAATAGTTTGGGGAATGTCTTTTATTGTTCTGACCTACTTCCCCAGCAGCACAAAGCCAGTCCTCGTCCTGATAAACCCCTTTTATTTAATTTACAGTGAATTCCTCTCCAGCAAAGTCTTTCCTCTCCCACAGTCTTTCAAGATAGTTCACAATTATCAATCTTTATCAGGCTTGGAGAATGGCCAGGCCGATGTCTTTTAGACACCGCAATACTTGAGAAGAATGCAGGAATGAACTAATTGTCTCCTGCAAACTCCCCTCCCCTTTTGCTCCTCTTTATTCTCTATGGGAGGGGCCATTCACCGTCCACCTGTGGCCTGACTCCCAAGTTGACCCTCATTCCTTAGCTGTTGTCTTCTCCTGGCAACTCTGTGCATTCACACACTGGGAACAGGCTCCAGCTGTTCTTCTGCCTCACTGATGTCTGACTCCGAAGGCAGCTGATAACTGTCAGACAGCCCTGGCCCCAACTCTGCCTCTGACGCAGAGTCCTCGTCAGAGCCTTCCCCAGACTCCAGGACTGGCCCATGTTCCTCCTCAACCTCCCCACTGTCCGAATCAAAGTTGTAACTTTGAATGTTCACTAAGTGACCGGTCATAAGTCAAAGGTTACCTGTAGTCCTTGACTTAACAAGTTTATTTAGCGCCCATTAAAGTTATGGTGGCACTGAAAAAAAGTGACTTATGAACATTTGTACACTTATGATTGTTGCAGCATCCCAATGGTCATACGACCAAGATTCAGGTGCTTGGCAATGACTCATATTTATGACGGTGTTCTGGGATCATGTGATCCCCTTTTGGGACCTTCTGACAAGCGAAGTCAATGGGGAAGCCAGATTCACTTAACACCAGTGCTATTAACTTAACAATTGCAGTGATTCACTTAATAACTGTGGCAAGAAAGGTCATAAAACAAGGCAAAACTCAGTTAACTGTCTCCCTTTGCAAAATAAATTTGGGGCTCTATTGTGGTCCTAATCAAGGACTATGTATACCTGCATAATAGGGAGATGGAGAGAGAAGTTAGAAGAAAAGGTATAGGAGATGACCAGGCTGAGCTTGAAGGAGGGGTCAAACGCATCATAAGTCTTGAATCCTTTCAAACTCACAGGGGAGCTAAGTCATCTCTACCCACACTGACACCAAACAGAATCAGTTCAATTGGAGTAAGACAAAAACCTTCGGCTACGCCACGCCTGTGAGTTCATCAAAGCCTAGCGCTCCACATCAATTCCATCAACAGACACATGGATCTACAGCCAGCCTTCGAACCCCTCAAAATCCAAATCAACCAGGTACCGCGCTGACCCTCAACTAACTCATGCAATCCCCCACGCACACACACACCAGCAGTTCACCTCCCAATAACCCTGACCTGAAGTAATCACAAGACCCATCACAAGATTCACAGCTGACTCATCAGAAGACTTGCCACAAGACACACCCACACCTGGAGCCCTTATAAACTGAACAGACTCTGTTGTGGGCTGCCAGCGGCCAGCAGAGCTGGTGGCAGACTTAGACAGTGAGAAGGATGGGGAGAAAGATGGGCCAGTCCTGGAGTCTGGGGAAGGCTCTGATGAAGGCTCTGCATCGGAGGCAGAGTGGGGGCCAGGGCTGTCTGACAGTTATCAGCTGCCTTCGGAGTCGGAGATCAGTGGGGCAGAAGAACAACTGGAGCCTGTTCCTATGTGCAGAGCTGCCAAGAGAAAGGAGCAGTTAAGGAACAAGGGCTGACTCGGGAGTAAAGGCACAGGGTGGAGGGTGAATGGCCCCTCCATAGGGAATAAAGAGGAGTGAAGGGGGAGTGGAGTTTGCAGGAGACAATTAGTTCGCTTAATTAGTGTGAAGATTTGTTCGTGACTCTCAGAGGCTCCTTGCCAAGTATTTTCTTGTCCAGCGTTGCATTTGGAAGATATCGGCCTGGCAGCTCTCCAAGTCTGATAAGGTCTGTGGTTGTAAATTCACCCACGAAAGACTGTTTGCCGGGACTTTGTTGGATGTGAATGAGAGGAATTCACATTAGCTTAATAAAAAGGGGTTTTGTCGGGACAAGGAGTCTGCTTCGTGATTTTGTGAAGCCCAGGTCAGAACAGGCACTGACATCCCTAATCTCCAGTGAAGATGTTACCTAGCCTGGTAACAGAACGTTCTGAAATCAACTCACGAGCTCGGACAACGAATCTTTACCCTCCGAACTAAGTCAGTCCAGCTTAAATTCCATTGACTCTTATCTACCGCCAATTTGCTTTTGATCGTTAGTAGTTCAGATTCTTGCTTAAGCCTGCAATAAACCTTTATATTCATTTGAACTGCCTGGATTTCCTGATATCCGGGGCTTGACAATAGGCTTTCTGTTGTTTCATGACTTAAATACATCCAACATAATGGCAGTATTGGTTTCATTTCTTCCTCCAAGTATAGTGTTTGCTGTAAAGTCCCATCCATTTTTAATTATTGCATCAAACCCACTACTACAGACTGTGTCACACATCCATCAACCTGTTGAGGATTTAGAGTAACCAAATAATGGAAGGGACCTTGGAAGTCTTCTAGTCCAACCCACCCAGTCGCCTGCTCGGACAGGCGATTTTGGAGTAGAAGAAAGTGGTGAGATTCAATTTTTTTTACTACCAGTTTTTTGGGTCTGGCTTGGTGGGCGTGGCTTGGTGGATGTGGCAGGGGAAGGTCACTGCAAAATCCCCATTCCCTCCCAATCAGCTGGGACTCGGGAGGCAGAGAATAGATGGGGGCGGGGCCAGTCAATGGTAGCATTTACCGGTTCTCCTAACTACTCAAAATTTCCACCACCGGTTCTCCAAAACTGGTCAGAACCCGCTGAATACCACCTCTGCTAGAAGGCCCCCAAGGTCCCTTCCAACACTGTTATTCTATGTTCTATACAGTCCACAGTCCAGGAGTATCAAACTCGATTTCATTGAGGGCCACATCAGGGTTGTGTTTGACTTCAGGAGGGCTGGGAGGCGTGGCCAGGGTGGGTGTGGCTTGACATCACTCATGTCAGGGGCACCTATGATAGGCTGAGCACTCTGCCAGCAAAAACTGGCTCCCAAGTTCCGTTTTTGCTGGGATGGCCTCCTGCAACCCTCTGCTAGCGAAAATAGAGCTCGGGAGTGCCGCTTATGGCCCTACTGATCTACAGGCACTACAGGCCAGACCTTTGCTGTTTCCAGGATGACCCTGCGGGCCCAGATCTAAGCACCCACGGGCCCCCACTCTCAGGTCACCACTACCAGTTCACCTGAACCGATCCGAACCGGCTGAACGCCATCACTGATTCTGCCCCCTCTGAAGAGGGAAAATATTCTCAATTGCACTAAAACCATTTTTGAAAATTCATCTTTCTATTCTAGAATGTTCTTCTTTCTTTCTGCCTCCCCCCCCACCCAAACCCGGTATGCATTACTCAGACTCAACAGATTATGGAATATTTGATGTGCAGCATGTTGGAAATTCAATATTGCTCATCCTTTTACACAAGGAGGAATTATTTTGTGATTAATAGCAAGCGCTCAACCAAGATATTTTTAGAAAATGCCTGACGATGATCCTGGTAGTTTCATTCCCAGCTTAAAGATCATGACTTCACCATCAGAAATAAGATTTGCTTGAGAAATGAAAACTAGAGCATCCATAGTGGGTGGATAATTCACACATATCTGGATTGGAGTTTTGTAATCAAAAGTCAATATACCAATTGCGTCAGTTTGGGTAACCAGCTGCAGAGAGAAAGCGTATGCAATAAGCCAGACCTTAAGAGTTCAAGTAGTTTATTATAAAATAGACTGTGTGCTCCATTTAAATGATGCCAGAAAGAGTTAAAAGAGAAGTAAGGAGGGAAGCAAAAACAGAAGGGACTCTTTACCACTCTGGTGGTAAAAGTGATGTAGGAAGAAGAGAGGTGGTGCTATCGTGTGGGTGACTGTAGAAGAGCAGGAAGAGCTGGTGGGCGGAGTTAAACACATCATTAGCTTAGAGTTGTTACGTTTCTATAAACAGTCGAAGTCCAATCCCTCTTGAATTCCGTTGACCTTTAAGGTAAAGGCAAAGGTTTCCCTCGCATACATGTGCTAGTTGTTCCCGACTCTAGGGGGCGGTGCTCATTTCCATTTCAAAGCTGAAGAGCCAGTGCTGTCCAAAGATGTCTCCATGGTCATTTGGCTGGCATGACTAAACGCCAAAGGCACACGGAACGCTGTTACCTTCCCACCAAAGGTGGTTCCTATTTTTTCTACTTGCATTTTTACATGCTTTCGAACTGCTAGGTTGGCAGAAGCTGGGACAAGTAACGGGAGCTCACTCCGTTACGTGGCACTAGGGATTTGAACCACTGAGCTGCCGACCTTTCTGATCGACAAGCTCAGCGTCTTAGCCACTGAGCCACCATGTCCCATTGACCTTTATCTCTGACGCCAATTTAACATTGAACTCAAATCTCCTCTTTTCTATCCGGGTGTCTTAACCACTAGGTCAGGAGTATCAAACTCGATTTCATTGAGGGCCACACCGGGGTTGTGTTTGACTTCGGGGGACCAGGTTGGGCATGGCCAGCTCGACGTCACTCATGTCGAGGTTCCTATAGTGGCCTGATTGCTCTGCCAGCGAAAACGATGCCTAAAGTCCATTTTCGGCTGCCTCCTGCAACCCTCTGCCAGCAAAAACAGAGCTTGGAAAGGCTGCCGGTGGCCCTCCCGAGCTCCGTTTTTGCTGGCAGAGGTCCTAGGGGCTGGTCCTTTGTTGTTTTCAGGGCAGCCCTGTGGACCAGATCTAAGTACCTTGCAGGCTGGATCCAGCCCCCGGGCCTTGAGTTTGACACCCCTGAACTAGATCAAACTGCCTGTAAATTCTTGAACCATGGGGGCGTGATAATAGATAGATAGAATCTATGTGGATTGGCAATCCCTGGGGTGCATAGATGCTCCCAGACAAAGCAGGAAAAGGAAGCCCCCCCCCATTAACTTCATAGATCAAGTTTTGACAGGCGACTAAACCTATTGCTCGAACTATCTGTTGAAACTCGCCTCCTTCTGTAGCCCCTGCCCTGCTGATAATTGGTGGGTATTTCCTCCCGCTGGCAGGGAAATCCACCAATCCCTGCCCCTTAACTTACCCTGCAGTAAGCCGTAATAACAGCACCACTCAGTGACCCTGTCAACAATTTCAATTAATTAGAAAGAGCCCATTTCGTTTGATCTGTTTTATGCTACCCCTCAGGCTGGCTGATGTCTGTCTGGTTGTGCCCTTAGAAAGGTATCCAATTCTGCTGTTCCTGCTCTGTTTTTTTTTTTCCATCTCTTCCTCCTCCTGACCTGAGGCTTATGGGAAAGATGATAGGAAGGAGCGGAAATAATGTGGATGGTTTTTTTTTTTTTTTTGATGGCCTGAAAGTCTGCAGTGGTCATCTGAATGGAGCTTGCATTAGTAGCTACAGCAGCAAATGGAGCCATTGAAGTCTTTCTTATTCAACTACGCCTTCTTAAGAAATCAGCCCACTGCCTAAGGGGTTATGTATACTGTAGACCCATTAAGCACGTAGTAGACGCATAGTAGGTCAGCTATAAATGCATTTGCTTTGTTGTTGTTGAGAGGCAGTCGGAGGGCGCAACCATGATGCTGGATTCTGTGCTTTTGTAAAGCTTGGCGGAGGGATTTTTTTAAAAAAGCTCCTCTAATATTACAAGATGTTGTAAAAATGGAGTATAATTATAGCCTCCCAGAGTTCTCAGCCTTTTGCCTCCGGCCAGGGTAATTAATAGAATACAACATTTCCTTGATAAGCCCAACAGGATAATATGAAAGCGTCTCTTTTCAGCTTTTGATTTCTACAAGAGAGACAGTTTAAACAAGGAAGAAAGAACAATTGTCTTTATATTTTATTAGGGTAAATTAGCAAAGAAACCCTTTTGTGCTGACAAGGAAGATCAAACTACTTAAAAGAGACATCTGTTACAGCCACCAAAGAGAGTATTTATTCATCAGGAATCTAGGAAGTTATAAAGGGGAAGAGATTTTAAAGACTGGTTCTGACCTCTACACCTCCAATATGGCCACTATATATCTCTTGAAATGTATGCATAGCTTTTATTATTGTTTGGAAGGCTACATGTTCATTTTTGTCTTCTCTTCTATTGGTATTATATCTATCTATCATCTATCTATCTATCTATCTATCTATCTATCTATCTATCTATCTATCTATCTATCTATCTATCTATCTATCTATCTATCTATCTATCTATCTATCTAGCCACCCAGCCACCCAGCCACCCAGCCACCCAGCCACCCATCCATCCATCCATCCATCCATCCATCCATCCATCCATCCATCCCTCCATCATCTATGTCAGGCACTGGTGGAATTCAAATTTTTTTACTACTGGTTTCTGTGGGTGTGGCTTGGTGGGTGTGCTTGGTGGGCGTGGCAGGGGAAGGGTACTGAAAAATCCCCATTCCCTCCCAAACAGCTGGGACTCGGGAGGCAGAGAATAGATGGGGGCGGGGTCAGTCAGAGGTGGTATTTACCAGTTCTCCGAACTACTCAAAATTTCGACTATCAGTTCTCCATAACTGGTCAGAACCTGCTGAATACCACCTCTGATGTCAGGGCTCCAAGCAATACGCCCACAGCAAATAGAACTCCAAGTAGGGTCCACAAAGAATAGGTTTATTGGATATATCATATTGGCACAGACTGGTGAAAACAGACTCTAAAGGTTCCCATGATTTTCATCTAATTAAAAGTAAAAGTTTTCCCCCTTTCCCAAACAATCAGTCACATGATCCAATCAAGCTGCTGTCCGGTTGCTTGGACACTCCTCCTCTCTTCAGCCACCTCTGGCAATGTCCTTGGTTCTCAGGAGTAACTATTTTGTTTTGGCTACACAACCCCAGCTATCTCTAGTCCCCCCTACCTATCCCTCAGTACCATAGTGGCAACATTGACACTTCCAAGATGACCTCAGTCAGGCCAGCTTCAGAGTTGACTATCTATCTATCTATCTATCTATCTATTTATCTATCTATCTATCTATCTATCTATCTATCTATCTATCTATCTATCTATCATCTATCTCATTGTCTGTCTGTCTCTCTCTCCCTCTCCCTCATAATCTCTCTCTCTCTTTCTCTCTCTCTCTCTCTCTCTCTCTCTCTCTCTCTCTATCTATCTATCTATCTATCTATCTATCATCTACCTACCTACCTACCTATCATCTATCCATCCATCCATCCATCCATCCATCCATCTGTCTATCAATCATCTATATCTATCTGTCTAACTGTCCATCTGTCTCTATATCTATGGACCACATTTTGGGCGTTCCGCAACCAGCCCTCATTCACACCCATTTGCAATGTCCTGCAGTCACATGCCTGCAATTTATGTTTCTGCTGGAAACCAGCCTCTACTTCTGTGGTATGGGGCAAAACCTGGCCCGCTGTGAACAATGGGTTCATTTAATGACCGTGGCATTCACTTAACGACTGTGGTATTTTCTTAACTGCTGCCATGTTTACTTAATGACTGCTACATAAAAAGGTCATAAAATCAGATTGGGCATGTGATGACCGGCTTTACAACTGTCACAACTTACACCCTTAATTGCCAGGCTCAATCCCAGTCGTAAATTGAAGATTAGGTAAAGGTTCCCCTCGCACATATGTGCTAGTCGTTCCCGACTCTAGGGGGCAGTGCTCATCTCCATTTCAAAGCCAAAGAGCCAGCGCTGTCCGAAGACGTCTGAAGGTGCACGGAACGCTGTTACCTTCCCACCAAAGGCGATTCCTATTTTTCTCCTTGCATTTTTACATGCTTTCGAACTGCCAGATTGGCAGAAGCTGGACAAGTAATGGGAGCTCACTACGTTACGCGGCGCTAAGGATTCGAACGCCAAACTGCCAACCTTTCTGATCGACAAGCTCAGCATCTTAGCCACTGAGCCACAGCATCCCCTTCAACTTGTTGAAGACTAGTTTTACAGAAAATAAAAATCAGTATACAACTTACTTTATGCAGCTGACAAAGGGCATAGCTTTTTTCTTCTTCTAAGAATTTCTTTGGGGGGAGGGGGATCTTAAACGCAGTGTCTCTTTTCTTGGAAGAAACATGGCACCCACTTACCCAGAAGCTCACAATCATATTTCCAAAGGAGTGTTTCTCAATACTGGCCACTTTAAGATGTGTGGATTTCAGTGCACAGCTTGCTAGATCATTTCCTGCTGGCTTTCCTAGAATTTGCTCACTGCCAGAGATGGGTTGACAGGATAAGAAGACCTCATATCTGTGCCATCCTTCTCCTTAGTTCTAGTTTTTATATAGTTTTTCAAATGTTAATTGGTTTTCTATTTATAAATTGATTTTCTATTTTTATACTGTGGAAGATGCCCAAAGTCGCCTTATTGAGGAGATGGGTGGCCTATCAATTTCATAAATGAATCAATGAATAAAAACTCCCAGAATTCCCCAGCTGGTCATGCCAGCTGGAGCATTCTGGGAGTTGAAGTCCATACAGCTTAAAGTCATCAAGATTTGAGAAACAGCAGTCTAGAGTCTTGCTCCTTTATAGGCCCTTCTCCAATTCAGCTTAAACAAACGTACCACATTGGTGTACAGGTAGTCCTCGACTTACGACCGCGATTGAGCCCACAATTTCTGTTTTTAAGTGAGACATTTGTTAAGTGAGTTTTACCCCATTTTACAACCTTCCTTTGACACAGTTGCTAAGTGAATCGCTGCAGTTGGTAAGTTAGTCACATGGTTGTGTAGGGAATCTGGCTTCCCCATGGATTTTGCTTGTCAAAAGGTTGCAAACGGGAATCCCATGACCTTGGGACACAACGGTCATAAATATGAACCAGTAACCAAGCATCTGAATTTTGATCACATGATCCTGTGGATCAGTGGTGGGCTTCAAATTTTTTTAGAACCTCTTCTGTAGGTGTGGCCTGCTTTGTGGGAGTGGCTTGCTGGCCATGTGACTCAGTGGGAGTGGCTTGCTGGCCATGTGACTGGGTGGGAGTGGCTAACTTGTAAAATGTGGTGAAACTCACTTAAGAACGCTTTTGCTTAGCAACCAAAATGTTGGCTCAGAAACTCTGGCATTTGAAGCACGCAAGGCTTAAATCTGTCAAGTTACAAGACCCTTGCACCCCTGACCCCTTAGAAAAAAAACCCCAGGGGTGTTCATACTTGACAGCTTTAAGACTTGTGGACTTCAACTCCCAGAATTCCTCCTCTCTCTCTTCATCTTGATGATGTGCGGACGGGCGGGGGGAGGGAGCTGGAACGGGTTCTAAACGGCACTGTAGATTTGTGAAACCTCTTCTATAGAAGAGGTTAGAACTGGCAGGAACCCACCCCTGCTGTGGATGCTACAAAGGTTGTAAGTGTGAAAAATGGTCTTCAATCACGTTTTGTCAAGGCTGTTGTAACTTTGAACTGTCACTAAATGAACTGTTGTAAGTCGAGGACTCACCTGTACTTTTAACAAAGCATTTTCTAAAGCCCAGGAACAAAATCTGCAATCTGTTGGAAAAAATGTCCTTCTGGGTTCAGTTCCAAGTGGGGAAAAAGACACTGGAAACATGGAGGCTGCTTGGAAAGATGGTTTAATGGTGGACAGGATCACATGGCTTGAGTTCCTGAGCAGAAAAGGGAAGAGATGCTGAGAGTCCCTGGGTTTTATGCCCTCTCCTGGGCTTTGAACTTCCTAGGGCACAGGAAGAGCATCCGGATTGGTTGCTGCAGAGGTCATAGCTAGCTTTGTGTGCTAAGTTTGGTTGAAACTTGGTGGGTGGTGCAATGAAGAGCAATGAGATGTGGTAGATCTTGGTTATGTAGAATAGGTTGGCTCACGCCTTAATGGCCCATTGACAAAGATACGGGGGCGCAGAATTTCTGCCTCTCTGAGTTTCTACTTTTCTTTTTAGGGGAAATATTCTGCCCTTTTAATATTTCCTAAAATATTTCATTTTCTAGCAGAGGGGTGGGTTTTAGCTTCCTACAGGGGAACAAAGGAACCAGTAAAAAGGAAATCAATCTAGAAAATCCATGAAGAAATGGCTGCGTAATTATGCTAATTCTTGATGGCTCCCTGCTTCTCCATGATCCCATATCATTTCTGACTCAAAATGAGGAAAGCACAACCGACAGTGTCATTTCCTGCTGTATCACTGGCTTTCCTGGAATGTGCTCAGTCAGCATAAGAAATCACACAAGATCAGAAGTAGATTGGAAAGAGCCCAGGTGTGCCGTTATAAGGCTTAAGCGGATGATCTGACGCAGGCAAAGAAAAAAGGGGGGAAAAGTGAATGGATGCTCAACTACAGGAAATACCAGAGAAAGGTTTGCCAGAATGAGGAGAAAAGCTGCAACGGCTGATCAAACGTAATTGGTTTGGGTTTTTTTTTAAAAAAATTTCTCTGAGTAAGCTGGGATCAAAGCCAATGAACCCTAAGCCTGGCTCAGAGATTTATTTGGCACTCAGTCCAAAGATTATTTCCAATTTAAGCCTTCCACTGTCAAGGCAGAGCACAGAACCTGCCAGGAATTGAAAGATAAAATGGAAAATTGGCACAGGAGGATGTCGAAATCTAGTATTCATCCCTCACCTTTTCCATAATAGCAATAGCGCTTAGGCTTATACACCACTTGTTCTGACTGAGGCTTCCCGAGAGCATGAAGCAAACTCCTTGTCTCGACAAAAAATGCTTTTTATTAATTTACAGTGAATTCTGCTCATTCATATCCAGGGAGGATTTCCAGTCACAGACCTTATCAGGCTTGGAGACCCGCCAAGCTGATATCTGCAAAACTTGGCAAGCAGCCTTGGAGAGTCAAGAAACAATTAAGCAAACTAATTGTCTCCTGCAAACTCCACTCCTCTTTCACTCCTCTTTATTCCCTATGGGAGGGGCCATTCACTGTCCACCTGTGGCCTTACTCCCAAGTTGACTCTTGTTCCTTAGCTGTTCCCTTCATCTGGCAACTCTGTGCATTCACATACTGGGAACAGGCTCCAGCTGTTCGTCTGCCTCACTGATGTCTGACTCTGAAGACAACTGATAACTGGCATTTGGCCCTGGCCCCCTCTCTGCCTCCGACACAGAGCCCTCATCAGAGCCTTCCACAGACTCCAGGACTGGCCCATGTTCCTCCCCAACCTCCTCACTATCCGAATCTGCTGCCAGCTCCCCTGGCTGCTGTCGGGCCACAACACCGCTTTACAGTGCTTTATAGCCCTCCTCAGGGAAGCCTCCGGAGGGCAAAAAATGGCTGAAAATAAAGGCCGAAATCAGCTGGACAGCACACGCATGCACGCTGGAGCTGACAGGGCAACGCCTTGTGTGCCCTAAGAAATGACTACGTGCCACCTGTGGCACGCTGCCATAGGTTGGCCCTCACAGCTTTAGACGATGGTTGTCCGGCCTGCTGCTCTTCCTTTTGTCTCCCAAGGTTATTCCCACATGCAATTACCCTATCAGGTGTCTACAAGGAGTATCAAAATATGCAAAACCATCAATCAAATCTCCAGATGTTTTATACGTACTGATGATCTCATGGTCCAATCCCTTCAGAACTCTTCTTATATTCTTAAATCTGTTGGCTATACCATTTCTATTCTGCCAAATTGTTCCTTTCATGGTTGCGAATCAGAGAGGGATCACCTGGTGTCCTACTTTCCATCTCTGTTCTGCTGCCATAATGCACATGAAAGGATTAAATCAGCAAATAATAAGCAAAAGAACCATCTTTGCTATTTTACCCCTAATACTATTTCTAATGTCCCAAGAAAACCCCATGCTTTTAGTTATAGAGATAGCTCGGTATATATAAATAATCAATAATCTGCCTTTTTACCCATTGTCTACTATTCATGATTCTTTTCTTCTCTGCCTGCTTTTAATCCCATTTTCTTTTTGCCAGTTAACTGTTTTTGAAGTTTGCCTTTTGTTTAATATCTAAACATTGAGCTATAATTTTTTTGCTGGCTGGACTGAGCAATGCGTGTAACA
This sequence comes from Thamnophis elegans, assembly GCF_009769535.1. Lineage (NCBI taxonomy): Eukaryota > Metazoa > Chordata > Lepidosauria > Squamata > Natricidae > Thamnophis > Thamnophis elegans. The sequence continues at coordinate 67,429,973 of NC_045548.1, forward strand.
ATCCTTCCAGCACAGTTTTTTAGTTGGCCTTAATTGTGGTGTTCCAGCAAGGTCAGACATGATATGTCTGGATAATGTTTTATCAGCTGAGAAACCTTCAGTTTTTGGCTCCGTAACTGTTGTCTGTCAGCCAGCGAGCATAATTCTTCTCCTTCTTCACTCATGTCTTTCACATGCTTGAATCTCCACCGCAGAAGACTCTCTCACATGTGTGTCTGCACAAGACTGCAGTTGAGTCTGGGATTTGCAAAGGTGTGCTTACGTTCCCTTGTTCGCTCTTCCTTTTCCCATGTTCCGAAGCAATTATGCAATTCTGTCCATGCAGTGCATCATTTTGGAAATACTAGAGAATGTTAGTCGGAACAGATAAGAGGAAATGTTTGACAGAGAATATCAAAGCCATATTTTTGCTGCCTCACATCTTGTAGGATAATTTTTGTTTATGTGACACCGAACGTCACATGCCCTTATTATGATATTTTCAGGCACAAATGATGCCTAAGGACATGAAGGAATCCATATAACCAGCTTAACAAACAACTGTGCTTTTAATTGATTTTTTTTAAACAAGGAAAATGTAGGTGTCTTTCTGTTTTCTGAACTGTATTGACAGGATACTAATTTACCCAAATTGTTCTTCCCAGAACTGTCACATGAACCTGGGACTTTGTTGTCATTTTATGTAAAAAAAAATTGTGTGTGTGTGAGGTACCATATTTTTCAGTGTATAAGATGCACCAGAGTATAAGACGCACCAAGATTTTGAAGAGGTAATTTTTTTTTAAAAAAAGTTTTTGCACTCTGTTTTTGCAATGTGCTCTACATGGGGCTACCCTTGAAGAGCATCCGGCGACTTCAGCTAGTCCAGAATGCAGCCGCGCGAGTGATTGTGGGCGCACCACGGTTCGCCCACATAACACCGATCCTCCGTGAGCTGCGCTGGCTACCTGTTGATCTCCGGGTGCACTTCAAGGTCCTACTTACCACTCATAAAGCGCTCCATGGTAGTGGATCTGGCTATTTGAGAGACCGCCTTCTGCCGATTACCTCCCTCCGTCCCATCAGATCGCATAGAGTAGGCCTCCTCCGAATTCCATCCGCCAGTCAGTGCCGACTGGCGACTACGCGGAGGAGAGCCTTCTCAGTTGCAGCTCCGACGCTATGGAACAATCTCCCCATGGAGATCCGCACCCTCACCACCGTCCAGGCCTTCCGCACAGCCCTCAAGATCTGGCTATCCCGTCAGGCCTGGGGATAAGATTTTACTTTCGCCCCTCCCGAATGTTGAATGAATGTTGTGTTTTTATTGCTAATTATTTGTTACTCACATTTTCTTTTGTGTTTTCGTCCTGCACTCCCTTCCCCTATTATTGTAAGCCGCCCTGAGTCCCCTCAGGGAAAAGGGCGGCCTATAAATGTTTAATTAAAAAAAAAAAAAACACTCTGCAGGCCTCCCAAATCCTCTGCATTCCTCATTTTTTGTGAAAAACGGGGCATGCAGAGAGTTTGACCCTAACCCTAACAATCATCTTGCTTTGTAATGGAAGCTCCAGTCCCAAATATGGTCATGAATCAAGGACTACCTGTACAATAATTAATTCTGGAAACCCTGGATACAGCTCTCTCTCTTTTTTTAACTGTACAGTATTTTATGAGCTCTGGTGGCACAGTGGTTAGAATGCAGTATTGCAGGCTGACTGCCTGCTGCCAGGAGTTCGATCTGAGTCAAGGTTGACTCAGCCCTCCATCCTTCCGAGGTCGTTAAAACGAGGACTCAGATTGTTGGGGATACAATATGCTGACTCTGTAAACCGCTGAGAGAGGCTATAAATAGGAGTGGTATTCAGCCGGTTCGCTCCGGTTCGGGCATAACCAATGTTAATTTTACATCTGGTCCACCAAACCAGTTGTTGCAAGGACTGACTAGCCCCACTCTCCTCTCCCTTCCCAGGAGTCTCCACGCAGCCCGTTCATCAAGCTACATAAGTGTGGGGCCCAGACAGAGGGTCTGGGATGGCGAAAAATGGGCCTCCTGGAAGTCTGGAAATGGATGGGCCCGTTTCTGGCCTCTGGAGCCCTGGGGAGACCATTTTTGTCCTCCCGGAGGCTCAAGAAGGACAAAAACCAGGCAGAGAAACGGTTACTAACATTTTTCAATCCCACTCCTGGCTATAAAGCACTAAGAAGCGGTATACAAGTCCAAGAGCTATTGCTATTGTTGTTGTTGTTGTTGTTTTTGAAAGGCCCAGACTGTAAGGGTTTAGCATCTGAGTTCATATGGTACTGCATCTAAACAGCAAAGCATAGATGGAGCACCAACCAATGTCTTGTGGAAATCGGGAGTTACCAGGTGCTTTTCCGCTGATTTAAATGCTGCTAGTCAGTGGTGGGATTCAGCCAGTTCGCACCTATTCAGGAGAACTGGTTGCTAACTTTCTAAGCAGTTCGGAGAACCAGTTGTTGGAAGAAATTTTATTTTGGTTTTTTCCACTTCACAAGGCTAATCATGTAAGGAAGGCAGGAAGGAAACATTCTGGTGTTGTTTCTGGACTAATTTTTATTGCCTTGCTTACAGAAACTGCCTCTCCTGTTAACCTTTGTTACATTGTAACAGCTAAAGCGAAGCACCCATCGACGTGAGTGACGTTGAGTTGGCCACGCCCACCCAGTCACATGACCACTGAGCCCCGCCTATCCAGCTGGTCATTAGGGCAGAGAACTGGTTGTTAAATTATTTGAATCCCACCACTGCTGCTGGTTCATACGAAAGTACTTTGGAGCAGGAGTGTCCACCCCGTATAATAAACACAGTCAGAACAATAGCTGTGATGATACAATCAACGCTCCACTTGTCTTTTAATGTGACTCAAAACAGACATAAGATTTGTCAGACCTTTGATGGCACCATCTCCGCTAGCTTGACTTTTCTTTACTGTACCTCTTGGACTCTCCGCTTTGAAGGCTGCAAAGAGGCAGAAGAGAATTCTGCAAGAAACCTAGGCTGTCTTTATCAAACTGAAACTTAGTTTGGTCACAGATGGCCTCTCTCACATTATAGGCTTGTGCCACGGATGCTCTTTTAAAATGGCTACGCCGGGGAGAAGTCCATCCAAAGGGACGCAACTGTTTAATCAGACGGTATTGCAATAAGCCGGGTCTACAGAAAGAGCATTTGCATATGAAAAACAATACATGGGCTTCATTAGCACTTTGGTGGTTTGGGCGGTCGTTGTACATTTTATGAGATTTTTTTTTAAATTGGAGTCTTCAAAACACTGGAATACAAAACAACCAGTACAACGAAAATATTAATAATAAAACTGGAGAAGATAAAAAAAAACCATGTAAAGACTTGCAAATAGAAATAGTACGACTTCGGCAAAAAACCCACCAATGGTGGCAATAAGCATCTCGGGGCCAATCAATGGAAGACCATAGGCATTGACAAATTCACCCTTAGTCAATTGCAAAAGGCAGCTTTACTCAGAACAGCTTACATAAGATAAGATAACCTTGATTGCCATTTTTTATTGTGAGCATGCTGGTCTACATTAAAAAAGGAAATTCTGTTGCCTGCTCTCAAAAGAAAGTATATATATCTACCCATACCAGGGGTGGGTTCCTGCCAGTTCTAACCTCTTCTATAGAAGAGGTTCCACAAATCTACAGTGCCTTTTAGAACTGGTTCCAACTCCCTCCGCCCACCCGTCTGCACATCATCAAGATGAAGAGCGAGAGGAGGAATTCTGGGAGTTGAAGTCCACAACTCTTAAAGCTGTCAAGTTTGAACACCACTGGGGCTTTTTTTCTAAAGGGTTAGGAGTGCAAGGGTCTTGTAACTTGACAGCTTTAAGCCTTGCGTGCTTCAAATGCCAGAGTTTCTGAGCCAACATTTTGGTTGCTAAGCAAGAGCATTGTTAAGTGAGTTTCACCACATTTTACAAGTTAGCCATGCCCACCAAGTCACATGGCCAGCAAGCCACTCCCACCCGGTCACATGGCCAGCAAGCCACTCCCACAAAGCAGGCCACACCTACAGAAGAGGTTCTAAAAAAAATTGAAACCCACCACTGACCCATACACATATATAAAACACATATACACATATTACACACACACAAACACATGTTAATCACTGTCCATTTTGAATACATAGCAGAAAGAAGAAACTTGAGAGTTCACAAGGTTGATGCTAGATGGAACAAAACTGTGAGTGAATCTGCATGTTCTACTTCGGATACCACGAAGCCTCCTCCCAGAAGGTAACAAGGAAAACAGGTCGTGAAGAGAATGTGTAGCGTCCCAGATAATCCTGCGGAAAGAAGGAAGTGAACTACCAATAATCTTTTTTGCCCTCCTCACCACTTTCTGCACCACCTTCCTGTCCAGGCAATAATGCAATATGACAGGATGCTCTTGATCGTCCCTCTATAGAAAGTGGTAAGGACAGAGGAAGTAAGAGGCATTCCTGCAAAGATATCTATAACACCATCAAACATCAACTTCTACCTATCCCAGGTTCCTAGAAAGGACTCGATAGGTGGATAAAAATGCCAAATCCAGTGTAAACATCTGGCTGACTGTGTGACAAACAGCCATAATAATAATAATAATAGGCAGAGCATCCTGTTCTCCCCCAGGAAGATTTCTGTAGGCACCTGGAATATCAGTTTATTAATCACAGGCTTCCACCCACATATAGGATAGAATTGCCAGTTGCAAAGTTTCAAAATTATCCTATTACTTTCTTGATGTGACAAAAAAGCAGCTAGTCATTTAGTTTAAGATGATTTTTTTAAAAAAATAAAATTGTAGAAAAGTTTATGTAAATTTTCCCAAACTGAAGTCAGTTGTGCCTTCAGATGCTAGCCTAAGCTGTTTTATTTTTCTGGCTATTTTATTTCATAAAATAATACAGGTAGTCCTTGTTTACTAACAGTAATGGTCTGGGAAGTCTGTCACTAAGCAACATGTCTGCGTCAATTTACAATGGCAGCTATGACAGTCCCAGTTGCTGTAGTTAAGCAAATCTTGCAAGGGGTGCGCTGCAGTGGCTCAATGACACTGAAGCACCAGCAGTTCGAGTCCTAGCATTGTGTGGTGGAATGAGCACCCATCACTTGCCTCAGCTTCTGCCCACCTAGCAGTTCAAAAGCATACTTCATGTGAGTAGATAAATAGGTACCACTTCAGTAGGAAAGTGAGATGGCACTTTGTGTGGACAGTCAGAATCCTGCCGGACCTTCTCAGTTGTGATGCCCCTTTGTTTGATGGAGAGGGAAAAGATCCTGGATGATACTGCAGGATGCCATTCATCTTTCCTTCTGGTATGGAGTTAGTCTGCCTCCTGTGGCACACCTTGGAAAGAGTGAGAGCTTGAACCAAACAGAGTAGCCAAAGTACTAATCTGAATTAGCACGGTAGTCTCCTGATTAATGTAACATCGCCATGTGCCAAATAAATAAATAATTGCAGCATTGTGTATTCACCTGATCACCATTTGCGACCTCTTGCTAGCTTCCCCATTGATTTTGCTTATTGGAAGCTGACACGAGTAATCATGTGATAGGGGACACTGCAACATTGCAATTGCACACCACATGCGGAGTAGCCCACATTGCAATCGTCTGACCATGGGGATGCTGCGATAACTCCAACCACGATAACCCATGGTAAGTGCCCCTTGTTCGGCACCATGATAACTTCAAACACTTACTGAACGAGTGGACGTTAAGCGAGGACTACCTGTATTATTTTAGTTATCGTCTTTTCCCACTGTTGCTCATTTTTGCAGAGCAACTTGGAAGCTCTGCTGAAGAATGATAAATAAACCTTTTGATGCAATGATCACACGTTCAGAGGCAAATACATACAAATAAATGCATTTGATTGACTAATTAGGTCCATCAATTGATTGTTGATGCCTATTGACCACACTGATAGAATTCTCTCCATGGTCATCTGTCTCCATCGTGGTCCTTCAGGACTTTCAATGGTGGATCCATTGCCCCATGACTGACTCCATCCATGCTGGTTGTCCTCTTCTTCTCTTTCCTGCCATCTTATCAGAAGGATAATTTCAGGTTGGTGATATGAGCCTTGAGTGAGAACTCTGGGTTGATTTATAGAATAGAATAGAACAGAACAGAACAGAATTCTTTATTGGCCAAGTGTGATTGGACACACAAGGAAATTGTCTTTGATGCATATTTCTCAGTGTACATAAAAGGAAAGATACATTAGTCAAGAATCATAAGGAACAACACTTAATGATAGTCATAGGGTACAAATATAAATCGTAAGGATACAAGCAACAAAGTTATAGCCATACAGCCATAAGTGGGAAGAGATGGGTGATAGGAACGATGAGAAGATTGATAGTAGTACAGACTTAATAAATTATTGACAGTGTTGTGGGAATTAGTTGTTAAGCAGAGTGATGGCATTTGGGGGGGAAACTCTCTTTGTGTCTAGTTGTTCTTGTGTGCAGTGCCCTATAGCATCATTTTGAGAGTAGAAGTTGAAACAATTCCTATGTCCAGGATGTGAGGGGTCTGTAGATATTTTCACAGCCCTCTTTTTGACTCGTGCAGTATCAAGTCCTCAATGGAAGACAGGTTGGTAGTAATTGTTTTTTTTCCCCTGCAGTTCTAATTATCCTCTGAAGTCTGTGTCTGTCTTGTTGGGTTGCAGAACCAAACCAGGCAGTTACAGAGGTGCAGATGACAGACTCAATAATTCCTCTGTAGAATGAGCCATTAATTTGTTTTCTTGCCTGTCCATGGTATTCTCAAAGATCACATTCAGTCTTTTTCTCAACTAGTCTATGCTGTTTTGTGTTGGACTACAGTTCTCAGCTGGGTTTTAGAATGATAGGAAATATAGGCTAATGCATCTGGAGGGCGTTAATTTGGAACAGGATGTTTGTCTTTTTAATCAACTTACTGTTGACCTTTAATCACTGAGTAGTCCTTAACTACACATTAGAACAGTTCACCTACTCCTAATCCGTCTAGTTTTAACATGCATATACGGAGAATGAGTAATAAAGCTGAACTAGCAATGTCTTGATCCGGAACTCTTCAGAAAGTTTTGTTCTTCGACCCAAAGAGCAGATAAACAGAGCGGATGAGTAATAAAAAAGAAAAATAGGACACACGAAATCTCTTTGTTTCACAAAGGTGTTCCCTCAGGTACAGTTCTCATAATAGACAATAGTTTAGCTCTAGCCCAACTCTAACTGGCAGACAGAAAGTCTGCTAAAAAACAAAAACAGAAAACACCTATCTCAAAAGCAAACAGCCAGTTTGTCAATTTGGGGGGCTGGAAGTAAAAAGCAGTGGAGAAAACGCTTAGGAAATTATTTATTTATTACATTTGTATCTTGCCTTTGTGCTTATACACCATTTATTGTAGTTTCCAAATTTTCACCTGGCCTTTGACACGTGGATAAAGTGTTTTTTTCCTGCTCGCACTCTGAATTCTAAAACATCTTTCTGATATTATTTATGGATGCGTTTTCTTTTATCGCTTCCACGGTTTTTGTTTTTAAAGAAATTGTGAAATTTTCCCAGAGAGTTTTGGGTTATTGGGTGGATTAGAAATCATGATGATGAAGATAATGGTAATGATGTGTAGAAAGGTAGCACTCACCCCTCTCCTAGAAGAATGAAATATTTTGAGAAATATTAAAAAGGCAGGATAAAATATTTTCCCTCAAGAGAAATAAAATCCTAAAGGAAACAGAAAGAGATATTTGATGCCCATTAAGAAAGACTGGGCCAGCCCCTATACAAGACAAAAGACTCCAGGGTGATGGATGACCTTCCAGGATGTAATAGGATTAACCCATTTAGCAGCAGAGCTCACCACATGGCACAATCTCCTAAGGACATTACATCAGAGTCCAAACTTCAACCAAACCTGGGAACTCAGACAACCTCAGCTATGACCCCTGCATAGCCCCATGGGAGTCTAACAGCAGCCAATAGAATACATATTCTTGAACAGGAACAGGAAGCTCAAGTTCCAACCCCAAGAGAAGGTATAAAAAATCCCCACTCTCAACTCCATGTGGTCAGCTGACAAGGACCATCCATGTGGTTCTGCTTCATCATTAAACCATCTTCCCAATCAGCCTCCTTGTTTCCAGTTTCTTCCTCCTGGCTTGGAACTGAACCAGATGGATATTTCTCCCAACAGATAATAACAGCAGTTTCGATTCCATAAACACTGTTTTGGGGGAGGTTGGCCTTCTGTTACCCTTTGCTGATTGTCCCATGATCATTGTTCCTGTAATCAATGTAATCAAAGAGGTAAAAAGAGAGAACTCGTGCTATTTATTAACTTCTCTTGGTTGTAAGAAGTCACATGGACACAGTTATTGCCTCTTAATCTACACTGTCTTTACCTAGATTTTAGTTTTACAATCTGAGGTTCCAGAGAAAGAAAATTAGCAGGTGTTGCAACAAAACAAGAAGGGAGGGTCTCGTACAATGCTATCTTTCTCTTTTATTGCCCATCTCATTATTTCTCTGGCTGCACACTCTGGAGCAGGGGTCACCAACCTTTCAGACCTCAGGGACAACTAAATTCATAATTTTAAATCCTGTGGACCACTAATATGAATTAGTGATGGGATGGGGTCCTTCAGGCACTCAGCTTGGCTGCCTGTTAGCGGATAGAAGCACCCAGGGTCATCCCTAGGTTTGCTGTCCATTGCAGCTAGGAATCTATAATAGAGCAAAAAATAAACGTTTATTTTGTAGCCAGCCCAGACGCTAGATTCCACCACCACCCCCTGTAAACTCTGTATTTCGAGGAGCTCGGTTGACATTTCGTGCGTCGTTCACAAAAGCGCCTTGAATCCCAAGCAGGGAGGGAGGGAATGGCTGGAGCTACTAAACAAATCGCCAAACTAAGTGCCTGAAGGACCCCATCCCATCAGCAAACGGGAGTAATTGCTTCAGTAGGCTGTATCCGGCCCAGGGGCTGTAAATCCTTGATTTAGCGCAATATAAAAATGCAAAGATGTGATGAAAGAAATGTCCTTCTGGGTTCAGCTCCAAGTGGGGAAAAAGACACTGGAGACATGGAGCCTGCTTGGAAAGATGGTTTATTGTTGGACAGGGCCACATGGCTTGAGTCCTGAACAGAAAAGGTGATCACATGCTTCAATGTTGGTGGAGAAGAAGAGAAGGGCTGAAGGAGGGGCTTGCTAGGCTTTTTATAACCTGTTTAGTCCCACCTCTCTGTTTCCTGTTCCTGTGTAAGAAATGTATTCTGATTGGTTGTCAGACTCCCATGGGGCCATGCAGGAGCTACTCTCTAGGCTGTGTTTTGAATCCAGGTATGGATGAGTTCTCAGATGCCATGTGGTCAGTTGAGTAAAGGGCCAATATTATCATGCCTTTACTCCCATCCCCTGTGGGGCTGCAGTGGAGAAGTCTTTATTATGTAAAAGTGGACTAGCTTGGCCTTAATGGCCCATTAACAGTGGGGATGGGCAGGAAGCTACAGGCAACTATTCTGTCTTTTAAAACATGTTTCTTTCTTTTCATATCCAGAGAAATATTCTGCCTTTTCAATATTCCCTAGGATATTTCATTTTTCTGGGAGAGGGCTGGATGATAACTTCCCACAGATGCAAAGATTTTTCTGTGGACCACCAAACTTTTCTGTGGACCACCAGTTGGTGACTGCTGCTCTGGACAGACACAAGCAAAAAAAAACAAAGAACATCTCCTCAAAATCTTGATTTTTCCTTGAGTAAAAAAACTCTGGAAGTAAAACAAGACCATTGAAAGGTAGAAACTGCACCATAAGAGCCATAGAGGCATATCCGATTGAAGAAATGGCAAAAATCTCCATGCAATAGAACTCTCTTTTGCTACGTTTTCGCCCCCTCCAGTTTTGGCCTTCTGGTATTCTCAGCAAAACAAACAAACAAACAAACAAACAAACAAACAAACAAACAAATGGTCAGCTCAGTGCTTTGTTTACCCACCTGCTGTCTGGGGAATTCTGGGATTTGAAGTCCACACAATGATCATAAAGTTGCTGACATTGAAAAAAAACGGAGATGTTTGTATTCTTCAGCCTCTCCTGAATAAATCCTTCTCTGCTAGGGGAAGCAAAAATAAGTAAATAATATTAGCATTTTTTAAAAAAATCCTTAAGACGCATTCTCTCAACGGCCTTGCACACTCTGTACTTGTTCTTCTTAACAGCATTCCGAACATTTCAGAGTTTAGCTGGAAACCTTGCCCTCTTGCGAAATTTGTTTTCAATTACTTTTGAGTGTCTTCAACTCCAAAGTCATCCCTTTACTGCCTGGGTCCCTGTTCAGAACAGAAGAGAATAGCAGAGTTGGAAAGGACCTTGGTCCTTGGAGGTCTTCTAATCCAACCCACTGCTCAAGCAGGAGAGAGACCCTATACGGTTGGAAGAAATGTCCATCTGGGTTCAGTTCCAAGTGCGGAGAAAGATACTGGAAACAATGGTGGCTTTTTGGAAAGATGGTTTTTAATGGTGGACAGGATCACATGCCTTGAAGATGTTGGGTGAAGAAAAAAAAGGGGAAGAGTTTTATACCCTCTCTGGGTTTTTGAATTTGAGCTTGTATTCTGATTGGTTGTCAGACTCCCATGGGGCCATGCAGGGGCAACTCTGTAGGCTGTCCTGAGTCCCAAGCAGTGGTGGGATTCAGCCAGTTCGCACCTATTCGGGAGAACCGGTTGCTAATTTTCTAAGCAGTTCAGAGAACCAGTTGTCGGAAGAAATCTCCTTTTGTTTTTTTTACATTTTACAAGGCTAATCCTGTAAGGAAGGCAGGAAGGAAACATTTTGGTGTCGTTTCTAGCCTAATCTTTATTGCCCTGCTTACGGAAACTGCCTCTCCGGTTAACCCTTATTACATTCTAACAGCAAGGACGAAGCACCCATCAACATAAGTGATGTTGAGTTGGCTACGCCCACCCAGTCACATCACCACCAAGCCACACCTACCCAGTTGGTCATTAGGGCACAGAACCGGTTGTTAAATTATTTGAATCCCACCACTGGTCCCAAGCTTGGTTGAGCCTCGCTGGGTGATGTAATCTTCCCAGGTGCCATGTGGTGAGATGGATAGAGGGCTAATCTTAACTTTGTTGGATCTTGGGTGAGGGATTTGCCTAGGAATAGACCTAGCTATCTCTTTATCTCTGAAGTGAGGACATCTGCTGTGGGCTTTTGAGGAGTGTGGGGGCTATTAAGAGTGAGTCTGTTTCCTAGCTAAAAACTTGTTTCTCCATTTCTCCTCCAGGGAAATATAATATTCTGCCTTTTTAATATTTCCTGGAATATTTCATTTTTCTAGGAGAGGGGTGGGTGCTACCTTCCTACAATACCATTCCAGACAAGTGGCTGTCCAGTCTCTTCTTAAAAGTCTCCAGTGATGGAGCACCCACAATTTCTGACAGCAAGCCATTCCACCGGTTGATTGTTGTCAATGTTAGGAACTGTCTCCTTAGTTTTAGAGTTGCTTCTCTCCTTCATTAGTTTCCATCCATTGTTTCTTATCCTGCCTTCTGGTGCTTTGGAAAATAAGTTGGGCCCCTCTTCTTTGTGGCAGCCACCCATCAAATATTGGAACTCTGCTATCATGTCATCCCTAGTCCATCTTCTCACTGGACTAGATAGAAATATAATTTAATCCCTAGACATTACAGAAAGATGTTCATGTGTTACACAAACGACAGCTAAGGGGTGTGCGAAGGTCCCCATATGCACTGGCAATGGAAGCACCACAAGAGTAGGATAAATCAACTTTTCCCCCTATCCTTAATATGTTAAAACCTTTTGCAATTTGTATATATAAAACTGCATTTTTCTAATGCTTTTTGCACGTGTCTTCTTTAAACCCCGGGATAAAAAGCAAATTAAATGTAATTCACGCTTAATTTGTAGGCTTTAAAGGAGTATTTGCACACTTCATCACAAATATAGGTCTGAAGCTGTGATGCGGTTGAAAAATGTGGTTTGTTTCTGCACCAGTTATCTTCAGCTATGAAAGGAAAACAAATCAAATATCAACTATGAGCCGGTGCCTTCCATGTAAGTAGGGCATCAGCTCCAGTAATCCCCAGATATTAGGCTTGGTTGAGAGTTGGTCTAAGCTTCTGAAAGACACTGGAGAAGAGACAGCTGAAAAGGGAGATTTTATAGCGATTTCTTTTTCCTCCCCATGGCCAAGAGTAACGGCATTACATTAGATGATTAACTTGGTTTCTGAATTCCTGCAATGCATCGAACCATTAAGGAACCAAATGGACTCCGTTTGTTTATGATACTGCAGGCAAAACGAAGGGAGGAAATTTTTTTAGCCTTAGGTTGTGTGAACGCAGTTACTGGGGCTTTTAACTGCTTCTGGTCTATGGGATAGACAAACCCAGCAGCCGCAGAGTTTGCATACGTGTGAGTTGAATTAAGGGAATGTGTGGCATTAACAAAAACCTTCCCTAGATTCAATCTCCAGATGTGATTTTTAGATGAAGAACAATGGTAGAAGGAATTGAATCTAGGAATTCAAAGATCTTTATGTTTTTCAGAATATTGTAAGAAAAGCCAATTGTCATAAGGGGCATCATATGACTCGTACCTCCTTGGGGTGTGCATGCAACATCACCATGCACATCGAAAAAAGAGTAGTAGTAGTAGTAGCAGTTAGACTTATATACCGCTTCATAGGGCTTTCAGCCCTCTCTAAGCGGTTTACAGAGTCAGCATATTGCCCCCAACAATCCGGGTCCTCATTTTACCCACCTCGGAAGGATGGAAGGCTGAGTCAACCCTGAGCCGGTGAGATTTGAACAGCCGAACTGCAGAACTGCAGTCAGCTGAAGTAGCCTGCAGTGCTGCATTTATCCACTGCACCACCTCGGCTCAAGAGGTGCTCAGCCTGTTCCCCACTGCTCCCACAACACTGGACAATAAGAATTATAATGTCAGCCATTATAATTATATTCAATTCTCATTAAATCAGCATATCCTGACATCTCCAGGCTGCTGGGCAGGCAAAGGAAATAGCAAGGAGAATAAGAAGACCATTAGCTCTTCACATTCACATGAGTTGGAGATCAATTGCGCCAAAAGAATGTAACAAAAAAAGTCATCAAAAAAGAACAACAGAGAATAATCTTTCTGCACCAACTCAGAAACTCAGATCTTTCTGTGCCAGCTCAAACTGCCTAAAGAGCTCCTGATTCAGTTCTACAGGGGAATTATTGAGTCTGTCATCTGTACCTCCATAACTGTCTGGTTTGGCTCTGCAACCAAACAAGACAGATACAGACTTCAGCGGATAATTAGAACTGCAGAAAAAAACAATTGCTACCAACCTGTCTCCCATTGTGGACCTGCATGAGTCAAAAAGAGGGCTGTGAAAATATCTACAGACCCCTCACATCCTGGACATAAATTGTTTCAACTTCTACCCTCAAAACGAGGCTATAGGGCACTGCACACCCAAACAACTAGACACAAGGACAGTTCCCCCCACCCCCTGAATGCCATCAATCTGCTTAACAACTAATTCCCACAACACTGTCAATAATTTACCAAGAATGTATTACTATTATTCTTCTCTTCCTTCCTCGTATCTATCTCTTCCCACTTACACCTATAACCAGGTTGCTTGTATCTTTCAATTTATATTGTTTTTATTGTTCTAGTATGACTTGATTGCTTATTAGTAACCTTGACTATCATTAAGTGTTGTATCTTATGATTCTTGATGAATGCATTCTATTTTATTTTTCTTTATGTACACTGAGAGCATCTGCACCAAAGACAAATTCCTTGCGTGTCCAATCACACTTGGCCAATAAAGAATTCTATTCTATTCTAAATTTACCCTGCTGGGTAGAACGGTGATTTTTCCAGAGTTTAAAAATCAAACTAGAAGCATGTTTCAGATTCCCACCTTTGAAATTTATCCTACAATGGGCTGCTCTAAGATTAGAATGCTCAACTTTGTCCTATGCAGCATAAACTGATTTGATTCAGAAGATTGAGCATCCAAATAGGAGTTTCATTTGGCTCTGATTAGGTTGTTTTAAAGTTTATTTGCAAAACAGTGGAGGGGGTCATCATAACACTGCTCACTAACCTCAAACTATTTAGACTCTCTCTCTCCCTCCCTCCCTCCCTCCCTCCCTCCCTCCCTCCCTCCCTCTGTGTTAGGGGAGGAAGAGAGGGGCTGGGAAGGGTGAATCCTGGAATTAAATTGTAAAAGCTGCCAGATTTTCATTTCTCTGGAAGGAAAAGAAGAAAAGGTGTATTTGTCATGCTAATCTAATACTTAAAAGAAAAGAGGGGATGGGCCAATCATTAGAAAGACAATGCACAGTGTCATTCCATATTATTTGTAGCAAATCTCCAGAAAGATCTGCAGTGGCCATTGTTAGGTGTTTGTGAACACACAAGAGCCCTAAATAACTGAGAGAGGAATAAGGAAATGTCAATCACAACTTTTTCCAACACCATCATCTAGAACAGATTATGCAACCAGATTGTGCGGTCTGCCAGACTAGTCATTTATCAACTGACCATTTCCTTGGTGATTAATCCTCAATGCGGGCAGGCCTTATATCATTACAGACAAGCTGGCTGACATTATAAATCTCTAGGCAAAAAAACAACTTCCTACTTCTGTGGATGTATCAGGTGACTGCATTTAAAGGGCCGTATGTATGGTAGTAGTTTTTATTTAGTCGAGGCTTTAAACCAGGGGTCACCAACCTGTTGGACCTCAAGGACCATTAAATTCATAATTTTAAAATCCCATGGACCACTAATACGATCTGCCTAATGACCGATTGGGTGGGTGTAGCTAGGTGGTCATGTGACTGGGTGGGTGTGGTGAACTCAATGTCACTCATGGCGAGGGGCGCCTCGCCAGCCTCTACTCACCAGTCCTCACCTGCCCACCCAGACTCCTTAGGGCCCCAACAGGAAGCAGTTGCTGGAGCTGAGCAGCCACCATGAGAAAGAGTTGGCAAAACAGCTCAGTTCAAATTGGATCTGACCGAGAAGGAGGCTCAGCAGAAGCACCACACTGAGGACTACGAGCGTAGGTTTTCCAAGCAGAGGGAAAACCTGCGGGAGTGCAAGGCCAGGTGCTGGCATCTGGAGGCTCAGCGGCCTCAGATGGTCAGCTACTTCCAGGCCATGATGCAGTCACACTGGAACGAGGCTCTCTGGCTCTTTGCCACCAGTGGCACTTCCCTCCGGCCTTCACCCAAAGCCCCACACCAGGAGGTTGAAGCAGACCCCAAGTCAAAATTTCTTCCCCCCTGTGACCTGCACAAAAAGACCCAGAAGAGGGAGACTCTCTGCAGCAACACAAACGTTCATTGCACGTATCCGTCCCAGGGGCCATAACTTGAGGACCCCTGATTTAGTGCAATATAAAAAATGCAAATAATTTTTCTGCAGACCACCAATTTTTTTGGGGGGACCATCAATTGGTGACTGCTGCTCTAAACCAGAGTTTGTCAACCATGGTAACCAAAGTTGAGAAGATGTTCTCAAGATGAGTGGACTTCAATTCCAAAAATTGCCCAACCACCAGGCTGGCTGGAGAAGTTTGAGAGTCGAAGTCCACACATCTTAAAGTTGCCAAGGTTGGGGGTGGGGAGAACACCACCAAGTTAATTCCCAACAAGAATGACAGCTGGTAATTATTAAAGGCCCCTTTATATAACATTCAGTACTTCAAAAATGTTTCTTCATCCTAGAGAAACAGTTGCACTGAACATTTTTACATAAGCAAAATTTTTGCTTTCCTTATTCTGCAGGCACAGGAGGTTGCGAATTCCTTAAAAGCTACTATACTTTCCTTCTGAGAAAATAACAACAAGAAGGGGAACTGTGGTCCTTGCTGGCTCAGGAATTCTGGGGATTGAAGTCCTCAAGTCATAAAGGGGACATATTTCCCCACCTCTGGTCTAGACAACGCTAATAATCCTTGATTAGAAGCCATTGTCTCAAAACTAAACCCACATATTTGTAGTCTTCCAAGCTGGCATTCAATACCTGTGTAACCATGCAGATTAAACATTTCCATATGGACTTATTACAGATAAGTAAAGGTAAAGGTTTCCCTCACACATATGTGCTAGTCCCGTGATGGCGAACCTATGGCACGCAGGTGGCATGCAGAACCATTTGTTATGGCACGCAAGGTGTTGCCCTGTTAGCTCTAGGGTGAATGCGCGTGCTGGCCAGCTGACTTCGGGTTTCATTTTCAGCCATTTTTCGCCCTCTAGCCTCCTGAAGCCTCCGGAGAACATCCGGGGGGAGGGGGAGGCTGGTTTCGCCCTCCCCAGGCTCCTAGAAAGCCTGTGGAGTGGGCGAAAAATGGGTCCCCTGAACCCCAAAAGCGCGGGGGGGGGAGAGCACGGGAATCACGCACATAGAATTATGGGTGTGGGCATGCTCGTGGATGACCCTCCCTGCGCTCCCCCACTTGGCATGCGATGTGAAAAAGGTTACTGTGCTAATCGTTCCTGACTCTAGGGGGCAGTGCTCATCTCCATTTCAAAGCTGAAGAGCCAGCGCTGTCCAAAGAGGTCTCCATGGTCATGTGGCTAGCATGACTAAATGCCGAAGGCGCACGGAACGCTGTTACCTTCCCAGCACCAGGAGGCCCTGTCGGAATTTCTGCCCCCCTCTGCCCCGCACAAAAAGACCCCGAAGGGCAAGACTCTCTACAGCAACTCAAACGTTCATTGTACGTATCCAGCCCAGGGCCCGTAGTTTGAGGACCCATGATTTAGTGCAATATAAAAAATGCAAATAATTTTTCTGCGGACCACCAAAATTTTCTCGCTGACCACCAGTGGTCCATGGAGCACCAGTTGGTGATCACTGATTTAGAGGACTGTCTCATTTTTGGAAGTTCAGACATTCTGCAGTTATAGATGCCATTGCTAACTGTCGGGATGGCTTCTTTTAAGGTAGCCCAGTTCCCGGGCTAAGAGATTATTATTTATCTGAAGGCTTCTGGGAATGTATACAAGATAAGGATTTGATTTTAGAGGATGTTTTACATCAAAGCAGCTTTTTCAACCGGGAAGGCAAATGGGGCAGAGAGGAAGTATACTACAGCAAAGAAAACATATATTCAGGCCAAGGTTCACCCTGTGTCAGACCTCATCAAAGGATTTGGTGATTCCAGAGGAAAAGACCTGGGGAGACCTTTTCAATCCCAGAAAACTATCCTGGGTATTACTTGATTTAAGCATTTTTACGGCCAGATGATTTTCAGAATGGCATGTAGGATGAGGGATGGTGAAAGTCCTTGGAAAAAGGTGCTTTGCAAAGAAGTGGAGCATGAAGGAAGCTATCTAGTGGACAACCATTTAAATATGAGCCAGCAGTGTGCAGCAGCTGCCAAAAAAGCCAACACAGTTCTAGGCTGCATAAATAGAGGGATAGAATCAAGATCACGTGAACTGGTAATACCACTTTATAATGCCTTGGTAAGGCCACACTTGGAATACTGCATTCAATTTTGGTCACCACGATATAGAAAAGATATGGAGACTCTAGAAAGAGTGCAGAGAAGAGCAACCAAGATGATTAGGGGACTGGAGACTAAAACATATGAAGAGCGGTTGCAGGAACTGGGTATGTCTAGTTTAATAGAAAGAAGGACTAGGGGAGACATGATAGCAGTGTTCCAATATCTCAGGGGCTGCCACAAAGAAGAGGGAGTCAAGCTATTCTCCAGGGCACCTGAGGTAGCAATGGGTGGAAACTAATCAAGGAGAGAAGCAACTTAGAACTGAGGAGAAATTTCCTGACAGTTAGAACAATTAATCAGTGGAACAGAAGTTGCCTCCAGAAGTTGTGAATGCCCCAATACTGGAAGTCTTTAAGAAGATGTTGCATAGCCATTTGTCTGGAACAGTATCGGGTTTCCTGCCTAGGCAGGGAGTTGGACTAGAAGACCTCCAAGGTCCCTTCCAACTCTGCTATTGTATTGTATTATTGTATTGTATTGAGGAAGTAAGATGCATTCCTGCAAAGCTATCTATAACTCCATCAAACATCAACTTCTACCTATCCCAGGTTCCTGGAAAGGACTCAATAGGTGAATAAAAATGCCAAATCCAGTGTAAACATCTGGCTGATTGTGTGACAAACAGCCATAATAATAATAATAATAATAGGCATAGCATCCTTTTCTCCCCCAGGAAGATTTCTGTAGGCAGGGGGTTGGACTAGAAGACCTCCAAGGTCCCTTCCAACTCTGCTATTGTACTGTATTATCTCTTGCCAAATCATGAAAGGGTTGCATTTTTTCCCTCCAGGGATTAAAACAAAAGGCGTGGCTGTGAGTTTATCTGCACGTAGACCTAGTCCAGAGTAGCTTCCAAAGCTGGAGAGAGATCCTGGATTGCTACTTGCATGTGCCAGGAAAGAGTTGCACAGCCAAAACACCATGGCCGGAAACAGTGTATAATAAAGGGACTTTAAACTCAGATGAGATCCAAGCCAAAAGACAATTACTTTCTCCCCCGCCCCTTGTTTTTAAGGCAAACGCAGATGAACTAAGCAGGCTGACAAAGCCAGCAGATAGCTATTGATGAAATGGCTGGAAGGTCTATCCATACTATCAGATTTGATTTGATTTGATAGTATTTCATTTTATATGGCTGCCTACCTCAAAGACATGACTCTGCGTAGATCACAACCGTTACAGATTTTACAAAAGAGAAAAGAGCACCTTAAAAAACACGTTAAAAGGTAAAGGTAAAGTTCCCCTTGAACATATGTGCTAGTCGTTCCCGACTCTAGGGGGATGGTGCTCATCTCCGTTTTAAAGCCGAAGTGCCAGCGCTGCCGGAAGACATCTCTGTGGTCATGTGGCCGGCATAACTAAAAGCCGAAGGAGCACGGAACGCTGTTACCTTCCCACCAAAGGTGGTTCTTATTTTTCTACTTGCATTTTTACGCGCTTTCGAACTGCTAGGTTGGCAGAAGCTGGGACAAGTAACGGGAGCTCACTCCGTTATGTGGCACTAGGTATTCGAACCGCCGAACTGCTGACCTTTCTGATCGACAAGCTCAGCATCTTAACCCACTGAGCCACCGTGTCTCTTAAAAAACACGTTACAGCCCTACAAAACAAACAGCAGTTGTATTAGCTATCCCCACCATCAATCATCATTGCCACCATACAGGCCCCATCAGATAACCAAATTCACAAGCCCAAAGGCACAGCGATGTCTTGAAGGCCTGAGGAAATGTTAGTCATGCTGGGGTCAATCTTATTTCTGGGGGATGGTATCAGTGGTGGGTTGCAGGCAGTACGCCCCGGTATGGGCATACCGGAGCCTGCCCAGAGCACTGGATACTGTTCCGGTACGGGGCTCCGGAGGGCCCGCCCGCCTGAGCTCCTTACCAGTCTTTTAAGTCTTTGGCGCTTCCGTGCACGGCGTGTACAGCACCTGTGCAATGTGATGCTGAGCAGCTGGAGCATCGCAGAGGGTCGTGGAGGCGCTAAGACGCATGCACACACTATGCACATGTGCACGCGTGCTGCGCGCATCCATGTGGATGCCGCCGGGCCGGTTCCAACCGTACTGGTTGGAACAGGATCTGGAACCCACCACCGGATGGTATTATGCCAACCCTGGGGTGGCTGACCAGATGGAGGGATCTCCACCGCCATGTCAGTTGTCCTCTTGGCTTGTAGTCTTTATTTAATCTTTTAACCTTCCTATGTTTAAATCACTTTGAATTATTGTTTTGTCTTTTTATCATTTTGTAAGCCGTCCAGAGTCGCTGCAATAGTGAAACAGGTGGCATATAAATTTAATAAACAAAGAAACAGTTATAAGTATCTGGAATCTTCAGCTGTTTCAAAATGCAGAGGTACAGGCAATTATCAGCACCCCTAGAACGGTACATGTAGCACCTCTGCTCTGAGAGCTTTAATCAGTTGCCAATTTGCTTCCACCTCCTGTTCCAGATGCTGGTTTTGATCTTTGAAGCCCTGCATTGTATGGGACTGGGTTACTTGAGGGACTTCCTCTTTTGGATTACATCCGCATGACTCCCCCCCTTCCATCCAGAGAGGGAATGCTGTAGGTTCCATGCGTTAGGGAATGATAAAAACCGAGGTGGCGCAGTGTTTGGAGTGCAGCACTGCAGGCTACTTCAGGCCGACTGTTAGCTGCAGTTCGGCAGTTCAAATCTCACTGGCTTAAAGTTGACTCAGCCTTCCATCCTTCTAAGGTGGGTAAAATGAGGACCCAGATTGTTTGGGGGCAAGAGGCTGACTCTGTAAACCGCTTAGCGGGAGCTGTAAAAGCACTATGAAGCGGTATATAACTCTAAGTGCTATTGCTATATCTGGTGGGTCTCTCAGGAGGCAGGCCTTCTCTGCCATGGCGACCACCTTGTGGAATCTTCACCCCCAGGAAGTGAAGTCATCGACACCCCTTTTAACATTTTGCAAGTCTGTATTATCAGACCTGTTGTCCCAGGGAGGAGATCTGGCTTTGCCTACCTTACTACAGCTAATATCCTCCTCTCTGCCTCATGTGCTCTTTCATAGTTTTTTTAAAAAATAAGTTTTAATAATGTTTTTATACACTTCTTGGTTTTCTTTTTTATTAATTGTTGCCCGCTGTCCAGAGTCACATTCTTGTGAGATGGGTGGCCTTGCAAATATGATAGATAGATAGATAGATAGATAGATAGATAGATAGATAGGTAGGTAGGTAGGTAGGTAGGTAGGTAGGTAGGTAGGTAGGTAGGTAGGTAGGTAGGTAGGTAGGTAGGTAGGTAGATAGATAGATAGATAGATAGATAGATAGATAGATAGATAGATAGATAGATAGATAGATAGATAGATAGATAAAATAAGTAAATAAGTAAATAAGTAAATAAGTAAATAAGTAAATAAGTAAATAAGTAAATAAATAAGTAAATAAGTAAATAAGTAAATAAGTAAATAAGTAAATAAGTAAATAAGTAAATAAGTAAATAAGTAAATAAGTAAATAAGTAAATAAGTAAATAAGTAAATAAGTAAATAAGTAAATAAGTAAATAAGTAAAAATAGGTATGCTCCCACTTTGCAAACAAGGAACAGTCTCCAGGCATAGTCAGAGAGGAGCAGTAAAGGAGTCTTCTTGGTGGTCTAGAAAAAAACAGAGACATCCTGTTCTTTTTCCAGGAACAGAAGTTGCTTAAGCGAAACAAGAGTGATTAACGTCTCCAGATAACAGTGTGTGATCTCACCCGCTTTCAGGTCTCCCACTTCATATCTCCTACAGAGGATCAAGATACAGCTTTGGTACCCCATACCTAGTTCTTTCCCCTGTAGATACAATGATGCTGTGGTCTGTGCTTCCTTCCTTGTTGCTCCACTTTGTTTTGCCTCATCCCTTGAGACAAAATTGTTGTCCCTGGTTGCAACATGAAAACAAGCGTTCCCATCAACTGAAGCCCATTCCAGCAGACCTCCACGATCTGAATGATATAATTTCAACTCTATACGGAGCAGGAAAAGCGTCTGTGTATAATCCCTGAAACGTCTTCGTTGTCTTCGTGAAAAAGGCAAAATGATAGCTTTAATGATGCAATTAAATCCCCATTCATTTTGATGAGATGTTACCTTCCCACCAACGGTAGTTCCTATTTTTTCTACTTGCATTTTTACATGCTTTCGAAACTGCTAGGTTGGCAGAAACTGGAACAAGTAACAGGAGCTCACTCTGTTCACAGCGCTCGGGATTCGAACCGCCGAACTGCCGACCTTTCTGATCTTAGCCATTGAGCCACCGTGCCTTCCAGTGGTGGGATTCAGCCAGTTCGCACCTATTCGGGAGAACCGGTTGTTAGCTTTCTAAGCAGTTCGGAGAATCGGTTGTTGGAAGAAACTGCCTCTCCAGTTAACCCTTGTTACATTGCAACAGCTAAGGCAAAGCGTCCATCAACCTGAGTGATCTTGAGTTGGCCACGCCCACTCAGTCACATGACTACCAACCTCCACCTACCCAGATGGTCATTAGGGCAGAGAACCAGTTGTTAAATTATTTGAATCCCACCACTGGCGTCTTCAGTATTTAGTCGTGCCGGCCACATGACCACGGAGATGTCTTCTGACAGTGCTGGCTCTTCGGCTTTGAAACAGAGATGAGCACCACCCCCTAGAGTCTTGAACAACTAGCACATATCTGCGAGGGGGAACCATTTTGATGAGATAGTAGACTTTTGACTGCATCACTGTGGCTGCCATTTTGAACACACCCTGTGGACACCCGAGTGAATTTATAGTCATTGAATTGTGCCTATTAGTAACTAAATTCATATAAGAACAACAAGTTATTTCCTCAAATTTTCCTTTTGACACAACTGCCTTGGCTGCTATGATACTGAAAACCAAGTATAAACAAACAGAGGTTGTGTGGTTTGTGATGTCTCCAAACTAAAGGCAAGAGTTGTGTTTAAGGCATGACACAACTCGTGTTTAAAAGTGAATGCGGTGTTTCCTTCCTGTGAAGATGACTCATAATCGGTTGCTTCAAGTATGATGAGTTGCTTTTACGTAGGAAATTTTTCACATGAGAGCCGTTACTGGTGACATCCTCATTTATATTTTGAAGTGGTCCGGTCTCTTAGGGAGACCTCACCACATTATGTTCCTCTTGCTGTTGCTCTGCTGCTGCTTTCACTCCAGATAATTCACCTTCGCGTGGTAGTTTCTGGGTCATTTGAGGAATTGGATGTAAAGGAAGAATTAGTCTGAGGAATAAATGGCTTCACTTTGATAAACTTAGTGGCAGAAAATGTTAGACACTCGGCGATACAAATTGGTTTCCCCCAGCTTGATATCCTCAAAATACCTTGCATTTCTATTCCTAAGACATCAGGAGGGCACCAAGCTGGGAAAGGCTGATCATCTGGAAATTTAAATTTGCCTTCCCCAACCGGTGTGCTCCTTGTAGCTTGAAACAATTTTCTAGCCAGTGTGTCTAAGATTTAATAGATCAGGACTTGTGGTCTTGGTCCAATCCATTCAAAGTTTCCATGAAAATGGCTAGTCTAGTTTGCTAAGAAAATATTCAATTACAGAATGACAGTTGTGCAGTTTCTGACTGTACAAATTTAATTTATGACTCAGTGTCTAGTGCAAACCTGGAAAATTAGATATCCAATAGTCAAGTTAAATATACTAACCTAGACTGATCGTTTAATTGGTTCAAGGAGTTGAATTTAAAATTGATCAAATTTCTTGATGGATTGTCCTACTGTTTTCTGCACAAAATGCATTCTGGAAAAAAAAAGTTAGATACATAGACTTTGGTCAAACATCACTCAACCTGCATTCACACAACCTATTTAACCTGTTCATTAAACCTTTGGGGGGGACACTACATTGAATCATAAACTAATTACTCATAAGCCTCAACAATTGAGCCTTGCTTTTCTTTTGCTAAGTGAGACATTTGTTAAGTGAATTTTGCTCCATTTTACCTTTCTTGCCACAGTTGTTAAGTGAATCACTGCAGTTATTAAGTTAGCAACATGGTTGTTAAGTGAATCTGGCTTCTCCATTGAGTTTGCTTGTCAGAAGGTTGCAAAAGGTGATCACGTGATCTCGGGACACTGCAACCATCATAAATATGAGCCAGTTGCAAAACATCTGAATTTTGATCACATATCATGGAGATGCAGCAATAGTTGTACCATCGGTGTGAAAAGGCAGTCACATTTCAGTGATGTTGTAACTTTGAATGGTCACTAAATGAAGTGTTATAAATTGAGGACTACCTGTAAATGGATTGGATTCACACGAAATGTTAAGGCCTCTTTCTCAGAATCTAACCCAAGTCAACATTAGCCAAGCTTAATACAGTTCAAATGTGATAAGGCTTTTAACTAACCTGGTTAAATTGGTTAAATTAACAAAGCTAAAATCATTCTTCAGTTCAGGGGTGGGTTTCAACCGGTACGGACCGGTACGGCCGTACCGGATGGTGAAATTTAGCGTGCCTTCCCGTACCCGTTGGTCAGGAGGCCCCGTACCGGAACGCTCCCTCCCCTCAGTTACTTTGGTTTTTGGTTTGAGAGTGAAGATAGTCACTATGATTTATTGAAGTACTTGCCCAAAAGCAAACCGTAGTTCAATGCAATCCATAAACGGGAACCTTTGGATCAGGGATAGGTTGCTGCCGACGTTACTGTCACTTCACAACCCTTGTGCAATGTGTGTGCGCGCATGTGCAGAACAATTTATAATGAATTGTTATATGTGAATTTATAATGCAGTCATCAAAATCCAAAATGGCAGCGGCCAAGCGACATCAAGGGAACTGCTGGTTCTGTGGCCTAGGCCTGAATTCCACTACTGGTTCGGCAGCAATCTACCTCTGCTTTGGATATATTTTCTATGCCTTTGATGATAACATCTCTTTTCATCCCCCCAAAAAATCCCAAGGCAATGAAGATCCATCAAGGTATAGCGAGGTGTCAGCCTCTGCTTTGCTGAACTGGAATAAGACATATCGGCAAAAAGTAACCTTCCCTCATTGCACATTATGTTCATTTGTGGTTGCCGCCACATATTCTGTACAAGGCATATTCAGACACATCCTCACAGTTTACAACAACAAAATCACAAAATAAAAGAAGTGTGAAACAGATTGCCTCAACAAAAAGATGCAAACAATAGTCTAGACATCAGATTAGGTAATTAGCAGCAGATGTAATTTGTTATATCAGTGACACTGAAGCACAATATGAATAATCCACCAGTAAGCGTACACTTGTAATGGCATGCAGAAGGATCAAGACACACAGAATGTCAAAGCAGGCTAATGATTAGGCCCACTGAATGCATCTAGATGATGGATGGTAGAGTAGGAAATTAGTAATAAAAGGGAATTTTTAACAAGGAGGAAAAGTGCAAACTCTGAATATTTAGAAGTGGGTTGGTCTAATTTTTGGTAAATCTTATTGGTATAAAAGTCACCTTTCCTGCATTTCTACTTGTTTGTCTACTATTCCCACTCCCTGTTGACAACTGCAAATCAGGTGAGATGGATTGGCTCAGGCGCATAAAGTAGTTTAGACACACAACAATACAACTGATTTAAAGTGGGTCAATGTATAGAGGTTGACTTTGAGTTTATAGTGATTATGCAGGTTTGTTAAGGAACAAATGTAAATCTCTTTTTCAAACCAGTGCAGTAGCTTACCAAAAAACATGGTGCTTGATCCCAGCTCAAGCAGTGAAATAGAAGAGTGACACCTAGTGACAGAACACAGCATTACAGGACATGAATTAACTGTCCTAAAATAAAGGCGTTTGAGAAGAAAAAGAGGGTAGGATTTTGAGTCTTCGGAAAAGATATTTAACTTCAGGACCTACCTGTTCTTCCAAAAGGCATTCCTGAAAGGCACTTTCTCTTGATTTCAGATTTTCATGAAGGCTGGCTGCAAACTCAGCTCTGCCCCTAACCATACGCCGGTTTTCATAATATAGATCAACAGGCTAGCACTGATGTTGTTATCTAGTTTGGGTAATGAAACGTCTGCAAGAAAACCACCAAGCTCAGAGAGCACCAAGGATGTCAACCCTGAGCTACAAATATTCTCCTTTATTGAAGAACCTCAATCTCATCTGACTTTAAGAAGTATGGATTTCAACTCCCTGAATTCTCCAGCCATCAGGAGTTGAAGTCCACACACCTTAAAGTCATTGAGGTTGATAAATACTGGATAGATAGATAGATAGATAGACAGACAGACAGACAGACAGACAGGCAGGCAGGCAGGCAGGCAGGCAGGCAGGTAGGTAGTTGCGTGGGGGGACCGGACGGAAGATGGACAGACAGACAGATATAGACTCAATTCTGAAAATAACAGACACATTGTGATTTTCCTACTCTGAACTTTTGGCAGAGGGACAGAGAGAAAGGAAGTTTTCTGTCAATGATTCTATCAGTCTTTCTTTCTTCTTAAACTCAGAACTTACTAAACCACACAGCACAGCAATTTATTTATCCTAGAAAATTTGCCTGAATTAACCTATAATAGTCTTTACAATTAGAATCAGAATTTCCACTGGTAAGCAAAGTTAAGTGTATTGTGCCCAATTTTTTAAATCTTTTTTGCCATGGTTGTTAAGCGAATGTCTGCCTTTTTTAAGTGAATCATGATTATTAAGCAAATAGAATTCTTTATTGGCCAAGTGTGATTGGACACACAAGGAATTTGTCTTTGGTGCAGATGCTCTCAGTGTACACAAAGAAAAATAAAATAGAATACATTCAACAAGAATCATAAGATACAAGACTTAGTAATAGTCATAGGTTACTAATAAACAATCAAATTATACTAGGAACTAAATAAAACAATATAAATTTTAAAGATACAAGCAACATGGTTATAGTTATAAGTGGGAAGAGATAGGTACTAGGAAGGAAGAGAAGAAGAATAGTAATACAGTCTTAGTAGGTAATGTGACAGTGTTGTGGGAATTAGTTGTTAAGCAGAGTGATGGCTTTCGGAGGAAAAACTGTCCTTGTGTCTAATTGTTCTGGTGCGTAGTGCCCTATAGCCTCATTTTGAGGGTAGAAGTTGAAACCTTGATAGTTCTTCAACAGCTTGCTTGGCTTTAATAGCTGGTCTATATTCCCCCCCCCCCCCCAAACGTGGCGACAAATATGTAGACAAATGTTTGACATCAAGATCTTTTAATTATTTTATTGTGAGGACCTGCAGAGATAAATGCTTTGAAAATAATGGACGGCCCATCAGTATTTCTTTGAAAATAATTCTTCTATAACCATCCATGCCTTCCCCCTCCTCTTTCGTACTTATTCCCCACTGCCATGACATTCTTCTTTTTCATTTCTGCATCAAGTTTCTTGCCTTTTTTTCCACATCCAGCTTTCACAGCTATTTTTAGATGTGGTATTTGAGCAGCTCAAACAGATGGCTATGGAGCCTGACACTTGAATCCAAATTGAGGATCTGCTTTCCAAGAGGTACATGTGAAATCTATAATCTTTGGACTTTGGGAGACTAAATGAGCAGCATAAACTCCTCAAAACTGCCCCTTATTTCATCAGCGCCCAAAACAGATGGCAGGGAATTGCCAGCTAAGATAAATTAGGCAATATTTTTATCATTCCCAGACCATTCTTCTCATACCGGAGCTGGTCCAAGTATCCTGCCCCACAAGAAGTTGGAATGGATCCCTGCACCATTCTGGAATGTCTATTATCTATTCTAGAATAACAGGCCAAAATTAGAAACGGGGGTGAGATACTTTGAAGGGTCAATAAATCAGGGCCAAATAGCTCATTCTCCTCCCTTTGGGCTTTGTTTAGATCAGTGATGAGGAAACCATGGGCCTTTTATGATTTGTGGACTTCAATTCCCAGAATTCCTGTCAGCCATGCTGGCTCAGGAATTCTGGGAATTGAAGTCTACAAGTTATAAAGTTTTGTTTGCCATGGTGTCCCACCCTTGGCTTTTAGACCAACATCATTGTTAGGAACAAGGCTCAACAGATACAGCTGCGAATTAGAATCCAGTTTTAATTTGTAGCCAGTCGACTTTCTGATTAATGGTTCACAGGATTAATATATCAAATATTTTAGGAAAATAAGCATGGTCTGAAACATTCCAGGAGGAGCTGATACTAAAAATGTCTGAACTACTTGGGCCTAAAGGAGTGGCATTCAAAGCTGTTTATGAATGAAACTATAGTTTTATTTATTTATGATGCCACCTTTGTTATTTTTCTATATAACTCAAGGTGGCAAACATACCTAATACTCCTTCCTCTTTCTATTTTCCTCAGAACAACCCTGAGCAGTTGGCCCAAAGTCACTCAGCGGGCTTTCATGCCTACGGCAAGACTAGAACTCCCAGTCTTGACCCAACATCACCAGCCAGAATTTATGCCAAAGGCAGGAATAGAATAGAATAGAATAGAACAGAACAGAACAGAATAGAGTTGGAAGGGACCTTGGAGGTCTTCTAGTCCAATCCCCAGCTAAGGCAGGAAACCCTACATCACTTCAGACAAATGGTTATCCAATCTCTTCTTAAAAACTTCCAGTGTTGGAGCATCCATAACTTCTGGAGGCAAGTCGTTCCTCTGATTAATTGTTCTAACTGTCAGGAAATTTCTCCTTAGTTCTAGGTTGCTTCTCTCCTTGATTAGTTTCCACCCAATGCTGCTTGTCCTATCCTCAGATGCTTTGGAAAATAGATTGAATCCCTCTTCTTTTTGGGGGTCCCTGAGATATTGGAAGACTGCTATCATGTCATCCCTAGTTCTTTTTTCATTCAACTAGACATTCCAGCAACCGTTCTTTATATGTTTTAGCCTCCAGTCCACTAAATTCAATGAGTACCACCATCAGCACTGTCTTCGGTTTTAAGCTCATGTGCACATAGGACATTTCCAAATGCCAAGTAATTATATAATACACTTAGACTATATTGAGACTGGTTGGCCATCACAGACTCCTGAATTAAATGGACAGGACTCCAGCAAAGCACTACTTATGCATTTATGTTATGCTTTTATCGTTCAATATGTGGGCTTGATCAGATTCCTCAGTTAGGATCCAGCTGAGAAGATCTGTTCTAGTTGATTGCAAGTAGTTCTCAAGTTACGACCATAATGGAGTATTTTCATGATGGATGTAAATCATAACGGCCATAAAACCTGTTGATTATGGGATTTTATGCAGTGGCTGTTAAATGAACCCATTGTTCACCGTGGTGTGGTTTTGCCAAAAATTGGAAGTAAGTGCCAGTTTTTGGCAAAACTTCTAAAATGCATTCACGGGATCATGGACGCTGCAAACGTTACTCAGCTGTGTGACTGTGGGGCAGGGCAATTGTCAGAGCTTTGGATCCAGTTTGTAGGTCTCCTTTTTCAGATACGTCATAACCTCAAATGGTCACTAAGTGATCATTCATAAGTTGAGGACCACCTGTATCTTCCTGGTCTCATTTGGTGGAATCATACAAAGCGGAAACTATTCTAATGGGTAAAAGAAAAGGGCAATACAAAGAGAGAAAGAAAGGAAGAAGCAAAAGGCACATGTTTGTTTCAGGTTGAATTAAGATTTCATTGCAAACATATCAATATATTTTAACCTTTAGGTGAATAGGATTAGAAACTTATTGGTATTTTTCCGTTAAACCCCATCAATCTCTGCATCTTGAATTCAACCTGGAACAAACATGTGACATTTGTTGCTATAACAATACCTCATTTTGTGGGCTTTAGTAGCCCTATTCCAACTACAGGTAGTCCTCGACTTATGACCACAATTGAGACCAGAATTTATGTTGCTAAGTGAGACATTTGTTAAGTGAATTTTGCCCCATTTAACGACCTTTCTTGCCACATTCGTTCAGTGTAGCACTGCAGCTGTTAAACACAGTAGCACAGTTGTTAAGTGAGCTTGTCAGAAGCTCACAAAAAAAAACCTGTCTCCCGGGACACTGCAACCGTCATAAATGTGAATCAGTTGTCAGGCATCTGAATGTAAATCATGGAACGGTCACTAAATGAACTGTTGTAAGTCGAGGACTACCTGTAGCAAAATTGCATTGTTGTATTTTTGATAAATGTTCAGATACTGAATTGTTTAAAGATAGCATCAATTATAGGCCAGATTAAACAGATGTGAAGTCAGCCTCTCTCTCTCTCTCTCTCTCTCTCTCTCTCTCTCTCTCTCTCTCTCTCTCTCTCACACACACACACACACACACACACACACACACACACTGCAGAAATAGACATTCAAGACAGACACTAAAAGCCCTTCATTTTTTTCCTCTGAAGAATAGCATGTTAGGAATAGCCTGTAGGGCAATTCCATATAACATAACCATTTTTCAGAATGCAATTAAATTCTGACCCAAGGGGAATTTCTCTTTAATGGGATGTATTTTTACAAATTCAAAGCAATAGCTACTTTTGCTCCACGGGTTCCTTATGTAAGGCCCGTTGCCTTGAGATTTGGGTCAGCAGAAAAGGCCTTCCCTTCTACGTACAAACCAAACTGTAAACTCTGCCTGCAGCTTCACGCCCCACCACCATTTCCCCTTCATGTTATGCGGGATATACTAGCGCCTCTACATTTATTTATAACATGCATGAGATGTATTTTCTGCTTGATGTGAACACTCGGCTTAATGTACCACTTAGAATTAAGAGCCAGTAATAATGCATTTTTGCAAATTCTTTCCAAAACCCCATGATTAAGCTATAACATAAACTGACTCAGATATAACCCCTTCATCAGAAAAAGACGATGCTCACCAAAGTATCTCATAACATCAGTAGTGGGATTCAAATAATTTAACCACCGGTTAAATTTAACCGTGGCACGACAAAACCGCGCTCGACTAAGCCGCGCCCGATTAAACCGCGTCGCTGATGTCATCAACAGGGCGACAACAGCGAGCGCGGAGAAAGAAGGGCGCTTTAAATAGCGCTTTGAAAGCAAGCCGATTCAACTTAAGGTAAGGGTTAGGTTTAGGGTTAGGTTTAGGGTTAGGTTAAGGGTTAGGGTTAGGGTTAGGGTTAGGGTTAGGTTAAGGGTTAGGGTTAGGTTAAGGGTTAGGATTAGGTTTAGGGTTAGGGTAAGGGTTAGGTTTAGGGTTAGGTTTAGGGTTAGGTTTAGGGTTAGGTTTAGGGGGGTTAGGTTTAGGTTTAGGGGTTAATTTTAGGTTTAGTGTTTACAGCGTGCTTCTGTCTCCGCGCTGTTGTCGCCCTGTTGATGACGTCAGCTACGCGTTTTCATCGAGCGCGGTTTAGTCGAACGCGGTTTTGTGGTGGAACCAAATTTAACAACTGGTCAGGTTGGCTGTCGTGGGATGTTTGGCCCATCCCCATCCTCCGGCTTGGCCGCACATGTGGGACGAGCCTCCTGCGACAGCCAGCTTGACCCTGGGAGAACCAGTTGTTAAATTACACACACACACACACACACACAGCGCTATCAAAGTGGATCCTGGGCGCTATGCTGCAATGGAAAAACGGGCAATGGAGTGGCTGGCACGAGGGAAGGATGGGGAGCAGGGAGAAGAAAGAGTGAAAACAGCCTTCTCCTTCCCTTGCGCCAGTCGCTCCTTTGCCCGTTTCCCCATTGCAGCGCAGCGCCCAGGATCCACTTTGATAGCGTGGGGAGGGTAATTTAACAACCGATTTGCCCAAAGCAGTGCAAACTGGCTGAATCCCAACATAGAACTAGTCATCCATATTTTAGCCATGGGTGCCTCAAACTCCTGATGCTGGGACATCTTAAAAGGTGGGTAGTCCTCAAGTTATGACTGAAGTTGAAACTGGGATTGTCATCACCAAGCGATGCAGTTATAAACCATAACTTCAGGTGGCTACATTGAATAGTGATGGAAATCTAGCTTGTCTTGGTTGTTGTGGTAACTCCAAATGTGTGGGTTATTACATGGGACATGGAAGTAGTGGGGGGAGTGCCGTAAAGGGGTGGGGGAAGCCCTGGAAGGAATTAGGGTTAGGGTTAGGATGTGGGTGTGAGCTCCAGAAAGCCAGAGAAAGAAAATGCATTGTGTGTGTGTGTGTGTGTGTGTGTGTCAGGTTAAAGGTTTAAGCAATCTTTTCCAGCACTGCATATCAGGGAATTCATGTATCTGTCATTCAGAGAATGATTGCAAAGTGTTCCATTTATATTTCTGCAGATGTTAATGTTCTGGCTAGGGGTGACTCAAACAGTAAAGCATAGAACAGGAAGTCAGATCAGCCAATCAGCATGCAGGATGCGCACCTCCACACACTGCACAGTTGGGATTTGGAAGATGTGCATGTCGGCCCAGCTGTAGCCATCTGCAACCTTCACTTACTCATCAATCCCTTTGATGGGTAAGAGTGAAAAAGAGTGTAGGTAAGTGCAAGTAAAGTGGGGAAAGAAAATCACAGTGTGTAGGAGTGAAGAAAGGCTGCAGATGGGGGAAGACTTACTTGAGGAACTTATGAGCTTTCCTGCTGGCTTCCCCAATGACTTTGCTTGTGGGAAATCAGCAGGGAAGCCCACAAAGGTCAATGACTTAACCGCAAGATGCTACAACCGGTTGTAAGTGTGAGCTGGTTGCTAAGTGCTTGTCTTTTTTGTGCGCATGACCGAGTTGATACTGTAGCAGCCGGAACTTTGAGAACCAAATCATAAGTCCCTTCATTCAGAACTGTTAGGTTGGCAATATATAACTCATGTAACGATGTTGTACCTGTTTCTTTAAATCATACTGTAAATGTGATTGGTTGCTCTTTTCCTCAATGGGCCATAAGAGGGAGCCAGAACGACTGTTAGTTCTCTCTGTTTCGTTAGATGCTGGGCTGATCTGATCTGAGTGTTTTGGAAGCTGGCTGTTAGAAAGTGCTGTGAGCTATTGTAAGTTTTGCAACTGTTAGCAAACTTTGAGTACTGAACTGATTATATGATACTGGAGTATGTTATTTGGATTATCCCCTAACTGAAAGACATTGAAGACTGACTGCCTTATCCGTGTATGACTTGGACTGTTTGATGGAATCGGATACCTCTATTTCCACGAAAGTAAAAGCCTATTTAAACTGCAGTGTCTCTGTATGCTGGTTTGTGTGTTCTACAACACAACTCTCACAATGCTTCACTGAACGTACTCGCTCTCCCAATGGGGAGCTTACTTAACAAGAACCATCATAATTGCAATGGTTGCGGCCTTTGCCGTAACTCAAGGACTACCTGTCATGACTTCGTGAAGTTGCTGTGGATGATGTGGATGGTGAAGAGTTGCTGAAAGAATTCAACTTCTTCCAGTTCTGTGGAATTTTCTGCTCTAGTTAATTCTGCATGCCTGCCTCTGTGCAGAAGTCATCATCAGGCCTGCATGTGCAACGCTGAAACTCTGCCAAGATTTGGTCCATGATCTGCCTGGACAAGCCAGCTGCCTATTCTAAGCTCTTGGCAATCATTTCAATTGTCACTGGAGAAATTTCTGTCCAGGCTGGGTTTATGTGCACTTCTGAGGATTTTTTCCCCTTTCTTTCTGATTTTGCTTGCCTTCCTCCCTGCCTAATGTCTTATTTTCTTTTCTCTTAAAGGTAAAGGTTCTTCTTACACATATGTGCTAGTCATTCCCGACTCTAGGGGGCAGTGCTCATCTCCGTTTCAAAGCCGAACAGCCAGCGCTATCTGAAGATGTCTCCATGGTCATGTGGCCGGCATGACTAAATGCCGAAGGGGCACAGAACGCTGTTACCTTCCCACCAAAGGTGGTTCCTATTTTTTCTACTTGCATTTTTACATGCTTTCGAACTGCTAGGTTCGAGTAACAGGAACTCACTCCATTATGCGGTGCTAGGGATTTGAACTACCAAACTGCTGACTTTCTGATCGACAAGCTCAGCGTCTTAGCCACTGAGCCACTGCGTCTTCTCTTGCATTGTCTCCCCCACACTACTAAAGCAACAACTAAGGGACATGGATTACCAACGATCACCCCTCCTAATCTTGTGAACAGTGAATATACAGAAAGTCCTCAACTTAGAGCCGAGGTGGCGCAGTGGTTAGGGTGCAGTACTGCAGCCACTTCAACTGACTGCTAGTTCTGCAGCTCGGCGGTTCAAATCTCACCGGCTCAAAGGTTGACTCAACCTTCCATCCTTCCGAGGTGGGTAAAGTGAGGACCCGGATTGTGGGGGCGCAATTTGCTGACTCTGTAAACCGCTTAGAGAGGGCTGAAAGCCCTATGAAGCGGTATATAAGTCTAACTGCTATTGCTACTGCTATTGCTAACTTATGACCCCCATAAAACCTGGCTTTTACAGTCATAATTCACGATTATCATAAAGCCAGTTACTCACATGACCAACCCATTTTATAACCTTTTTTGTGTGTGGGGGGGGGGGTGGGGGAATGGTCTTTTCTTTAAGCAATTGTTAAGGAAATACCATGGTTTTTAAGTGACTCCATAGTTCACTATCAGGTGTTTTTGCAAACACACACACACACACACACACACACACACACACAAAAACCAAACAAGTAAATGCCAGTTTTCTGCATCAATATTGTAAATTGCAGTCACATGATTATGGGATGCTGCAAAAGGCTTTAAATATGGGCTAAACGCCAAGGGACCAAAATGTGGTCATATGACCACGGGAGAGGATGGTCATTGAAACTTCAGAAAGGATTGTATCTTTTGGGGAGGGAGGACTGATAACAGTGAGACCTAAAGTAGTGTTTTTTAACCTTGGTTACCTGAAGACCGACTTCAACTCCCAGAATTCCTCAGCCAGTTTGCTAAAAGCAGCCAATCTGTAGAAGAAGGGCAGGCAGAGCTGAGGGCTGGAATTAAACGTGTCATCAAAGTAGTCGTTATGTTGCTACAAACAATCCGAGTCCAACTGCCCTTGAATCCGTGGACTCTTATCTAACAGCAATTTAGCGCTGTCAAATTGATTAGATTCTTGTGTATAGGGTTGAATAAATCTTTTGATTCTTTGCGCCAGACACTATCAGGTTGTATCATCAGCCTTTGCAAGGCGGAACAGGAACATGTTTTCCAGTTTTATCTGGGCATGCCCCCTAATATTCAAAACTCCATTTCTTGCAACCTCCTAGGATATGATCCAGTTTGAGAACTCCTGCAAAGCCAGCCTGTGGGGTTAGCAAATGGGTCAGTGAGTTGTGCTAACGCAGGGCAGAGCAACTGTGATTTTTTTTCCAGCAAATGCCTCTTGCAGACCTCTGTCTGTCAATCATCGATCCATTACTAAAGCTACATGCATCAACTATACTTGTGTATCCATTGGAGTTGGTCCTATGGGAAATCATGAATCCTCAGAATTATTGGACAGCTTTTTGTCTGAAATGTTATAGGGCCTCTTGATCGAGCAGGGAATTGGACTAGAAGACCTCCAAGGTCCCTTCCAACTCTGTTATTCTGTTAAAACAATGGGAATTTGAATGATTGTTCAATAAACTTTGTGATCTGTGTACACACGGACAATCAGATTCTTAGCCAACCAGAAGACTCTTTGTATTGTTGAAAGAAATGTCCTTCTGAGTTTGGCTCCAAGTGGGGAAAAAGACACTGGAGACATGGAGGCTGCTTGGAAAGATGGTTTATTGGTGGACAGGACCACATGGCTTGAGCCCTGAACAGAGCAGGTGATCACATGTTTCAATGTTGGTGGAGAAAAAAGAAGGGAAGACAGGAAGAGAAGCGGAGTCCCTGGTTTTATGCCCTCTCTGGCCTTTGATCTTGAGCTTGTGTTCTGATTGGTTGTCAGACTCCCAAGGGCCCATGCAGGGGCAACTCTCTAGGCTGCGTTTTGAATCCAGGTTTGGTTGAGTTCTCGGATGCCATGTGGTGAGTTGGGTAAAGGGCCAATATTATCGTGCCTTAATCCCATCTCCCTGGAGCTGAAGTGGAGAACTCTTTATTATGTAAAGGGACTAGTGTGGCCTTCTTAATGGCCCATTGACAAAAGGGGGGAGGCAGGAAGCTGCAGGAAGCTTCTCTTTAAAACATTTCTCCTTTTCACATCCAGGGAAATATAATATTCTGCCTTTTCAATATTTTCTAGGATATTTCATTTTTTCTAGGAGAGGGCTGGGTGATAATTTTCCACAGTATTAAATAAGGTTTCTGGTGTTTGCAATAAAGGATCTAGTGTCCAGTGAGAAGACCACGTTCTGGAGAAAGAATTATTGCTGACCCACAGGGATTTTTCTGTAGCAACCCCTGACCTTTGAAACTTCCTCCCCATTAATATTCAGCAGGCAATGTCTTCTGTCCCTCTAGAAATATCCTCTTGGAATTATTTTTTTTAAGTGATGGAATTCTAAACACACATACCAGCGCACTGTTTCTCAGGCTCAGCCATTGGAAGACGTGTGGACTTCAACTCCCAGAATTCTCCAGCCAACAAGGCTGGCTGGGGACTTCTGGCCACTGGAGTCCACACATCTTCAAATGGCTACGCTTGAAAAACACTGACGCAGGGAACTGGCCCTATGGAATGCAGTGATATGATTTCCCACCCCACCCGGCTCTTTTTTCCCTGATAGTTATACGAGAGGTCTTCGAAGAATGTCAGAGCTCTAGGCAAGGT
This sequence comes from Thamnophis elegans, assembly GCF_009769535.1. Classification (NCBI taxonomy): domain Eukaryota; kingdom Metazoa; phylum Chordata; class Lepidosauria; order Squamata; family Natricidae; genus Thamnophis; species Thamnophis elegans. The sequence goes on from NC_045548.1 coordinate 67,466,153, forward strand.
TGGGAAGTTGAAATAAACATCCTTGAAAAAGAAGGAAATGGCAAATAAGCAAACAGCAGGATTGCGTGCAGGAAGATACCAAGACTCAAGGCCGACTTAAAGTCATTTTCACTTTTTTTTTTAATAGCCATAAGATTACACAATAGAGTTGCCTATTACAGCGTTCTGCTGAATTAGTCTGCTGTTCCTGTTGTTAATTTATCTTCAGCTTTGATTGATTTTATTGTCATGTCTGAGCTGCACAGGACTATTTCAAGATAATTTACTGCGTAAGGCAAAAAAAGCCATTCAAATTCACACACATGTTGTATCTATTCTCCTCTTCAAATAAACATATTGAATGTTCCCTTTTAAATCTCTTTTCTGCATTAGCCTTTTGATTTTAGCAAAGACGTTTACTGCAACATTCTGTGACTTTTATTTACATTTTTTTTAAATTACTGTAATTACAGTATATTAAACTGTTTCCCAACAGCAAAAGGGTATATGCAACTGTTAGCAAAACAATGCATTTCAATATTAATCGGTGTAATCATCACCAGAAAGTAAAAGGGGAAAAATGCCCTGGGAAATTATAAACTTCCCCTAATTTTATCATATTGCTCAAAAGCCTTCTTGCCCACATTTTCTTTTTTAAATTCAATTTGACCAACCATATTTCTCACCACCCATTGCTGTATTTGACTAGATCTCCAAGGTCCTTTCCAACTGTTATTCAGTTATCCGTTAATATTAGGCAAGGTTAGTTGCTGGATGCACTATTTTTTTTCCTCCTTTCAATGTAGCATGATAATTCATTTAACCAGCCTACAAAGCCCCAAATCTGATATTCTTGAAGTTTTGATAAATTCTGAATACTGGAGACAGTGCCACCACAGTGCAATAATCGATCCAGTCATAGGAACCAAACCCCAAATAGGACAATAATAAAACAAGTCAATTTCCATGTTCCACATTCTGGATACAAAGAGGTGTTGGAAGAAATGTCCTTCTGGGTTCAGTTCCAAGTGGGGAGAAAGACACTAGAAACATGGAGGCTGCTTGGAAAGATGGTTTTAATGGTGGACAGGACCACATGCCTTGAAGATATTGGGTGAAGAAAAAAAGGGGCAGAGATGCTAAGAGTGCCTGAATTTTATACCCTCTCTGGGTTTTTGAATTTGAGCATGTATTCTGATTGGTTGTCAGACTCCCATGGGGCCAGGAAGGGGCAACTGTGTAGGCTGTCCTGAGTCCCAGGCTTGGTTGAGCCTTGCTGGGTGATGTAATCTTCCCAGGTGCAGTAGTGGATTTCGGCTCCTGTTGTAACCGCTACACTGCAACGGGAGCCAGGCATGCATCATGACCACGCGCACTGCGTGCACATGTGCACCCACCACCTGTGATGCTCCAGCAGCTTGGAGGAGCATTGTGGAGGCGCCATACGCTGCCTGTGCATGCACAAATGGACCGTTTCCTTGAAATACAGGTAAAGAACGAGGGTGGACGGGCGGGCCCTCCAAAGCAGCATTCCGATACGGTGGCTGCTGCTTCCCGCAGGCACGGTACGCGCGTACTGGGGCATACCGCCTGCAACCCACTACTGTCCAGGTGCCATGTGGTGAGATGGGTAGAGGGCTAATCCTACCTTTGTTGGATCTTGGGTGAGGGCAGTTGCCTATGACTAGACCTAGCTATCTCTTTATCTCTTAAGTGCGGACATCTGCTGTGGGCTATTGAGAATGGTGGGGGCTGTGAAGAATGAGTCTGTTTCCTGCCTCAAAACATGTTTCTCCATGTCTCATCCAGGGAAATATAATATTCTGCCTTCTTAATGTTCTTCCTACAGAGGAAAGATGCACACACAATTTTATCTCCTGCAACATTTGGCTAAAGGAGCCTAACAAAATTTACCTTACAAACTCCTGCAAAGGAAAAATGTTGTGCTTGGGATAGGAACCGATGGACGTTACATCTGCATTAGTAAGCAGACCTCGAGGTGTACACGAAACAAAAACTGTTAAGTAATTACCAAGATCAATTAAAGAAAAAAAAACCCACCCCTTCTTTAGGGTTCCACCACAAATGCGCGAATGACAAAAGCGCGCCTGACTAAACCGCGGTGACAAAACCGCGCCGACAAAACTGTGCTGACAAATGAGTGCTGAAGCACGCCGACAACAGCGCGCCGACAGAAGCGCGCTGTAACCTAACCCTAAAAATAACCCTAAACCTAACCCTAAACCTTACCTTAACTTAAATCGCGCTTCTGTCGGCGCGCTGTTGTCGGCGCGCTGTTGTCGCCGCGCTTTTGACATTGCGGTTTTAGCGCCGCGGTTTTGTCGGCATGCTTTTGTCATTCGTGCATTTGTCGGGTCACGCTTCTTTAGACTGTTGGAACCAAGAGAGCTTTGGACAGTAGAAAACATGGAATGGATTTTGTTATAAAAATGCTTCTCTGCTCCTTTGTATGAAAGAGGTCTCTATTTATAATCCATGTCCTCCTTTTATCCGCCTACAAGCCTATATTAGACTTTGGGCTGCTGATTCTCGGAGCCGCGATGAAAAATTAAATGAATCAAGGCCAATTAGTAGACTTTACTCTCATTCAGCAGAGACCCTCCAGAACGCTTGTGCCATCTTTCAATGCTTAACAACTGTGAAATAATCTACGTAGTTGATATCAAAACTTGTTTGGACTGAAGGATTAATAATGCTTGACAAGCCGGGGCTGAGACTGACCTGCTGAGACAGCAATTGAACACAAATAAAACCGAGCTCGGGATGGACACAGAAAATTAAGCTTCACTGTGTCAGGCCTCGTGGCTCATTAATGCAGGCTGTGAATCGAGGAATTGCATGTTATTTTAATATTTTATCGTGAGCCTGAGGTGTAGGAAAGGGAGGCTGGGGAAAGAAGAAGCTTGCACAAAAGCTAATCAGCCTATGAAATCACAGCCACTGGCTGGAGTGAAGCCCGCAAGGACAGCACGAGTGGCTGTTTAAGCGGTTGGACAAACACTTCCCAGCTCAAGCTTCATTGCCCTGCAAGAGCTAACTAATTAGCGCAGGAAAGCAGGGAGCTTATTTGGTTCCACCACAAAACCGCGGACGACAAAATCGCGCTCGACGAAAGCGCATACGTGACGTCATCACAGCGCGACGAAAACATCGCGCTGTGAGCGGAAAATTTAAAATTAAAGCGAAAACCTTACCCTAACCCCCCCAAACCTAACCCTAAACCTAACCCTAAACCTAATCCTTAACCTAACCCTAAACCTAATCCTTAACCTAACCCTAAACCTAACCCTTACCTTTATGTGAATCGGCTTGCTTTAATTTGATTTTAATTTTAATTTAATTTATTTTTTAATTTTTTTCGTCGCGCTGCTGATGACGTCAGGTACGCGCTTTCGTCGAGCGCGCTTTTGTCGTCCGCGGTTTTGACGGGTCACGGCTTATTTAGGGGAGATGCTGGCTTTGGTTGAGCAAGGTCTTCAGTTTGCAGGTTTTTTTTTAAAATAAGTTGCCGGCTTAACGTTTCCAAATACGGGTCCTTGACTTACAATGGTTCATTTAGTGGCAGTTTGAAGTTACGACGGCACTGAAAAAAGTGGCTTATGAACATTTTTCACACTTACGACTATTGCAGCACACATCCCACCTCTGGTCACATGATCAAAATTCAGACACTTGGCAACTGATTCATATTTATGACCAGAGGTGGGCTGCTGGGGGTTCGCACGGTTCAGGCCAACCTCTAGCTAGGATTCTGCCCAGTTTGGCCAACTCCCAAATACTACCCCTGAGTGGCCCCTCCCACCCTGCCCCTCCCAGGAGTCTCCGGGCAGCCCATTCATCCTGCCACCTAAGCGCAGGGCCAGCGCGGAGGCTCAAGGAAGGGGGAAAACGGGCCTACCAGAGAGTCCGGAAGTGCAGAAAGGGGCCTGTTTCCAGCCTCCGGAGCCCGGGGGAAGCAGTTTTTTCCCTCCAGGTAGCTCGAGGAAAGCCTCCAGAGCAGTGTTTCTGAACCTTGGTGACTTTAAGTCCTGTGGATTTCAACTCCCAGAATTCCCCAGCCAGCTATGCTGGCTGGGGGATTCTGGGAGTTGAAGTCCATAGGACTTAAAGTCACCAAGGTTGAGAAACACTGCTCCAGAGCCTGGGGAGGGCAAAGCACACACACACCTCCCCGGGCTGTGGTGCAGGAGACTGACTAGGCCACGCCCACCCCGCAACAGGGGCAGCAAACCTTTTGCTGCAGTTTTTGACGCCCACCCGTTTATGATGGTTGCAGTGTCCTGGAGTCACGTGATCAGCTTTTGCGACCTTCTGACAAGCAAAGTCAACAGGGAAGCCAGATTCATTTAACAACCATGTTACTAATTTAACAACTGCAATGATTCATTTAACAACAGCATCAAGAAAAGTTGTAAGATGGGGCAAAAAGTCTCCCTTAACAGCTGTCTGACTTAGCAGCAGAAATGCTGGGCTCAACTGCGGCCGTACGTTGAGGACTCCCCGTGTGCAATCCTACCGCCGGATGGAATTTTGTTTGGGTTACACACCTTAATTGGATCAAATGCTACCACTGTTTTTTTAGAATGCATGTTGTGTTGCCGTGGTGCTGTCCACTTGGATCTTCAAAGGGGGACTGCAAAAATAGCCAATTAATCAGCCACCTCAGGCGGCAATTTATACAAATTTCCTTGCACCACGATGGATGAAAAGGTCTCAAACAGATTTTTGCAATGGAGACCCCTTCCCTTAACTCCAGAACCTTCCGCTGTTGCTAAAACAAACCCGCTATGCTTTATAGAACCTGGTTCCTACGGTGCAATCCTGCCATCCGAGAGAGAGAGAGGGGAGAGAGAGAGAGAGAGAGAGGAGGGAGGGAGGGAGGGAGGGAGGAGAGAGAGAGAGAGAGAGAGAGAGATGAGAGAGAGAGAGAGAGAGAGAGAGAGAGAGAGATGGATGGAATTATTTATGCTTAGGGAATCAAAGCGATTCAACTGACAGGATGAAAATTTTAAAATGTACTTGAGTTAAAATGTGCTTCGTTCCTAATAGGGAAGAACCTTTCTCAGCTAAATCGGTCCTCACCTATTTCTGTAGCTCCTGAGATATGCCCAGCGAACAGACCCATCTTCCCACTGATCCTAATTCTACTGTACATACTGAAATTGGTAGGATGAAAGCACCCTAGGGCTGGTAAAGACTACTTTTGATTTCCTAAGCTTGATTTGGGGCATGCAGTCTTATTTCTTACATATTGCACATTATTCCTTATCTCCTCCCCTCGAAATTGGTTTGCAATAATCTTAGCCAACTTCTTTTGCTGGCTGGCTCGAATATTTCTGTTCTTTTCCTTTCTCTAATTCTCAGGAGTTTAGTTAAGAGCATATTATGCTATAGTTCAGAGATGTGGATCCTAAGGGAATATGGGAAAGATAAAAGAAAGCTTGTTTTACAATTGAGGAACTAATAATTGCTCCTTTTCCCTCCCTAAGTCTGTACTGTATAGGGAGTCCTCGAATTATGACAGCAATTGAGCCCAAAGTTACGGTTGCTAAGTGAGACAGTCGCGTGAGTTTAGCTCCATTTTATGACCTTTCTTCTTACAGCTGTTAAGTGAATCCCTCCAGTTGTTAAATTGGTAACACTATTGAATCTGGCCTCCCTCATTGGCTTTGCTCGTCAGAAGGTTGCAAAGTGTGATCACGTGATCGCAGGACACTGGAACCCGTCATAAATGAGTTGGTTGCCAAGCATCTGAATTTTGATCAGGTGACCATGGAGATGCTGCATCAGTCATAAACGGGGAAAACGTTTAGGTTACACTGTTTTGTTTTTTAGTGCTGTTGTAAATTTCAATAGTCACTAACTCAGGGGTGTCAAACTCAAGGCCGCGGGGTACTTAGGTCTGGTCCTCAGGGTCGCCCTGGCAACAATGAAGAACCGGCCCACGGTGCTTCTGCCAGTGAAAACGGAGCTCGGGAGGGCCGCAGGAAGCCGTCGCAGCCAAAAACGGAGCTCACGAGCCCCTTTTTGCTGGTAGAGCACTCGGGCCACCACAGGTGCCCCCGACAGGAGTGATGTTGAGCTGGCCATGCCCACTCCAGCCCCCCGAGGTCAAGCACAAATCCCTGATGAACAACTTCAATAGCAGTTAGACTTATATACCGCTTCATAGGGCTTTCAGCCCTCTCTAAGCGGTTTACAGAGTCAGCATATCGCCCCCAACAACAATCCGGGTCCACATTTTACCCACCTCGGAAGGATGGAAGGCTGAGTCAACCTTGAGCCAGTGAGATTTGAACAGCCGAACTGCTGAACTGCAGTCAGCTGAAGTAGCCTGCAGTGCTGCACTCTAACCACTGCGCCACCTCGAGCGTAACACCCCTGCATTAAATGAACTGTTGCAAGTTGAGGGCCGTGGCACGACAAAACCGCGGTCCACTAAAGCGCGCCTGATTAAAGCGCGTAACTGATGTCATCATCAGCGTGACAAATACGACCGCGGAGAAAAAAGGGTGCTTTAAAAAGCGCTTTTAAAGCAAGCCGATTCCCGTAAAGGTAAGGGTTAGGTTTAGGGTTAGGGTTAGGTTAAGGGTTAGGTTTAGGTTTACGTTAAGGGTTAGGTTTAGGGTTAGGTTAAGGGTTAGGTTTAGGGTTAGATTTGGGGGGGTTAGGGTAAGGTTTTCGCGTTAATTTTAACTTTACCGCTCACAGCGTGATGTTTTCGTCGCGCTGTGATGACGTCAGGTACGCGCTTTCGTCGAGCGCGCTTTAGTCTACCGCGGTTTTGTGGTGGAACCGTTGAGGGCTACCTGTCCAAGACTCCACCAGGCAATCACGGTTTACAACCATGGCAGAAAAGGTCATTAACAGATGCTCCTTTAACAATCACTTTATTGGCAATGGGAATTCCGATCCCAATGTTAGTCCTAAATTGAGGACTTCCTGCAGAAATAAATAAATAAATAAATAAACAACTTGCAAGCTTCGTTTCTATCTCTGGGACCCACATTTAGGTAATGTTTCATGTATTTATTTATTTATGAACATTTGTGTGGCTGCCCACTACAGTCGCTAGGTAAGCTATCTAATGACTCTAGGCAGTGTACAAAAATAAAAAGTCAATATAACAAATAATAAATAACAATAAACCCTCCACCTGCTACAGTAGGGGTTTTCTAATTTTCTCAGGCCACAGAATCTATTAATTAAAAATAAATTGCTATAATCCGCGATCAAGAAATAAAACTCTAATGAAAGAAAATTGGCTATGAACCTGTAACTTTTTTTAAATCTCTCAAGGCTTTATGGAACCCTGGAACACAGTTTGAGAAAACCGTCTTCCAGGCAGTGATCTGCACAGTCCAATCGAATTTATTTCTAAAAGAAAATGAGACTGAAGTTTGCAAATGGCTTCGCCAACGTGTACGAACTCTATTCATCCTGGTGACTTGGCCTATACAGACAAAAATAAAATAAAATACCAGCTTCAGCTCAAATTAACATTTGCACCAGGGAGACGGAATTATTTGCAATGATTGGTACATTTTTACATCTCCCTCTGCGAAGCCCATTTTGATGTCTTCGCAGAAAAGGAAGCTTTCCTTGCTATTTATTACCTTCACCGTGGGATGCTGCTGCACCTTTAAATAAACTGCTACAAGCCAAGAATGCAAGCAAGTTCACACAAGGGTCAGAGCAGCTCATCTCTGCTTGAAAAACCTGGTTATTTATTAATCATATTTAAAGTTTAATGTCACAGACAGCTTCCCTCCTGGGTAAGCCTTATTACTGCTGGATGCTTGTTTTTAAGGCTTTCTGAAGCAGCTCAGGCTCAGCACCCTTCTGACAGGTCCACCTGCTGGTGTGTTTTATAGAACTTCTTCTTGAAATTGGGACAGGAGATCAGGGCAGAGGTGGGTTCCTACCGGTTTGGCTGAGTAGGTGGTAACTCGGCTGGCCACGCCCCCGAACCGGTTCTATTGCCGGTGGCGCCATCTTGATTTTAGTTTCTGCGCATGCACAGAACAATCTTCATATGCAGAAATGTATTTTTTCCACGCTGAAACGGCAGCAATGCCGGCAGCAACCCTCCCCGGATCAGGGGTTATTCTGGAGAGTCTGTCGTATACCTTTATGGACTCCTACATAGACTGAGAGCCAACATCATACAGCAGATACAGTAAAGGTGAGCCTCAAATTACAACAGTTCATTTAGTAACTGTTCGAAGTTACAACGGCACTGAAAAAAGTGACTTATGACAGTTTTTTCACACTTACAACTCTTGCAGCAACCCCCATGGCCAAAATTCAGATGCTTGCCAACTAGCTTCTATTTATGATAGTTGCAGTGTCCCGACATCATGTGATCCCATTTTTGAACCTTCTGACAAGCAAAGTCAATGGGGAAGCCAGATTCACTTAACAACCGTGTTACTAATGTAACAACTGCAACAATTTGCCTACCAACTGTGGCAAGAAAGATTGTAAATTGGGGCAAAACTGACATAACAAATGTAAGCAACATAAATGTTGGGCTCCATTGCGGCCCTAAGTTGAGGATTATTTGTAACGTATCTGCTGACTCGGTGGGTCTGACTATAAAATCCACAGCCCTCTTTCCTTGTAGACTTCTGCATCTCGCTCATCAGTTTTATGGGAAAAAGCAGGTGGGACAGCTTATAACTTTGCAAGTCCTTTTTTTAAAATTTATCAGAAGCCTCTGTCAAGCTTGAAGTGAACCTTGTGGAACCAAGGACATTCTCACAGGTGGCTGGCCAGAGGAGGAGCAAAGTAACCAAGCAACCGGCTAGCAATTGGATTGGACCAGTGGCTTGAGGGGGAAGGGGAAACATTTATTTTTAGTTAAGTGAAAGCCGTGGGAACTTTAGAGTCCGCTTTCACCAGTTGTGCCAATATGATGTTTCTAATAAATTGTTCTTTGAAGAACTTGCCTGCCTCAGAGTTCCCCTTTCTATGGGTGCATTACTTGGAACACTGACAGCCTCCATGAGTCTATTCCAGGGGTAGTCAACCTTTTTATACCTACTGCCCACTTTTGTATCTCTGAGTCCCTCCGGGGAATAGGGCGGCATAGAAATATAATAAACTCAAACTCAACTCAACTGTTAGTAGTAAAATTTTCTAACCGCCCACCGGTTCCACAGTAACGGTGATTTATAAAGTAGGGAAGTTTATAAAATTTATAAAGCAGAGTTACAGCAAACCCCTACCGCCCACATATGAAAGCTGGAATGCCCACTAGTGGGCGGTAGGGACCAGGTTGACTACCACTGGTCTATTCGGTGTTTCTCAAATAGGCAGATTTCAAACTCCCAGAATTCCCTGATGGTAATATCCATTCAGATGTCCAACTTAGTGATTCTATGGGCCAGGTCTCCCCTACATTTTCTGATCTTGCCGTACTTTTTGGGGTTGTTCTATGCTCTGGCTAGTGTCAGCTTTGATGGTGTCCAGCCACCATGTTCTTTAATGCGTTTCCTTTCACCACGAACTCTTCCAAACATGATTGCTTTCTCCAGTGAAGGATTCCCTAATCAGCATGAAATGAAATTCACAAGTCTTAAAATTAGGGAGTTTGAGAGGTGCTGATGAGGGCTGAGGGATGAAGTGAAGTCACAGTTCCCTGTAGATGACCAGGCTGAGCCTGAGGGAAGGGTCAAATACGTCATCAGTTCCTTTATGCCGACAACAATCAAAGTGCACCCCACCTTGAATTCCTTCTTAACTCCCGCTTACGTCCTTTGACTGTTAGTAGTTCAGATTCTTAGTAGTTCAAATTCTTCACACCCTGGTGAACTGCTTGGATCTTCTGATTTCCCCAGTGTTTGACACTCCCTACTTTTAACCAAACCTTGCCCCTCACTGCAAGAAATGGGCTGCCAACCTTGCAAAACTTTTCATAGCCTGATTCTTTGTCCTCCAATAATTGGACAGCAATAATTGGTGCATTCAGAAACCGGCCTGCGTTTGTGGTCATTTGCAATGTCCCAGCCACCTGGCTGCAATTTTCAAGGTTTGAGGTCTTTGGTGCCGAGCTTGGTTGTTTTCTTGCAGACTTTTCATTACCCAAACTACACAACTTCCTTAATACTACAAGAGTAGGGGTTGGCTCTCTCTTCTCCTTTATCAATTTATGCCTTTTCTACACAGAAATGGGTGTTTACAAATGATCCTTTGGTATGCTCTCTGAGCTTGGTTGTTTTCTCCTCCGAATCCCATCAGCCGGTCAATGTCGACTGGCAACTACCCGGAGGAGAGCCTTCTCGGTGGCTGCTCCGACCCTATGGAACGAACTCCCCGTGGAGATTCGTACCCTCACCACCCTCCAGACCTTCCGCATAGCCCTTAAAACCTGGCTGTCCCGACAGGCCTGGGGCTAAAGACTTTAACCCCACCCGAATAGTATGACTGTTGCGCTTTTTAATGATGTATTGTCTCTATGTGTGTATCTTGTTTTGTTCTTCCCTCCCCCTGGATTGTGAGCCACCCTGAGTCCCCCCAGGGAAAAGGGCGGCATATAAATAAAGTAAAATCCTAAAATCCTAAATCCTTGCAGTTCATTTCTGTTACAGTTTCATTACTCGACATTTAGACACTTAAAGACATTTCATTGCTAGTACTGATGATGTTACCTAGTTTGGGTAATGAAATGTCTGCAAAAAATGAAAAACCAAGCCAGCCCCAAAGACCTAACCCTTTCAACTCTGAACTGCATTATGGCTATTTGCTTTTGTCTCCAGCAAAACAATCCCATTGTGGACAACGGGTTTGTTAACCACCATGGAAATTGGCTTAACAACTGCAAAAGAAGTCACAAAATTGGGTTGGTCATGTGATGACTCACTTAAGTGGCATAATATACAACCATAATTCTGGGCTCAATTACAGTTATAAGTCGAGTACTACCTGTACTGTTGACTGACTCACAGAGCAGTGGTAAATTATTGAGATGACATGTGTAAATAGCTCCAATGGAATTTGAATCCCATTTATTTACATTCCAATTTGCAGTTCTGACTCTATATCTAATTAAAGTGCTACCTTTCAAATTGGTGTGGCAATGAATTAATACATTGATTGCTCTACTTTAACTTTAAATTTCCAGATGAATGAGACTTGGGTATCATTTCAGCTGCATGAATTTCAGTTAAGTACCTCTCAGTTTACACAAAAATCCCTTAGTCAGGAAGTGAGGATGACCATCAAGCTTTCGTTACACATCCATTTTGCGCCATCTACTGGTCTGCTGGGATTCTATAGGCCCTCGAATAAGTATTATATTTCCTCAGGCCAATGTCACGTCTGAATCCTGACCAATTGTACTTTTAAACATGTATGTAAACATTTATAATAATCTGCTTAGTTGCAGAAAGACGGCATAAATCAGATGAGTTGAAGTTGTTTGGACACATGAGAATGTAACTTTTCTCCTGATTCAATCAACAGTCCTTTCACTTGGCAACAGTTAGGTCAAGGTTGGGGAACCTGTGAATCACATGATGAAGAATAATAAGGAAGAATATACAACTCGTAATTGAGGGACGTTAGAAATTATAGCCTAGTAACAATGCCATGTAATGTATTTAGGCCGCAGATGCTATTCTGATCTCACAAAATATACTTTTGAAATTCCACTTAGTTGATAAAAAACAGTTTTTATTCCAGGCATGGAAAAAAAATGAATACAGATTATTAACATAAACAGAGAAATCAAAGATAGGAGGAGAGATGAAAAGAGCTAGATTGACATGCAAAATAACACAAGGCATTTAGAGCCATGTAATTGCAGCCAAGAAATAAAAAGATGCTTGCTCCTGGGGAGGAAAGCGATGGCAAATCTAGACAGCATACTAAAAAGCAGAGACATCACTTTGCCAACAAAAATGTGCATAGTCAAGGCTATGATTTTCCCAGTTGCAATGGATGTGAAAGTTGGACCATAAGGAAGGCTGAGCGCCAAAGAATGGAGGCCTTTGAACTCTGGTGCTGGAGAAGACTCCTGCGAGTCCCTTGGACCGCAAGGCAATCAAACCGGTCAGTCCTAGAGGAGATCAACCCTGACTGCTCTTTAGAAGGCCAGATCCTGAAGAGGAAACTCAAATACTTTGGCCACCTAATGAGAAGGAAGGACTCACTGGAGAAGATCCTAATGCTGGGAAAGATGGAGGGCAAAAGAAGAAGGGGACGACAGAGAATGAGGTGGCTGGATGGAGTCACTGAAGCAGTTGGCTTGAGCTTAAATGGACTCCAGAAAGGACAGGAAGGCCTGGAGAAACATTGTCCATGGGGTCGCAATGGGTCAGACATGACTTTGCAACTAACAACAATTGCAGCCCCTCAAGTGATACGCCTGGATTCCCATTCAATCATGGGTAAGATGGTACCAACTGATAAATGATGACATCGCAATGCAAGGTTCTCTTCTTGGATCTGATTATGACATCATATGTAGGTAAGGTTTACAGCTTGCATCATAGCACCTGTTTCACCTGATAAAATCTTCAGACTCTGTGGGCATGGATCATTGAATTCTTCTTAAAGCAGTATTTTTCAAACTTGATAACTTCAGTATGTGTGAATTCCATGGAATCCTGGGAGTCAAAATCCACACATCTTAAATGAAGGGTCCTTGGTGTTCTCTGAGCTTGGCGGTTTTCTTTTAGGCATTTTGTTACCAAAGTAGGTAACATCATCAGTGTATTTTCATTACCTAGTTTGCTAATGAAACATCTGCAAGAAAACAATCAAGCTCAAGAGAGCACCAAGGTCCTCTCATTTTAACCCTGAGCTACAAATATTCTCCTCTGTCTTAAAGTTGTCACATTTGAAAATAAAGACTGAGTGAGTGGTCATTCTACCAGACATTCTGTGAGTTATCCATCCACAAATCCATCATGTCACTTTAATATATGCAGGTATTTAACCGGAATCATCATATAGTTATCCTCTGATGTATGGCCACAATTGAGCCCCTAATTTTTTATGCCATGCAAGGTGAATTTTATTCCACTTTATAACCTTTTTTGCCACAGTTATAAAGTGAATCACTGCCATTGTTAAGCGAATCATCCAGTCATTAAGTAAATGTGGCTTCTCCCATTGACTTTGCTTGTCGGAAGCTGGCTGGGTAGGTTATAAATGGTGATCACATGGACACTGGAAAATGTGATTGTCATAAATACGTCAGTTACCAAGAGCCCAAATTTTGATTACATGTCTATAGGGATGCTACAATGGTCATTAAGCGTGAAAAAAGCCATGTCACTTTTTTCAGTGCAGCGGTAACTTTGAAATGAACAGTTGTAAGTCAAGGGCTATCTGTAGTCCCTTCCTTGTTTGATGGACTGTCAGATATCCTGATTGGAAGTCATTTCTCTTGGCATAGTGCTTAAGAGGTCTTGATGAACCCTTTACACTGAAACAAATTGGAGTGGTTTTTGGCTCATGTTTGGTGGCATTCCCCAGCGACAAATTACAAAGTGACATTTATACAGCCCTAGTTTGTAATGGAAGGTAAGAAAATATTCTGCTATCACTACAGTATAAATTGATTGAAGTGGGTAACAAGCCAGGGGCTGAGTCATCAGGTTGGATTAATCAGCAGTTTGGAAACGGAGGTTACAGATTCTCATTTTGCTCCTTTGATGAGCCTGACAATCAGCTTTTTCTTGGTAGATATCAATCTAATTTAATTATATTGATGACTACCCAATGTTTCAATAAGGCTTACAATATTAGTGACCTAAAAATAGCCTCCAAAATATATTTTGTTACATTTATAAAAGGATTTCCAAAGAACACTGCAAAAGTCTAAGTAATGAATTTATACTAACCTATTATACTGACCTATTCATTAAATATGCTCCATGCTGCTTTTCAGCAAAGACTGCAGAGCAGCAGATGGAATTAAGAGACTAAAATGAAAAATAAATAAGCAGAACCTAAACCAGAAAAAGATGCAGATCAGTTACCAGATTAAAATCAGGTAGTGAACAGGCTAGAATGCCTTGACCTCTAAATCAATCAACTAAATTTGCCTGGTGCTAGATAATGAGCAAATTTGGTCTTACGCAGGTTTCCCTCAAAATGATATTTCAGATATGGATTATCAACTCTGGAAGAGTTTCCAATGGTGAAGACAAAGGCTTAGATTGTATTTCTTCATCCTATACCATAATGATTTGACACTGTATCCATGATGGTTTGGTTTTATGCACGGATTAGATTAATATAACTGTATAGACACACTATGATTAATAGAGAAGTGACATGTAGAACTGGGCCTGAAAATATCAGATGGAAATTAGCTGTTTAAAGGGAAGTAAGATACGATGACTATATCCAGTCCCACTTGGCAATTTATATGCCTATTGACAGTGTAAATATCTGTATAGGATGTGTTAACTGAAGATTCTGAAATCTGCTAAGGAAGTTTTACACGTCACAGCAGTATTGAGTTGGGTGCCTTCTAAGACTTCCAATTACTACAGATTATGTTGGTTGCGTGAATCAGGAGTAAATTGGAAATATAAGTGAGATTAGGGGAGAATATATAATGCTAGAGCCATTTGTGACCCGTTTATACCAATATTAACATTACAGTATACCTTGCTGTTGTTTTCTAGCTTTAAGAACTAATGGTCCTCCCATAGCCATCTTTGGAATCTGAACAATTGCAATTTAATTTCTGTTTACTAGCGCCTTGCAAAAGTCAGACAGGATTTGGATTAGGGGCCTAAAACTGTTAAAATCATGGAGTCTGATACTACAGTATGAATATAAATTATTTTATCTGTCACCTTGCAGGCCAAACACGACTAACTTTTAATTTTTGAGGTATCATGTGTACAGATGAGAATGCTTGGAAGAAACTATCTAAGAACCTTCAAAAATCTCCTGTCAGTAAAGGCTGACACCATAATCCACCCATAATCCACCAATAATCTTCCAAACCTGGATTTTTAGACACATTAACCTCTAGGGTTAACCATTATAAATGGCAAGAAGATACATTTGTGTTACAACATATTTGGTCCTCACTTAGCTACTCTTGCATTCTCTCCAAGACAAGTGTTTAGTTTAAATACTTCCTGAACTACTCCACCAAAACAAGTTATTGCAGTCAGTCAAGTTCTCCTTTATGACAACCTCAGTGTTTGAATTCATAAAATTTATACAGTGTTTGAATTGACACAATTGAGGGAAGAAAGGGAAAGAAAATATTCAATGTGGATAGACAGGATTAAAAAAAACCTAATAAAATAGCCTTTAACAAACTATACATTACTATGGGAAACACATCAATTTGTCTATGTGGTCATCTGGATTTGAATCTGATGCCTATTTGAACTTCTCTTTAGAATTTTACAAATGTATGTTCCCTGCCCTGGTTATTACTGTTATGCAAAATTTCAAAACACAAAGCACTTCAAAATGGAGAAAATAGGAGGAAAGAATAGTACATATATTCACTGCCTTGAATTATTTATAAAAATAATAAAGGCAGAATAAATTAAATTTTAAAAAACTGTAAATTGTGAAATCAACTTGTATCCAACAGGGGGTGTCAGCGTCCATCCAATAAGTAGAACCAAAATGCAGATTTCTTTTTAAAAATGTTATGCGCAACCTGAAAACCAAACGGAATGATCTCCCAATTAGAAAAGCTAGAATTATTTAATCTGTAAAAGGCAACTTGCTCCATAAGTTTAAATATGTTTGGTGGTCATGACTTCAGTATAAATAGGGAAAACATTCACACACCAGTTTGTTGCTTTGGACAACTAGCTGAAATCCTAACCCAGTATTAAAATTTAAGTTGATCTTCACGGAAAAGGGCATTTACTGCCATGTGAAACCTAGATAAGAATAAAAGCATTCCATCAGAAAATGATAGAAAATGGGCAGCCTTTTATTATTCCAAATGTATTTAAATTCAAGGTATTTAAATACCAAATATTTCATAATTATATACAGATTCCCGGGTGTGAATTTCATCTATATCTAAATGGTGAATCAGTTTATAACTCAGTATCTAAACCCATGCAACCAGGTTATCATGGTTCAGTTACTCATGTTTTACCACACTCTATGAGCATGTTTATGCTGAACAGATTACTCACAGTGATTAATCCATTAATCCCTTTCTCCATAATTCTGGTATTAGATGCGGACTAGTTTTCATAATTATTTGCTGCCATTTCATAGTTCAATTTCTCATGATCTCCTACCTTTGCAGAAAAGCACAAAATCAACCCAACTAGATGAGTCAGTGGCAAATAAAAGATGTCCCTACCTTTACACACTGAGATAATACATTGGCTGGGGGGGGGGGGGATTAATGATTATATTTTTCCCTGAAGGACAAATATTTCTAGACGTGGTTCCTTACGAAGAAGTAACATTTCACAATACTAAATTTTCAGAGATTATGAAAAAGAAAATCTAGCTTTCCCTGTTTTAAGCTTCCTCAAGGTCAGAGAACTAGAGACATTTTGCTTAAGGATATCACATTCAGACTCATCAATATTTTCCCAGCAAGCCACTCCTGAACTACCCACACTGAATGCTTTCCTAGCCAAAACAGATTCGGAATAATTTGGGGAAATCCAATGCTATGGGAATGGGGAACTTTGATTTCTCCACAACCAAGAAACAATCAAATATATTTAACCAGGAGCTTATTATTAGAAGAGCTTATAGTTGAATGCAACTGTATTAGATGTGACCAATCCTTGTGGGACATGTGGCCAATCACATTCTCTCAGTCAAACCTACCCCACATAATTTCTTGTTTGAAAAAAGCAGAGACATATGGACACTACCTCCAACACTTAGAAGAAAGCCATGACACAGATTTAATGCGTAAATAAACTGAACAAATGCAAAGCTGATATGTTTGACTCCCACATCCTAAGTAATAAAGGTTGCCTTTATAAGGAACCACTTCCGGTAATGTGTTCCTACTGGTCCTTCGGGGAAAATATAATTATTATGGACTCTTTTAGTCAATGGATTCTCTTAGTGTGTAAAGGTAAGGACATATTTTGTCTGTCACTGATACCCGTGTTGGGTATCAAATGCCCCCCAGTTCAGATTTGTTTTTGATTTATACCCATGCAAAGTTACACACTGCATGGACTTTGAGGCAATGTAAATAAGTCTGAGTACACTTCTGCCAAAAGCTGATTATTTTGAAGTCCTTGCTAGCCATCAGAAAGCTGAAGAAGGAAGAATAATATGGTTATATTATTTCTCTTTCTTCTCCTTTGGGATCCTTTCATTAAGAATTAGGGGATAAAAGGAAAAAAAAGTAATCAAACAAGATGGAGGAGGTTCCCACCAGTGCATGAGCAATCTGCTTTTATCCATCAACCTCTGAGTCACTCTCTTCAGCTTTCTGTGGTAGCCTTTTAATGCTAATGATTAAGTCAACACTAAGCAACTGAGCTGCACACTGAAGCACTGAAGCTATTAAGTGGTATTTACAAGAAACTGATTCTAGAAGCTTTTGATTTGGTAGAAGCTGTTGATTGCTTTTGAGGGCACTAGTAACTTGGAGACAGAGCTGAGGAAAGGCATTCCTTTTTTGTGTCATGCAGAGAGTTTTTGGAATACTTAGCAATACATCAGCAAGTATAGAACAAATGATGGATGTATTTGAGGACTGACATTGTTTTGCATAGTTAGATAGATAGTAATGTAGCAGGATTTCAAAGAGCCCTCCTACTGGCAGAACTGACCCCAGTTCTATGCAAGAGTCAGAGTAATTCTGATTACCCCTTTGATTGTTCTCCTCATATTTAAGCAGCCTGGCACACCTGGCAGTACTAACTTGCAGCTGTACATTTTTATCGACTATATTAAAAACAGGCTGTTTATCTTCAAGAAGTTCGTTCTCAGTCATTTGCAACCTTTCTTTTTGAACTTTCGGTTTTAAAGAAGCCGTTTGACAGTCAACTAAGTCATCCTCCCTTTTCTGGAATAATGAGCTCTTAATACCATGCATCAAATCAACAGAAGGCATGACTATGGTTGAAGTATTATAACTGGATGAATGCAGTGTATTTTCATCTACTACAGAAAAAGATGCAGAGTGTTTCTCCATTTTAAGCCCACAAGGTGCAAGATGCTTGGTGTTGGCTTGAAATGTTCTCCAATAATTGTGTTCCTGAAATAATGTCTGATGGGGAGATGAATGTTGCTGAGTTTTATTCAGACTATTCAGAAGACTGTGGTTTTCCAATTCTGAGTCACAATTTTGAGGAAGATGAATTGCTGTAAACATTTGTTGTAGCATTTTGAATGCTTCACGAAAAGCAGAAGCGTGTTGCTCTGTAACTCCATGTACTGGTCCACAGAGAATCATGCAATAAAGCTGGATGGTAGAGGTTTTTGCAAAGCCAATGTGAACAAACCTTTTGGTTCCAAGGTGGAAGGGCTGGCAAAATTTGGCTACAGCTGTTTGAGTGATTTCATGGTTAATATTATCCAAAGATGGTTTGAAAGGTGAAATTCCGGTAATCTTGCAAATAAAAGAGATTTCCTCTGTTAACAAGCAGTCTACAATAGATATGCCATTATTTTTGCCGTAGCGATGAACAATATCATGCTGTTTTACACCTGATAGTATTACTTTGATGTCATTATCTTGCATGTGCTGTAGAAGAGTTTCGGTTCTTTTTGTAATCCAGGTTTCTGATGCCTTGAATTGATTCTCAGCAGTTATGACAACTTCTATACCCAACTCAGATAGAGAGGAGTGAATAGGTTCTGTTATTATTATAATTTTTTTATCACCCTCTGTAGGACAGTATACGGCAAAGTCTCTGTGAAGTAGTAAGCCATCTAGGATCCTGGAATCTGAAAAAGGAAGGCCTGTCACAGTGGTATGCAGTTCTGCAAAACATTCATTCACCAAGTACAATGCCTCATTCTGGTTTTTACCTGCTGTAACTTTGAAGTAGAAATCACATGTCAAATGAGTTAGGAACATTTGTCTGTTACTTCCTACTTTCCCACAAAAATAAGGTTCTAACACTAACTCCATATTCCGTCTTGTATCTGAAGCAGAAGCAGAAAAGATTGACCAAAAATGTTTCTTAAGGTCCTGTGTCATTATATGGTCCAGGATGTTTGTTTGGATCTTCACAAGAAACTGGGAAATGTGTTTCAAACTGCAATATTTCCCTTGATCTCTTTTATTAAGTTTTTCAAACTGTCGTAGTAAATCAGAGAGTAGAATGATAAAGGTTTTAGCGCCATCTCCAAACAAATTGCAGTGTGTAGAAATGCATGCTATCATAATTCTGTGAAAACCAAAGAAGAAACCAATAGTTAACTTAAAAAAACTGTTTATTTCAAACATCTAAAATATCTAAAATGCTCCAATTTCTGCCCAAAAGACAGTTCTTGACAAGAGCCATATAAATCTATAAAAGACTGCTAAACACAATTATCTTGTTTACATATGAATCTTCATGCTAGGATTTCATGCACAAGCTGAAATGAATCATTTTAAGCATATATGCCTTTGAAAAGATTGATTTGTTTGGAACTACCAGAGACTATGCAGAAAAACAGACCTTGGGGAGTTGTTGATTAAATAAGAATTTAAATATAATATTTCATTCAAGACAGTAGGAAAGGATTGGGAAAGCAGGGAATCAAATATTTGGCAACAATTATTAGCATGATTTCCTGGATTGCTTTAGTTTAGCTATATATGCAGTCCAAAGGCTGGTCTGGTGGGAAGAAATAATAGCAACAATGGCAATACTACAAAGTCCACAATCAAATATATAATGTACAAGAGGGCCTTCGTGTTCCAGTTTCAGGCATTTCCAGGTCTTTGAATAGTTTAAAAAATGCTAGTGTGATAAATTATTATTTTTTTACTATAATACATTAATTTTTCTTATTCATATTTGAATGTTATCTAAAGTCACATGGAATTAAGCAGCTATAAATTATATTAAGAAAATAAATAAAAAATACTATATAGTTTGACACTCTGTTTTAAAAAAAAATTTCTATATTACCCCAGAGTCGCTTGATAGAAAGCATATACAATTAATAAATAAATAGATATACACATACATTTGGAGTCTTTTGCTTTAGTTAAAAATGATGACTAAGAAAACACAGCAAGCTCTTATAATTTTTGCCTCAGGCAAGCATGAAATTATAGGTAATAGTAGTATTAAGCTTTCTCCATGAGCCAGGAAGAAGTCAAGTTCTGCCTTATAATCAGAGATGGTGAAATTACTTTTCTGTCAGAGCCGTGTCTTGTGTGACAACATTGTCTATTCCTGCTTTTGAACAGATTAGTTTGTGTGAGTACATGTTATATTGCTCAGTGGCCTTTTCACCATGTATGTAGTGATAAATTTCCATCTTTCTTTCCATCTTTAGAGGCAGAATAATGTATTTTAGATCTATATATTTTCATGAGAATGTTAAAAATAAAAATTTAATAAAGAATTGTGAAGTCCTTGGTGCTCTGAGCTTATTTTTTATTCACAGACTTTTATTATCCAACTAGATAACATCATTATTGCTGATGATTCAGTTTTGAGCTATATATATTGTTTTCTATTAATAAAGAATATAAAAAGCAAAAGGCCTTGAAAATATTATTTTCTCATTGGTGTGAAGCAATCTTTCCAAGGGTTTCCCTCCAAGGGAATATATGTGTGTGTGTGTGTGTGTGTGTGTGTGTGTGTGTGTGTATGTATATGTATGTATGTATGTATATATATATATATATTATATATATATATATATATATATATATATATATATATATATATATACACACACACACACACACACACACACACACACATATACACACATACACACACACACACACACACCTGGGTTTATTAGTCCTATTTTCCTATTGTGACTGTATGAATTTATGGCTTTGTGTTTATTGTATGAGTGAAGCAGCACAGGAACAGTGTAAAATAAATGATGCTCAAACAAAGCACTAAATGTGAACTCCTAGCTCACACAGCATATTAACTGTGATTCAGTTAAACCAGTGGTAGTCAACCTGGTCCCTACCGCCCACTAGTGGGCGTTCCAGCTTTCATGGTGGGCGGCAGGGGTTTGCTGTAACTCTGCTTTATAAATTTTATAAAGTAAAGTTACTTCCCTACTTTATAAATCACCATTACTGTGGAACTGGTGGGCGGTTAGAAAATTTTAATACTACCAAAAATACAAAAGTGGGTGGTAGATATAAAAAGGTTGACTACCCCTGAGTTAAACGGTTTACTCAGATTTTCTAGCTTGCATGGCATAATCTTATTTGAAGCTGTTTCATTAACCATCTTCAATCACATAAAAATAAATTTCATAAAGAAAATAGTGTACTTTAATATATACTTGGATTGCATACTAAAAATGATTCCTATGTGACTGAAAAGGACCAGTGAAGCAGATTCAATTAATAGGCAAACATTTCATTTGCATGGCATGAGACATAATCGAATTCCAGGTTTGCATCACAGGAGAGGATAAAATGTGTTTAGATAATTCTGGTCCAGAACTCAGCTGAAACTAAAATAACAATAATACCGCAAAAATGATTTGCCTGGTTTTGGCTTAACTTTATAGAATTCTTTATTGGCCAAGTGTAATTGGACACATAAGGAATTTGTCTTTGGTGCATATACTTTCAGTGTACATAAAGAAAATAAAATAGAATACATTCATCAAGAATCGTAAGACACAACACTTAGTGATATATAGGTTACTAATAAGCAAGCAAACCATACTAAGAAACAAATAGAACAATATAAATTGTAAAGATACAAGCAACATGGTTATAGTCATAAGTGTGAAGAGATAGGTACTAGGAAGGATGAGAAGAATAATAGTAATAGTCTTAGTAAATAATTCCACAGTTGTATAATCATATAATCATCATTATCCAATCACATATTTATGTGATTATAAATCATAGTGATTGTGTAAGGGAAAGAAAAGCTCGGCATGTGCTGACCTTCAGGTGCTACACATTTCAAAGTAGGATGAGGGAAGAGCAATTTTCCTGGCCTTATTTGAACTCTCAACAACTTTCAAAGCCACTGGGCATAGTATCCTTCTGGACCATCTCTGGGGGACTGAAATGGGGGATATTTTCTTACAGATGCTCTCCTCTTCCTTGAAGGTGCAGTTACAGTCAAAGGAGGGACTATCTCCTCTGAAATTCAGCTCTTGCTTGATGAGATGGCAACTCTCACAAGGAGGGCTTTTTACAAAGTTAAGTCTGGTATGCAGCGGTAGCCATTCTTGGATCAGGAAGCCTTGCTCACCATCTCTCACACCCTAATAATCCTCTAATTGGTTTAAAATAACGAGTTCTATATAGAGTTATCCATAAAGAACATTTGGAAGTACAGATAGTACTCTCAACTTACGACAACTGACCCCATTTAGTAATTCTCATTGCTAAATGAGAATTTGTTAAGGTGAGTTTTGCGCCATTTTAAAACTTTTCTTGCCACATTGGTTAAGTTAATCACTGCAGTTGTTATATTAGTATCACGGTTGTTATGTGAATCTGGCTTCTGCATTGACTTTGCTTGTCAGAAGGTTGTAAAAGGGGATCACACGACCCCAGGACACTGCAACCATCATAAAGATAATCCAGTTATCAAGTATCTGAATGTGACCACGAGGATGCTGAAATGGTCATGTGTGAAAAATGGTCATAGTTCACTGTTTTCAGTGCCGTTGTAATTTTGAATGGTCACTAAATTAACTGTTTGTAAGTCGAGGACTACCTGTACTAGCCCAGGCAGTGATGGGAGATACCTGGGATCCTCAAGATTCAAGATTACAAGTTTCACTTCTATGGTCCTACATGTTCTGACCTAGGCTTCCCCAAAAAGCACGAGGCAGTCTCCTGGTCCCGAATAAAAACCCTTTTTATTAAATGAATGGGAATTTCTCTCTTTCGAATTCAGCAAGGCCTGGCAAACAGTCTTTCAAAGGAATATTTATGACTACAAACCTTATCTAGCTTGGAAAGCTGCCATGTAAATATTTTCCAAATGAGGTGCTGTGCAAGGAAAGGCTGGGCACCGTGAGATTCATGGACAGATCTTCACCCACCTGAAACGAATCTAACAACCGAATGAACAATTTTTTTCCTGCAAAATCCCACTCCCCTTTCGCTCCTCTTTTATTTCCTATGGGAGGGGCCAATCATCTTCCACCTGTGACTTTACTCCCAAGTCTACCCTGTTTTCTGAGCTGTTCTTTTCTTCTGGCAGCTCTGCGCATGCACACACTGGGAACAGGCTCCAGTTGCTCCTCTGCCTCACTGCTGTTTAGCTCCATAGGCACGTGATCACTGCCAGATACTCAGCCCTGTCTCTGCCTCCGATGCAGAGCCCTCGTTCAAGTCTTTCCCAGCCTCCAGGACTGGCCCATGATCCTCCCCAACCTCCTCACTGTCTGACTGCTACTGCTGGCCGGCCACAACACTATGTGGCTCTGGCTTGATCATTTAACCTGCCATGGCTATTCTCTGGATCAACTCACTCTTGGCCCCATCCTTATTCAACTGCCTTCTAATGGAATTTTTTCTATATTCCTCCCCCCTCTCCTTCCAACTAGGAAGTTGAGATCCTGACACGATCAGATCTTTCTAACCCTCTTGAGCTCCGGGACATCTTTCTGGAGCGTGGTATGCTATGCTTGCAGGTGGGGCTCATCACTGCATGGTTTTTATACTTAATGGTTTTGATCCTGGTTCTGTACTTATTTGATATTTTTATGCACATTTGTGGTTTTATATATAGTCCTTGACTTACGACCACAATTGAGCCCAATTTTTTTGTTGTTAAGTGAGTTTTCCTCAGTTTACAGCCTTTCTTGCCACAGTTGTTAAGAGAATCACCACGCTTGTTAAGTTAGTAACATGGTTGCTAAGTGAATCTGGCTTCCCCATTGACTGGGTTTGTCAGAAAGTCGCAAAAGGGGATCACATGACCCCCGGGACAGAGCAACCGTCATAAGTATGAACCAGCTGCCAAACATCCGAATTTTGATCCCTCGACCATGGGTATGCTGCGAAGGCCGTGTGAAAAAAAGTCATGTTTTTCAGTGCCGTTGTAATTTTGAATGGTCACTAAATTGACTGTTGTAACTTGAGTTACCTGTATTTTCTTCGTGGGAGGTTATATAATATCCACTGTCTCCTGCTCCCGTAGCCCAGGCCAGGCTCTCCGAGCCGCAAAGAGAACCTAGGCCACACGTTTGGGCGGGAGGTCGGACTAGATGACCTACAAGTCCCTTCCAACTCTTGTTAATCTTAATGTAAACATTCGACCGGAAAGTGGCTACCTGGCCGTTGGCGAGTCCACATTCAGGGCCTCCAGCACACGCCGTCCGTCTCGGGAAAGCAGGACCTCCCCCGTGGGGCGGGTGAGCAGAACTTGTCCTCCATGGGGGCCGAGAGACCCGCGGACGACCCCCGCCAGGGCCGCGGCTTCCTGGGCCAAGCGCCCCAGCTCCAAGCGCGCCGAGGTCGCCATAGCAACGGCGGCCCGATCAGGTCCAGGCGAAGCGAGAGATCCGCCAACAGTGACGTCACCGCCCTCCGCGCTCGTGATTGGCAGGACTTGGAACCATTCGGCGGAGTTGATTGGTGGAGCTTAAACCGTTTTTTCCCCCCGTTTAATTCGCCGGAGCTTGGCTCCTTGTGGATGAAGTCAAAGCCTCCCTGCGAGGCAACGAGGGGCGCCTTCCCCTTTCTCTAGAATAACGTTGTAGGGGGGGGGGGAAGGTTTTTTTCATCTATTGTGGAGCCGTTTTCGAGAATTGCTTCAATAAATATCCTTCTCTCTTGGCCCTCCCCTCCACGTTCCTCTAAGAATGATATTGTGGAAAACATCTTTTAAGAAATCCCGAAATACACTGAGGCGATTCTCGGAGGAGCGCATCCCGACCCCCCGGGAAGTTCAATCCCTTTTGAGGGGTTTCGCTGCGTGCTGCACGAGAGGGGATGCGAGTCTCCGTCCCTATGGCAACCATCAGCCCTCGCTCGCGCGCTCCCAACGTCATATCGCACTAGGCTCCTGAGGAACGGTTAATCCCGCCTCCTTCCCCTTCCGATTGGCCGGAGCTTCATAAGGCCATCTCGGCATAGCACCACCGATTGGCCAGGAGGGCTGAGCCGCGGAGAGCGTGGTGCGCCAGAGGGGCTGGGAAGGCGCGCGGGCGATTAGCATAAACCCCTCCCCCCTTCTCATATGGCCTCCGCGCCGCCCCTCCTTCCTCCGGTCGCTGCAGCGCGGCTTCTCCTGGAGCATCCTCGGGAGCCCGGCGCATCTTCGTTGCGGGGAGGCGGTTGGCAGCCGGGGCGAGCCCTGCGGAGGACCCAGATCTTCTTCTTCTCCCGTTTTGGCGGTGGGGGTGGAGAAGAAGGGGGCGCAACCTCATCCTAGAGCAACGGACAGAAGACGCAAATCGCTTTTTCTGCTTGTCCCGTTTGGGGTTTTGGGGGCGCATCGGAGACGGGGGGAAAGGCCAAGAAAAAACCCCACCTCGTTTTCTCAATCAGTCCTCTGTAGATGTAGGTATTTATTTTAAAGCCTCTACCTGGCTGGGTCATGTGCGGGCTTGCTTCCTACCCATTCCTATAAATGCGGGCTCGTCTTTGGACTACCTTTCCATCATCCCCAGCCCTCACGGTCAGGAACCTGGATGGGACCAGACCGGTGGAATCGAACCTGATGCTTTCCATCGAGGGCTGGCTCCACCTGGTTTGAATGACAGCCTTTCTTCTACTTTTTTTTTGTTTAAAAAAAATCAATTCTCTTTTTTTCTTTTAGGATTTTTTTCAAGTATTTAGGAAGAAGAAGGGGAAAACCCATCATGTTGGACTGCAGCACTTTTCTCATACTGGCTTGACTGGATATTTTACTTTCTCAAACAAGCACCAAGAAGATTATTTTAGCTTCATCCACTCTTGGTGGATGAAGGGTCAGGCACCCTAAAATTTATAGATAGATAGATAGATAGATATCTTCGCCCAGCCCTACAGACTGTTCAGTAAGAAATAAGTGGTAACTTTTCTAGAGGTACATCCATTATTTTGACAAAGTATCTGCATTCAGATATTGGTGGAAGGGTTTTGTGACCAAAAAGGAATTTTGAATCAAATGTGTGGTACATAAATACAATTAGGATAAGGTGAATGAGTTTTATACATTATTGCAATTTATGGACATAGGCATTTTGAGAGAACGTGGCAGAATAAATTTCTAGCTTTCTATTTATACTGTGTAATAAACACCCACAGTGTTCTTATTAGACCAAACTAGGGATCCTTGAAAGCTATGTTTCCTCAAACTATCCTTTGATTTAGGAAATGTAACAAGCATCTTCTTTATTCTTAAGCAAGCAAGTGTTGGAAAGCTGTGCCCTAAATGGCATACTGTAGTTTTGTTTAGTATATAGTTACACATACATAGTTTAGACTGTGGCTAGTGTCCCGAATGGAGGAGGACAGCTTTGTGTTACAAAATGGTTCTTCATGAAAGACAGCGCTCCTGCCTTGAAGTCTCCCGACTGCTTTGACTTTTCTTATACGTGCCTTTTTTTTTTTTGGTCTTTATAAAATCTTTTAAGCAATTTTGTACATCTTTGGACATATAAAAACAGAGCCCTCACAATGTGGACTTTTCTGGGCATTGCTTCTTTTATCTATGTCTACAAAAAATGTGGAGATTTGCTAAGTTATGCCAACAAGGAGGTGCTTATTTCCACGATGGTGTTTTTTTCTCTCGGCTTGATGCTCTCTTATTGGTACCGATCGTGGGGACCCCAGCCACAGAACAAGCAGAAACCTCATTGTGGAATGTTTTCCAATTTCCTTGCTGCCTTGCCATTCGTTGGCTTTTTCTGGACTAAATCCCACACGGATTCCTTGGAGAAACTGCAGACGAAGACCAGGAAGGTATGCTCTATTTTAGTTGAACAGTTTGAAAGAGAATAGTCTTCCTTGTTTGTTTTTTTTTATTTGGGGGGGGGGGTGGACAAAATACATAGGATGGCTGTGAAAACACTCTTACAAATTTGTGTTCCAGAAGGCTTCTCATGAACTTTACCGCAAAATTAAAATTGAAGGTACCTCATTGGATTTAACATGGCTTTACTACTACAGAAATGTTCACTTACATAAAACTGAGCTTTGAAATTTTACCTTGAATTTACCGAATGTGTCTCAGTTGTATAATTCTAGAATTTCAGATCCCAGCCAATTATTTCAGCTTGGTAGGCCGAGGGCTACAACTATGGAATAACAGGCACATTCTTTTGAAATTTCAGTTATACACACAAGGCAGCCACTAGACTACCTATTTAAATTCACTTGCAAGTAAGTCCCCTTGGTTGAATTTGCCACAAAGTAATCACATTTTACCTTGGTGTGTTTTCAATTATCATTCAATATCCTGTATTGTATCAGTTCGGTAAATTATGGTTACATAAACCATGTATGTTTGTGTGTGAACCCCACCAGAGTTTGGATCTAAATTGGGTGTCAAACTTGCAGCCAGCGGGCTGGATGCATCACATATTGGCCCTGCCCCCGCCCGGTTTAGCGAAGGGGGAAAAATCCCAGTACGTCATGTGATGCCGCCATGATGACGTAAGTTTGATACCCTGATCTAAGTCTAGCCAAGTTTTTCCCAATGTGGTTTTTCCAGATCACCTTAAGTCTTAGGATGACTATTCTTGGAAAAAAAGATTTGTTGCTGGGAACTCTAGAAGTTGTCCCAACATACAGTATTTGAAGGCAGAAGAATGGAAAAAACAATGATTCCCACATCATTTAATTTAACATAAACCTTTCCTCAGTCTCTTGGTTTCTAATTTTCAGTATATACTGTGTTTGTTAGTTATAGATGATGGGAATTGCAAGCTGGCCCAATTAGTTAGTGCTAGAGAAACAGAAAGTCCCATGTACAGGTAGTCCTTGACTTATAACCACTCGTTTAACCACCATAATTACAACACTGGTCCTTACCTTTATGAGGGTTGCAACAGGCTCATAGTCAAAGGCACAAAGTTTGGGCACTTGGCAACTGGCATGTATTTACGACAGTTTCAGTCGCAGGAGCGCCATTTGTGACCTTCTCAGCTGGCTTCTGAGAAAGTTAATGGAAACTAGATTTGCTTAGCAACTGCTCAATTCACTTAACAACTCCAGTGATTTGCTTAACAACTGTGTGTAAAGGTTATAAAATTGGCCACAACTTACTTAATAACTTGTCTTGCTTAGCAAGAGGAATTCTGGTCCCAATTATGACCATAAGTTGGGAATTACCTGTACTGTCACAATATCTCTAAGTGAAGAAGTCTTGGCCAGCAGAGGTGACAAACACTTGTTCAAAGGTACATGTGGGAGCATACTTAATCATGGTAGTCAACGCTGGGCAATGCCCAGAACAAGGCCACATTCTTGTATGTTCAGGATAGAGATCTGGCAGAGCTGGAATGTGGAACTGTTGCGGTAAGAGCAACAAAACCGCCCACAGACTAGAACAGTGGTTTCTCAATATTTATCCTGGAGAGCCCTACAGATCTGTAAAGTCAAACAAATAAATATTGTAAGGTTTTTTTTAAAATTTCTAATGTAAATATCGACAACTACAACCCATGTAAACCAGAACACTTTGCCTCAATTATTTTTGAGAATGGAAAGGGGTCCTGGGACCAAAATATTTAAGAACCGCTGGACTAGACTTTTTCTTTAAATAATTTTAAATTTTATTTACAAACATGTAAAATACACACACAAAAAACTTAGACGTACACCACATTTACACAATACAAGATGAACAGGGGCTTCCTGTTCCTTCTAATAGCAATTGCCAATCGATATCGCTCACCTTATATTGTTTCCCCTTCTATTATATTTCATTTATATTTCACCCTTCTTAACCCTCTTATCTTACTCCTCTGTCTGCTATTTTGGCTGATTACCTCTAGTAACGTTAAACCACTTGGATACATATATATGTGTTAATTCTCCTTAACTATTATTTTTGGACTTTGTTATCTTCCTTCATTGATCCTTTTTTTCCCCTCCATCCATCTATACCATTTATCCCATACAGTCATTATTCCTAATAAAAAAACTTCAGGTTTCCATTCTATTTTAACACCTGTTATTACCTCTAGCCACTTTTTGATACTTTTCCAAAAAATTTTAGCCTCCTCACAGGTCCACCATAAGTGGTAATATGTTCCATGTATTGATTCATATTTCCAGCATTTTGGGGAGGTATTTGTTGAGATTTTAGCTAACCTTGTTGGTGCCAGGTATCATCTGTAAAACATTTTGTACTGATTTTCCTTGTATGCAACTGATAGTATCATTTTTAAGTTTGTTCCCAAATATTTTCCCATTTATTCAATTCAATATTATAGCCAAAGTTTTGTGCCCATTTTATCATTTGTTCTTTCACGATTTCCTCTTCTATTTTATGCTTCAGGAGAAATTTATATATTCTCCCTATCATTTTTCTATCTGAGCTATGAATTATTTTATTCAATTTGTGTGGTTCTGTTTCGATGTCATATATTTTAGTATCATTATTGTGTTTAGTTTTGGTTTGCAAGTAGGTTAGCCAGTCAACTTTCATGTTTTGTCTTGCCAATTCTTCAATTGTTTTTAAATTTCCCTGTCCGTCAATTATGTCTTTGTATCTGCATTTTATTCATATCTATAAAATTTGGATTGATCGTGCTTTCTGTTGCCAATAGCCAATTTGGGATTTTCACATAGTGGTTTTTATTTTTTATTTTGAGCCAGTTTTGCAATAACGCTCTTCTAATTAAATGTTTTTGAAAGTGTTTGTGCGTTTTATTTTTAATCATTCCATAGGAATGTATGCCAACCTGCTTGCCATGGTCTTAGCAAAGGTAATGTAAATGTTTACATTTGCAAAGGTAAAGCAAAATGTTTAGGAAATATTGATTTAGAAAACGTAGGATAAAGCAAAGAAGCTTGAATTTGATTGCTGGGTATCATGTGTTTATATGATGGAAGTGAAGTGTGCTTGAAAGTGAAGGAAACACTTAGCAAATGGGA
Organism: Thamnophis elegans; assembly: GCF_009769535.1. NCBI lineage: Eukaryota > Metazoa > Chordata > Lepidosauria > Squamata > Natricidae > Thamnophis > Thamnophis elegans. The sequence continues at coordinate 67,496,295 of NC_045548.1, forward strand.
GGAAAAGAAGGATGTATGATGTTCCCGTGGCATTTAATATATTTATCCTTTGAAGTTTAAGGAATTCTTATGGTGTTGGAACTGTGCTGATTGGGAACATGTATATGCATGAACTTTGCTATGCATGTGAAGCCATGTTGTTGTCTGACAATCTGAATGATTTACAGCCATCTGGGATAGGTTGTGTGTTGCATAAGAAGTGCAAATTTGAAAATTAATGCAAGATAGTTGCACGGGGACAACAAAATGGAGTGAGAGATTGCAAGCTGTACACAGATGATGAACAACAGAGTGAAGCTAAGATCCGTGAGAAAGGTGAGGCTTAGGGAAAAATAAACAAGAGGCAGTGTACAGTGGTGCTTACGGTTTTGATGGAAGCAAAAGTGGTTTGCAAGCTAAAGATAATACAATAATACAATAGCAGAGTTGGAAGAGACCTTGGAGGTCTTATAGTCCAATCCCCTGCCTAGGCAGGAAACCCTATACTGTTTCAGACAAATGGCTATCCAACATCTTCTTAATGACTTCCAGTGTTGGGGCATTCACAACTTCTGGAGGCAACTGTTCCACTGATTAATTGTTCTAACTGTCAGGAAATTTCTCCTCAGTTCTGAGTTGCTTCTCTCCTTGATTAGTTTCCACCCATTGCTCCTTGTTCTGCCCTCAGGTGCTTTGGAGAGTAGCTTGACTCCCTCTTCTTTGTGGCAACCCCTGACATATTGGAACACTGCTATCATGTCTCCTCTAGTCCTTCTTTCTATTAAAGTAGACATACCCAGTTCCTGCAACCGTTCTTCATATGTTTTAGTCTCCAGTCCCCTAATCATCTTTGTTGCTCTTCTCTGCACTCTTTCTAGAGTCTCCACATCTTTTCTACATCGTGGCGATCAAAACTGAATGCAGTATTCCAAGTGTGGCCTTACCAAGGCATTATAAAGTAGTATTAACACTTCACGTGATCTTGCTTCTGTCTCTCTGTTTATGCAACTTAGATAAAAAGTAGAGGCTTAGTAAATGGCAATATAAACCAGTTTCAGCTGTAGCTCCTTTTATTATCTTTATTATCTTACTTTGATTTACTGTTGCTTATTCCTTTCCTTCACTCTGCCTAACATTGCTTATTTGCATGGGAGTAGCCCAAAGGACTATTTATGTAACTCTGCAATTATTTCAGGAAATAGAGTCTCATAGGAAGAAATATTTGCAAGATAACGTCAAGTAATACGTTAGAACTCTGATGTAACCAGTTTACCTAGACTTCGAAACAGAAATATCTGACAAAATAGCATTTGGAATTATCTGAAACAATCTACCCACCTAAGGGCAGAATTTCTAAATATGAAGAGGCCAGAAAACAGAGGGGAAATTGCCAAGAATTTTACTATGCTACTGTACTGGTGTTCTGAAAAATCTAATTCCTGGCCCTTGAAATCAGAGACTTCTTCCTGTTTTTGTCAGATTTCATTCCATTTCTTGGCACTCAAATGTCAAAAGTGGCCTTATATGTGCAGTGATGCGGTCCCACATATGCTGCCTTTAGATACTTGCCTCTTTTTTTATCTGATGCAGGTACATAAGCCCTTAGGTTGTGGGGTAGATATTATGGTTATCCAAACGTATTATGTCCAAAATACCCTCATGCTCAGTTGTTAAATGTGACACAGAATTTCAATTGCTTTAAACTGAGTCTGACCACAGATAGTCCTCAGTTTACAACTACAATTGAACCCCAAAATTTATGTTGTTGAGAACATTCGTTAAATGAATTTTGCCCCAATTTATGACCTTTCTTAGTTGTTAAGGGAATCATTGTAGTTGTTAAATTAATGACACGGTTGTTAAGTGATCTGGTTTCCTCATTGACTTTGCTTGTCAGACAGTCACAAAAGGTGATCATATGACCCCAGAACATTGCAACAATCATAAATATAAGCAGTTGCCAAGTGTCTCAATTTTGATGATGCGATGATGGGGATCCTATAATGGTCGTAAGTGTGAAAAACGGTCATAGATCACTTTTTTCAGTGCCATTGTAACTTTGAACGGTCACTAAACAAACTGTTGTAAGTTCAGTACTACCTATACTACAGTGGTGAGATTCAAAACTTTTACTACAGGTTCTGTGGGTGTGGCTTGGTGGGCGTGGCAGGGGAAGGATACTGCAAAATCCCCATCCCCTCCTGATCAGCTGGGACTCAGGAGGCAGAGAATAGATGGGGCAGGGCCAGTCAAAGGTGGTATTTACCAGTTCTCTGACTACTCAACATTCCTGCTACCAGTTCTCCAGAACTGGTCAGAACCTGCTGAATACCAACTCTGGAAAGGATACTGCAAAATCCCCATTTCCTCCCGATCAGCTGTGACTTGGGAGACAGAGAATAGATGGGGGTGGGGCCAGTCACAGGTGGTATTTACCAGTTCTCTGAACTACTCAAATTTCCACTACCAGTTCTCCAGAACTGGTCAGAACCTGTTGAATATTGAATACTACCTCTGCTATACTACTACAATTGTATTGGGAGTACCAAAGTGTTTCTGGATTGTGAAAGGATTGAACGGCCGCCTGCAGGATACCCAGTTGGGGGCTCCTTTTATGATCTCATTAAGTTGTCCGGCTTAGTGGTACCCATCTATCTACTCACAGTCACCTGCTTTCGAACCGCTGGGTTGGCAGGAAGTGGACCTTGAGATGGGATGTCACCCTGTCCTATGGCAGCAACCAGGTTTTCTGGCCCGCCAGCAGCCAGCCAAGCTGGCAGCAGATTCTGACAGTGAGGAGGTTGGGGAGGAACATGGGTCAGTCCTGGAGTCTGGGGAAGGCTCTCATGAGGGATCTGTGTCGGAGGCAGAGATGGGGCCAGGACCAAATGCCAGTTATCAGCTGCCTTTAGAGTCAGAGATCAGTGAGTCAGGCGAACAGCTGGAGCATGTTCCCAGTGTGCGCATGCGCAGGGTTGCCAGAAGAAGGGAGCAGCTAAAGAACAGGGAGTAACTTGGGAGTAAGGTCTCAGGTGGATGATGAATGGCTCCTCCCATAGGGAATAAAAGAGGAGCGAAAGGGGAGTGGAGTTTGCAGGAGACAATTAGTTCGCTTAATTGGTTCATGACTCTCCAAGACTCCTTGCCAGGTTTTGTAGATATTGGCCTGTCAGCTCTCCAAGCCAGATAAAGTCTGTGACTGTAAATCTTCCCTTGAAAGACTTTGCTGGATGTGAATGAGCAGTAAATTAATAAAAGGAGTTTTTGTCAGGACAAAGAGTTTGCTTCATGCTCTTGGGAAGCCTAGGTCAGAACAACAGGAACCTGTCAATTGTCAGCCCAGTGTCCTAACCTGCACGCCTATTGGGTGTCACTAAATCTGCCTATTGTATGGTTATTGTACCAGCCTAAATGCCGTTGATTTGTCTTCTTTCGGACTTAGGGTACAAGAGGAGTCATTCCTTCATCTGACAGTAGAACAGAGACTGATTCAGCTTCGACAGCCGCGGCTCAACCTGATCCAGAAGTCATCATTGTGGGGGCCGGTGTACTTGGCTCTGCTCTGGCCACGGTGCTGGCCCGGGATGGAAGGAAAGTGACGGTCGTTGAGCGGGACCTGAAGGAACCTGATAGGATTGTTGGAGAACTCTTACAGCCAGGAGGTTATAACACGCTAAAAGACCTGGGCCTTCAAGGTGCATTACCTTTGCTAAAAACACTTCTGTCTTCCGTTTTTGAAGCTCACTCACCAGCCTGATTGTCAGCGGTTCCATCTCTACCTTGTATTCTTGTAATTACAGGTAGTCCTTGCCTTATGACCACAATTGAGCCCAAAATTTCTGTTGCTAAGTGAGACATTGATTAAGTGAGTTTTGCCCCATATTTCAACTTTTCTTGTCACAACTGAATCCCTGCAGTGGTTAAGTTAGTAACATGATTGTTAAGTGAATCCGGCTTCCCCATTAATTTTGCTTGTCAGAAGGTTGCAAAAGTTGATCGCGTGACCCCAGCATACTGCAACAGTCAATTGCCAAATGTCTGAATTTTGTCTATGTGACCTCAGGAGTGGTCATATGTGTGAAAAATGGTCATAAACCCATTTTTCAGTGTGTTGTCACTTTATAGTATAGCCCAGGGTTGGCAAACCTTTTTCTTACATGTGATGTGCCAAAATTGCGTGTGTGCTTGCTGTAGCATATGGGCGCATGCCCACTCAATCCTCCCCGCCCACCTGTGCATGTGCGCGCGACTCTCTGCACAAGAGTGCACAACCCTTCCCCAGGCTCCAGAGCCTTTCCTGAAGCCTGAGGAGGGTGAAAATGGCTTCCTCCACCCCCCCGGAGGCTCTCCGGAAGCTGGAAACGGATCGTTCCCAAACTTCCGGTTGGGCGGTTAGGGCCGTTTTTCGCCCTCCCCAGTCTTCAGGAAGGCCTCCGGAGGCTGGGGAGGGTGAAAAACGGCCCAATGGGCCGACCAGAAATTTGGGAACAAACTTCCTGTTTGGCCCATTGGGGCTGTTTTTCGCCCTCTCCAGTTTCCGGAGGCCTTCTGAAGCCTGGGGAGGGCAAAAACAGCTTCTCCTGGACCTCCGGAAGTGTGAAAAATCAGCTGGCCGGTGTGCACATGGAGCTGACAGCTGGCATGCTACCGAATATGGCTCCACGTGTCACCTATGTCATGCGTGCCACAGGTTGCCATCACGGGTATATCCTTTATTGTCATTATACATCATTTATACAATGAAATTGGTTTCGCAGTCACTAAATGAACTGTTGTAAGCTGAGGACTGTTCTATTACAAAAGCCAGAAAACTAATAACACTAATAAAACCCCTCCTCTGTATCCATTATCCTGTGAAGAACCAACAATTGTACAGCCTAACTTGCCTTGAATTAATGGCTCAGAATTAACATTGAAAAAAAAGAGAAAAATCAAAAGATGGAAAACCAAGATAGAGAAACCTGCTTGACAGGGAAATTTTATAGCTAGAAGAGAAGAATATTGGATTGAATGTGGATATTGCCTTTAATGTAGGGAAGGAAAATGCGTGATTATGAACCTGAACGAATGGTATTTTATTCTTCTTTATCCCACCCTCAGTTTATTCATCCTTTTCCTCCCTCATTTGGACCAGTTACAGGTAGTCCTTGACTTAACACTTCATTAAGTGATTGTTCGAAGTTGCAACGGCACTGAAAAAAGTGACTTATGACCGTTTTTCACTATCACGCTGTTGCAGCACAGCTATGATCATGTGATCAAAATTCAGATGCTTGGCAACTGGTTCCTATTCATGGCGGTTGCGGTGTCCCAAAGTCATGTGATTCTCCTTTGGCGACCTTCTCACAAGCAAAGTCCACCAGAAAGCTGGGTTCACTTAACAACCGCGGTACTAACTTATCACCTAAGTGATTCACTTAACAACTGCGGCAAGAAAGATTGTAAAATGGGGCAACACTCACTTCACAAATGTTTCACTCAACAACAGAAATGTTGGATTCAGCTCTGGTTGTTTAAGTCAAAGACTGTAATTATAACCACCAGCACTCCAATTTGATGATAATATTCCTTCGTGTTTAATGAGACCACTTACCTTCAAAATGCATCCTACAAAATGAGAGGGGATTTTCACTTTGCTGGAGATGAGATTTTTTCGAAACTTGGAAAACAGACCATCCGCAACAGTGGTGGGTTTAAAATTTTTTAGAACCCATTCTGTTGGTGTGGCCTGTTTTGTGGGAGTGGCTTGGTGGTCATGTGACCGAGCGGGAGTGGTTTGGCGGTTGTGTGACCGGGTGGGTGTGGCCAACTTGGAAAATATGGTGAAACAACGCCCTTGCTTAGCAACCAAAATTTTGGGCTCAATTGGTGGTCATAAGTTCCCTTCCTTCCTTCTCTTTGAGAAGTGTTCCGCTTTCAAGCTGCTTGTGAAAGAGGAGGAAGAGGGCAGAGGGAGGCTTTTCAGGAGCCAGAGCAGCGCTGAAGCCCAATCCAGCATGGGATTCCCCCCCTTTCCTTCTCTTTGAGAAGAGCTCCGTTTTCAAGCTGCTTGTGAAAGAGGAGGAAGGGCCAGAGAGAGGCTTTTCAGGAGCCCAGAGCAGCACTGAAGCCAGGGGAGGGAGCGTTTTGGTACTGGGCCTCCGGAAGAATGAATACTAGGAGGCACGCTAAATTTCACCAACCATTAAGCCCCTACCGGTATGTACCGGCTGAAACCCACCCCTGATCCGCAAACACCGTTAAGAGTACGTGGAGTTCCTGCAATACAAAAGAAATCAGCTAAACAGGGACTAAATAATCAATGTTGAATTAAAGTATGACAATGGATTCGAAAACAAAAACAAAACTGACAGGATGCCAGTCCTGCTCTTTTTCAATGTGCAAATGATAATGATCATCACGATGCACAATCTTTCCCAGGTCTTACTTAACAGAAATTTTGGGCTCGATTGGGGTCATACGTTGAGGACTACCTGTACATATAAATATCTAGGTAAACATTCCCTGGCATCTTTTCTATGCTATTTCCCCAAGATATTGTCTTACTCCCAGGGTACCAGTGACATAGTTTAAGTGGTCTTTGGCTGTACAAGTGTTAGAGGAATTTTGCAAAACAGTCCAAGAGGAACTGCAAATTTGACTCTGTCACCTGTTACCCTGAAGGAAAGTTAAGTGCAATGATTTGAAATGGAGTCAGTAGAGAGACAATAAGGATCGGCAAAGGAACTACCTTCATACTCAACAGGTATAGGTAGACATACCATTGGTTGCTTAATGATCATTCAAAGTTATGATCCACATTTATGACCACTTGCAGTGTCCTGCAGTCATGTGATAGCACATTATGACTTTTTTTTAAAAAAAGCCAGAAACTGACCATTGGTGGGCGATAAAGGCCATAAAATCAGGCATGGTGATGTGATGACCCACCTAATGACCAGCATGAGTTATGGCCATAATTCTAGGCTCAATTATGGTTGTAAGTTGAGGACTATCTGTATGTGCATAAAGGTAAGTTGTTTTCATATGGGCATCCCAATGTGTCATTTGTTTAGTATATCGACCAAGGTACCTGTCTGTCACTCTCTTATATAGGCAACAATGAAATAGAATGTGAACCAGGTCTTCTACCTCTGCCGCTCTGCAAATGCAGAGATGTCCATTGTAGGGTATAGGATGGAATCTCCCATATCTGACCATTGTGTCAAGCTGTTCGAATCTCGCTCACGTAAATGCTTCCCTAAGATGTTTTGGCGGTTGTAACTTTAAATAGCTGTCTATTTTAAAAGTACCCTGCAGATACGTGTTTCTAAGATAGCTTGCTCCTCCTAAATCTTCCTCCTTTCTCTATTCACTTATTTTGCAGAGGCTGTGGAAGGTATAGATGCTCATACCATAAATGGCTACATCGTTCATAACCTTGAAAACAAGTCAGAGGTTGAGATCCCTTACCCTTGCACAGCAGAACACAGAGTGCAGAACGGGAAAGCATTTCATCATGGACGTTTCATCATGGGTCTCCGAAGGGCGGCCATCTCAGAACCCAAGTAAGTATAATGATCTAAAATGACAGCATGAGTAGGTTAGGATACATGCCTAACAGGGTCTTCTTTAGATGCCTCCATTTTAAATGTGCTTTCCTTTTATTTGTTGCATTTGAGAATAGTTTGGGGGTTATGTAAGACGCACCTTTTTCCCTAAAAAAAGAGGCTGAAAATCTGGATGTGTCTTATACACTGAATACAGCATTTTTGGCCTCCCGAAACCCCGCTCCCTTCACCAAAATGGCCATGCATAGCTTTTAGGAGGCTTTCAAGAGCTTCTGGGAGCTGGGGAGGGCAGAAATGAGCAAAAATGGCCCGTTTTTTGCTCAATCCCCCCCCCCGCCCCAGGACACTCTATAAGCCTCCTAAAGGCTATCCATGCCCTTTTTGGGACAAAAAACGAGCCTGTTTTTGCGAAAAACGGGGCATTTTTTGCTTGTTTTTACCCCCACACCGCCGGAGCATTCTATAAGCTTCCTAAAAGCTCTTCATGCCCTTTTTGTGAAAAAAAGCCCATTATTGTGAAAAACGGGCTGTTTTGGGGAGGTTTGCAGAGTGTAAAAACTTTTTTTTTAAATTTGCCTCTTCAAAACCTTGGTGCATCTTATACTCCAAAAAATACAGTAACCAGAAGAAGCATTTTCAACATCAGTTGGATTGGTTTTTATATGTTCTGTCAATGAAACTCCTAGAACTGTGATAGCGAACCTATGACACGCGTGCCAGAGGTGGCATGCAGAGCCATCACCTCTCTGTGGTCACGCGCACCAGCTGCTCTTCTGGTTCAAAAAACAGGCCGTTTTTCTGGACCGTTTTTAGACCATTTTCTGGGCTGTTTTTCAACCTGGAAAATGGCCCAGAAAGCAGCCCAAAATGGCCAAAAAACCAGGCATGTGTATGCTGGCCAGCTTAGGTTCAGGTTTCTGGTGCTCCATTGTGTGCGCACATGCATGCTCATGCACATGCGCACCAATTTGGGCACTCGGTGTTCGCCATCACTGTCCTAGAAGTTAATCCATAAACCTTTTTATTTGCATTTGAGTCACTAGTGTGACAAAACAGGTTACTCCTGTTGAAGCCTAATTTGCCATTTTTGGCATATTGACAATCTGAAAACAAAGAATAAATTGTCTAAATTTAAAGTAAAATAAATCCTTATGTCTTGTTTGACATACGTAAGTTATCCAGAAAATGGATTCGGAGTACAGTTGGATTTGTGCATTCCATCTGTCAGAAGCCCCTTAAAGCAGTTGTGTCTTTTCCTGGGTTCATGTGACTGCCCTCCCAACTGCAGTGGATTCCTGCAGTGCAGGGGTGGGTTTCAACTGGTTCGCGGCGGTCCCTGCGAACCGGTTGGTTGGCGAACCCGGAAGTAAGTAACTTCCGGGAACGGCGAAGGGCGCGCCCGCCCGTGGTCCTTACCCGGTTTTGACGAGTTCTGCGCTTCCACGCATGCGCAGGACGCATACAGCGCCTGCGCGATCCTCCAGGAGCAGCTGGAGCGTCGCGCAGACGCTAGTACGCATGCATGCACTTTGCCTGGCGTCCGGGACCAACTCCCTTTGCTCTTCCCCACTGCTCCAGGGCCTGATTCTTCACCACTGCTCCAGGGCCTGACATCAGGGACAAACTCCCTTTGGCTTTCACCACTGCTCCATGCTTCAGGCGCCTCCTGGTGGCCAACCAGTCTCTCTGGTCCCTGCTAGGAATCTGAACCCTGCCCAGGGTCCTCCACATCGTCCAGAGCCCCTTGCTCGGAGTCTGTTGGCAGCTCCAACGGCTCCTGCTGGGCCACAACACCAACCTGACAGCACATAGTTACTCTCCCTTTCCTCAGATTTTTCTTAAACTATTTTCTTTTGCGGTTGACATTTTAACATCCTCTTCCTTTTATTTTCAACTTCAGAAGTCCAGTTTTCCATATAACAACTGCTTTGTCTAAGATTGAATATAATTGCATGGTTGATTAATTATGAAGTACTTTATAGGAAAATAAAAATCACGCACGTAGAAAAAGAGGGTCACAGAGAGAGAACGAATGAATTTTTGTGGTACATAGTGAACTAGATTTCCCTGTTCCTAGTCTAGCAACTTAGCCATTATACCAACCCGGCACCCAGACTAGATTATTTTGTCTGTTTCAAGAAGGTTTAGTCTTCAGGATAGACTAAAAAGGAAAGAGAGAAGAAATACTTTCCAACTTGCAACATTTCCAAAGAGAGGTGCCCATTTCAGTTCCAACACAATAAAATGTATACCACCTATGCATTTTAAAAAAATCTGCTTTTTCCCCAGTGCAAAATTTATTGAGGGGACAGTGGTACAATTGCTTGAAGAAGAGGAATGTGTAGCTGGAATCGTATACAAAGATAAAGAAACTGGTGATACAAAGGTGAGATTTTTCAGCAATTCTGGTTATTCCATTGTCCTAGGATACTATATCAGTTTTAAACAATTCTTAATCAGATAGATTATTACAGTGATGGTGAACCTATAACATGCATGTCAAAGGTGACACGCCACAACCTTTTGGGTGACGCCAGCATCCACCAGCAGCCAACGATAACTGTTCTGGAAGGTAGATCCCATGAGCATGATTGAGCATGATTTTGAGCATGATTTTTAGAAGCTGTGGAGGCCATGTGAGAATGAGGCATGGTCTTGTGCAGCCTCTGAAGTAGTGTGAGAGGGCTGTGCTCTCAAGGAGCTTTCAGACCCTCTGAAAATGGCACATGAAGGGGATTTTGTGCAGTTTTTGGACGCCGCAGAGACGGCAAAAGAGCATTCTCTGAAGCCACTTCAAGAACGTAAGCCTTGTGCGATCCCAAGCACTTTGAGATGCAGCAAAAGGAGGCCATTTTGAATGGCAACTATGGTAGTAGAGCTGGTCAAGGGCTCAGACTCCACCACAGTCCCAGCTTTGGCACTGTCGCCGACTACCACTATTCAGGGCGGCCTAGCTGGGGAGAAGATCAAGAATTGTTTCTTGTTTTGTTTGCGTGTTTCTTTGAGACATGCCAACAAAGTCAAATTAAGCCGTTTCTGAATTTTTGACCGGCTGAGCCCAAAACGTTTGCCATTATTGGCTTAGTAAAATAATAGGGATACAAATCATGTTTTGAATTAGTCTATGTGGTAGATACCTTCCAGTGGAATCAGTGGTGGGTTTCTACCAGTTTTACTACCGGTTCGCTCGTACACACTTTCTCTCTCGCGATGCTTCTGCACATTCACAGAAGCGTCTGGGTAGGTGGGCGGAGCCTCCCGCCGCTTCCACTACTGGTTCGGCCGAACCGTGAGCAACCCACCTCTGAGTGGAATCATTGTTTTTAAAGCACTCTATGTGGACGTCAGGATGTGTGCAAGGTGTAGGTTGAGGAATATAAAGATTTGTGAAAAAAATCGCAGGTGGGAAGAATTCAGTCTTTTTATTAACTCATTCCTGGCTCACATGCTGCCATGCATTTCAGGGTAGCCTGTTAAAACCAATAAGATACAAGTAGTCCTCAACTTATGACCAGTTGCTTAGCAACCATTCAATGTTACAATGGACAGGGGGGAGGGAGGTGGGGTGTTGGGAGGGAGGGAGGGGGGGATATATACCATGTGTTAGATTTCAATGTAATGCGACTTCACATGTATACTGTTTCTCTTTAATTTCTCGGTAAAAATAGGACAAGTTGAATATATTGACAGATAGTAGAAATACACCAAGGGGAGGAGGAGTGGGATAGAAGAAAGATGGGTAGAGAGGGCGGGAGAGAGGATGGGAGGGAGGGTGAGAAGGAAGGGAGGGAGTGGACTGGGAGAGAAGAGTGGTAGAGGGGGAGGGGAAGTAGGGTAGAGGGGAATGATGGAGGGAAGATAGAAAGTTGGAGGGGGGGCGGAAGAAAGAGGTGTATGGAGAGTGGAAGAGGTATATTGGGTTTCTATTTTTGGGGGTATTGTCGACAAGAGGAATTGCTGTGATTATTGTTTAATGTTGTATGGCCCCGGCTATGCACAGTATATATGTGAGTGTATGAAAATGAAAAATGGAAAATAAAAACATTTTAACGGCGCAATGTTACAATGGACTTCCCCAGGCTAATTACGTTCCAGGTTCGAAATTGACAGCTGCCCCCCCCCCCTTGCAGTCATGTGATTGCATTTTGGGCATTTAGCAACTGGCTGACATTTATGGCAGTCAAAGGACTGTGATTTATGATGTTTTTTGGCAAAAAGCACCTATTGCGGACAGTGGATTTGCTTAACGACTGTAGAGATTCACTTAATGAACATTGCAAAAAAAAGCCATAAAATCAGGTACGGTCACGTGGTGATCCGCTTAACACCTAGCATGACATGACTCTGTGCTTATTTACAGTTAAAGTTGGGGACTACCTGGGACAGGTTGTCATTTGCATATTGAAAAGGAGCAGGGCTTGCTTCCTGTCGATTTTGTTTCTGTTTTGGAGTCCATTGTCACACTTTAAATCAAGGTTGATGATTTAGTCCCCGTTTAGTTGATTTCTTTTGTATTGCAGGAACTCCACGCACCTTTAACGGTGGTTGCGGACGGTCTGTTTTCCAAGTTTCGAAAAAATCTCATCTCCAGCAAAGTGAAAGTCCCCTCTCATTTTGTAGGATGCATTTTGAAGGTAAGTAGCCCCATTAAACACGAAGCAATATTATCATCAAATTGGGGTGCTGGTGGTTATAATTACAGTCCTCGACTTAAAACAACCATAACTGAATCCAACATTTCTGTTGTTGAGTGAGACATTTGTGAAGTGAGTTTTGCCCCATTTTACGACCTTTCTTGACACTGTTGTTGAGTGAATCACTGCAGTTGGTAAGTTAGTAACCCAGTTGTTTAGTGAATCTGGCTTCCCCATTGGCTTCTGACCTTGCTTGTCAGAAGGTTGTAAAAGGGGGGATCACATGATCTTGGGACACAGCAACGGTCATAAATATGAGCCAGTTGCCACGCAATTTTGATCACATGATAATACGGATGCTGCAGAGGTCATAACTCTGAAAAATGGTCATAAGTCATATTTTTCAGTGCTGTTGTAACTTTCAACGGTCACTAAATGAATTGTTGTAAACCGAGGATTACCTATACCATAGAATAGCATTTCACGTGTTCTTATCTCTGCCCAACCACACAAATAATTTCCAATAGCAAAATTAGTTACTGTTGTTCCCCCTTTGCTTATGCATCTTCTTTAAAGCAAGGGGGGTCAAATTGAAGGCCCGGGGGCTGGATCCGGCCCACAGGGTACTTAAATCTGGCCTGTAAGGCCGCCCTGGAAACAGCAAAGAACCAGTATGCGGCGCCTCTGCCAGCAAAAATGGAGCTGTGATTTCGGCTGCGATGGCCTCCTGCAACCCTCTGCCAGCGAAAACAGAGCTCCGTTTTCGCTGGCAGAGTGCTCGGGCCACTATAGGCACCCCCAACATGAGTGATGTCAAGCTAGCCAATAGCAATAGCAGTTAGACTTATATACCGCTTCATAAGGCTTTCAGCCCTCTCTAAGCGGTTTACAGAGTCAGCATATCGCCCGCACAGGCTGGGTCCTCATTTTATCCACCTCGGAAGGATGGAAGGCTGAGTCAACCCTGAGCTGGTGAGATTTGAACAGCCGAACTGCAGATAACAGTCAGCTGAAGTGGCTGCAGTACAGCACTCTAACCACTGCGCCACCTCGGCTCTTTTTGCCCCATGGCCCAGCCAAGCCCCCTGGCCATGCCCCCCTCCTCGGGGGTCAGAGGCAATCCTGACACGGCCCTCAATGAAATCGAGTTTGACACCTCCAGCTTTAAAGCAGTTTAATCCAGTTCTTCAGCCCCATATTCTCTCAAAGAATCATCTTCGGGCATGAGTTGGAGAGGAAATAAATTAATACAATACAATACAATACAATACAATAGCAGAGCTGGAAGGGACCTTGGAGGTCTTCTAGTCCAACCCCCTGCCTAGGCAGGTAACCCTATACCATTTCAGACATCTTCTTAAAGACTTCCAGTGTTGGGGCATTCACAACTTCCGGAGGCAAGCTGTTCCACTGATTAATTGTTCTAACTGTCCGGAAATTTCTCCTCAGTTCTAAGTTGCTTCTCTCCTTGATTAGTTTCCACCCATTGCTTCTTGTTCTACCCTCAGGTGCCTTGGAGAATAGTTTGACTCCCTCTTCTTTGTCACAGCCTGGAGATATTGGAACACTGCTATCATGTCTCCCCTAATCCTTCTTTTCATTAAACTAGACATACCCAGTTCCTGCAATTACAGCAGGAAGAAAACACATAACTTAGTGAAATGATTTCAGCCTGAATGATGGATTGTGGTTGAGCCTGTTGCTATTTGAGCATCCAGTCTTCTTGAAAGTCTACGAGCCTTGGGTTATTTGTCAGCCGAAAATTACTCATTGCAGTCAAGGCAGAGCAGGAAGGTTCTGGGAAATTCTTTTTTAAAATAATGTTTGTTCTTTTTTCTTTGCCTATAAAGAATTCTCCTCAGTTTAAAGCCAATTACGCTGAGCTGGTTTTAGGAAATCCGAGTCCAGTGCTTATCTACCAGATTTCTTCCAATGAAACTCGAGTTCTTGTTGACATTCGAGGTGAAATGCCAAAAAACCTTAAGGAATACATGGTCGAAAAGATTTATCCACAGCTACCAGGTAAGAACCTTTGCACGGAGACTTAATATCTTTACAGGTAGTCCTTGACTTATGAACTGCAATTCGTAGACCTCTGTTGCCACTCAGCACAATTGATAAGTGAGCTGCATCTGATATTACAACCTTTTTTTGCTCTGGTTGTTAAGAAAATCACCATGGTCATTAAGTGAATTACGTGGTTGTTAAGTGGATCCAGTTTTCTCCATTGATTTGCATGTTGGAAACCCCTTGGGAAGGTTGCAAATGGTGATCACGTGACCATAGAGACACTACTACAGTCATAAGGACCAGTTGTAAGTCACTTTATTCCTTGCCATTGTAATGTAGAATCACGGTTGAATGTTCGTTAAATGAATGGTCAGAAGTTGAGGACTATTTGTATGCCAGTGATTTGAATAGTAGTTTAGGCAGCTGTCTTAATGCAGTGTTGACCAATCTTGGCTACCTTAAACCAGCAGCTCCCAACCTTTGTGGCTTGGTAGCCCTGCTGGGGGGAGAGAAGGGAACTAGGCCGTGTGAATGGCAGGCTGGCATGCCTGTGAGCGCCTGCTGGCACTCCAATCACACAACTTGAGCTACGTATGCACGCTCTGGCCAGCCACTTGTGCAACCCAATTCTAAATAGGCCACAGCCCAGTAGTGGGCGGCGGGCCAGGGGTTGGAGATCTCTGTCTTAAACTACAAAGTTTAAGATGTGTGCATGTTTTAAAACTGTCAAGGGGGAGAAACATTGTCTTAACGTTGAAGAACTGAAGTTGACCTTGGATTGTCAGGTTATCAGAGATCTTATTTCTGTTATGTGTATTCTCTTCTGAATCTTGGCCCAAGGACAAATGTTTTAAAACAAACCACATTTGCTTGTTTTTTTTTTTTTAACAGAACACATTCAAGAGCCTTTCCTCATAGCAGTACAGAATGAACGCCTGAGAGTCATGCCGGCGAGCTTTCTACCACCTTGTCCTGTCAATAAAGCAGGTCTGTGAGCAAAGCAGATAATGCAGAAAACATCATAATCTAACACAAGACTGTCCAATCTTGGCAACTCGAAGACTTGGGGACTTCAATTCCCAAAATTCCCCAGCCAGCCATGCTGGGAGTTCTGAAAGTATACAAGTCCTTAGAGTTGCCAAGGTTTTGGACACCTCAGATCTAACAAAAGGCTTGGGAGTGTGGATGGGATTTCCCCCGCTCTGAGCAGGACAAAATACTCCTTTCTGGTGCCCTTTCAGCCAGGGGGTTCATAAGGACATTCTAAAATAAGGTGACCATATATATTTTGAATCACAAGGTCTGAAACTAGAACAAACAGAATTATTTGCATATTTTTTTGCACTTCAGCCAATCTTTTTGGCCATTGCTAATAACCCTTAGCCTTTAGAGCAACTCTCTTTAGAATTAAGTGGCCATCCTCTCTGTATGTATCACAGTGAAACTTCAGAATACATTTTTTAGTAAAATACAAGTTGGCTTTGGTTGATTAAAGATGTTTTAATATGGATTCCTGGAGCGGGAAGATTTATTGACTCATAATTGACTTTACATCAAAGAGACTCAGAGAAAGCCAGCTCTGCGGGAGGGCACTTACGCTTAGTTCAACCATAATTTAATAGTACATCATTTGCACCAATTCATTTCATTTGCATAGTGACATCTTTACACCTGGTAAAGGTAAAGGAATCCCTGTGGATTTTACTCCGCTAGTCATTGCCGACTATAGGAGGTGATGCTCATCTCCATTTCAAGGCCACTGAAGAAGACATTTCCATGGTCATGTGGCCAGCATGACATCACGGAGTGCCGTTACCTTCCCACTGAAGTGGTACCTATTTCCCTATTCACGTTTGCCTGCTTTCAAACTGCTAGGTTGGCAGGAGCTGGGGCTAGGACAGGAACTCACCCCATAGCGTGCAGCTCAGGTCTTGAACCTGGGCTGCCAAATTTCCAGCCACCAAGCCCAACGTCTTAATTGCTGAGCCATCATGCCTCTCCCCTTCAGATTCACAGCCATTGACATGCGTTTGATGCAAACGACCACGAATGAGATCATTTGAAATATTTGACACTGCTAAGCAATGATGTACTTCGTCATGAATGACATAGCAGCTTTATAGACATTTGGAGCAGTGGTGGGTCCCTACCGGTTTGGACTGGTTTGGCGGCCTGGGTCGTTGGAACCGGCAGTGACCCAGGCCTGCCACGCCCCCGAACCTGTTCTCCGGGCGGCGCCATAGGCACCACCATCTTGTTTTTCAGTTCTGCGGATGCACAGAACAGTTTTAATTGTACTGCACCTGAGGGTGCAATGCGCATCACGCGCACGTCCGTGTGGCGCGTACATGAGCAAACCAGCCATAATTTGGAGATAACAGATACCCGCTTCTACTCATTGGTGGATAATAGCTATGGTGGCGCAGTTGTTAGAGTGCAGTACTGCAGGCTATGTCTGCTGATCACCAGCTGGCAGAAGTTTGGCAGATCAAATCTCACCAGGCTCAAGGTTAACTCAGCCTTCCATCTTTCCAAGGTTGGTAAAATGAAGAGCCAGATTGTTGAGGGCAAGAGACTGACTCTGTAAACTGCTTAGAGTGAGCTGTAAAGCACTATGAAGTAGTATATAAGTCTAAGTGCTATTGCTATTGCTATTGAGGCTTCCTTGCAGTTTTACCAGCCAGTCTCTTAACAATTTGCATGGGAGGCTTTTATTTTATTTTATTTTTTTTAATTATTTTAATTTTATCAATTTCATATATACATTCACAATTATATGATCTCATAACTGTTATTAATAATATGTATTTATAACAATTTTTCCCTACTGTTGACAATATACTTGAAGATTGCTTTTTTAACATCCCAAGAATCCATCTTATCTTACAACGGTCCTACTTCTTCTTCCCTCCCTCTCTCTTTCCTTCCCTCGTTTCTTCTCTCCTACTCCCCTTCCTTCCCTCCCTCCTTCCCCTTCCCTCCTTCTCTCCTTCCCTCCTTTCTTCCTTCCTTCCTTCCCTTCTTTTCTCCTTCTCTCCTTTCTTTCCCCCTTCCTTTCCTCCTTCCTTCCCCCTTCCTTCTCTCCTACATTCCCTCCTTCCTTCCCTCCTTTCTTCTCTCCTTCCCTCCTTTCTTTTCTCCTTCTCTCCTTTCTTTCCCCCTTCCTTTCCTCCTTCCTTCCCCCTTCCTTCTCTCCTACATTCCCTCCTTCCTTCCCTCCTTTCTTCTCTCCTTCTCTCCTTCCTTCCCTGCATGGGAGGCTTTTAATAAGCCATTCAAACTTTTGAATCACACATCCCAAAAAGTGCATCTGTGCAAGTTTTGATGTTAGGACTCTTTCCCTTTTAGGAGTCCTCCTCCTAGGAGACGCTTACAACATGAGGCATCCTCTGACAGGCGGAGGAATGAGCGTTGCTCTGAATGACATCAAGATCTGGAGATGTTTGCTACAGACCATTCCAGACTTGTATGAAGACTCTGCTCTATTGCAAGTAAGATGCTTATATTTTTTCTTTCATAAAGAATTGAGGGTCTCCACGTTTCTTTTATGCCACTTCAAGTACACACTCTACATTTGAAGTCTTTTTTTCCCCATCTGATTGAATACCAAGTGGACCAATCTGTTGGAAATTTATCTTTTGGAAGAATTGAAAATAAAATGCAGGTAGAAGATTTCACTGGGATTTACAAAGAAAAAGTAGACAAAGGGAGAGGTCTAAAAAAACTTAACAAAATAATAAGGAAAAGAGGAGAACAGGGAAAACCTTGGGGAAAGTTACTAGAATAATGCAAGTAAATACTCCGAAGAAAAGATACAATAACCAGAAAAACAGGGAAAAGAGAAAGAAGTTAGGGGAAAGGGGGAGAAGAAGGAAAAGAATAAAAAAGTAGAATTTTTGAGAGCACAAGAGAAAATGGTTAACAGAGGAAGAAAGGGAAAAAGAGTTACATTAGTCGACTAAAGAGAATAGTAGTAAGATTATTGTTATGTAACTAATGAAGAAATAAAGAAATGATAGCATATTGTTAATGGTAGAAAAAAATTGAAAGAAATGCTCTCTATGCTTAAATTGAATTAGAGGAGGTATGCCGCTCATAGAAAAATATACCAGTGGAGAAAATAAGAAATGAAAATTTGGTATAACTTTGGAGGGGCAATTGAAGATATTGTTTAGAGCCGAGGTGGCACAGTGGTTAGGGTGCAGTATTGCAGGCCACTTCAGCTGAGTGTTATCTGCAGTTCAGCGGTTCTAATCTCACCGGCTCAAGATTGACTCAGCCTTCCATCCTTCCGAGGTGGGTGAAATGAGGACCCAGACTGTGGGGGTGATATGCTGACTCTGTAAACCTCTTAGAGAGGGCTGAAAGCCCTATGAAGCGGTATATAAGTCTAACTGCTATTGCTATTGCTATTTAAGTATTAAGAAACAATAACTATAAAGATGAAAAATAATGGAAGAGAATAATTTGGCTGAAAGTGAAAACAAAACTCTGATGTAAAAGGGACTATGTAATTGAGAGGATGTAAAAGAAAAGACCCGGACAACTCTTTTTCCTATAGTATGTGTAATTTGTATTAAAACAAACAAACAAACCTTGAATGGGAAATTGATCTTTTGCAGGCCAAAAAGACTTTCTACTGGACGAGAAAGAAGTCTCATTCCTTTGTTGTGAATGTTCTTGCTCAGGCGCTTTATGAATTATTTGCTGCAACCGATGGTATGTGCTTGTTTAGAAATGCATTTTCTTTCAAGTCTGGTTCTACTCCTCCTCTTTAGCATAATTATTTGTGCTGCATCCCTGCTTCTCTTCTGGCTGTCTCTTTCATTTTTGACTGTTTTCAAGTTGCCAAGGTTGAGAAATACTGGTCTTAAAGGTTTAAGTTAACTGACTTCCTGTACATCCTGTCTAATTCCCATCTGATGCATGGCCTTTTTGAAATATTGGCATTTTTCTCTCAGGCTTCTTCCTCCATAACCAGTCCTCTTTACAGTTAATCAAATAATTATTCACCTGCCTGTACACTTACTCATTTTTATGTTGTAAGAAATCTCTCTCTCTTTGCATATGTATATGTGTGTGTGTGTGTGTGTGTGTCGAGCCCAAAATTTATGTTGCTAACCGAGACAATTGTTAAGTGAGTTTTGCCCCATTTTATGATTTCTTGCTAGTTGTTAAGTGAATCACTGCAGTTGTTAAGTTAGTAACCCAGGTGTTAAGTGAATCTAGTTTCCCGATGGATTTTGCTCGTCAGAAGGACACAAAAGGTGATCACATGATCTTGGGACACAGCAATGGTCATAAATATGAATCAGTTGCCAAGTGTCTGAATTAAGATCACATGACCCTGGGGATGATGCAAAGGTCGTAACTGTGAAAAACGGTCATAAGTTACTTTTTCAGTGCTGTTGTAACTTTGAATAGTCACTTAAATGAACTGCTGTAAATCAAGGACAGCAGTTGTACTGTACATATACATTTGATGACACTTATATTCTTGTTAATTATTTGTCTTGCTCCATTTCTGGCCACAATACTAGGCTCTAGGCCTGGGGATCAGAATATGGACACCCCTCTTTGAACCCTACACAACTCTTACCAGATTTTAATTTTTTTAAGGTTTGTTTGAAAAATAAAAATGAAATCAAGCATCTCCTTTAATTTCAAAAAAGCTATAGAGCCTATAGAAGAGGTTCCAAAAATCTACAGTGCCGTTTAGAACCGGTTCCAGCTCCCTCCCCCCGCCCATCCGCACATCATCAAGATGAAGAGCGAGAGGAGGAATTCTGGGAGTTGAAGTCCATAAGTCTTAAAGCTGTCAAGTTTTAACCCCCTTGGGGGTTTTTTCCTAAAGGGTTAGGGGTGCAAAAGTCTTGTAACTTGACAGCTTTAAGACTTGCGTGCTTCAAATGCCAGAGCTTCTGAGCCAACATTTTGGTTGCTAAGCAAGAGCGTTGTTAAGTGAGTTTCACCACATTTTACAAGTTGGCCAGGCCCACCCAGTCACATGGCTGGCAAGCCACTCCCATCTGGTCACATGGCTGGCAAGCCACTCCCACCCAGTCACATGGCTGGCAAGCCATTCCCACCCGGTCACATGGCTGGCAAGCCACTCCTACAAAGCAGGGCACACCTACAGAAGAGGTTCTAAAAAAATTTGAAACCCACCACTGCTCTGCAAGTTTAAGATACATGAACTTTAACTTCTGGAAACAACATGGTGACTAGGGAATTCTGGGAGTTGAAGTCCACACATCTTAATCCTGCAGAGGTTGAGAAATACTCCTGTGGAGCAAAAGTAAAAGAAGAAATACAGGTAGTCCTCAATTTATGACCATAATGGAGCCTGGAATTTCTGTTGTGTGTCATGGCGGTCATAAGTTATGGCGATGCACAAGACTGACTCAATCTTACATTTTTTGCAGTGGTCATAAAGGAAATGATGTGGTTATTAAGTAAACCCATTGTCTCCAATGGTGTTTTTGGCTGGAAACTGTAGGTAAACACTGGTTTCCGGCAGAAAAAAACATTGTAAATTGTGGTTATGTGAATGCAAGACACTGCAAAAGACCATAAATGTGGACTAAGTTGCTAAGGGCCCAAAATTGTGATCACATGACTCTGGGGTGGGTGGGTGACTGTCAGAACTTTGAATCCAGGTCATACGTATCCTTTGGGGAGGTCATTCTAAACTTAAATGGTCGCTAAGTGACCTGTCATAAGTCGAGGACTACCTGAAAGAGGTGAACTTTAAAAATAAAAATAGCTGGTATCTACTATTCTAGAAGTTGAAGGACATGCTGGAAACATCCTCATTGTTTTTCCTTCTGGTACCTGAATCTTTTGTGATGAGTGATGTTACACGTTCTCACATCTTGTTCCTAAAAATGGGCTAACTAGCACTGTTCTCCCTTGGACCGTTGTGGCTCTTGATCTGAGCCAAATATCGGAGTACACTATATATAGCTCACAATGACATAAAAATCTATGTTAACAACTTCACCCTTGGAGAAGAACCAGAGATGGTATTCAGCAGGTTCTGACCAGTTCTGGAGAACCGGTACTGGGAATTTTGAGTAGTTCGGAGAACCGGTAAATACCACCTCTGACTGGCCCCGCCCACATCTATTCTCTGCTTCCTGAGTCCCAGCTGTTCAGGAGGAAATGGAGATTTTACAGTATCCTTCCCCTGCCACGCCCACCAAGCCATGTCACACCCAATAAGCCACACCCACATAACTAGTAAATGAATCCCACCATTGAGGAGAACATCTCCCCAAAAGTTGCTACTGCCGTGATGTGAAGTCCATCTGGTAAAGGTTTTTTTGACTTATGTGGAGTAAGAATTTAAAGGGAATGTTTATTTAGCCAAATACTGTGCTACTATTGTGCACAATTTTCATTTTCATTTCCTAATTTTGCCTGGCCTTTTTGCTAAAAGGTGATGTCATGTTTCCTCTGTTTGACAGATTCTCTGCACAAGTTAAGGAGAGCCTGCTTTTTCTATTTCAAGCTTGGGGGCAAATGTGTGTCTGGTCCAGTTGGATTACTTTCCATGTAAGTTGGGGTAGTGCCCCCACCTTTCTTGTTCAACTTGTTATTGACAGCAGTTGTAGGTAGCATAACCATGACTTGCCTTAAGAGCCTTTAGACAGAGACACACGGAATGTAATAACCATCAAAGGTTTTCTGGCTAGACCAATGGTAGTCAACCTGGTCCCTACCGCCCACTAGTGGGCGTTCCAGCTTTCATGGTGGGCGGTAGGGGTTTGCTGTAATTCTGCTTTATAAATTTTATAAAGTAAAGTTACTTCCCTATTTTATAAATCACCATTACTGTGGAACCGGTGGGTGGTTAGAAAATTTACTACTAACAGAGGTACAAAAGTGGGCGGTAGGTATAAAAAGGTTGACTACCCCTGGGCTAGACGATTAAATCAAGCCATATACCATATTTTATTTAATAATTATCTAGGGTGTAAGTGGATGAATTGGCTCAGTCAGAATACAAATAGTTCTCAACTTATGCCCCCAATTGGAACTGGAACTTCTATTGCTATACAATGCAGTTGTTAAGTGAATCATGCTTGATTTTATAATCTTGGGGGGATTTTATAATCAATGGGGAAAGCCAGGTTAAGTGAACCTGGCTTCCCCCATTGATTTTGCTTGTGATAAGCCCCTAGGAAAGGTCTGCAAATGGAGATCATATGGCCCTGGGACACTGCCACTGTCATAAATACATGCCAGTTTCCGAATGCCAAAAGTTTGGGTCACATGACTGCAGGGCTATTGCTATAGTTGTAAGTGCAAGAACTGATCATAAGGTAACTTTTTCCAACACCACTGTAACTTTGAACTGTCATTAAATGAATGTAAGTTGAGGACTACGTCTATGAAGGTTGAATGAAATCTTTCCAATTATTGTCTTCTTCAGCCTTTCATTATAATCTATATACCGATATATAAAAGCGGCTGTGTGTATGTATGTTCCAGCATAACTCTGGAATGCTTTGGGCAATTTCAACCAAACTTGGTACCTAGATAACTTACTCTCTGGAAACAAATACTATGGGGGTAAGACACCCCTAAAATCGCTCAGGGTATGTGTTCTTTTAAAATATGGCCCGTTGGGCCTTAAAATAGCTTCTACTGAACAGCGCAGTAGAGTTGCCATGGTAACGGCTCCTTGGTACTCCACAAGGGGGCTCCCTCTGGTAAGATGGAAAATCCAACATTAGAAATTATGTTTGGTCTGGACATTTTCCCCTTATAAATAAATACCCAGGCAATGGCGGGTTATCGGTTAGTAGCAATTAAATCTAAGACCTTCCACATATAAAATACTTATAACTGAATGTGGTGTCTCAGTATGACCCTACAGTTCTTGAAAATGTAAAAGGGTAGAATTAGCAATAAAACTTCAGTTTGCCTGCTTACGATGGTAACAAATGTTGAATAAAAGAAAATAGCCAAGAGAGAACGAGGAACTGAGCAGGAACAAGTAGGATTTCAGAAAACTGAAGAATGGGAGTTGCTGAAATGAGCTTAACAAACTTAGTCAGAAACTAAGAGCTTGTTATACAACCGCTTAAATGTTGAATTATCCTCAGGGGTGGGTTGCTGCTGGCGTTACTGCCAGTTCGGTGTGTTCGTACTCCGCGCGTGCGCAGTTGCCTGTAAATAAGTCTCTGCATGTGCAGAACATTAAAAAATGCCCAAAAAACCCATGCTGAGGCGACCCAGGAACCGGTTTGGAGGCTTGGCCAGCCTGGGTGCTGCCAGTTCTGCGACCCAGGCCAACATTTCACTAACGGTTTGCCCGAACTGGTGCGAACCGGTAGCAACCCACCTCTGGTTATCCTGTGTTGTAAAGGAAGTTTATACGGAAAAGCAGAGAGAACTGACATATTGTAAAAAGTGATTAGGGTTCTCAGCTTTCTATGGAAAAGTTTCAAGGGGGAAAAAAAGGCAATATTCTTTATTCTATTACCTGCCATATTCATGGACGGTCTTTTCATAGTTTCTAATATTGTACTCACAAAAAATATATTCCTCATAATTTATTTCTGCTACCAAATCTTTCTTTACAGCTTGTCTCCGAAGCCCATCGTCCTGATCGGCCACTTCTTCGCCGTTGCCCTCTACGCCACTTATTTTTGTTTCAAATCCGAATCTTGGATCACCAAACCCCGGGCCATTTTCAGCAGCCTCGCGGTGTTGTACCGAGCTTGCTCAGTCATCTTCCCGCTTATATATTCTGAAATGAAATACCTCATCTACTGAATACAGAAGGGCAAAGAGATGGGAAGAGGAATGGCTCGGGTTTCTTTCGCGCCTTCCGTCTCTTGACAAAGACAAAAGCAACAGCAGCAACAACAAAACTGACGGCCTTGAGATCTCGCAGTGGCCCTTTGAGGTTTATAAGCAGATAAATAATCTTGTCAAACAAGGGCCTGTAAAAAAAAACAAACCCTACCATTCTAATCCAAAAGAGCAAAAAGGGGATCACAACAGTTACTTCGGAGAATAAGTGGTCTAGCATATTAGGGGAGGGGGTGTTGGCAGATTGCCACGTTCTTCTCTTTCCTTGCCCCCCTCTGACATTTGAGGCCAGGACTTATCTAAACAATAATAATGACATTTCTAGAGCTACTGGTCTGAACTATTGAGTGTATGCCCAGAGATCAAAGCTTAGAAACCCCCCAAATTCTGTTCACATTTTTCTAGCCCTGCAGAATTGACTTGATTTCCCTTCTCCATGACCAGCTGCTCTTCTATTTCCTTCTCTCTGTCTCTGTCTCTCTCTTTGTCTCTCTCTCTCTCTGTCTGTGTGTGTGTGTGTGGCGGGGCGAGAGAGAAGAAATGGGAATTTGTGCAGCCTCTTCATAGGGACTTACCAACAATGGCAATTACAGTCATCTTGCCAGGAGGGGACAAATAAAAAATGGTTGCTTTTGCTTATGTTAGCACAGTAAACCAAGTATGGGCTATATCATACTGTTCTTAGATCACAGGTAAAAACTGTCTTATTTAAATGACCTTCCAAATTCACTTTGCAGTGAGAAACTGGAAAAAAAAGTATTCTCCCTAACCTGTTTTTTAAGAAAAAATATATAGGATTTTATTTATTTATGGAGGAATGCTTGCTGAGCTTCCCACCGTTGCCTGAAATGATGCAGTCCAGAGCATACCACACCAGGAAGAAGTAAGCCAATACTGAGATTCATGTAATGACTGCTAGGAATTCTAGTTGCCTTCATATGGCCAGCTTCATTAGAACTGTCTCATTTTGAGAGGTTAGATTAGAACTAGGGAACCTCAAGATGTTGTACTAGAAGCTTCATAAATAAGTGATGGCTGGGGCTGATGGACCTTGGAATCGCAACATCTCAAGGCAAGGTGGATGGCAGAGGAGGGATTAGTGCAGAGGGAGCAGCAATGTCTGTGTATGACACCACTGTCTCCATTCTGTTGGATTTCTGGGAAGAGAGTCAAGCATCATGGACAGAAAGATTTAGCAATTGGGTATATACCGAGATAAACAGGATTATGTGCCTGTCTTCACATACATAAAAACACACATTTGTCTGTGTTACCTTGTACAAATAAAGTTTCTAAAAGATACTTGCAATGACCCTTTTCAACTTCTGTAACAGAGATAGCTAAAATGGCAGTAGAAATGGCACTGCCTTGTTACATTGATAAAATAAATGAATCTAAGGAGGTCAATCAATTTCTAAAAAAAGCATCCACAACTCTTACATGTATATTTCTTCATTGATACTTTCTGGCGTTGAGCTTTTTTGTCAAGTAACATGTAAACATATATTCCATGAATATGCTGTGTTTTTCTTTCAGGTTCTGGTACATATTCTAGAGATCTTCTCCATTTTCTTTTCCATTTAATTATTGAAGGAAAGGGAAGAGTCTTCTGGCAGGTCCAAAAACATTTTTGAGGGGAGGGGGGGACTAAGGGTCTTGCTTTTAAATGGGTGCCAGGAGTAGGCAGTGCCAAGACAAAAATCAATTCAATTAGAATAAAAACAAACCAGTAGCACTATAGGTTGTCATGTCAAGTATATATACATATACATACATATATATATACACATATACATATATGTATGTATGTATTTACGTACATATATATAATGTATATGTATATATGTTATATTTATGCTGATAAATAAATAAAGGGAGACTAGTATAGGTCTATTTCAAGCTATTTAGCTCTCATCAGCTAGCCATACCCTTGCTGGGAATTGAACCTGATGAGAGCTAAATAGCTTGAAATAGATCTATACTAGTCTCCCTTTATTTATTTATCAGCATAAATATAACAAATGTAACAAAAAAGGCAACAGTAAAAAATATTGGGTTTCTGTCTGGATGGTCTCTTGTGACGAGCCGAAGGACAGAGAGTGGAAGTGTGATCTTCCTCCCATATTTGGGCATACCAGGGGTTGTGACTTTAAATATATATGTATATATGTATATATATTTGTAGTTGCCTTTAAGCATGCAATTTTTAACAGGACCTTTGGAGAGAGGGGTGAACAACTATATTCTCGTTATTGTTATCGCCCAGAACTTAACAATAAATTCTTGCTTTTCTGATCATTTTTGTGCAACTCTTAATTTACGTTCTCACATTCTATTAAGGTTGAGATTCTGTGCTGGTTGCAAATTGGATGCCCGGAAATGGGAGGCAGAAACTCTAACCCCCACCTTGATCTGATATAATGTAACATAGGAAAGACAGAAAATCAGGCTTTCAAGAATTTGTTATTGTATTTTAATATGTTAAATAATACAATCATTACCTAGGTTTCTCAACTTATACCAAACAAAATTGAGTTTTTTTGACCTTCGGAGTCAGTGATTGCTAACCTTTTTGTCGACATGTGCCAACTGTGCTTGTGCGCATGACCCAACTTGTAATGCACGTGTGACACCCCCCTGCGTGCCCCGCCTCTGTGCATGTGACCCCCCACCACCTGTGCATGCACATGACCCCCCTTCGCCCTGTTTTGGGCCTAGCAGGCCTCCCTGCAGCCTCCTGGGACCAAAAATGGGCTACGGGCACGCACGTGTTGGACCAAAAACGCTTCGCACCTCCACACTTGAGTGCGCGACTCCCACTGCCCCCCTGTGCATGTGTGGTGTCCCACATCCCCCCATTCATGCACAGTAGAGACCCAATAATCGGCTGGCAAGAGGCACCTGCGCATGCATGGTGGAGCTGAGCTGGGGTGACGGCTTGCGTACTCGCAGAGAGGGCTCTGTGTGCCACCTCTAGCACACGTGCTATAACTTCACCATCACGGTTCTTTGTTGTCTGAGTATTGAAGCAGTGTAATTATATGTTAAGGGCTATCTCAAATTGTGGACGAGAGAGACCTAATGAACAGGAATATGGTATATTAACTAAATTAGAAATTTAAGTAACTAGGAATCAAATAGGAGAATTAGCAAGTGAAAATTTATTGCAATAAATATAATGCTGTCTTACGGTCCAACCTTACCCTTCATACATTCTTTGAATAGCATGTGTCCATGACAAGCATGGCTGGTTTATTTGGCTAAGGAGACAATGGAAGCTTGCTGAGGCCAGTAGAAGTATGATAAGATTGCTATGTCTTCTGGTGACCAGGTAACAGGAGAAAGATAGCATCATTGTCTAATATCAGATAAGTCCGGAAGTCAGCAAACCTTGGATCAAGTATTTAGCATGCAAGCTTCATGAATTGTATATTGTATACAGTTGTATATTAACATTGTATATGTTATTAACGGGGTTGAATCAATACATGAAGTGTTAGTACTATTTTGTAATGCCTTGGTTAAGGCCACACTTGGAATGTTGCTTCCAGTTTTGGTTGCCACGAAGTTAAAAAGATGTGGAGACTTTAGAAAGAGTGCAGAGAAGAGCAACAAAGTTGATTAGGGGACTGGAGGCTAAAACATATACAGAATGGTTGCTGGAATTGGGTATGTCTAGTCTTATGAAAAGAAGGACTAGGGGTGACATGACAGTAGGGTTCTAATGTCTAAGGGACTGCCACCAAAGAAGCGGGGGGGGGGGTTTCAACCTATTTTCCAAAGCACCTGAGGGCAGGACCAGAAGCAATGGATAAAAACTAAGCAAAAAGAGAAGCAACGTAGAACTAATAAGAAATTTCCTGACAGGATAATCAATCAGTGAAACGGCTTGCCTTTAGTAGTAGTGAGAGCTCCACTTTTAAGTTTTAAAGAAGAGATTGAACAGCCATTTGTCTAAAATGGTAGAGGGCTTCCTGCTTGAGGAAAAGGTTGGACTAGAAGACCTCCAAGGTCCTTCCAATTCTGTTATTCTGATTAACATATACTGAATAATGGTGCTATGTAAATAATGCACTGGTGAAAAAGGTAAACATTTACAATCCATTCATTTCACTGTTATTTTTTCCAGCTGCATTACAAAAAAATATTGTTCCATATTCACATGCTAGTCACGAGGAACAGAAATGATTTCTGTAAAGGAATTGTGTATGTCATAGGTTAAGTACGAAATACACACTGCTTGATTTTAATAATCCATTGACTATGATGCCATGATTCCAGTTATCTTTATGCAGAATATTAATATTCAGTGATTAGCAAACTCATAGATTTGTAGATGCTTTTTTCCTTGTCACTTTTTGAGGTTGGTTTCTTGTTAACATTCAGAATCAGCTGCTGATATTTCATAGAACTGTCCGAAATTCATCAAAAATGAAATTAGGCACGTGGGCCTCGACCACCTAAAGAAAAAAAAGGGCTCGTTATTACGGTTAAATGTTTGTTTTTATACTTTTTAAATGTTCTTATTAAACTTAATTGTAGGGTAAAATACAAAAAAAAACATGAGAAAGTTAAAGAAAAGTGCAGAAATGCAAAAGTGCAGAAAGAGGCAAACAAGGAAAACGTATGTACTGATTTTCAAGTTGTTTCAGTGCAGTAGGATATAAAAGAGGTTCCAGCCTCAATCTTTTGCTTTGCATTTTCAAGTGTTTCAAACTATTTCTATATTTGAGCCATTGGCTTTCTGAAGAGAAGGACTTAGACATGAAGTGGGAAGCTGCAACTGGAGAAGAATCTGCTATTTTTATTAAATCCACACTTAATTCTTTTAAGTTCTGGTAAGCTCGCCATTTGCAGATCAAATTTTATTTTCAGAAAAGATGAGCCTTGTTTCCAAATTAATGGTGAACTAAGTTATTCAGAGTGTGATGTCCAAAGTCCAAGCAAGCCAGCCTTGCAAAAGCAAACGGCTCAATTATTCCTTTATAGGAATCTCAGTTGTGGCTGCCTTTTAAAACCAGAATGATCAGAAATGATCTTCCTAGGACACTCACTGTGTCACGTTGCCGTCATGTGATATTTCACAATGTTTTTCACCATGTCACGGAGCTGAGGTGGGTGTGGCCTGTGCGTGATGCATCTGGCCTGTGGGTCCCCCGTTTGACAGCCCTGTCCTAGGGGAAATTATGCTAGCTTGGGAATTCTGGGAGTTGAGATCCAAATATCTTAAAAGTCCCGAAGTTTGGGGAACACCGCTCTATAGCATATCTAAAGATAATCTGAGAAATACAGGCAAAAATTCTGGGTGCTTTTGTCCATTCAGTACATTGGACTCATTCTCAATTTTTTTTGTTATACTCACCCTTCTTGGTAATTTTGTGTAACGAACATAATCTTCCAAAAAGAGCAGGGCACCCACAACATCTGCTGGCATTTCTGGGACCTTCTGGCTGTGAATAGGCACAAAACCACAACACAAAATGCATTTAATTTTGGTACATCTCTGATGGGCCAGCTACATCAATGTTGTAGGAAAACAGCTCTTACCTCCATATAGGTTCAATTTAATTCAACGATGATTTAGAATGGAGTCATTTTGTGTGTCACAGCACAGCAGAGGCAACACCTAGCTGAGGCTGGCTGATCTCCCCCTACCACCTCTTATTTTAAGAGGGATTAAACCTGGTAAGTTATCTAAGATGTATAAAGGTATGTCAAATGAATATTGGAAGTGTAAAAGTAAAGAAGGGGCTTTTTATCATCTACTAGCGGATAACCTGGTGTTGCCTGGGTATTTATTTATGGGGCGAAAATATCTGGACCAGTGGTGGGTTGGAATGGGATCCGTAACTCACAACTGATCCGGACCAAATGTAATTTCTAATGTTGGATTTTCCCCGTTACCACAGGAAGTCTCCTTGTGGAGTCCTTTGAAGCCATTACCATGGCAACTCCACAACGCTGTACAGTAAAAGCCATTTTACAGCAGTACAGAAGAAGCCATTTTAAGGCACAACAGACTGTATCTTAACAGAACACAGCCTACGAGGGATGTTAGGGGTATCTTATCCCCACAGTATTTTTTTCCAGAGAGTAAGTCCATCTTTGTACCAAGTTTGGTTGAAGTTGCTCAAGGCGTTCCAGAGTTATGCTGGAACACACACACACACACACGCACGCACACACACACAAATATATAGAAGAAAGATGGTGGACATGTGATAAAGCCAAAAAAAAGGAGTATGATTCATATTTTAATACAGAAAAAATTGAAAATGAAGATAAAGGTGAAACCAGAATTTTCCTTTTGGTCCTAATGGAAAAAGACCTGGAGAAAAAAATTGGAACTTTGTTACTATGTATGTTGACAGCAGCAAGGCTACTGCATGCACAAAAATGGAAGGACACTTCGATTCCTACCATGGACTAACGGTTGTAGAAGTTGATGGAGTTGGAAGAAAGGGCAAATTTGGACTATTTTGATTAAAGAAAAGAATAAAAGTACTTTTGCTTCCACATGGAGATCGCTTCTGAACTTTGTGCTTGAAGTGGAAAAGAATGAAACTTCGATTTTGTGGTATTAGATTGACAGATCCTTATAGAAATGGATAGTTTATATTATGAAAAAGCAAAAAGGTGTCATTTGATGTTAATGCCTTTGTTAATGCAATAAGAGCGTGGCACGACAAAACCACGCTCGACTAAAGCGCGCCCGATTAAACCGCGTCGCTGACGTCATCAGCAGGGCGACAACAGCAAGCATGGAGAAAGAAGGGCACTTTAAATAGCGCTTTGAAAGCAAGCCGATTCAAGTTAAGGTAAGGGTTAGGTTTAGGGTTAGGTTTAGGGTTAGGTTAAGGGTTAGGATTAGGTTTAGCGTTAGGTTAAGGGTTAGGTTTAGGGTTAGGTTAAGGGTTAGGTTTAGGATTAGGTTTAGGGGGGTTAGGTTTAGGGGTTAATTTTAGGTTTAGCGTTTACAGCGTGCTTTTTTCTCCGCGCTGTTGTCACGCTGTGATGACATCAGCTACGCGGTTTTGTCGAGCGCGCTTTAGTCGAACGCGGTTTTGTGGTGGAACCCAATAAGAGAGTCAGAAGTCAATGCTTCTTTTTCTTTTTCCTAATCCTTCCTCACTTCTCTTCCCCCCACCCTCTGTTTTCTTATTTTTTCGTATTTTGTATCTTATTTTATCTTATAGCTCAATAAAAATATTAAACCATGAAGTTTGGTAAGTATTTGACCGGGAGATGAATCCCAGGCCTCTAAGCTAGACAAGAATTTTAAAAAGAGCTGGGGCTACAAATTCTGTCAAGGACAGGATTTACACATTTCCAATATGTGGTTTGACTGACTAACTTAGCACATTATGTGAACTCATGTTGCTTGTGATCTGTTAACTGTGCCTTGAGACTATGAGACTGAGCCAAGCTGGTGCAGTGGTTAGAATGCAGTACTGCAGGCTACTTCAGCTGACTGCTAGCTGCTGTTTCTTCAGATCTCACCGGCTCAAGGTTGACTCAGCCACCCATCCTTCCGAGGTGGGTAAAATGAGGACCCAGATTGTTGGGGGCAATATGGTGATTCTGTAAACTGCTTAGAGAGGGCTGTAAAGCACTTTAAAGTGGTGTATAAGTCTAAGTGCTATTTCTATGTGAACTTAGCCATTGACAAAATAGCAACATTATGGGGTGGATTACTGATGTACAGTTCTGTGCCTCTTAGGGCGAGCACATTTCCAACAGGTTTAAAGAGAATTGGAAACAATTTTAGAAAAGGGACAAGGAAGCCATCAATGACCCAACTTTTAATTTTATTGAGGGTGGGGAAACTATGGCCCTCTGCATGTTGGTAAGCTGCAACTTTCAGACTCCCTAGTCATTAGCCAATTTGCATTGTTGCAAGCTGTAACTTAACAACATCCAATGGTCAGATGTTTTCCACCCTCTAGAGAGCAATTCATGTGTTCTGAATGATGAAGTGTAGCCGTCAACTCAGAAATTCAAATTAAAACTTCTTGCATAATAGCTATCGGCTGCCATTTGAAGGGGAATGTCCTCCTAGCACAGTGTTTCTCAACCTTGGTGACTTTAAGTCCTGTGGACCTCAACTCCCAGAATCCCCCAGCCAGCTATGCTTAGGACTTAAAGTCACCAAGGTTGAGAAACACTGTCCTAGCATTTGATTCAGGAGAAGTTGGTACCTGGTGCATTGTTCCATTGTGGAGCGAACAAACTGACCGATCAGACCCAGAAACTGTTCCGTGTAGCGTGAATGAAACTGCTTCAGCAAGGTCAGGAGTCCCAGCACCAGAGGTGGCCAGTCAATGGGATCGGCTGGCTTTCGACACACCATCCCTGAAGGAAAACAAAACCTAACCCAATACATTTCCTCATAGTTTGGGAGGGTTGCTGCATAAGAAGACACAGCTGGTGGCATCAATTTCAAAATACTATGGAAAATTCATGTTATATGGTGGAGAAAAAGAAGAGAAATGGATTCTTTTTTGCAAGATTCACCCTGGATTATAGTCCACCTTAATATTTGCAAGCTGCATTGAAGGAACACATCTTAGCACAACTTTGCAGGTACATCTCCCTCTTCACACTCTAGGAGAAGCAGTTTGTCTCATTCAGCTGAGACACCAAGAAACCTTGACGCCATTTTGCCTGCTCTTTCCCAAGCCGCTAACCACTAACAAACCATGTTGCATAACCCTTCTGGCTCTGGTGCAAGCTCACACTGGGTTTCTCTTCTCTCTGGTCTCTCTAGTCCCATGATGGAAAACCTATGGCACATATGCCACAGGTGGCAGGCGGAGCCATTTCTTAGGGCACGCGAGGAGTTGCCCTGTCAGCACCAGCGCACATGCGTGCACTGGCCAGCTGATTTCGGCCTTAATTTTCAGCCGTTTTTCGCCCTCCGGAGGCATGTGTGTGTGTGTGTGTGTGTGTGTGTGTGTGTGTGAATCATGCATATGCATGCGGGGGTGGAGGAACTAATAAAATTATGGATGTGGGCACATATGCGCAGGACCTCCCTCGCGCTCCCCCTGCTTTTGGCACATGATTGCAAAAAGGTTAGCCATTACTGCTCTAGTCACCCTGGCCTTCTCTCTGGATTGGGCCATAACCCAATCAAGAGTGCGCATAGCGTGACTACTATCTTTTGAGACAACCCAGGAGCAAAATACAGGACACAGAGGTTTGTGTAAAAGAACAGTGGTTATATATAGGGCAAATTTAGAGCAATGAAACTCTGCAATTCTATCTGCAAGGAAATTTAAGTGCTGATAATTTCACTAGAGTGAAAATACTTTTCACTTAAAGTGAAAAAATACAGAAGAATTATACCATACCTGAGTTTTTATTGTACTGAAGTTTTGGCAACTGAGAAATCAGAAACAGAAAATTCACAATGGGGAAATACGGCAATCGCTTCGTTGTAATGTAGATCTGGGAAAGAACGTTTTGGAGGAAAGAATGTATTAATTTTTTTAAAAAATCCGAATTATTTTACAATCCCCGTTTTAGACAGCAAAGCAATGAAATTCTTGTAGCTTTTAAAAAAAACTTAGAAGAACTGAAGAAGAGATTATGCTACGCTAAATTGATTAAAAAGAAAGAACAGAGGGAGAAAAAAATCTATTGAAAAAAAAAGAAAGAAAATAATGTTATAGTTCTACAGTTGAGAAACTAGGCCATCAAGTTAAGGATCAGATAACTTTTTCTGAAGATGCTGTTTAATTAAGGTACCTTCACTAAAGAAACCCTGTCTATCCACACCTTCTAAATGTTGGATAGGGATTTTGAAATAAAGCTTGAAGTGATGACCAATACATTATCTATTTCTGTTTGCATTGCTGGCCCATTGTTTCAATACTGTCCAGAGTTGTTGCACGGCTGGGTGATAAATTTAAACAAATAAACAAATACATAATTTTTCCCATCTCTCTCCTCCCCATTCCGCACTCCAATATAAACTCTGCTGCCTCTTTTTCCAATAAATGAATTCTTTTCCTGCTAGTTTCACATAGAAACACAGAACGGAGACTTTTTGGCAGGTTGGATAATAATCAATGATTAAAAAATAATAATAATTGGATTTTTAAATTTTAAATTGGATTTATTTTTATCAAGTTTATTTTAATAAAATGCTTTTGGAGTAAATATCTATCTAAAGAAAGTTTCCTATTTAAGATACATTCATAATTTAGTTCATTCAGCATGAAATGGAGCTTAGTTATGTAGCACGAGAGGCTGTATATTCCGCAATATTGAAATTGTCAGTGAGTCAACAGTGGGTCAGAGGAGGAGCTGCTGCGGGATAGAGATGACAGCTGCTCTTTCAAAATTATGATTTAAATCGGGTCGATTTAAATCAAGCCTTTTTACTGGTAATTTAAATCATGATTTAAATCGACTCAATTTGAATGAAACCCACCCTGCCTTTTAGTAAAGATTGTGTCTCCTAAATTAGAAAGCCATGCTGACTAAACACGCCAGTGATTGGTGCAACACATTGGGATGGCACCAAGGGATGAGATAGCTTTAATAAGAAAAACGGCCTCACCTTATTCAGTGGATTATGGATGCCAGCAGCCTCCAGATAAGCAGTAATTTCATACAGCAGGGTGTTATCTTCTTTGGGACAAGGCAAAGAAGGATCTTGATAGTGGGCCTCTATATCAGCCAGGATTGCTCTACAAGAGAAAAGTAATACCAGAGAAGCTTTACTGAATCAGGCCAAAGCAAACCTATTTCTCTATTCTATGTCCCACCATAATTAGAATGGATTTGAGAAGTGCAAATATTTGAGAGGACAGCAATCCCACCCCACAATTGCTCCCATCCTCCGACCCTTCCACAAGAGCCTGAAGTTGTGGGTGTTCCAACACTGGAGGTTTTCAAAGAAGAAATTGGACAATCATTTGTCTGAAATGGTATAGAAACTCCTCCTTGAGCAGGGGGTTAGACTAGAAGACCTCTAAAGTCTCTTCCAACTCTGTTATTCTGACCTGGCTCTGCCAGTAGGTCTGCGAACCAGATAGGGAATTTTATGCTGGAAGAGGCTGCTACATTGACGGCAGATTCCACCTCAAATTCCCACTCCCCTACATTCATCCATCTTTTTGCTTACCCTATATTATTCTCATTGTGTTATTCTTATTCTCACTGTGTTTCTTCAGCATTGTTTATTTTATTGTTCTATTATTTTACTTATGTTCTGTTTATAGGGTTTCTTTTTCACTTCTCTTCCTTTTTACTGTAGTAATCTGTTCTGACCCCCCCCCTCCGTACGCCGAGGCACTCCAAGACAAGATTACTGCTAGACAATTTATTCACAGTAAATTAAGACACCGACAAGACTTCGGCAGCAACCCAAACTCCCAAGATAAGAAATACACACGAGAGCTTCTCCAGCGTTGATATACAGGTGAAACTCGAAAAATTAGAATATCGTGCAAAAGTTCATTTATTTCAGTAATGAAATTAAAAGGTGAAACTAATATATGAGATGACTCATTACATGCAAAGCAAGATAGTTCAAGTCGTGATTTGTCATAATTGTGATGATTATGGCTTACAGCTCATGAAAACCCCAAATCCATCATCTCAGAAAATTAGAATATTACATGCAATCAATAAAACAAGGATTGTACATAGAACACTATTGGATCTCTGAAAAGTATAAGCATGCATATGTACTCAGTACTTGGTTTGGGCCGCTTTTGCAGCAATTACTGCCTCAATGCAGCGTGGCATGGAAACCATCAGCTTGTGGCACTGCTGAGGTGTTATGGAAGACCAGGATGCTTCAATGGCGGCCTTCAGCTCTTCTGCATTGTTCGGTCTCATGTCTCTCATCTTTCTCTTGGCAATGCCCCATAGATTCTCTATGGGGTTTGGGTTAGGCGAGTTTGCTGGCCAATCAAGCACAGTAATCCTACAGTCATTGAACCAGGTTTTGGTGCTTTTGACAGTGTGGGCAGCTGGAAAATGAAGTCCCCATAAAGCTCATCCGTGGAAGGAAGCATGAAATGCTCCAAAATCTCCTGGTCTTAATGAAGCACAGTGGTCCAAAGTCCTGTTGCTCAGTGGTCCAAAGTTTTCTTTTCTGATGAGAGCAACTTTTGCCAAAAGCACTAAAACCTGGTTCAGTGACCGTGGGATTATTGTGCTTGATTGGCCTCTCCATTCTTCCTCCATACTCTGGGTCCTTGGTTTCCAAATGAGATGCAAAAGTTGCTCTCATCAGAAAAGAGGACTTTGGACCACTGAGCAACAGGACTTTGGACCACTGTGCTTCATTAAGACCAGGGTCAACGCAGCTGTTTACCAGGAGATTTTGGAGCACTTCATGCTTCCTTCTGCAGACAAGCTTTATGGGGATGCTGACTTCATTTTCTAGCTGCCCACAGTGCCAAAAGCACCAAAACCTGTTTCAATGGCTGTAGGATTACTGTGCTTGATTGGCAAGCAAATTCGCCTGACCCAAACCCCATAGAGAATCTATGGGGCATTGCCAAGAGAAAGATGAGAGACATGAGACCGAACAATGCAGAAGAGCTGAAGGCCGCTATTGAAGCATACTGGTCTTCCATAACACCTCAGCAGTGCCACAGGCTGATAGCTTCCATGCCACGCCGCATTGAGGCAGTAATTGCTGCAAAAGGGCTCCAAACCAAGTACTGAGTATATATGCATGCTTATACTTTTCAGAGGTCCGATATTGTTCTATGTACAATCCTTGTTTTACTGATTGCATGTAATATTCTAATTTTCTGAGATGATGGATTTGGGGTTTTCATGAGCTGTAAGCCATAATCATCACAATTATGACAAATCACGACTTGAACTATCTTGCTTTGCATGTAATTGAGTCTTATCTCATATATCAGTTTCACCTTTTAAGTTGCATTACTGAAATAAATGAACTTTTGCAAGATATTCCAATTTTTTGTATTAGTTGAATCCTGCAAAAAGGTTTCTGCAAATCCCACAAAGCTCCTTATATACTCTCTTGGGAGGACCCTAATTACAACCACCTGGGTCCAATTATCTTCTGTATCTGCGTAGTTGCTCTCGGCGCTTATCTGCCCGCCTTTGTGTGGCGTCCGGGACCAACTCCCTTAGCTCCTCCCCACTGATCCAGGGCCTGACCTCAGGGACCAACTCCCTTTGGCTTCCACCACTGCTCCATGCTTCAGGCACCTCCTGGTGACCAACCAGCCTCTCTGGTCCCTGCTCGGAGTCTGAACCCTGTCCAGGGTCCTCCACATCTTCCAGAGCCGACTCATAGGGCCCCTCGCTGTGGGAGTCTGTTTGCAGCTCCAACGGCTCCTGCTGGTAAGCTATCTACAGCAGCCCCACGGCGAGATAGACGGCAACTAAATTTAACAAACAAACAAATCCCCTTACTTTTCCGCAGCAACTGCTATTTAAGGATTTGTAAGCTTATGATTCTGGAGCTTGGAAAAGGTCAATGAGATGAATAGCCATTCACATTTGATCTCCCCAAAATGGGCTTAGATTTCAAAACCAAACTGATGGCCATGGTTATAATTAAGGGCCAAATAAAAAAAAAATTGGGACACTTAGCTTGGGTGAACATAAATCTGGGATAGATGTCAGGAGGATTCCAAAAATTGGACTGATAATTGCTTTCTGCAACCACGGACAACAAATTACTAGAGACTAATTTCCCAATGCAATCTATTTTTTTTTTTGAACCCATGGCTCTATCCAAATTTGC
Source organism: Thamnophis elegans (assembly GCF_009769535.1). NCBI lineage: Eukaryota > Metazoa > Chordata > Lepidosauria > Squamata > Natricidae > Thamnophis > Thamnophis elegans. Next base: position 67,534,043 of record NC_045548.1, read on the forward strand.
TTACTGCAGCAGGCTTGGGAGTGGTGCACCTCATTGGGGAATGTGATTTATGACACAGACTGAGGGGAGGGAAGGGACAGGGGTAAAGTTCAGCTATATTTTAAACAAAGCTCAGATATGACTGCAAAAAGGCCTTGCCTAATGGTGCTCCTAATAAATGACTAGTTTTGTATTGAAACTTGGCTCGATACTCATGAATCCATTAGGGCATTTTTAGGGAACCTGACAGCCTTCTAAATTGGGAGGAACAATTCAAATTGTAGATGTTCCCCGTCGACGCACGTGGATTTGAAAAGTTATGATTTATGTTACCATCCCAGGATATGAGAAGCTATTATCGTCACTGTTGCCATCCCAGTGACACAAGCTGGTCCTCAGGAAGCTTGCTGTCTTACTTGTTAAGGTTCTCCAGGGCAGCTGCTAAATGTTTGGAGTCGAATCTGCAGGAGTAGTTAAGTTCGTTGCCTATTTGGCGTCTTAAAATTTGCATCTGGCCAACCTAGGGAGAAGATGATGAGAATCAAAAGACCCACAAAATGAAAATGAATGAAATAGGAGTAAATAGAATTTATTACCACCCTCCAGACCTTCTGCACAGCCCTCAGAATCTGGCTATCCCGTCAGGCCTGGGGCTAAAGATTGTAACCCGCCCGAATGGTATGAATGTTGTGTTTTAACCATGTATTGTCTTATATGTAAAAGTCTGTTTTCCCCCCTTCCTTGGATTGTGAGCCGCCCTGAGTCCCCCCAGGGAAAAGGGCGGCCTATAAATAAACCTCTAATAATCTAATCTAATTTCCTAAAACATCCTGTTTTTTAAAACGGACACTGAGGATTAGCAAAGAAAAGTTACCATTATAGCCCTCTGGAAGGTTTTCCCAATACATCCCAGATGTATTGATCCTACAATTTTGTCAGGGTAGTGATTTAAGAGCTGACCACTGCTGCAATGATGGGAATGAGTCAGCAAGGTTTTTGGCTGTTATCCCTTTAAGAGCCTGTATAATAAGAAGAGGCCCTGTTAGGGCGTCTCTCTCTCGCTGGGTTTTTCCATGCTATAATTGCTGATGGTTTGACCTTTGTCTATAGTACATGTATATATAGTATATATTTTTTTGTAGATAGAACTACTATTATATGACAAACCTGTTTGATGTTATTGCTCCTGAGTTGTGTCACATAGTAAAGCTGTGCGCATTCTGATAAACTTCCAAAATCTTCATTCATTCAAAAAAGGGTAATGTAGGAAAGAATACCCTAATTCTCTACATTATAATTCAGAAGACTCAACTGAGTTCTAGGAGAATTGCTCCCAAGAACAGTGTGTGATTCTGACATTAATGGAGCTTCAGCTAACTTAGCTTTTCTTACAGCAATCAAAACTTCATGTTTTACTCTCCTGTTAAAGAACAACATGGCTGTTTCATTTTATTTACGTACATATCCATATCTTCCCAATCTCCAGGTCTAGACAAAAACCTGGGATTTTCTGATTGGCTCCTACCCAAGAATTAACTGGATCCAGCTCTGTTTAGTTTTTTCAACATCAGAGATTGTGAGGACGTCTAAGTTTTCAGAGACATCCTCAAGGTGAGATCCAGGTGGATTCCGCTGATAAGGTGCAGCTCCCAAACTTCTCTCAGCTGGAGGCTCACCAGATGTTCCCTCCCTCATGACTGATATAGCCAAAGTACCTTCATAATTGTGTCCAGGTAGGCAGCCCAGATCTTCTGTGTTTTGGTAATTGCTGTAGAGTAGACTCTATTACAATTGGCTGCAATGGAACATTGAGAGAAAAATAAGTTTTAGAAGTGTCTTCCCATCCCTCTCTTTAGGATAATTATTCTGTTTCCAGCACCACATAAAAATACTCTGAGGGCAGTACAGGAAGTTCTTGACATACAACAGTTCCTTTAATGATTGTTCAAAGTTACAGCAGCACTGAAAAAATCAACTTGTGAAAGTTTTTTTCAAAGTTACGACCTTTGCAGCATCCCCATAGTTATGGGATCAAACTTCAGATGCTTGGCAACTGGTTCATACTTATGACCGTTGCTGTGTCCCAAGATCATGTGATCCCCTTTTGCGACCTTTGGTCACAAAGTCAATGGGGATCCAAGATTCGTTTCGCAACTGGGTTACTAACCAACTTCAATGTTTCACTTAATACCTGTGGCAAGAAAGATGGTAAAATGGGGAAAAACCCACTCAAAAATGTCTCACTTAACAGCATAAATGTTGGGCTCAATTGCGGTAGTTAAGTTGAGGACTGCCTGTATTTCTCATCTTTGGAATCTTTTCAGATGTGGGTGGACTTCAACTTCCAGAATTCCCCAGCCAGTATTCCTACCCAGCCATGGTAACAGCTGTCCACCAATGCCAGACACCCCCTCCCCTCCAGCAGGGTGCGGAACCAAAGACTTGTTCCAGTATTTGAGGATCTGTCACAGAGAGAAAGGGGGGGGGGGGATCAACCTATTTTCCAAGGCACCCAAAGGTCAGAAAAGACCAGAACTTGCTGACAGTGAGAACAATCAACCAGTGGAACAGAAGTTGCCTTTGAAAGTTGTGGGAGCTTTATCCCTGGAAGCTTTCAAGAAGAGACTGGACTGCCAGTTGTCAGAAATGGTGTAGGGTCTCCTGCTTGGACGGGGTAGGCGGGCTGGGCTAGATGACCCACAAGATCCCTTCCACTTGTGCTAATCTCTAGGCGCCACAGCAGAAAAGTCTCTCTTTCTGGGTTTCACCGGATGACACTCTTTCATAATATGGTGCTTCTACTGGTCACTAACAAGTAGTCCTCAACTTATGATCTTTCATGTAACGACAGTTACAATGGCCTTGGAAAAAGTGAATTATGATCCATCCCCAATGTTACGATAGTTGCATCACCCCTGTAGTCACATGATCGCAATTTAGGCACTTGGCTTGTTTCTATAATGATTGTAGTGTCTGGTGGTCACCTTCTGCCACCTTCCCAGCCATCAGGTTCAGTCCTGTGATGACTCCTTTAATGACTGCATTGCTTAGTCACCAAAATTCTGATTCCAACTGTGGCCATATGTTAAGGACTACTTACATTAGGCAGGGACAGAAAGAGAGAGAAGATGATAGTTGGCAAGGCAGTAGATTGTTCATTTTCCAAAATTGATCTTGTGACCACAACTGGCTTATTCCAATAGGAACTCTTAAAAGCCATTCAAGTCCTGGACATTTTCTAGCCCAGGGTCCTGTTTGAAGGAACTTACCCAGGGGTGAAATGCTACCGGTTCGGACTGATTCGACCGAACTGGTAGCAAAAAAATGCTACTGTAGTGAGAGATCCCGGCTGTCTGACTACCAGTTCGAGGGAAGTGGTATTTCCAACGGATCAGCTGTGACACCCGATTTATATTAGCGAGAAAGCATTATTTCCTGCTTTCTAGCTATTCTAAATCGCGTGACACAGCGGATCTCCCACCTGCCCCTGGTCACTGTCCTACATACCTTTGCAGCCGCTCGGTAGCGGGCTTTACCCATCCACCCACCCAGACGTCATCATATCCATTTTTGATGCTCTCCGCATGCGTGGAAGGTCCTGTGCATGAGTGGAGGTGGCGGGTGCGAACCAGTAGCAAAGGTAAGTAGATCTCATCCCTGAACTTACCCACAAGTCCTTTCAGGGGGCTGACACTCCTCATGAGAGACTTCAGGGCTTCATGGACCCCTTTATCGCGCAGCACTATTTTCTGAAACATGATGAGGAAATTCTGGCAAGCAAAGAAAGAGACGCTTTGGGAAATTCTGCAGAAAGGCCCACTGTGGTTGCACAGGCCGCGTTTCGTATGGCACAAATAATCTAGAAGAGTGACAGCTAACTTTTTGTCATTATATGCGGAAAGCGAGCACCTGCGTGTCTGCACCCGTAGTGCAATACGTGCGTGACACCCCGTGCTCTCCCCACCTGCGCATGTTTGCATGACCCCTTGCACTCCCCCCACTCCTGTGCATGTACATGCAACCCAGCGTGTGCCTGACCCTGTTTGGGCCTCCCTGCAGCCTCCTGGGACCAAAGAAGGGCTGCCTGGGGGGGGGGGGGGAAACACCGCCCCCTGCATTCCCCCCAACCCCCATGCATGCGACTTCCATGTGCGGCAGAGACTCAAAAATCAGTTGGCAGGCAAGTGCGCATGCACGGTGGAGCTGAGCTGGGGCAATGGCTCGCACGTCTGCAAAGAGGGCTCTATGCCAGTGATGGCGAACCTGTGGCAGACGGAGCCATTTGTCAGGGCACACAAGGCGCGCGCTGGCCAGCTGAGTTCACCCTTTTTCACCCTCCCCAGGCTCCAGAGGCTTTATAGGAGCCTGGGGAGAGCGAAAAGAGCCTCCCCCCTCCGGAGGCCCAAAAAACCGGCCCTACGGGCAAACAGGAAGTTCAGGAATGGACTTCCTGTTTGCTCGGAGGGTCGTTTTGATTGCTCCGGAGACTTCAGGGAAGCCTCCTGAAGGTCCCTGAAGCCTTCGGAGCGCTCAAAATGATACTCCGAGCAAACCGGAAGTGACTGAAGCCTCCGGAGGGCTTCCGGGGGGGGGGGGAGTGTTCGGAGGCTGTTTTCGCCCTCCCCAGACTCCTATAAGCCTCTGGAGGGCGAACAAAGCATGCAAAAAATGGGGGGAGTGCCTGTAGTGCGCGCATGCGCACTGGGGAAATCACGCATTGCATTATGGGTGCGGCACGCCCGCACACACCCCTACCCTGCACTCCCCTCCCCTTATGGCATGCGAGCCAAAAATGGTTCGCCATTGCTGTTCTATGCCATAGGTTCACCATCATGGATCTAGAAATGAACCCAGGATTTTGCTTGTAGCTGTGTTTTTTTCAACTTTGGCAACAACATTAAAATGTATGGACTTCCAAAGAATGCTGGCTGGGGAATTCTGGGAGTTGAAACCCACAGATCTTAGCATTGCCATTTGTGAACTGGGGCCTGGTTACCTGCAGCTCTTTGACAATCATGAAGCAGAGAAGACGGTCTAACCCGTTGAGACCAAAGGTACCCAAAGTGTTCTGGATCTCGGCCAGTAAGCGATTGTTGGAGACTTCCTGGTGAGTTTTCATATCATACCAAGTGTTAAGTTGGTCAATATAGCAGGCAGACCTGATGGGAAACAGCTAAACGGATAAGCAGCTGCCACTGAAGGAAGGATCTTATCTGTGAGTAAGCTGGCAAGCGTGAACGATCTTTAAGCAGTCAGATATTGAAAAAAGTTAGCCAGACAAGAAACAGGAAGATCTGAAATAGTACCGTGTTTCCCCCAAAATAAGACAGGGTCTCATTTTCTTTTGACCCCTGAAATAAGCGCTTGGCCTTATTTTCAGGGAGGTCTTATTATTTTTGAAGTGCAGGAGGCAGAGAGCGTGGTCACCTCATGGCTGCTGCTGTGTTGCAATATTTTCAGGGAAGGCTTATTTTTTTGGGAGGGGGAGGAGGCTTATTTTACCGCATGCGCTCAAAAGCCCGATTGGGCTTATTATAGGGGGAAGGTCTTATTTTCAGGGAAACAGGGTACAGTGTAGACTCATTAAATTACGCAATTTTTCACACCAAGAGTCAGTTCTGGGCTAAAACCTCTGGAGGGTTGGAATGAAATAATAGTTTTGAGATTTTGACCAGTTCAGGAAGAAGAGTGAGGGGAGAAGGAGGAGGAAGGGGGAGGGAAAGAAAAAGGCGAAAAAGGAGTGGGAGTGGGAGGAGGAGGAAAGGAGGGGCAAGAAGAGCAGAGAGAGGGGAAAGGGAAAGAGGAGGAGGAAGGAGAGGGAAGGAAACAAAAAGGAAAGAAGGAGGGGGAAGAAAGAAAGAAGGAGAAGGAGAGGTAGACTTTTTTCTTCTTGGGTCCTGGTTTTGCATTCTCACTGCTGGGCTTCCCCCAGTAGCAAAGCCCACGGGGGGGGGGGAGAGAGAGAGGGGGGGAGAGGGAGAGAGAGGGAGGGAGAGAGGGGAGGAGGGAGGGAGACAGGAGTGGGTTTCAGGCGGTTCGCGGCGGTCCCCGCGAACCGGTTGGTCGGCGAACCCGGAAGTAAGTAACTTCCGGGAACGCCGAAGGATCCACCCGCCCGCCCGCGTTTCTTACCCGGTTTTGACGAGTTCTGCGCTTCCACGCATGCGCAGAACGCATACAGCGCCTGCGCGATCCTCCAGGAGCAGCTGGAGCATCGCACAGGCGCTAGTACGCATGCGTGCACTGCGCGCGTGCACGAGGACGCCGCCGGCCCCGTTCCAATCGAACCGGTTGGAACGGGGCGAGAAACCCACCCCTGGAGGGAAATTGCCAGTTTCATGAGCCTTAGTGGGAACACATCTGATTGGTTGGTAGTTGCTCCCTCCTCCCCCCCAGCTGGGATATCCTTTTCAGACTGGGCCCTGGGAAATGCACTTCAACAAAGACAATAATGGGTAAATGATACATAGCTGTTTTTTCATCACAAATATAGAACAATTAGCGGGCTTTCAAAAAAGAACCGTCCTGCTGATCACATGCGAAGATGTCAGGAAAAAAAAGCTCATTTTCTATGGGGATATACATATTAATGTAGTCCTGCTTACTTTGGGTCAGTGATTCTCAGAATTTCTCTGCAGAGGCGACCAATAAAAGTAACAGATTCATCCGTCGGTGCAAATTTGGGTATCGGAATATGGGTGGATTGGTAGATGCTTTGCCAGTCTTGGATCTGAAAGACACACAAAGTGAAATCATTCTCAGCTTTCTCTGACTATACATGTAATTGCCTTGTTTCCAAACCAATCAGGCTGTGAAGATTCCAAAGGATGACCTAATTAGTTTACGAGCCTCGAGACAAAGTTCAAAAGAAATCCATTCATTTATTAGGATCAACATTTTGGCATGTTCTTCTGTGGAGCCGAAACTGATTGTTGCTTAATTGCGTTTGAACTTTACCCCCTGTATCCCCTCTCTTCTGTCTGTGTCATAAATCACATTCACCAACAAGATGCTACAGCAGGCTATGAGAATATGCATTTCACACACCAGCTGTGGGAATATGAGATCTGACTCTGGCCAAAGGTATAAATGGAATTCTACTCCCTTTTTCTATGTCTACTTGATAGTAGTCATGGAAACGCTTTACATGTTGACACAGGCTGTTTTTCAAGATCACAGTAGCCCTGAGTGTTGTCTCTCGGTGCTGTTGGTTTAAGGCTCACTGGTGCCCTGAGAACTGACAAATCTTGGTGCCTCCCTCCTTTGTACATACTGTACAAATCTTCATTAGTTTTTTTTTCCTTTCTCAACCTTGTAGTGCCCCCTTGGGCCCGGTGCCTTAAGCACGTTCTTACTCTGCTTAATGGTTAATGCACCCCTGGTTTCAGGGTTCTTGATGGCTGGTCTCAGTCTGTCCACATCATCAGCAGGTAGTCCTCGGCTTATGACTGGTCACCCAGTGACTGTTTGAAATTTTGACAGACCTCCTCCCCCCTCCCTAGGCACTTACAACCTGGTTCCGAATTTCCGCTCTTCCCCCATGTCCATGTGACTGCCATTTTTTATGCATTTGCCAGAAACCAGCATTCCAATACTTCCAATTTTAGGCAAAAACAAACAATGGTTTGCTTAACAGCAGGATTCACTTAATGACAGAGGCCGCCTTACAACCACTTCGTTTGCATTTGGATTGTGTAACCCTACCCTATTTGTACCCAACACCTATCATTAAGTGTTGTACTTTATGATTTGTGACGCATCTATCTTTTATGTACACCGAGAGCATATGCACCAAAGACATACTCCTTGTGTGTCCAATCACACTTGGCCAATAAAAAATTCTATTCTATACTAAAATACAGCATTTGAAGTGAAGACCGCTTCTAAATTTTGTGCCTGAAGTGGAAAAGGATGAAACTTTGATTTGGGGTTTTACCAATTAGACTGACAGATCCTGATAGAAACGGCTAGTTTACATTATTGTGAAAAAGCAAAAAGTTGTGATTTGATGTTAATGCCTTACTTTACCGCAAGAGAGTAGGAAGTCAATGCTACTTTTTCTTTTTCCTAATCCTTCCTCACTTTTCTCCCCCACTTTCCTCCCCATTGTTTTCCTATTTACTTTTGTATTTTGTTATCTTAGATCTCAATAAAAAAAAAATGTTAAAGGAAAACACAGCATTTGAAGTGAGTGAAACAATGCTAGTGCAATGAATACGGGGACCGGATTAACACATCATGCTAAACTTTAGCCTGTTCGACCGTGGTCTGCTGACTAAACCACATTTGGCCGGGCTCACACAACACATTAAAGTGAACTAAATAAGCAAACAATGTCTTAAGTGAAATGTGTGAATTCAATCCCAATAATTTCTTGTGGCAGAATGGTTTTACTCTCTCCTTCTGCCCAGTTTTCTGTGAAGAAGGTTGGGGAGATGCTTACAGCCAGCAGAGTGTTTCCTCAAGTATTTTTGGAGTTGAAATGGTGGGAAAATTCAGAAGACACTCGGACTCTGAATAAGCAGCATTAAGAATAACCCAGTAACTTCATTTGTGGGCGCCTTGGTGCTCTCTGAGCTTGACTGTTTCCTTGCAGACGCTTCATTACCTGATTAGGTAACATCATCAGTGCTAGAAGGGAGTGGGGTTCTCTCTCGGCAAACCACCTGTATATAAACAGGCAGCAAACCCCACTGCCTTCTAACACTGATGATGGTACCTAGTTAGGCAATGAAGCGTCTGCAAGAAAACAGGCTCAGAGAGCATCAAGGACACTGTAGCACAATCCTGAATTACAAATGTTTTTTTTTCTAAATGTTTAATACCTTTGTCCTTAAGAAGTTGTTGCATTCCTGCTCCACGTTGTAATTAATAATTCGGGAGACTTCCTCCTGCCAGATCTTTAATCCACATATGTTGACATAGTCCTGGATGTACTCAAAGGAACGGTGGAATCCATCCATAGTGGCTGCCATATCTTTCAATCTGGGCATGAGCTCGCTGGACTGGGAAAGGGGAAGATCAAAAGAGCAGTCAAAAGGATAGCCTTCCGAGGTGGGTGAAATAAGGACCCAGACTGTGGGGGTGATATGCTGACTCTGTAAACCACTTAGAGAGGGCTGAAAGCCCTATGAAGCGGTATATAAGTCTAACTGCTATTGCTATTACTATTAAATTTGTTGTTTCTTCATTGAAGGATGTCTACAGAAGGGCAGGTTTAGGAAACCTGCAATGGGAGATGCTAAGAAAGGATTGTGGGCTTCAATAGTTGCAGCTGTCATTTTGATTACTTTAACCCCTTGGCACCCATGAGATAATCCTCAACCTATAGCCATTCATTTAGCGACTGTTCAAAGTTACAATGGAATTGGAGAAAGTGACTTACAATCGGTCTTCACATTTATTACTGTTGCAGCATCCTTACCATCCTGTGATCAAAATTTGGGCATTTATTTAATCATGGTTTCAATGTCCCAGGGTCATGTGATCGCGATTTGCAACCTTGGGAGTCCTCCTGGACCCACAGCTGACTTTAGAACACCATCTGTCGGCTGTGACCAGGGGGACCTTTGCCCAGGTCCGCCTGGTGCACCAATTGCGACCCTACCTGGACCGGGAGGCCCTTCAGACAGTTACTCACGCCCTTGTGACCTCAAGACTGGATTATTGTAATGCGTTCTACATGGGGCTGCCCTTGAAGAGTGTTCGAAGACTCCAATTAGTCCAGAATGCAGCCGCCCGAGCGATTGTGGGTGCACCAAGGTACACCCACGTTACACCTATCCTCCGCGAGCTGCACTGGCTACCTATTAGTCTCCGAATCCGCTTCAAGGTGCTGGTTGCTACCTATAAAGCCCTACATGGCATCGGACCTGGGTACCTGAGAGACCGCCTCCTGCCGATTACCTCTCTCAGACCAATTAGATCGCACAGGTTAGGTCTCCTCCGGATTCCATCTGCCAGCCAATGTCGGCTGGCGACTCCCCGGGGGAGAGCCTTCTCTGTTGCAGCTCCGGCCCTCTGGAACGAGCTCCCTGTTGAGATCCAGACCCTTACTACCCTCCCGGTCTTCCGCAAAGCCACCAAGTCCTGGCTGTTCCAGCAGGCTGGGGGGGGGGGGGGGGGGCTGAGAAGCATTTACCTCCACGGAAATTGTGAATGTTGGTTTTGTTTTTAATATGTTGTCTTTGTCTCATTTTCCCCCTTTCCCTTGTCTTTTGTGAGCCGCCCGGAGTCCTCCGGGAGTGGGCGGCATACAAGACAAATAAACAAACAAACAAACAAACAAACAAACAAACAAACCTTTCCAGCTAGCTTAAGACAAGCAAAATCAATACAAGAAGCCAAATCCACTTAACAATCTCACAATTCACTTAACAACAGGCAGTGATCTGCTTAGCAATCATGGCAAAATAGGTTGTAAAATCAAGCACAACTTACTTAACCACCGCTATGGCTAGGAATGGAAATTCAGTCCCAACCGTGGTCGTAAGTTGAGGACTACCTGTAGATGCTACTATTCCAGAATATCCTCCTCCAGCTCTTTTCCCGGAAACCTTCACCCTCCCTTCCAAGGAGAAACTATTTCACCATTACAAGGTAGAGATAAGGAAAGGCTGCTTGGTTGCTCTGGCTCCAAGTATTTTTAAAATGTATTTGCAAGCTGGAACACCCCTGTTTCACCACCTTTTTCGAGAATAGAATAGAGTGGAATAGAATAGAATAAAATTAGAATAGAATAGGATACAATATATCCTATAGAATACAATAGAATAGGAATAGAACAGAATAAGCAACAGAATAAAATAGAATAGGAATAGAACAGAACAGAATAGAACAGAACAGAACAGAATAGGAACAGAACAGAATAGAAATAGAACAGAATAAAATAGAATAGGAACAGAATAAAATAGAACAGAATAGGAATAGAATGGAATAGGAATAGAACAGAACAGAATAGGAACAGAATAAAATAGAATAGGAATAGAACAGAATAGAATAGGAATAGAACAGAACAGAATAGGAATAGAATAAAACAGAATAGAATAGGAATAGAACAAAACAGAACAGAATAGGAATAGAATAAAACAGAATAGAACAGAATAGGAATAGAATAGAACAGAATAGGAATAGAATAAAACAGAATAGAATAGAATAGGAATAGAATAGGAATAGAACAGAATAGAATAGAATCAGAATAGAATAGGAATAGAATCAGAATAGAATAGGAATAGAATAGGATAGTAATAGAATGGAACTGAACTGAACAGAAAGAAATAGAACAGAATAAAGTTGGAAGGGACCTTGGAGGTCTTCTAGTCCACTCCCTGCTCAGACAGGAAACCCTACACCACTTCAGACAAATGGTTATCCAATCTCTTCTTAAAAACTTCCAGTGTTGGAGCATTCACAACTTCTGGAGGCAAGCTGTTCCACTGATTAATTGTTCTATCAGGAAATTCCTCCTTAGTTCTAAGTTGCTTCTCTCCTTGATTAGTTTCCACCCATTGCTTCTTGTCCTGCCCTCAGGTGCTTTGGAGAATAAGAATTGCCCATAAACCCAAAATATAATGTGAGATTGTGTAATGTGTGAAACCACTCTTTCATGAAGCTGTAGGGAGATGACTTGAAGCACTGAGTTTCTAAAAGGGAAACAAGGAAGGACGGGAATTTTACGGTAACTGATAGTACAAGGACTAGGCTAAATGAATGTAGGTCAACTGAAAAAGAGAGGAAATTGGAACTAGATCCCCTTGTACCTTAGCTCTAGGGTTGAAGGTGAGTCCTCGGTGTAGGGCAAAAGCCACACGTTTGACCAGTTCCTTTCTAATTCCATCTTCAAGCAACTGTTTGGGGTCAACCTAGAAAACCCACAGAAGAGGGAAATCAAAATGTGCAAGTACATTTTCTTCATGTGCCTTTCTATTTACTGGATACGTCTTTCCTACTCTCTATTGAATACTTTTATCTCTATAAGCCGAGGTGGCACAGTGGTTAGAGTGCAGAACTGCAGGCTACTTCTGCTGACTGTCTGCTTCCTGAACTGCAATTTATTTGGCAGTTCAAATCTCACCAAGCTCAAGGTTGACTCAGCCTTTCCTCCTTCCGAGGTGGGTAAAATGAGGACCCAAATTGTTGGTGGCAATAGGCTGACTTTGTAAACCGCTTAGAGAGGGCTATAAAGGCATTGTAAAGCGGTATATAAATCTAAGTGCTATTGCTATCTTGAGAAAGATAAGATCATCTCCAAAACAGGAAACCTTTGTAGAACAGCTACATGCTCAGTATTCTGGTAGTAGATGTCCTTTGATGTCTTTTTCACCCTATTCTGTTGATCATGGAGGACTTATGAAGGCCCCTTTGAAGATTATGGGGTAACAGTAACTGCAGGGTTCTAGTCCAGGAAGTCACTGGGAGTCAACACTGATTTGAAGAAACATACATGCACACAAATAGCCCTTGAAAAATGGCCTTCAAACTACTATTCCTTCAGGTGATGTTACTGTGTTATTTTCACCAAGGTGGCGCAGTGGTTAAATACAGCACTGCAGGCTACTTCAGCTGACTGCAGTTCTGCAGTTCGGCTGTTCAAATCTCACCGGCTCAAGGTTGACTCAGCCTTCCATCCTTCCGAGGTGGGTAAAATGAGAAACCAGATTGTTGTTGGGGGCAATATGCTGAAAGCCCTATGAAGCGGTATATAAGTCTAACTGCTATTGCTATTGCTATTGCTACATGGCCTCGACCTATCCCCAAATTCATGAAACCTAACTTCAGGGATCTGGATTTTTTTTGTTGTCCACTCCAATGGAAAACCTTACCTTGATGATGCCAACCAATGTTGTTTTCATCATCAGGATGCCTTCCGTGAAAATGGAGATGGCGTGTGTAAGCTTGGCAACCTTCAAGGAAAGAGAGGTTGGTTAGAAGGAATTTCCAGAGCATCGGGGTGGTGAAAAAAAGACATCATTGATAAGGAAGCTATTTTCTTCTTTTACCACATGGACTTTTTCTCCTTATCCCAAAGGTGCTTTTTCAAGAGGCAACTGGACTTTCTGGTTTTTCTCAGGAGACGTTTTGCTTCTCGTTCAAGAAGCTTCTTCAGTTCTTCTTCAGAGCTGAAGAAGCATCTTGGATAAGAAGCGAAACTTCTTCAGAGAAAAACCAAAACAAAATCCAGTTGTCTCTTGAAAAAGCACTTTGGGACAACTATGACCCGAATGACTAACAATCTCCATAGAGATTTCTTCTCTTTAGTTTCCTGTTTTAAATAACATGTCCAACTGTCACTTCCTTATGAGAAGAGGGACAGAAACAAGCTTTCAATTTTCCTGATAAATATTCATTCTTTATTACAAATGATTTACTACAGATGATATACTGTTCTGACCCACGTCGTTCCACACCAAAGCACACTCCAAGCCAGAGATAAATTACGGCATTTAATTAACAATCAGGTCATTGGCAGCAACCTGGCACAGACAAGCTTGGGCAGCAATAAACACAGATAAGGCTTGGCAGCAATCCAGCCTGCCAAGCTCATACAATGTTCTCCAACATCCTGTGTTGACCTGCAAAGAGGGGCGTGTGCACAAGTAGACTTTTTATAGTCTGGAGAGGAGCCTAATGACCACCAGCTGAGTGCAATTACCTCCTGTAATCCTCCAGAGCCGACTCAGAGGGCCCCTCGCTGTCGGAGTCTGGTGGCAGCTCCAACGGCTCCTGCTGGGCCACAACAATATACTACCATCATCTACAGAGATTCTCAACCATCCAGGTCATGTTTGTCCCAAAAGGTCTTTTTTTTAAAAAAAAAAGACAGCTGGACTTTGAGTTTATTTTCTTTGAAAACATTTTGCTTCTCCTCCAAAAAGCTTCTTCAATTCATTTTCAAAGAAAAAAAATCAAGAAATCTGGATGATTGAGAATCTCTATAGATGATGATTTGCTATCTAACATTGTTCTACCACCATTTACAATCAACAAAACAGATCAGCGTCTTCATTTTATTTGGGATATAGAAGGGTATGTGGGTGAAGGTGTATATTGCATGGTGAATGTTATATATATGTGTGTGTGTGTGTGTGTGTGTGTGTGTGTGTGTGTGTGTGTGTTGTATTTGTGCTGATAAATAAAGATGTCTGCCTAGTATGTAATATAGCCCAGGTTCAAATCCCAATAAGGGTATGGCTAGCTGATGAGAGTTAAATAGCTTGAAATAGATCTATACTAGTCTCCCTTTATTTATTTATCAACACAAATACAACAAAATGTAACAAAAAGGCAACAGTAAAAATATTGGGTTTCTGCCTGGATGGTCTCTTGTGACGAGCCGAAGGACAGAGAATGGAAGTAGTGATCTTCCTCCCATATTTGGGCATACTGGGGGTTGTAAAAAATGTAATATATATATATAAAGTCATAACCCCTGGTATGCCCCAATTATGGGAGGAAGCTAACTGCCTTTATTTATTTATCAGCACAAATAAAACATATACATATACATATACATATATATGTGTGTGTGTGTGTGTATGTGTGTGTGTATTTATACAGCTTCAGCTTCAGCGTAATCTTAACTCTAACCCAGATCTCCATCCTTCCTGGAAAGTTTCCCTGCCTCTAAAAGCTGGTTATTGGATACAAAACTGAGATAAATCAATGATCTGATTCTGAAAATGAGAGCTTATTCATGCATATAGCTCTAATAAAAGCTGCAGTTAAAGTCCTAATTCTCCCATTCCTTGATCTAAAATGAAAACTTTCATTTGCACCCATAAAATGCTTTCTGGTGTGGATAGTACCAATAAAGGAGAATATCTGTAGCTCACGACTGAAACGAGGGATCCTTGGTGCTCTCTGAGCTTGGTTGTTTTCTTCAAGAAAACAACCAGAGAGTGGCAAAGGTCCCTCATGGTCTGGATGGTTTAATGCAGTGGTAGTCAACCTGGTCCCTACTGCCCACTAGTGGGCGTTCCAGCTTTCATGGTGGGCGGTAGGGGTTTTGTCTGATATTGAAGCACTTTCCTTTTTTTAAATTTCATTGACTTTAAAAAAAAAATTCATAGCATTATTTAAAAACATTTTCATTAGGTTTTCATAAAATCACCATTACTGTGGAACCGGTGGGCGGTTAGAAAATTTTACTACTAACAGAGACACCAAAGTGGGCGGTAGGTATAAAAAGGTTGACTACCCCTGGTTTAATGAAATCTTAGGAAAAATAATGGGCATTGGCTATGTCCATCATGTCCTACTACTTGAAGGCATCTGGCTGGCTTTGGTGACAAACAAATGTGAGCATGAGTCTGTAAAATCCATACCAATTCCAGAAGTGCTCCCAACCTCTCTAACCCTATGAGTTTTGATGCACCTCGTAGCGTGGTCCAAGTTGAGCATAATCTCGCAGCTTGTCCTTGTCTAAGCGAGTTGGCGCCTCAATGATGTCATGTGTCTGCAGTTTTATAATCTTCAGGAGAGAAGTGAACATGCTTTCCGGAATGATCTGTAAAACCTTTTCTCCAAAAACAAAATAAAACAAATGCAAAAATATTGATTAGTGAAGCAGTCACCAACTGGTAGTCCGTGCACCATTGGTGGCCCATGAGAAAAATGTTGGTGGTCCTCAGAAAGATTATTTGCATTTTTTATATTGCACTAAATCAGGGGTCCTAAAACTAGGGCCCCTGGGACGGATACATGCAATGAACGCTTGTGTTGCTGCAGAGTCTCTCCCCCTTTCGTGGTCTTTTTGTGCGGGTTGGAGGGGGGGGAGAAATTCTAACTTGGGGTCTGCTTCAGCCTCCTGGTGTGGGGCTTTGGGTGAAGGCTGGAGGGAAGCACCACTAGTGGCAAAGAGCCGGAGGACCTCGTTCCAATGGGATTGCATCATGGCCTGGAACTGGCTGACCATCTCAGCCCGCTGAGCCTCCAGGCGCCGGTACCTGGCCTTGCACTCCTGCAGATCTTCCCTCTGCTTGGAAAGTCTATGCTCATAGTCATCAGTGAGGTGCTTCTGCTGAGCCTCCTTCTTGGTCAGATCCAATTTGAAATGAGCCAGCTGTTTTGCCGATTCTTTCTCATGGTGGCTGCTTAGCTCCAGCAACTGCTTCCTAAGGAGCCTGGGCGGGCAGGCAGGCAAAAAGTGGCTGGGGGGGGGGGGGAAGGTGAGTAGAGGCTGGGCGAGGTGCCCCTTGATGCGAGTTACATCAAGTTGGCCACGCCCACCCAGTCACATGACCACCTTGCCACGCTCACCCAGCTCGTCATTAGGCGATTATGTTAGCGGTCAGTGGGATTTAAAATTATGAAATTAGTGGTCCCTGAGGTTCGAAAGGTTGGTGATCCCTGCTTTAAAGGGTGTGACACCCCTCTAGTTTTTAGCATGACAGTGAAGCATCTCCCTGAAGCATCACATGAAGAGAGATCTGAATTAGCAGATCTTTTGTTAGTTGCCAGTAAAGCCTTTTTCATCTTTTATTTGGAGGTGGGGAGGCATAAATCCCTTTTCTGCGTGCCATTGTAATTTAAAACAGTCGCTGAACAAACGGTCATTAAGTGAGGATTACTTGTGCACCAAACTGGCTTTCTAGCAAACACATAGATAGTGAATGCCTCCACCTGTTTACTGGACCCGTGTCCCTCCTGGCTGGTCTCGACCAGCAGGGAGGTGACACGTGGCTGGCTCCAGAGGATTGCTAACACCTCTCTTCTGGAGGGATCCTTTCCACATCCCCTAAAGGATGCAGTGGTGAGACCCCTCCTCAAGAAACCATCCTTGTATCCAGCCATTTTAAACAACTATCGCCCAGTCTCCCACCTCCCGTTCGTAGGGGAGGTTGTCAAGAAGAAACAACACTATAGGGCACTGCACACCAGAACAACTAGACACAAGGACAATTTTTTCCCCAAATGCCATCACTCTGCTTAACAACTAATTCCCACAACAATGTCAAATTATTTATTAAGACTGTATTACTATTCTTCTTCTCATCCTTCCTAGTATCTATCTCTTCCCATTTATGACTATAAACCATGTTGCTTGTATCTTTACAATTTATATTGTTTTTATTTGTTTCCTAGTACAATCTGATAGCTTATTAGTAACCTTGACTATCACTAAGTGTTGTATCTTTTTATTCTTGATGAATGCATTTTATTCTCCTTATGTACACTAAGAGCATAATGCACCAAAGACAAATTCCTCGTGTCTCCAATCACACTTGGCCAAAAAAGAATTCTACTGTTTGCTATTGTTTATCCAGAATAGTATAGGAGCAGGGTGTTGGGACTAGAAGACCTCCAAGGTCCCTTCCAACTCTCTTATTCTATATTCTGGTTGAGAAACAATGGCTTACTGTAAAGTTCTTCCAGATGGGAACTCTTAAAAATGGTTTTCCCAGTTTGTAACGGGGGAGAAAATGTTCCCCCAAAATGATATTGCTCACCTTTCTCACATAGGACACCAGTTCTCCAGAATAGTACTGTGATACACTGAGAAGATCAGGACTGTTTGCTTGATTGATGCGAAGAAGTGGCATGTCAAGAGCTGAAGCCAGCTGGCAGCAAATGAGAGAGAGATGTCAGTAAGATTCCCAAATATACTTCAGTTTATAATATAGTTTTTCTTGCTTAAGTAGCTTAATGCAGTGAGTGAATCTAGGCACTGTGCCTTATAAATCATGGTTTATGGCAGAAACCGGAAGCATCACAGTGAGATTTTGAGGATGTATGTTGCTTACAGCAAAACAGACCAACAGATGAAATGTGAAATGGCAACCTGGTATAACTTTGAAGATAATTTTAATTAAGAGACGAAGATGAAATGTTAAAGAGTGGGATGGGGAATTTGGTTTGGTTTGGTTTGATTGGACTTATATGCCGCCCTTCTCCCAAAGGACTCAGAGCAGCGTACAACATAAAAACACATATGACAAAAGTTAAAAAAGATTAAATAGGAAATCCAATAACCTTCAATTGACAATTTAAATCAAATTTAGGATAAAATTAAAACTAACAATTTAAAATTAATAATGTAATTTATTCTATTCAGGCCCGGCCGGCTTGCTGAAAAAGCCAACTTTTTAGGGCACGCCGGAAGGATCGGAGGTCGGGGATTATGCGAAGCTCCGGGGGCAGCTCATTCCAAAGGGAAGGCGCTCCCACAGAGAAGGCTCTCCCCCTGGAGGTTGCCAGCCGACACTGCCTGGCTGACGGCACCCTGAGGAGGCCAACTCTGTGGGATCGTACTGGACGGTGGGAGGCTAATTTAAGAAACATATTTAGAAATAGAGTTGATGTTATTGTAAGAGATTAGAAGTTAAGGGCGATTAGTAATATGGTTTATGTACTAAGAACAAAATAAGTTTAAGATTAAAAAATATGGAAAGAGAATATGGCTGAAATTGGAAACAGAGATGTGATGTAAGATGGATTATGTATATGAGAGGATGTAAAAGAAAAGATCCGGACAACACTTTGTTCATAAAATATGTAAAAATGTGCAATAAAAAATAAAAAAAAACATTAAAAAAATCATAGTTTGTGGCTTAGTCTATTATAGCCAGCTGAAGCTTATTTAAAAAAAATGTGGCTGAGCAAGCTTTGTCTTTGGTGTGTAAACTGAGCCTCACACTTCCGCGTGTGAGAGTGCAAATAATGATTATATAAGTGGAAAGTGTTTTGAATCAAGTAGACCCTTAGTTATTTTTCAAAGCTTAATTCCATTCTGGAAATACGCGCAAATAAAATGGATCAGTTCTTTTATGATCTTGGAAATCCAATTTGTAAACTTGAGACAAAGGATTTGAGGAGGGGAGAAAAGTGACCCCCCCCCTCCAAAAGCCATAAAGGATTCCCAACCTGACCTCCCAAAAGCTGGAGTTGTTGTACTATTAGATCAAGGATTAGCAACCAATGGCTCTGGAGCCGCATGTGGCTCTTTCATCTCTCTACTGCGGCTCCCTGTTGCCAGTCGGCGCCACAATTGATAGGGCTTTCAGTTAGGACAGGTAGAGGAAAAAGGACGCCATGCTAGGAAGAGACTCTATGGTGGGGGAACTGGATTTTCGGTCAGCTCCAGAATTAAATGGGGGACTTCTGTTTAGGACCTTTGTGGCTCTTTGAGTGTTTAAGGTTGCCGACCCCTGTGTTAGATTAACCAACTCACCTTTAAAAAGGTGGCCCGGAGTTTGGTTACCATGGATGGACTGACTCTTATACTTTCCTGCATGATAGAGGTGAAACTGGAAAGGGAAGGCAGGGAAGAAGAAATAAAGTCATGATCAGTGAAACCAATATTCCAGGACATAGGGGTGAGAAAATATTTTTTTGGCCCTCTGACAATTGCCAAAAATGAGTGGTGTGGTTTTCCGCTATGCTTAGGAAGATGCACACAAAAATTAGTGTAAGGACTAAAACAGCCATAGCATGCTTAAGATTTAAATGGCCAATGGTTCATATTTATGATACAATTTGATCACTTTTTGCAACCTTCTGACAAACAAAGTGGATGGGGAAGCCGACTCGCTTAACAACTGTGTTAATAACTCAATAATGGCAACGATTCACTTAACAACAGTGGCAAGAAAGGTCGTAAAAATGGAACAAAACTCACTTAACAACATACCGTATTTTTCAGCGTATAAGACACACCTTTTTCCCTCAAAAAAGAGGGTGAAAATCTGGGTGCATCTTATACACTGAACACAGCATTTTTGGCCTACCCCCCCCCCTTTCCAAAAATGGATGCGCAGAGGGTTTGGGAGGCTTGCAAAGTGCTCGTGAGGGCTGGGGAGGGCAAAAAAGAGCAAAAAACAGGTTGCTTTTGCCCCACCAGCCCCCAGGAGCATTCTAAGAGCCTCCCAAAGTTCTGCATGTCCCCCTTTTTTTGGCGAAAAAATTAGCTTTTTGCTCATTTTTGCCCACCCCACCCTCCAGGAGCACTCTACAAGCCTCCCAAAGCTCTGTATGCCTCCTTTTTTAATGCAAAAAACGAGTGTGCAGAGGGTTTGGGAGGCCTGCAGAATGCAAAAACTTTTTAAAAAAAAATTACCTCTTCAAAATCATGGTGCATCTTATACTCCAGTGCGTCTTATAGTCCAAAAAATACTGTAAGTTTTCGGTTGAACTGTGTTTGTATGTTAAAGACTACCTGTAATCAGTTCCAATAAGAAGAATTCAGAATGCCTCTGTGCCGTCATACCTGTCGATCAGCTGCCAAGCGTAGGAAAGGTCCCCTACGATCTGCATGGTGATTAAAACCTCTTCTTTAATGTTGATGGTTCGGATCATTTGATGGAGAAACTTACGAGAGTCTGCGAGAAACTGGCAAACGTGAAGGTTGGACTCCAGCTGGTGAAATTCCTGGACCTGCATGAAGCATTTGAATGCAATTCATTCCCCGGGGAGGTTTTCAATCATATTATCCCACCAAGAAAATATTTATAGGCGAGGAAACTCTCACCTTACCTCTTCCAAAGCTTGAATCAACTGCACTGTTTTCCTGCCTGCTGCAGTGGAGTCATTATAATTCAGAGACATGATTTGTTTGGAGATTTCTCTAAACCAGGCTTGCAGATTTTCTGTTCAGGCAGGAAAAGGAATAAAAGGGATCACCTTGTGGAGGTCTGACTGTCAATGACCCTGAAACTCCCCTAAACTCTCAGTCTACAAGTGTCGCATTTCCAAATATTGACTAAAAAAGCAAAACCAGAATTAGATGAATTGCTTTCTTTCATCTGCAAATACACTAATCTTTATGCTCCATGGCAATGCAAGATTTGTGCGGGGAAAATACAGAGGTAGGATTCTTGCCCTTTTATTAGCTTCGAGAAAGAAGGTATATTTCTGCTTATTCCATAAAAGCGTGAAATATGTGTCATAATATTCATGAACTGGAATAGGACAGAGCAACATGTCAGCCATTGGGGACTGGTTGGAATAGGACATGGTAACAAGGTCAGCCAAGGTATAGGTGTGGCAACTGGGTCAGCCAATGGGAACTATTTGGTGACTGAGAGCCATGCCAGACAGCTTGGAGCCTGGGCGTGGCTTACCTATGTAGATCTGAGTCTGTGCAAGAGAACTAATCTAGTCTGTCTGCTGAGAATTGAAACTGAAACTAGACTGTTGAACTGAAACTGCTTCTCTCCTCTGCCTGTGTTTTTTCTGGTAACTCTCTACCACATTGGAAGAATCAGCTATTGATATTGTTCATTTATTCATGTGTTGTTATGTATATAAATAAGTTAATGAATCCTGCTGAATCAGTTATCTGTGTGTGCTTTTTGGATTTGATTTTTCCAACAAACTCTGACAATATGTTTCCATCTTATTGCCGGAAATTCTTAATTTATTAAATATGCACCTGCCATGAAAAGATTCAACTTGCGATATTTTAGCAGATGTTGCTAGAGGATATAGGTAATAGCAAAAGTCACATCTGTCAAATAAATACTGAACACAATTCATCAATGCTTTTTATTGAATTCACTGAAGAAAAGAGCCAACAGCACGAAGACAATGGCTACATCTGCTAAAAACTAAAAGCAACTACACACACACAATAAAATCAGGATGCCTGAATGAATGAATGAATGAATAAATACAGTGGATCAGCAATGGAATAAAATGATGATTTGAAGAGACATGACAAACCATCGGCAGAACACAGATGAGGATAATGTCCTCTTTTGAGGCATAGAGATCACAAAGCCTTGGAGCAGAATATGTGCTAAGCCATAGCATGTTTTGACTTAGTGGAGTGTTTCCCAACTTTAAGACGTATGGATTTCAACTCCCAGAATTATCTAGTCAACAACATAGCTGGTTGGAGAACTCTGGGAGTTGAAATCCATACGTCTTAAAGCTGAGGAAGTTGAGAAGTACTAGCTCAGTGCAGCACATAAATCTAGTCTAATGATGGCCTTGTGGTTGAAGAACATACCACAGCCATGGTTTGACCATGGTATGACAACGTGCCACATCATTTGAGTACAGAAAGGGGTTTGATCAGTGGTGGGTTGCAGGCGGTATGCCCTGGTACGCGTGTACCAGTGTCTTCTGGAAGCAGCAGCCACCGTACCGGAATGATGCTTTGGAGGGCCCGCTCTCATTCCTTACCTGTATTTGAAGGAAACGGGCCATCTGCGCACTCTGCACAACGCTCTGCTGAGCAGCTGGAGCGTCGCAGGCGGTGGGCGCGCATGCGTGTGCACGCGCCTGCCCGTGGTGCACGCCCGGCTCCTGTTGCAGCGTACCGGTTACAACAGGAGGCAAAACCCACTACTAGGTTTGATGTACTGTCATCTTCTAAGTCTGAACTCTAGATGCAGATGGAAGGAAAGGCTACCTGAGATTACTTCTCTCCCAACATCTTTACCCCATTTGGATTATTCTTTGTCTTTGCTAGGGTGTAATTAGATAGCAACAAGTTGGGGGGGGGGGGGCTGTAGAACCCAAAGCCAATCAAATACCCCACAGATACTGGCCAAGAATAGCAACCAATGAAATACAACTAGCTAGGTTTGTCTTGGCATATGGTGGAAATGGACTAGAGAGGATGTGGCAACTGAGTATAGCTGCTAACCATGCTCTGAGCAGAACAGGACCCTCAAAATGTGGAAGGATCCACAAAGATTAGAATTTAAACCAGAATTATTTTATTAGGAATTATAACAGAGGCTCATAATAAAGGGTCAACATATTTAATATTGCACATTATAACAGTAGGGAGAATGGTATATTCCCAATAATGGAAAAGTAAAAATATACCTTCAGAAAGAGAGATAATAAAGAAAATATTGGTTTGCACCAAAATGGATAGATTGACGTTAGAATTAAAGAATAAAGGAGAAACAGAATATCATGATATATGGAATAGATTTTACCAATGGTTGGAACAGAGAGGTAGAAGTTGGAACAGGAAATAAACAGGATTTGTAGAGCCAAATGTGATGTCATATGTGTAAATACAAATAAGTATAAATGGGCAGAATAATTGTATATAATTAGCAAGGTATGATGAGCATATATGGCATTTGTTCTATATTTTAATTTGTATGGCAGAGATAATGCCCGGATGGTCACATTATGTCCAATATTTTAATATGAAATGAATACAATTATATTTTTAAAAATGTGGAAGGATCTGCATAGCCACATAACAGAGGATAGTTATTTGGGTAACAAGGTCCCCATACCCTCAAATGGCCCCTGGAAACAAACTAGCACCCTGCATTACTTTGCTCTCATTAACCCTATGGGCCAATTCAATTGTTAAGTTCCTATTTTGTACTAAAGCAAGATGTATTTTATTCTATTTCAGCTTAAAAGGTTGTGTTGATTCAGCCATTCTTGTTTGTAAAATATGGCTTATGGGTTTGTATATTGTGGTATCTGAGCCAATTGTGGCCTATCCAGCAAACCATAATTAAATAGGCCATGGCTTACAGCAGGGGTGTCAAACTCAAGGCCCACAGGCCGGATATGGCCTGCAGGGTGCTTAGCTCTGGCTGTGGCGCCACCCTGGAAACAGCAAAGGACAAGCCTGCAGTGCTCCAGGTGCTCCAGACATGATTTACATCGAGCTGGCCACGCCCACCTGAACGTACTCCCCCCCCCCCGGTCCCTCCAAGATCAAACACAACCCTGATGCGGCCCTCAATGAAATCGAGTTTGACACCCCTGGCTTACACCAATGCATGAACTTAGCCAATATGAAGCAATCTACTACAATTTACTCTTCATGCTAAAAGAGATTTTCTGTTTCAGCCTACCGTTTTTCTCCACTCTGGTTAATGGTTTCACTCCTGAAAAGACATCCGCCAGCTCAGCCATTCTTTCGGATCCTTCTGTCTTATAGCTCTCCCACTTAGTTTGCTTTTCTGACAACATCTGTTTGAACATCTAGTGGAAAGGCAGAGGTTCCTCAGATTTATTGATTAAATTGATATCTTACTACCCAAAGCTCCTCTGGGAAGCTTAGATTAAAAGACAAGGGGCCGAAACACAAAGCTGTTACGGTAATGATGCACTTAAGGATGTCAAGTGAAGTCCTATTGAAATTACTGACCCCAAAAGTCAGCTTGCTGAACTGAGTCTATGACTCAAAATATCTGATTAGGAAGAAGAGGTATATGTCAGAATGTGGATCGAATAAACCTAAAAGCACTCTATTTGATTCACCGTATGTTAAAATAAGTTTGATAAATAAATATATTTTGTAACTTTGTTTTTAACTATGCTTCTATGGGTAGACCACATCTGACACCAGAATGTTGGTTGCTAAGTGAGGGGGATTGTTAAGTGAGTCATGACTGATTTGGCAACCTTATTTTGCCATGCCTGTTAGGTGAATTACCCTGGTTGTTAATTAGTAATTAGTAATTTAATAAATTTGTATGTCGCCAATCCCGTAGGACTCTGGGCGGCTTACAGAAACAAGATAAAAGTTAAAAATTAAAAATAAAAAGATACAATTAAAAAAAACACACACCATACATTCCGTCTAGGTGGGGCTGGACCTTGTTCAACAGCCCCAGGCCTGCTGGAACAGCCAGGTTATGGTGGCTTTTTGGAAGGCCGAGAGAGTGGAAAGGGTCCGGATCTTTACGGGTAGATCGTTCCACAGGGCTGGAGCAGCCACAGAGAAGGCCCTCCCCTGAGGGATCGCCAGCCGGCATTGTCCGGCCGACGGCACCCGGAGGAGGCCCAACCTGTGAGATCTTATTGGTCTTTGGGAGATATGTGGCAGGAGGCGGTCTCTCAGATAACCAGGTCCTAAGCCATGTAGGGCTTTAAAAGTAATGACTAGCACCTTGAAGCGCGTTCGGAGACCAATAGGAAGCCAGTGCTTCCTATTAAGTGAATCATATAATTATTAAGGGACTCCCGCTTCCTCATTCACTTTGCTTGTGGGACACCAGCTGCAAAAGTCACTAATGGAGATCACATGATCCCAGGAAACGATCGTAACATATGCTGGTTGCTAAGCACCCAAATTTTGGTCATGTGGCCACGGGGACGTTACAAGGGTTGTTGATGCAAGAACCGGTCATAAGTCACTTTGTTCAGTGCTTTGAACTTTGAACAGTTGCTAAATGGATGGGTGCAGGGTGGTGGCTACCTCTGTATGGTTTTATTGTTTTATTTGTAAAATGCCCAAAGTCTTGCAAATATTATAGGTGGTACAGAAATTTGACAAATAAATACGTAAAGATAAGAAATCATCAATGATACATTTTTCAAAGATTCTCCAAGAAAATAAGAAAGGATCAGGCCATCTTAAAAAAGCAAACACATTATTTTATTAAATTCTCCTTCAAGGATTAAAAAAAAAAAAAGAACTCATGAAGCTGTTTTCTGGGTTCTTGTAATGATAAATTTGTGACTCAGGAGAACAAGTGCCCTGACAATCTAAATCAGGGGTCACCAACATTTTGGACTTCAGGGACCACTAAATTCATAATTTTAAATCTCATGGACCATTAATATGAACTGGGCGTGCGTGTGTGGCTAGGTGGTCATGTGACTGGGTGGGCATGGCCAACTCGATGTCACTCACATCGAAGGGTACCTTGCCAGTCTCTACTCGCCCCTCCCCTCCTAGCTACTCCATGCCTGCCCACCTGGGCTCTTTAGGGCCCCAACAGGAAGCAGTTGCTGGAACTAAGCAGCCACCATGAGAAAGAGTTGGCAAAACAGCTCAGTTCAAATTGGATCTGACTGAGGAGGAGGCTCAGCAGAAGCACCTCACTGAGGACCACGAGCATAGCCTTTCCAAGTAGAGGGAAGACCTGCGGGAGTGCAAGGCCAGGTACCAGCGCCTGGAGGCTCAGTGGGATGAGATGGTCAGCTAGTTCCAGGCCATGATGCAGTCCGACTGGAACAAGATCCTCCGGCTCTTCGCCACCAGCGGCGCTTCCCTCCAGCCTTCGCGAAAAGCCTCGCACAAGGAGGCTGAAGCAGATCCCAAGTCGGAATTTCTGCCCCCCCCTCTGACCCACACAAAAAGACCCTGAAAGGGGGAGACTCTGTGCAGCAACACAAACGTTCATTGCATGAATCCGGTCCAGGGGCCATAGTTTTAGGACCCCTGATTTAGTGCAATATAAAAAATGCAAATAATCTTTCTGCAGACCACCAATTTTTTCTCATGGGCCACCAGTGGTCTAAATAAATAGCCAAATCACATTAAAAAGTGTTATTATTTTGGAACAACCCATAGCTTCTTAGGAAGTGTGCCACACTCCCTCCCACCTCAAAAAGGAGCCCCCAGATTTATTTATTTTTTACCTCTTTCAAAATGAATTCAAACTGGGCTGTATCCAGGAGGAGCTGGAAAAGAATCCTGGGATTGAATCTGGAGTCAGTGAGAACTTGGTCTTTTATCTGGCGGAGACGCTTGTTATTTGGATCATAAGCTGGGGAGGGAAGGAAAAACAGGGTGTGCTTTTTTTTCTTTTTTAACAGAGATAGCAAATTATTTTAAATCATTATTATAACTGAACTTGACCCAAAAGTGCTTTTTTTCAAGAGGCAGCTGGACTTTCTGGGTTTTTTTTTTTTTTTTGGAACACGTTTCGCTTCCCATCCAAGAAGCTTCTTCAGCTCGGGCTGGATGGTGGGAAACCATTTCCCACTATTTCCCATCATCCAGTCAGAGCTGAAGAAGCTTCTTGGATGGATGAGAAGTGAAACGACTTCAAAGAAAAACCAGTTGCCTCTTGAAAAAAAGCACCTTTGGGACAACCAGGACCTGGATGACTGAGGGTCTCCATAGACATATACAGCAAATGAACTTGTGTTAAGGTATTTAATAGCTGGGACAGCAAAGGGTACAACGGTCTAGAACACACAGTTGCGTTGATTGGTTGGAGTATGGGCTCTGGCATGAGACAACCTATGTCCGGGATGGTGAACCAGTGGCACACGGAGCCATTTTTCAGGGCACGCGAGGCATTGCCCTGTCAGCTGGCCAGCGTGCCA
The DNA here is from genome assembly GCF_009769535.1 of Thamnophis elegans. NCBI lineage: Eukaryota > Metazoa > Chordata > Lepidosauria > Squamata > Natricidae > Thamnophis > Thamnophis elegans. Next base: position 67,561,010 of record NC_045548.1, read on the forward strand.
GCTGAGTTCAGCTTTTTTAAGAGCCTTTTTTCGCCCTCCCCAGGCTCCAGAGGCTTTATAGGAGCCTGGGGAGGGAGAAAAGAGCCTCCCCCACGAGGCCCTCCGGAAGCTTCAGGAGCTTCCCTGAAACCTCTGGAGCACAAAAAAACCAGCCCTATGGGCAAACCGGAAGTCCGGGAACTGACTTCCGGTTTGCTCGTAGGGTTGGTTTAAGCCCTCCGGAGGCTTCAGGGACCTTCAGGAGGCTTCCCTGAAGCCTCAGGAGGGCAAAAAATGATCCTACAAGCAAACCGGAAGTAGGGTCATTTTTTGCCCTCCGGAAGCTTCAGGGAAGCCTCCTGAAGGTCCCTGAAGCCTCCGGAGGGCCTCCTGATGGAAGGGGGAGGCTGTTTTCTCTCTCCCCAGGCTCCTATAAAGCCTCTGAAACCTGGGGAGGGCGAAAAAAGCATGCAAAAAATGGGTGTGTGTGCCTCTCATGCGCGCATGGGCACTGGGAGGATCGTCATGCGTTGTATTATGGGTGCGGCACACCCGCGCATGACCCCCCCTGCTGCCCCCCTTTATGGCACGCGAGCCAAAAAAGGTTTGCCATCGCTGACCTATGTTATGATTGGTTGCTGGATGTAAAGGGGGAGTTCCCCCCTTTTTCCCACCTGTTTCTTCTGTGTGCTCTGTATGCTGTTCTGTGATTTACCTGACGAATCACCTCATGATATAATGGTGTGCCTATCTTGTCTGCTCTAAATATAGATGTTAACTACATTTATTTCTATAAAACTACAAGTTTGTCTGCCTCCATTTGGACGCCAGCTGCCTAATTAATTCCCTCACTTCTTGAAACTGGCATCACATTTTTCAGCAGGAGCAATAGTTTCCGTTCCCTTGAAAAATTCCAAATGGGGTTTGTGTGGGTTTTTAAAGATATACGCATCCTGAATATGGAAACTGCACATGAATTACAGATCCCTCCACTTACAGCCACAATTGGGCACAGAATTGAGGGGAATTTGACAAGGGACTGTCTCTAAGTAAAGCTGTGATGGCTAACCTTTTTGTCGTTGTGTGCCAACCCCCGTGCACCTGACCCTCCCTGCGCATGCACGCAACCCCTCCATGCCCCCTTTTGGACCTAGTATGCCTCCCTGTAGCCTCCTGGGAACAAAAATGGGCTATTGGGGGGGAGGGGGGCTGCGCTGCACTCCTGGCTCCCATGCATATGTGTGTCTCTTGCATGTACCCCGCCTCCCGTGCATGCCCCAAAATCAGTTGGCCGGTGGGAGGCGCACATGCATGCGCGTGGAGCTGAGTTGGGGGCGGAGTTGAGCTGTGGCACCCATACCATAGGTTCGCCATCACGGAACTAGGGCATGAAAAGGTGACTTGCAAACTTCCCTTTTCTAGATGAATTCTCCATCCTTATTCTAAAACAAGCCATCATCGCCTCTTACCCAAGTCTGCAGTATGAAGCATCAGCCAACGGATGGCCACGTTGCAGTCCCTTAAGCAGTTCATCAGTTTCGGGATGTTGTCAAGCACCATCTCTTCTCTTAAACAACCTTCTTTAAGAAATTGCTGCACTTGAGTATGAACACGCTCAGTGACGGCAGCAGCTCGGCTGGCCTTGAAAGCAAAGCATTAGCATTAACAGAGGAATAGCAAAGCCCTAGGGATGAAATGGACATTTCAGAACTTGTGGGCAAAGGCTAAACTACATCTCCCAGCATCCTTCATGCTTGGCTAAATTGTCTAACACACTTGAGGAGATGTAGTTTGCGATACCCAGAGAGTAACAAGTGCATACTCCTGGTACAAAATGTTACTAACCAAAACTATTAAAATTCTTACGTTTTTAAACACAAGATTTAATATTACTGCTGTTCCTAAATAACCCTTACTTTACAAAATATAAAAAGTGCAGATGTTCAAGATATTCCAATGGAACAAGTTACTATCCAATTTATGAAGAAATCTATCATTGCCAATTTTCCCTGTCAGGATTTGGAAGTTAATTCTGGCGAAGTTGCTTTGCAAGTTTCCTTTCTAATCAGCAATCTGTTTGCAGTTGTTCTCAAAAAGTAAAATAGGGGCAGATCTGGTTAGTGCTTAAGTGAGATATATTAGTACCAGGCAATCTCAACTGTAGGTGATTGTACACAGAAATTTAAGGGATTAGGTCTACAGAACAGGAGGATTTATTTTAATTAATTCCTCTGCTTTTATTTCTGCTCTGCCATGGAAGGGACTCTTCAGTAGGATTAGCATTGTTCAGATTTAGTATTTATTTGCCTGGAGAGTTGAAATGTATCCTAGGAGAAGGAAGTGTCCAATCACTTTTGTCCTGCTGCTAAGCAAGCCACAGATTTTCCATGAAGTCATCCGTCCTTGAATTGGACTAAGAGGAGAGAGTAGCTACCTCTTGTGAATTATAAACAAGAACATTTGACTGAAGTTTGCTAATGAATATGCCACAAGGGAACAAATGGTCACAGGAGTTTTGCAAGTCCGCAAAGGGTACAAAAGTGAATTCTGACATCTTGTCCGGCTTCCTGCATTAAATTTCAGCCACAGTCAATCACACTATGGATCTAGGCATCTACTATTCTTCCTCAAAAGGTGGGCTGAGACCTTCCTTCCTCCCTCCCATTTTAATGACTTTCTCTTAAAGTTATTCTTAAAGATCCATCTCATCCTGAGCACCCTTTTTTTTGAACTATTAGATCTGGCAGACGGTACCAGGATAATAAAAAAAAGGACAAATAGGCTGAAAAACAGCTTCTACCCCAGGGCAGTAACTATATTGAATTTTACGGTATGGTGCAATATTAATGCAATATATGGGGTTTTTAATTTTAATTATATAGAATGTGAAGGATGTGTGTTTTGTGTTTTTATTTTTTTAGTTATAATGTACACTGAAGATGGCATTTAATTTTGTTGCATGATGTGCAATGACAATAAAGTAAACTAAACTGATGTACTTCTACGGTCACAGGAAGATCCCTCCACTTTCCCATTTAAATTTGCTATGCCCTCCTTCCTGACAAAGCTCAACATATGTGCAAATTGAGGTTGCCAAGGGTAACAAGATAGTAAAGCCTTAAAGGTAAGAGGCCCTTAAAAAGCTCTGCATTTGATGAGAAGATCACAAGTTGATAAGTTTAATGAAAACACTTAAATCAGATTCCAACCTAACTTCACTTACCCTGCTAAGCTCACATTTCCTTACCTGCTCCTTAACGTTGGAAAGATCCAATGTGTAGTTCAGGGCGGTTTTGGCAGCCTTATACGGCTCCCAGGCTTCTCCCAGATTGACTGATATTCCCATGTAGATGCTAATAACCTGTGAACAGAAGCCAAAGTAAAGTCCCTGAAAACTCCAGTTGTCTAAACATTTAGAAAGAAAGAAAACCATTTAGAAAGAAAGAAAACCATCAACACATCACAATTTACATTTACATCTGGTTGGCTGCAAAGATGGCTAACTATGGTTGCAGAGTTAGCTATCATGGCTATACATGACTTTAGAGATGGTTAACCATGGTTATGGGTGTGACTAGCTGTGGTTGTGGATATGTTTAACCATGGTTGTGGATGTGGTTAGCCATGGTTGTGGAGACAATTTAGTGGCTCTATGGCAGAGAGAGTTTAAAACTAGGGGAAAATCAATGCTTGACATGGTCAGAGGTGGTATTCTGCTAGTTTGGACTGGTTCTCCTGAACTGATAGCGGAAATCGTGGGTGGGCCTATCTACTTGCCCTGGCTCTTTTTCATCCTATTTAGGGACATTTTTTGATCAAAGTACATGCGCGGCCAGCCGGGCGTATGCGTGGATATGAACTGATAGGGAAGGTAAGTGAAAACCACCCCTGGACATGGTTGCAGATTTAGTTATGGTTAAGGCTAGCCATGATTGAAGACAATTATCTGGCCAGCTATGTAGCCAGTTAGCTATGGTTGTGGTGACAGCTTAGTGGCGCTGTGCCAGGCAACATTTTAAGGCTAGTAAAGAACAAAGCTGCTTGGTCTATTGTAGGAAACCGTACCTGGTTCAAAGCTACAACAATCCCAGAATTAATTAAGCGTCAAAAGGCCCAGTGAACTCTCAGATATCTAGACATGGATTTTGAATGGGCAAAGGGGGGCATGGAATTATCCTCACTGGCTTTGCCTGGCTCTCTTGTATTCACCCCAAGGATCTGAAATGATGATGAAGCAAAAACTTATGGGCAGCCTTGGGAGTGGGTTGGCAAATGAGGAAAAATGACCACACAAACATTATCATGCAAACAGCATTGTCATACACTTAGATTGGACATCAAGACAGTGATGCAAAGGGCAGCATGATCTTATGTGATATAATTTGAGCATCCCTGAAATTTGCAATAATATAATGTAATATAATATACATAATATAATATAATACAAAATAATATAATATACTGTAATATAATACAATGTAATATAATGTAATATAATATAATATAATATAATATAATGTAGAGTAGAGTAGAGTAGAGTAGAGTAGAGTAGAGTAGAGTAGAGTAGAGTAGAGTAGAGTAGAGTAGAGTAGAGTAGAGTAGAGTAGGAATGGAATAGCTTTATTTGGCCAAGTGTGATTAGACACACAAGGAATTTGACTCTGGTACAGAAGCTTTCAATGTACATGCAAATCAATAGAATCATCATCATCCCAATAAGAATAGTAGTAAAGAAGATGATAAGATGGTAATAATATTATATGTATAAATATAAATACTTATTAGACAGTACTGGGAGGATGAGATGTTGAGCAGTGTGTTGGCAGGAGGGGAAAATCTCTCCTTCTGTCTACTTGTTTTGGCATGCAATGCCCCCCCACTGGCTTCCCGAGGGGAGGAGTTGAAACAGTTCATGTCCAGGATGTGAGATATTGAGGCAAATTGATCATTAATAGCATCTCCAACCATATATTTACCCAGTTGTCTGGAAAATATTTATCTACTATTTCTCTCATCTTGGCTTGTTGGGTGTGAAGGATGGAGGGGTCGAAGTAAAGAGTCACGTACAACATAGCTGCCTGCGTCGCCAGAGCTGTGCTGCGATGTTCCGGCAATGGATATGCAGAAACCTGAGAAGGGAACAGAGGGAAAGGGCACTTTATGAGCCCGCTGGCCATTTCCCTACTTCTCCCCCATCCCTGGGTCTTGTCCAGCCAGAACCTACCTGGTTGTAGATATCATCTGACCTCAAGCGGCCAATCACCATGCTGATAAATATTTTGTTGATGGGCACCCTGCTGAAGTAACTCTCGGGATAGTTTGCGGGCCTTTTAGCTCCGGGTTGACTTGAATACCCCGTGCTCCGAAGCAGCTTACATATATCATCCATATTGGAGTCAGCAGAGCGAGCAGCACTGGATGGGGCATGATAAGCACACGTCACCAACAGAGGATCTTATCGAAGTACAAGTAGTCCTTCACTTACGACCAGTCATTTAGCGACTGTTCAAAATTATGATCGATCCTGAAAAAGCTACTTATGACCTGGATTTAGAGTTCTGACATCCACTCCCACCTTGCAGTTTTATATGACTGCATTTTAGGTGTTTGGCAAACATCTTACATTTGCAACCATTTGCTGTGCCCACAATTTAAAATATTTTTGAAATAAACTAGCGTTTACTTCATTTCCAGAAAAAATTGCCCCGTGTTGAACAATTGTTCATTAATGACTACGGTATTTGGATAATGACTATCACAAAAAAGATAATAAAGATCAGATTCGGTCACATAGGGACCCACTTTCTGAACAGTCACAACTTAAGACTTAAAAAATTGTGGGCTCTGTTACAATTGTAAGTTGAGGATTACCAGTACAGTAAAAGGATAAACTTGCAATTCGTTTGATTTGATATGAAAATTGTTTTTCTCCCTCGTTCCAGGATATATTTTTTTTCAAATTCTCAATTTGACTTTGAGCCCTGGTCTTTCATGGAAGCATTAGCCAGACCAGACTTTACTTATCTTCCAAGGCCAGAAAGATTGGCCTCGATGTTGCAAAGTAGGTTGGCATCAATGAGAAAGTGTTTCTCCACCTTGGGAACTTTTAAGATGAATGAACTTCAACTCCAGAATTCCCCTGCCAGCCATGCTAACTGGGGAATTCTGGGAGATGAAGTTCACACATTTTAAATCTTTGACAGTTGAGAAGCACCGGAGAAAGACTTTCCTTTAAAGGCATTGCAAATGATTCTTAAAACAAGTATATTGATGCAATCAATACAGTAGTTGAGTTTGCAAAAAAATAATCAACCACAAAATAGCCAATTGATCATACCCTGAATCAGAGATGTTATACCTGTATCGATAATAGGAAACAAGCATTCTCTCTCGGACTTCCCCTTCAATTTTCTGATCAATGACAAGGAGCATGACACCATACAAATAAAGGGCTTCACACTGCAGCAAACAAGACAGACAGACAGACAGAGAAATTCATAGTTAAAACTGCAAGGATATTAAGCAAAGTGTGTGATTTCCTGTTACATCAAACTCATTAGAGTGTTCTCTGTTATAGAAATTTTGTGATGTGTTTAATTACAATTTTCTAATTCTTCGGTGAAAGCAGTTTGGTGTAGTACTGAAGGAATCAGGTTAGAAACCAGAAGGTGAAATGATTAAAATATCTAAAAAACAAACTACAGTAAATAAATATTGCTGCATGGTTAGAGTAAGCTTACCAATAGCTGTTTTCCATCCTCATTCAGCAGCACTGTTTCCAGAGTTTGCTGAATGTAAATCCCTTCATTGAGATCATCCAGATATCTAGAAACAATAAGAATGAAATAAAAATTAATCTTCTGCAGAGGTGAATGTTAGAAAAACCTCATGTTTATATACAGATTTATTCCCTTCTTTAATTGGGCTTCCAAACCCTTTGACATCAATTCTTTCCAAAGTTCCTTTGCATTCAAAAAGTATAAAAAGCTGATGCAGTTGAAGAGAAGAACAGGTAGCTGTAAAACTCATTATCAGGATGTCAGTTACGGCTTTATATCCAAAGGATCTCATTGAATTTTATTTAGTTGTGTGGCATGTTAAGAATTGTTGATCACTATCAAGCTATCTTGGAGGTGTGTCTCTCAGACACCCCCAAAAGCTACTTATGACCCAATTCTGGAGTTGCGCACATCCCCATGGTCACATAACTGCATTTTGGGTGCTTGGCAACCAATTCATCTTTATGGCTGATTGCAGTGTTGCACAGTAGCATAACAACTTGTGTTTTTTTCCTGACCTTTTTGACTTCTAGCAAAAAAATATCCATTGGAACATATTGATTTGTTTCCAGGACTGTGGTGTTTGATTAATGACTGCCCTAAAAAAAAGTCGTAAAATCAAGTCCGGTCACGTGGGTGCCTCAACTTACGACCCTCATAACTTACAACAGAAATTCCAGACTCCACCATTACAGTTGTAAATTGAAGATTACCTGTACTAAAGTATATTGCAAGTTAAAAAAGACTAACTAATGTCAAAATTTAATGTCACATTTTATATCAGTGTCTTATTAGCTCTATCATATAACAGAAACATTGTGGAAAACTCTGAAAGGACATCTGCATATATTCTCTTACACTTTCCCCCCCTAATTTAATTATTTACTTAATTTAAATTTCAAATCTGACAAATATATCAGGGCTGGCAATCCTGGACAAATAATTTGAGATCATGCCATCTTCTTTCCAATTTTTAAAATAGTTTATATCAAACATTTTGCTCCAAATATGAGTGAATTCATATTTACAAATTCGGAATGTTGTATGTGTGTGGAATTCTGCTGTTTTTCTGTTGTGTCCTGAAAAAAATCTGAAATCTAAGCCATAATAACTTAATGATATTTCACATAATCACAAGCTATTTCCTTGGCTGTAATACATATTCTATATTCATATCAGTTGCTGCTATTTCAATTGCATGCCCAACTGCTTACCTGCTTAAATCAACAATATATTTATGAACACTTTGGAAAGCCAAATAAAATCTGGTTAAAATTTCTATGTTGTTTTCACGAAATTCATCATCTAAATCTTGCAGTTCAGGTTTGGCTTCTAGTTTTCCTTCACACAATTCAGGCCCCTAAGATGGGGGGGAAAATCAGGAACAGAATTAGTATGTTTGGGATAGAACACTAATCATTTAATACTTCCTTCATTAAAAAGGTAAAGGTTCCCTTGCACCTATGTGCTAGCCGTTCCCGAATCTAGGTGGTGGTGTTCATCTCCGTTTCAAAGCTGAAGAGCCAGCGCTGTCCGAAGACATCTCCATGGTCATGTGATCAGCATGACTAAGTGACGAAGGCGCAAGGAACACTGTTACCTTCCCACCTGTTTTTCTATTTGTATTTTTTACGTGCTTTCGAACTGCTGGTTGGCAGAAGCTGGGAGAAGTTGCAGGAGTTCACTCTGTTACGCGGCACTAAGGGTTCGAACCACCGAACTGCCAACCTTTCTGATTGATAACTTTAGCTTCAGTATAACACAATTCTTACTTTGAAGTAGCTGAAATCAAATATGATATCTCCATATTTTTGTTGATCGCTTTTGTCTTTGAGGCGGAATACAGGAGGGACAAATTCCGACAGTCTCAGCAATTCAGCAATGATAGCATTTCCACAAGACACGATCCGAAGAATGGCTTGTCCACAAAGATTATTTTCCGCTAAGAAGTCCAACATGGTGAAGAGGAGGAAGGTCGTATTTTTTCAATGCAGGTTTATACAGTTGTCAAAATAATCTGAAGAAAAATCCTTTGCAATTCCTCCATTACATTCCTGAAAAAGTCATTAACCACAGAAAGAACATTTTAATGTTGTTTTTTCATGCTACAATTTTATTATTATTATTTCAAACTGAAGGTTGAATTTTGCAACAACATTTTTACTGCAGAAGATAATTTAAAAATTCTATTTGGAAGTAAATGTAGACCTCAGGATACAGCAGTTTGCGACAAGGATTTAAAGATTTATCCAGATTCAGTTCCCCTAGGGCCGGGGTGGCACGCAGCCCCCTCGGTGGGCATGTGAGCATCGCCCCAATTCAGTTCTGCTGCGCATGCCCGTGTACCTCCCGGCAGCCAGGTCTCTGCCGTGCATGCGTGGGGGCGGGGCACGCATGGGGGGGCACATGCAGAGGGGTAGGGCAAGTGCAGGGGCCTGCACATCCATGTGTGTGGGACCTGTGAGGGGTGCCTGTGCATTGCATTTTGGTTGTTCAGGCCCATGCATGTGCATTCATGCTTCCTTGCACGTGCTTTGGGCACTCAGTCATGTTCCAAAATTGTGCATGTGCTCGTGCCCACACACATAATGATATTCCCCCTGCACACGACCTGCCACGCTCCTTCTGGGCCCCCTACACTTGTGTGTGACTCTTACGCGCCCTATTTTGGGCCTAGCAGGCCTCCCTCAAGCCTCCTGGGACCAAAAACGGGCGGCGGGGGGACGCGCCACATCCCCGTGTTCCTCCCCTCCCTCTGTGCCTGCATGCGCAACTCCCCTGCACATGCGCGGGCATCTCCTGCGTGCGCAACAGACCTGAAAATCAGCTAGCTGGCATGAGGCGCACATGTATGTGTGGTGGAATTGAGCTGGGCGACGGCTCACATGCCCGCCGAGAGGGCTCCGCGTGCCACCTGTGGGACACGTGCCATAGGTTCGCCATCACAACCCTAAGGTCTTTTTCTGGTTACAAAATGGTTCCATTCCTGTGTTGAGTGATGGTATAACACAGCTGGGCAAAATGTCTGCTTAATACAATCATTAAGAAGGAATAGAGTTATTAAAATGAGATTATTGATGAAGCCAAATAGAACCTTCAGGTGCCAGGCTAATATATCTTGGAGAAACCAAGTGTTACGGAATTTTTTTCTTTAAAAAATCCATTACTCTCTCATGTGACTTACTTTCACAAAAACATGTCGTTTTCATGAAAATGAATCACAGCAGGAAGCTAGAAACATTTTGGTGATATGACGAGTTTTTTAAGAATTAAGAGTAACCATATAATTTTGAACTTGAAACCATTCTGATGAAAAAAAAACAATTGGATGGTTAGGGTGAATTGCAACTGTTATCAACAACATAGGGAAACACATTTCCATTTTCAATATAAACATTTAAATTTTTTTTTTTAATGAAATAAAACGTCTAGAAACTTAGGGTTTCTTTACAACGCTCGGCCATCAGTTAGGAGATTCAACTTCCTTGCTATCCTTTTAAAACTTAATTTTTAAAGTGATATTTATGTCTCACATTTTCACTCTTGGAGATCACAGCACCCTTGCAAGGTAGGCCAGACTGACAATGACAACTGAGCTGGTCTCCAAAATGACTTTGCCTTGAATTAACTTATTTAATTTAATCTAATTTAATTTATTTAACAAATACTATTGATTAGGCCCTTTATTAAAGGCCAGGCAGAATTATAAGAACTCACACTTACAGTTCTTTTTATAGATTTTTAAACTGCTTTTAATTGCATTTTAATGCTTTGAATGTAGCTAAATTGTTGCATTATTAAATTAGGCACACCTTGACGACCCACGGACCACTTCACCACTAAACTGTAATGTACTATCATGTCTTGTTCTGTTCTGTTGCATTTTATTTTCATGTTTTAATTTTTAATTCTGGCTTGTAATGGTAATAAAAATTTGACTAACGCTTCTGCTTTTTAATTGTATCGATCGCTTGGTTTTTCTTAGCTAAACCCTGTGCGCTGCCCAAATTCCAATATGAGATGGGCAGCTATATAATAAATTTGATAAATACATTTTCATTTGATAAATAAATACATTATCAAATTACCGAGAATAACACTCAATATTTGATCATGAGTTAACAATTGCACGAGAATATTTCCCGTACCGGACTTACTTTCTCTCCTCCCCTCTTCCTACAGAGAGGAAGAGAAGAGATGGACGGAGACTTCTTTCTCTTTGGCTCCCCTTATCAGACCCGCGAATCAGATCAGGACCCGCGGGGTGCACGCAGTTCGTCAGAATGGGTGCAAAGTCGAGTGCAAGCCGACAAGCAGTCAGCAAAGAGAAGAAACCGGGCCGGAAACCGAGGCGAAGCTGCAGACGGCCATCAAGACTAGGCAGGGCCGGGCGAGCTTCCCTTCATCTTGGGTCACATGAGGGTTTGCGCGGTCATGTGAACAGGCGCCGGCGTATGAGAAGTCTCGCCGCCCTTCCGAGTCCTCCCGCCTTCTCTTGCAAGCATCTGAGCCAAGATTCAAAATAAGAGGAAAAGATAAAATAGAGAGTGTTTCCCCCACTCCCCAAGGAAACAGGTAAGGGGGCAAGGGATGCTTAGAGTAAATGCTGGTGAAAAAAATTGCATCCAAGCCTCGCGCTTGATCCGCGCCCCGGATGAACCCGTTTCTTGCATTCACACGAATGCTTTCCATCCCCAGCTAGCAAAGGGGCTGACTTTGCCCAGGTCTCGTGCTTTCGTGCAAGTTTGGGGAGCTTTGCTGGCTGTGTGGATGCAGTCATGATTTGGGGCGTGTTGTGCGAAAGGAGCCAAGTTTTTTTTTTGGGGGGGGGAAAGAAAGCGGGGAGAGGTTTCATTTCTGAAAAAGATGCTGCTGTGGAATTCTGGGAGTTGAAGTCCACTCAACTGAAAGTTGCTTACTTAGAAAAAATATTGATTTGTATCCTGTAAATCAGTGTTTCTCAACCTTGGCAACTTGAAGATGTCTGGACTTCAACTCCCAGAATTCCCCAGCCAGCAAATGCTGGCTGTGGAATTCTGGGAGTTGAAGTCCGGACATCTTCAAGTTGCCAAAGTTGAGAAACACTGCTGTAAATCACCTATATGTAACTATCACCTAGCCTGACTAGGTGGCTCAGTGGCTAAGGCACTGAGCTTGTCGATCAGAAAGGTCGGCAGTTCAGCGGTTCGAATCCCTAGTACAGATACCCTGCATGAGCAGGGGGTTGGACTAGATGACCTCCAAGATCCCTCCCCTTCTGTTACTATCTCGCCTTTCAACAGGTTCCCTGTTGTGTTCAGTGACAGTTTGGTTGAGTTCTAGCTCACCTCGCCTTTCCAAATTATTTTTTACTTTGTTGGCAAGTGGGTTTTTTCTTCTTCAACCACACAATCAAGTGCTTGATTTGTTGTTTGCTAAGCAAAGAAAACATAAGTGTGCTACGTTTCAATAAGAATAATTCATAATCATTCAAGAGCTGTATTGGATCAAGCCAGCATTCTGGGTTAAAGACAGATGAAATGGGCGTTTATGAGAAACCGTGATCTCAGGTCTATATAAAATCTCAAGTATTATAAAAGTGAACCCATGGCTAGGTTCACTTCTGGTGCTAAAACATACTTGGTTTTGGTTTGGCATAATTGCCAATCAAATCTCTGGTTTAGCATGATATGCACCAAAGACAAATTCCTTGGCCAATAAAGAATTCTATTCTATGAGAATTCCAGGTACATTATTGTGTTTCATTCAGCAGGTGGGTCTCAATTTTAAGTGATCTTGTGTACACTCTTGTGTAGCTTCTCAAGAACAGTGTGAAGTGGCTGGTTTTTGCCATCGTCTGAGATATTCTGGAGTCTAGCCTAGGGGAATTTCTTAGTGGTCTAACCCTATGTGAGAATGACCTTGGGGGGTTGATGCTGTCTGAGGAATGGTCAGATAATAATAATAATTTCAAAAAGGAGAGTAGAATAGAATAGAATGACAGAATTGAAAGGGATCTTGGAGGTATTCTAGTCCAACCCCCTGCTTAGGCAGGAAACCTTATACCATTTCAGACAAATGGTTGTCCAATCTCTTCTTAAAACCTTCCAGTGTTGGAGTACTCACAATTTCTGGAAGCAAGTTGTACCACTGATTAATTGTTCTAATTGTCAGGAAATATTTTCTTAGTTCTAGTTGCTTCTCTCCTTGATTAGCTTCCATCCATTGTTTCTTGTCTTGTCTTCAGGTGCTTTGGAGAATAGCTTGACTGCCTCTTCTTTGTGGCAACCCTTGATATATTGGAACACTGCTATCATGTCACCCCTACTACTTCTTTTCATTAAAGATAAGAGAGAGCATAGCCCACAGTTATATAGTGGGTGGAGCAAGAAGAAACCCTTCCTAGTATTTCAGAATATAAAACAGATGGTGGGAGATTTGTACTTTCAGATTTGCAAGATTCTCTGAATGTACCCTTACAATAACTGAATTACCTTATCTAGTTATGTTCCTGGTCTGGTCTACCTGGTAAGGCTGACATAATTTTGCCATATCATGCTTAGTATGCAAGATTAATCGAATGCTGTCACCTTGTGAGATTTATTCAATAAGCAATAGTTGGATCAGGGCTTAGGGGGTCATTGCTTAGATACTCAGGTCCTGCTAAATTGCAGTGACCTCTGTTTGACTCATTATTGCTATAGAAACTAAGCCCTGACCCCTTGCAAACATAGCTTAGTGTGGTATCTGATATGTCAGTATTTTCCATAAATTAACCAATGAGGAAACCACAGTCAGAATGAACAAGTAAAAAATTAGCAGCAGTTAAAATTATATGAGAGCAATAACATCATGTTAGTAAATATGGCACTTGTACTCCTATAAAATCCTAAATCTAGAATTGCCCAAGTTAGAGTTGGTTGTTATTATTATTACATGTGTTGTTATTAAATGTGCTTGACTTACAACAGTTTGCTTAGTGACAGTTCAAAGTTACAACGACACTGAGAAAACTGACTTATGACCATTTTTCACACTTACGACCGTTGCAGCATCCCCGTGGTCATGTGCTTTACACTTGGATGCTTGACAACTGACTCGCATTTATGACAGCTGCAGTGCCCTGGGGTCATGCGATCCCCCTTTGCGACCTTCTGACAAGCCGAGTCAAAGATTCACTTAACAGCCATGTTATAATTTAACAACTGCTGTGATTCACTTAACCAAGGTGGCAAGAAAAATCATAAACTGGGGCAAAACTCACTTCACAAATTTTTTTCACTTAGCAACATAAATTTGGGGCTCAATTGTGATCGTAAGCTGAGGACTACCTGCATTGGCCACCTATCTCATTTCGAAGTAACTCTTTTTAACTTCGTTAAATATAGATGCCGAGATTTCGACTGCTACTTTGGCACAAAGTTTTCAGACGGTATTCCCCTCTGTAAGGGCATCTAACGAAACCAAGGGTGTATTTTTAGCTGTGGTTTTCTCTAACGGTTGAAAGAAAGATTCAGTTGTGTCGGGAGAGTTTTACACAGCTTTGCTTTTGTGTGCCAGTGAGGCCTGGTACTCATGCCTTCGTCGCCCCGCTGATTGGATTACTGCAGTGTGGTCTACATGGGGCTGCCCTTGAAGAGTATCCCATAGCTTCGGCTTGTGCAAAACGCACGGGTGTCGGCAATTCTAAGTGCTTCCAAACTGCACGAGTTAACACCTCTGCTCACAGAGCTGCATGGGTTGACAGTTTATTTCTGGGTCTCCAGATTCAAGATTTTGACCCCTAAAGCCCTTTATGGCATAATAACTAGGTTATTTGGCGGAACTGTTTTGTCCTGGTTTCATCTGTTCATCCCCTCAGATCCAGCAAGAAAGAGAAGGGCCATCTCTCTCAGGGAACGACACCTGGTGGGCCTGAGGAGGTGGGCCTTCTCTGCTATGGCGCCTGCCTAAGGCTGCTTCTAAAGCTTGGTCGTCTTTATTAATTTACGTCCATTTTTTTCCCCTCACTCTGCTCCTTAACTTTAGTACTACATCTTGAAGATCTTCCTTGGTGGAATTAAAATTGGAAGACCTGAGGCAAAACAGGCCATTTCTGCCCAATTGATACTTGGCCAAACACTTGTTGTGGCTTGGTTTGTTTACAATATTCTGAAACATACAGTACATGCGATACAATGAAATAGAAGGATGGGTTTATTTCTGGCCTGTTTTAATTCCGGGTTATGAATGGGAGAACATCAAGAAATCCTGGGACAGAAAGAAAAACCAGGAAGTTAAAAACTTGCTGGGAAAAGAAAGAAACTATTTCCATATTATTGCCAAGAAAATGTGAATGTATCCCCTTGGTTGTAGTAGTTGAGTCTGAATTGAAGCTATTATACGAAGAGAACTAAAAGTCTTTAAGCTTTAAAAGCTTAAAAGAATATATATATATATATATATATATATATATATATATATATATATATATATATGTATGTATGTATACACACATACATACATACATACAGTATGTGTGTGTGTGTGTGTGTGTGTGTGTGTGTGTGTATATATATATATATATATATATATATATATATATATATATATATATATATATATGTTATATTTATGCTGATAAATAAATAAAGGGAGACTAGTATAGATCTATTTCAAGCTATTTAGCTCTCATCAGCTAGCCATACCCAAGTTTTGGGAATCGAACCTGTGCTCTATTGCCTCCCATCTGTCTGTATGGTCTCTTGTGACGAGCCTAATGATAGAGAGTGGAAGTGTGACCTTCCTCCCATTCTTGGGCATACCAGGGGTTGTGACTTTAAATATATATATATATATATATATATATATATATATATATATATATATATATATATATATATATATATATATATATATATATACATATATATACATATATACATATATACATACATACATACATACATACATACATACACACATACACACATACACACATACACACACATACATACATACACACACATGTGTATGTGTGTGTATATATATATATATGTGTGTGTGTGTGTGTGTTTATTTGTGCTGATAAATAAATAAATAATACACACACACATACACACACAATATTTTGTTACGTTGTTTGCAATATTTGGATTAATATGCAAACTTGTTTTCTGTGTATAGCCAAGAATTACTTTTTCTCTCTCCTTATTTTGTTTAAGGCAAAACCATGCATACATTTTCTTTGAGAGAAAAGCCTAATTAAACATTCAGTTTCCATTTTTTATGTTTAAAACTGCTCACCAAATATATTTTAGAAGATTTAAATCCTCATCTTCCATTATTTGCAAAACACGGTGTTCATTTCTTTTTATTTATTTTCTTTTGTATATTTTATTATTCCGCTAGTCAGATGAAAGATTTTTCATAGCATCTATGGCTAAGGAGGAGAAAAACACCCCATAGTTATTAAAAACCATTACACCACTGCTTAAAATGAAACAAATCTCCCAATCAAAATGAAATAATAGCAGAAGTTTGAAAAGCGTTGAGAGAATATGTCAATGGGTGGTTGACTTAAAGCCAATGTTATTTGCTCTATATGCCTGCTACATAACCAGCTAATATATTAAATGACTGGGTGTTCAATAAAGTATATATACTGTGCATGATCCAATCTCATGTGGAGAAATATCATCATTGTGATATCACAAATAGTGCTTTGTCACCAGGCCTGGGCCTCCCTCAAAACTGAAGAGATGGCTCCATTATTGAGGTGGATACACTCACTTTCTCTATGCTGGAGTTTGGACATAATTTTCATAATATTTAATTTTATTTAAATATTATTTAAATAAATAGAACTATTTAAATATTTAATTTTCTAACACTGACTTGTTTCATATTTATATAATTGCTTTTATATATTCACCGTTTTACTTGGTTATACTACACAACAGAGTCACTTTCAGTGAGATGGGCAGCCATATAAATTCAATCAACAAACAAATGTCACATGTATATTTTGCCTCTCCACCTACCAGATGAACATGCAAACTTTCGTTGGGTAGGAGGACATTGAATATTTGCTTATTTTTGTGATTTTTTAGTTGATCTAAAAAAAAGGCTTGCCCTAAAGATGGACATTGATTGCTCCTTCAAAAATAGATTGAAATGGACAAGCCGGTTCATTTTTTTTACAGACTGGGAAAATGGTATTATTTTATTTATTGGCTGATACATTTTTGAGCTTGCTTTCTGTTTTTTTGTTGTTAGTTGCGAAATCGTGTCCGACCCATCATGACCCCATGGACAATGTTCCTCCAGGTCTTCCTGTCCTCTACCATCCTCCGAAGTCCATTTAAGCTCACTCCTACTGCTTCGGTGACTCCAGCCAGCCATCTCATTCTCTGTCGTCCCCTTCTTCTTTTGCCCTCAATCTTTCTCGGCATTAGGCTCTTCTCCAGTGAGCCCTTCCTTCTCATTAGATGGCCAAAGTATTTGAGTTTCATCTTCAGGATCTGGCCTTCTAAAGAGCAGTTGGGGTTGATCTCCTCTAGGACTGACCGGTTTGATCGCCTTGCAGTCCAAGGGACTCGCAGGAGTCTTCTCCAGCACCATAGTTCAAAGGCCTCAATTCTTTGGCGCACAGCCTTTCTTATGGTCCAACTTTCACAGCCATACATTGCAACTGGGAAAACTAGAGGCTTGACTAGACACACTTTTGTTGGCAGGGTGATGTCATAGCTTTCCTCCCCAGAAGCATTAAAATATCCAGATGGGTCACATGCATGTCATAGAATAATAAAACATTATAGTAATAATCATTGTTTATTTTTTTAGGACGCTTGATCAGAATGTCCGGACGCCCATTGATTTCCCTTAGTGGTGTGGATACATGTCTGACTTCTCTGAAAACCTGCAAGACCTACATAAACACCGGCATGGATGTAACCACAAATGTGGCCCTTGATCTTGTGGAAAATCACAGTGAGTTCAGCTTTGGGATCTATTCTTCTTGCTTGTTTTTCAAAACTTTCAAGGTGTCTTGGGATCCTGCCCTACGGGCTTCAGCCAAGTTCTTCCACTGTGTGATCCAACATGGACATCCATTTACCTACTTCAGCTGATTTTCTGTCAGCTTCAGCTTGGCTACCATGCAGCATAACAAACAAAATTTCTGATTTGCAATAGGAGTTTTGAGGATGGGCTGTTCTCTCTTGAAGCCTGAATTTTAAGACCTTCATAAGATCCTTTCTCCCCGATTTCTTTCGGTCTAGGTTCAGGGGATCAATACGTCCTTTCCAGCTGCTAAACTGCTTTTTATATAGGTGTGGGAGAAAGCAGTGAGTTACAAATTGTGCAATGCCATCTCCAGAATGCTCAATTGTATTTACATGAAGGGCAAATGCCATCTTTGAGAGCTAATTTTGGGGGTGCACATCACCCAATGAAAGTTCAGAAAGCTTGGAGGGTGGGGAAAACTAAGACCATTGATCTTCTCCTTTTCTGACAGTACCAGAAACAAAAATATTCGTATTATTCCAGGAGATGGCTGTAATTCAACACTGACTGTAGTTGCTTGCCTTTTCGGTGTAAAGCACCTTAATTCAAAAGGTGGTAGGTTATGTATTAAAAAGGGAAGAAGAACATATTAATATCAAATGGGGCAATAAAATAACTGATGGATATATGTAGCCCACATGCTCACTGAAATAAAATGGTTTTAAGAAAGGAAAGTTACAGTTCTGAGTTTGATAGTGGGAAACATAATTTGGGGCTGCTACCAAAATACCTGTCTTTCAACCCACACCCCTCTTAGATCACATGGAAACAGGACTTCCTCTTGAAGTTTAGACCAGATAGACAGATATACTTGACCTGAAGAAGGCCATGTTAGAGTAAAAATATAGCTTGTGGTTCAGCCCAGATGTTCAGCATCTTTTTCCAAATTCTGGAAATTTCTCTTAATTTTCATCTAGTCCTCTTCTTTGGGGCAATGTCCACGCCCTCTTTTATGCAACAACACTTCGTATTTTTGAAGACTATTTTCAGATCTCCCCAGTTCTCTCTTCTATGGGCTAAGCATACCAAAATTTAATTGATCTAACGCCAAGATTTAAGATATATGTTATTTATTTTTATAATACTTCAGATAATATCATAACAGTAAGGTCAGTTTAACCATAAATATTCACTGGACCAAAAAGAGGCTAGATAGCCAGCGGTGCTTCAGTTGGCAGACCTGCACAGATTTGAGACTTGAACTGGGTGGCTTGAAGTCCCTTCTAATTCTGTAATTGTATATTCATTTATTACATTTGTGTCCTGTTTATATCCACCATCAGAGCCCTGAAAAGTAGGTTGGGCAGCCAAGAAAATGATTGGTCCAAAGTCATTCTGCAATTTTCATGGTGAAGTATGGTGTTTCCTCAAAAATAAGACAGTGTCTTATTTTCTTTTGACCCCTGAAATAAATGCTTGGCCTTATTTTGGGGGAGGTCTTACTACTTTTGAGGCGCAAGAAGCCCTTTAACCTCAGCCCGCGGCCCGTGGATCAGCTGATCTAGAGAGGGCCGAAAATTCTGTCTCTGTTTCTGGCACACTCTTGCCAGCCATAGTGTCGCTGGTCCTGCTGCTCTTTTGCTGCTGCCACAAATGAAGGGGCATGGTAGCTAGGGTTTGCGGGAGCGGCCTCTGTGAGGGCGTTCTGCATGGATGGCAGATGCATGTGGGGGGGCTTGGGACATGTCCCCTTCCTTTTCCCCTCAGGAAATGGCAGAGACCAGCTGCACATGTGGTTAAATATTTTAGGGGAGGGCTTATTTTAGCACATGTGCTCAAAACCCCCAATTGGGCTTATTGTTGTGACTCAGCAGCAGTCTTCTGTGAGTTTTTTCGGGATGCAAATTTCACAATTCAGCTGGGGTTCGTTAGTGGGTCTTCAGGTGATAAAAGGATGGATGGTGCCACGCCTTGGTTGCAGGAGTCAATGTTCCTTGGTTCGTTCAACATTGATTGATCATCAGTCGTGGTTTATGTAAGATACACTTGGAAAAGTGCTTGGTTTTCTGTAACCCTGATTCAAGGATACACTTGGAGAAGTGCATTGCCGTAAGAGAGATTTGTTTTGTATTCTGTTATCTCGTCAGAGACTGTATTTATGTTATTTTTGGCTCGCAGCCAATCTGAGCCGAGAACTGATAAAGAGAGTTCCTTTTAAGTTGTTTGCCTGTCGTCTGTTTAACGAGCGGAGAAGGGGGGGACAGAACAGCTTATTATCCAGGAAGGTCTTATTTTCAGGAAAACAGGGTAGGAAGCTGAACATGGGTCTCTCTTGATTCATGTCCCTAACCAATGCACTCTACTGCCTCTCAAAGCTTTCTCTCTGCTTGACATCTCCCAGATAGTTCACAATTTTTTTATTCCCTAGGTGGTGTTGGGATTTGTAGTTTAATATTGTGGATGAAGTATTGTCCTTTGAACAACTATGGGAAGAGCATACCATAAGATGGCAGCAGAGACTTCATAACTCATGAAGTTATTTGCGGTCATACTTCTGCTAAATGTTCTACAGGTCCCTAGTATTGAAAGGCAAGAGTATTTAGGACCATGTCTTAAAGAAGGCATGAACAAAGAACTCCATTGTAAGAATTAACAGATCAAACTGGCCTTTTAAAATAAATTTAAATCAAGATTTTAACATACCTTTCTGTACTGGGAATATCACATCTTCTTGCTTGGCATTGTCAGTTGAGATTCTCAATCTGTGTGCCAGTGATGGCATGCAAGTGATGGGGAAACAGTGATTCTCTGGATTAACAACTTTTAAATGTATGGATGTATGGAAATATACACTTCTTAAAGTTGCTGAGATTAGGAAAAAGTGCTCTAAAAGTTATTGGAGCAACATCGAGTCAGCCAGTATAGTCATGATAATGGGAATTGTAGGACCACAGTTTCCGCTCATTTTCCTTGTGCTATTAAATCCTCCTTGGTAGGGCTGTTCACTATAGCTGAAGCTGCTTTCAAGGTATAAAAATGCATAATGATATTTTAATTTTTTTGCAGGTTTGCCTGGAAATTTGCTCAAAGTCACTCATAAAAACAGTTTGGGGGGTAGGAGTTAAATAAAATAATTATACATTATTAGCTCTAGAAGGTAGCCAGGTTACAAAACCGATCCAGCAGATATTTCGGGAACTGTCCTTTTGCATAGCAATTCTAGGGAACTGCAGGACATTTAACAGAGGCACGTAAGATATAATAATAGATTCTACGAAGCCTATCCAAGTTTCTCTGTGTTGCATTTTATACTGAACAAGATCAAAGTGAGGTTATTTTGAGTTTCTTTCTTATGCTTCTGTCAGTCTCTGGACTGTTCAAATTCTTTAACAGCTCTCCTCTGTCTTCCTCAAATTAAATTCCTTTGTATAAATAGGCATTTTGTGACACAGAGTTGAAATCTACGTCAACCAAGTAATTTTACCCGTAAGGATATGAAAAACCTGTCACTTTCACACAAACATCTATATTTGATTAAGGAATCCTTTTTTAACAAATCCAAATCACCACGCCCACCTTTTTCCACCTGATGCCCTTAAGAGCTTTTGAGATTCCCAACTTATGCACCTGGTTGGGAAATATGGGAAACAGTAGAGGCTGAATGAGGAAAAGCTGTCCAGTTGTTAACAAAAAAAGAAGGCCGTTTGTATCAAAAGCAGTTAATAGTTTGATATTTTGGTTATCAATATGGCATTGTTATGACAAGCACAGCAATATTGTACATCATCAATCTTTATAATATAGATCTACCAGAGTCCTACTTACAGGAGCCTCTGTCTGGAGACAGATCTTTTTTTTTCTTAGAGGAAGGGAGATAAGAACCAAACAATGATATGAGGGCTGATTTGGAAGTATTTTGGCTATGAATGATCTTGTAGCTTCAAGGACACCAATCTCAAACATAGATATGCAAGGGCAACTAGTAATACAGAAAGATATGTAGGAATGTGGTGAGAGCCAATGGTGTGTAGTGGTTAAGGGATTGGACTAGGAGTGGGAAGACGGAGAAAAATTCCCTAAAATCCTCTCTCCATGTATTAATTAAAAAAAAAAATCTTCTGTTTTAACTATAGAAAGCTAAGTGGTTAAAATAGTGTTTATCCTAGTGTTGAGACTCTAGAAACAACAAAATGATTAGGAAGCTGGAGGCTAAAACATACAAAGAACTGTTGCAAGAATTGGGTATGTTTAGCTTAATGAAAAGAAGGACTAGGGGTGACATGATAACAATCTTCCAATGTTTAAAGGGCTGCCACAAAGAAGAAGGAGTCAAGCTATTCTCCAAAGCACCTGAAGGCAGGACAAAAGCAAAGGGTGGAAACTAATCAAGGAGAGAATCAACCTAGAACTAAGGAAAATTTTCCTGATAGTTAGAACAATTAATCAGTGGAATGGCTTGCCTCCAAAAGTTGTGGTTGCTCCAACACTGGAGGTTTTTAAGAAGAGATTGGAAAACCATTTCTCTGAAATGGTGAGGGTTTCCTGCCTGAGTAGGGGGTTTGGCTAGAAGACCCCCAAGGTCCTTTCCAACTCTATTATTCTTTGGTAACAATGCGTTTCCCATCTCACCTTAATGGAAGGATAATCCAAAGACCCTGTTGAGTCCATTCCTTTGTTTAATCCAGCTAAACGTTTTAAAATCTTGCTTTTTCAAACTCTGGCAAGTATCTGAGGGTCATGGAACTCTATCCTATTGACTACTTGAAAATCCAAAATTATGCCTGTTGGAGATTTTGTAGGAAGTTAGCACCCACCCCTCTCCTAGAAAAATGAAATATCCTGGAAATATTGAAAAGGCAGAATATTGTATTTCCCTGGATCAGAAATGGAGAAACATGTTTTAGGCAGGAAACAGACTCACTCTTAATAGCCCCCACTTTTCTCAATGGGCCATTAAAATGCCTGAGCCAGTCTATTCTACATAACAAAGAGTTCCCTCTTCATCTCCAGGGTGATGGGATTAATCCCAATATAATCCCTTAATCCCAGGGCATCTGGGAACTGAACCAAACTTGGACTCAAAACGCAACCTAGAGAGTTGCCCCTGCATTGCTCCATGGGAGTCTGACAACCCATCAGAATACATTTCTTACACAGGAATAGGAAACAGAGAGGTAGAGCCAAACAGAGTATAAAAAACCCAGCACGCCCCTTCTTTTCCCTCTTTCCTTCTTCACCCAACATCTGGAAGCATGTGATCACCTTTTTCCCCAGGACCTCAAGCCTTGCGGTCCTGTCCACCATTAAACCACCTTTCCAAGCAGCCTCCATGTTTCCAGTGTCTTTTCCCCCACTTGGAACTGAACCCAAAAGGACATTTCCCCCCCACAATTTTAAACATTTCCCCCAGTGGCCCACCTATCTCCTTTTAAAAAAGTGATTTGCTTTTTAAGAGAAACAACATTTGAAAAAGTAATCCTTAGAGCAGAGATTTGTGGAGCTGATCCTTTAGCTCCATGACTCAGCTGAATCAGGCTGACCTAAGGAAGGAGTGAAAAATACAGAAAAGACTGCAAAGTTCTCCCCACACATTCTGTTTTTGCGGGGGTGGGGGCACAGTTCACAAGTCCAGTATTGCAGTAACATCCCTGCTTGCCTTGTCATTATTCCTCAGTGAACTTTCATTATGTTGCTAACCTGACATTGTCTGGAGAAACTGGGCAGCCTTTACATATTGGGGTTTCCCCTTCTATCAATTTCCTCGTTTGGAAATGTCTCTTACAAAAGTTAAAGACAAAGGGGGTTTCTCTCTCACAATGTTGGAAGTTACTTCATTTGACTTGTTTGTATTTTTTTTTTAAAAAAAAAATCAGTGTCCTAACTAACACTTGGGAAATTGTGGCGTTTTCCCACCCCAACCATCACCTGGGGACCCATAACCCATAATTATCTGTTTTAGAATATGAATTTGCCTCCCATGTAGCTCCTGTACCTGAATGGAATAAAATGCCCATTTCCTATCAAAATTTGGGATTTTCCCCCTCCTCCAAAGTTTAGATTGAGGAAGGTGAAGAAGTTCAGTTGATGTCATTGGATACAGTCAATTTTAGGAGAAAACTACATAACCCATGACCCTGTAGGGCACCCGTTCAGAGATCATTTCCTTACCAGGTTCTTTAGTGTCTTCAATAATGACAAAAGTTCTTTTTTTTTAAATAAGACTTTTATTAACAAACATGTAAAATACAAACACATACAAAAATTAGACGTACACCACATTTATACAATACAGTGCGAACAGGAACTTCCTGTTTTTTATCTTAGCAATCATCAATCGATATCACTCACATTATATTATTTCCCCTTCTATTGTATTTCATTTAGATTTCACAATTCTTAATGCTCTTATTTTACTCATAACTATTATTTTTGAGTGTTGTTATATTCTTTCTTTGATTTTTTTTTCCTCCATCCACCTATATACCATTTATCCCATATCTGGTAGAATTCTGATTCTTCCTTTCCCTGTATTTCTTTCGTTAATTTATCCATTTCGGCATGGTCCATAATCTTTCTTATTATTTCATCTTCATTTGAGGTTAGTTTGTTTTCCAGAGGAGGGGGAGGGAGTGGTCACGTGTGGGTTTTATCTTAGCCTGATTGGTCCAAAGACTGAGAGCAAAGCTATAAATACTGGTGCCTTCCAATCCTGGCCCAGATTCTCTCAGTCTTTGGTCCAAGTACTGTTAGAGCATTACTTAGGTAGGCTTTATTGTTATTTCATTCTGATTCCTATTTGGTTTAATTGGGCACTTTAAAACTTTTTGCTAAAATCTTTAATTGTGCAGCTGCGGCCCCAAGGGACAGATCTCTGCCTCGGGCGGTTGGGGAGGGCCCTGTGGGGTGTTTGGCCTCCCCCCCGCGGGCCAGGAGCCTCAGCCCTATCCCCGGGAGTGCGGGGGTGCCAGCTCCAGATTCGGCTGCTTGCAAAGCAGCTCTTGTAGCAGCAGCGGCGGCAGCAGCGGCTTCGCGCCTCGTGGAGCGCGCGAGCCGCCCAATGAACAGCTGATCGCCTTGGCTTTTCGGTGAACTTCGCCAAGAGTCATCTTTCCCCCTCTACTCGCATTCTTCACCTGGGGACACTCATAGATTCCAGGTCGGGGGTGGTAAGTCTGTCTCAGGAATGGCAGGACAGCCTCTGTTGGCTGATGGAAAGCGTTCCTGCAAGGCGGTCCACTTCCATCCTTTCTCTTTCACAGTTATTGGGCAAGATGGTCTCTTGCATCGGGATTGTCCCGTGGGCCAGGCTTCATCTCAGGCCCCTCCAGTGGGAACTCATCCCATTTCAGAGGGGGCGATTGAGCAATTCTCTTCGGACTCTCCGTCTCCCAGAGGGGGTCCGGGTCTCTCTGGCGTGGTGGCTCTCCCCGGCCATTCAGCAGGCCTGCTGTTTCTGGGAGCCGGACAGGGTGACCGTCACCATGGACACGAGTCTGTTCAGGTGGGGGGCCCTGGTGGGCTCTCAGATGGCGCAGGGCAGGTGGACAGCCTCGGACCTACGCCACAATATAAATTGGCTGGAGCTGAAGGCTGCGCAACTGGCTCTGCATCACTTTCAGTCCTTGGTGGAGGGGCGCCATGTGCTCCTCCTGATGGACAATGTGGCCACCAAGGCTCACATCAATCGTCAAGGTGGGACCCACTCACGGGGCCTCTGGTTGGAGGCTCTGCGGCTGGGCTCTTGGGCAGAGAGACACCTGCTGTCCTTGGTGTCGGAGCACATCTCGGGACTCTCCAATGTCCAGGCAGATTGGCTCAGTCGAGCGACTCTGGACAATGGCGAGTGGCAACTCCACCCGTCGCTGTTCCGGAGGATCTGCCACAGGTTCGGGTCTCCTCTGGTGCACCTGTTTGCGTCGCCCGAAAACTCCCAGCTTCCACGGTTCTTCACCCGTTTCCAGTCCAGGTTGGCGGAGGGCACGGATGCCCTCAGGAGCCGGTGGCCCCGGGCCTTCTTTATACTTTCCCTCCCATTCCCCTCATCCCGGGGACCATCAGGAAGGTGGTGGCGGAGGGGGCCCTGGTCATCCTGGTGGCCCCATATTGGCCCAGGAGGCCCTGGTTCGCAGACCTGGTACAGCTGTCAGTGGCCCCCCCCGTGGAGGATTCCGCGGGGGTAGGTAGTCTTGCTGCAGGGGGCTCTGGTTCACCCGGAGCCACAGTGGCTTCATCTGACCGCTTGGCTCTTGAACGGCGGCTTCTGAGGGAGGCTCATCTGTCCTTCGGGGTCATTCACACCATCGAGGCGGCTCGGCGGCTGTCGACGACTCGCATTCATAACTCCACCTGGGCGGCCTTTGTCCGATGGTGCTCGCCTAGGGGCATTTCTCCCGATAGGGCCACCATTCCCAACGTCTTGGATTTTCTTCAGAAAGGTCTTGAGGACGGGCTTTCACTAAATACCTTGCGTCACCAGGTGGCGGCTCTGTCTTCGGTCCGGGGGGGGGGTTCTTCTTCCCTTTCCCAGTTTCCCCTGATCAAGCTTTTCCTGAAGGGGGCAGCTAATCTCCAGCCTCCCCCCGTCCACAGGTTTCCCATGTGGGATCTTCCCTGGTGCTCAGGGCCTTGATGGGGGCCCCGTTCGAGCCCCTCCGATCGGTTCACTTACGTTTCTTGTCGCTGAAAGTGGCCTTCCTGGTGGCGATCACGTCTGCCCGACGTATTTCTGAGCTAGGCGCTCTGTCTTCCAAGGAGGACCTTTGTCACTTTCACCAGGATAGGGTGGTGCTTCACCTTCACCCGGCCTTCGTCCCGAAGGTGAATACCCCCTTTCATAGGGCTCAGGAGATCGTCCTGCGTGACTTTTGCCCGGGTCCATCCAATGACAGGGAACGGCTCTGGCATCGGTTAGATGTCCACCGCACTCTGCGAATCTACCTCCGGCGGACCGGGGAGATCCGTAGGTCGGAGGCCTTGTTTGTCTCGTTCCAGCCGGGGACACTGGGGTCGAGAATGTCTTCAGCTACCATTGGCCGTTGGCTGCGTCAGGCCATTGTGGAGGCTTACGGGGCTTTGGGTCGGCCGGCCCCATCGGGGATCACATTCTACTAGGAGTGCCACGACCACGGCGGCGTGGGCCACGAGGGCCCCGTTTGAGGACATCTGTCGTGCGGCCACTTGGGCTTCCCCGACATCGTTCATCCGGCATTATCATCTGGATGCTTTCGCGTCTGCGGACGCGTCCTTCGGTCGGAGAATCTTGCAGGGGGTGGCGGCTGAGGCTCCCCTTGGACCCTAGTGGTTCTTGTTCTCCCTCCCTGGGACTTTTAGCTTGGGTATGTCCCACACGTGACCACTCCCTCCCCCTCCTCTGGAAAAAGGACGTTGGTCTTACCTGAACATCTATTTTCGGAGGGGGGGAGGGAGTGGTCACGACCCGCCCTGAGTTGTGTTCGTTGGGGCCAAGGGGAGGGCCCGGGGGTTCCCGGGGTTTATTGTGGTTGTTTTTTTGTCGTTTCAGTTGTACCGTTCGGCTTCGAGAATCTGGGCCAGGATTGGAAGGCACTAGTATTTATAGCTTTGCTCTCAGTCTTTGGCCCAACAGGGCTAAGATAAAACCCACACGTGATCACTCCCTTCCCCCCTCCGAAAATAGACGTTCAGGTAAGACCAACGTCCTTTTTTCCATTTCTGGGCAAAGGCGATCCTTGCTGCTGTAAGTATATGTAGTATAAAATATTGGATTTCTTTTTTTGTATTTCACCGACATAATTCCTAATAAAAAAACTTCAGGTTTCCAATCTATTTTAACCCTTGTTATTGCTTCCAGCCAATTTTTGATCTTTTTCCAAATTTTTTTTGCCTCTTCACAGGTCCACCATAAATGATAATATGTTCCATGTACCGATTCACATTTCCAGCATTTTGGGGAGATATTTGTTGAGATTTTAGCCAACCTTGTTGGTGCCAGGTGCCATCTATAAAACATTTTGTACTGGTTTTCCTTGTATGGAACTGATAGTGTCATTTTTAAATTTATTCCCCCAATTTTTCCCATATGTCTAATTCAATATTATAGCCAAAGTTCTGCGCCCATTTTATCATTTGTTCTTTCACAATTTCCTCTTCCATTTTATACTTCAGGAGGAATTTATATATTCTCCCTATCATCTTTCTATCTGGGCTTTGAATAATTTTATCCAATTCATGTGGTTCTGTTTTGATGCCATATATTTTAGTATCTTTATTGTATTTAGTTTTGATTTGGAGGTAAGTTAGCCAATCAACTTTCATATTCTGTTCTGCCAATTCTTCAATTGTTTTTAATTTTCCCTGAATGACAGAAGTTCTAATGTGCTGCCTTGACTGGAAAAGTTGAGATATCTGCCTTGAAAGTAGCCCATGTTGAACTGTATGACACAGTCAAATAACAGCACTGGAAACTTTTTGTGACACTTTGTATTATGTCATAAACTTTTTAATCATAATTATGTCTTAAAATGATTTATGAAATTTGGTAAATTTCAATTCCATGGGAATTATGGCCTCTGAATTTGGACACATTGTGTAAGTTGGGACATTTGAGGTACCTTAGCTTAAAACATTTTGCCCTATACTGTACTGTTTTGTCCAGTTAAGGGTGATGGCAACAAGATATTTAGTATAGGTAGTCCTCGACTTATGACCAGAATTGAACCCCCAATTTTTGTTGCTAAGCAAGATAGTTGTTAGGTGAGTTTTGCTCCATTTTATGACCTTTCTTGCCACAGTTGTTAAGCGAATCATTCCAGTTGTTAACATGGTGGTTAAAGTGAATCTGGCTTCCCCATTGTACCGTGTTTTCCCCCAAAATAAGACAGGGTCTTGTTTTCTTTTGACCCCTGAAACAAGCATTTGGTCTTATTTTCGGGGAGGTCTTATTATTTTTGACGTGCAGGAGGCAGCGGGGGTGGTCACCTCATGGCTGCTGCTGTATTGCAATATTTTCAGGGAGGGCTTATTTTCAGGGAGGGCTTATTTTAGTGCATGCGCTCAAAAACCCGATTGGGCTTATTGTCTGAGGTGGTCTTATTTTCGGGGGAACAGGGTATTTGCTTGTTAGAAAGTCACAAAAGGTGATCACATGACCCCGGGGCACTGTGACTATCATCAATATGAGTCTGTTGCCAAGCATCCGAATTTTGATCACATGACTGTGGCAATGCTGCAATAGCTGTAAGTGTAAAAAATGGTAATGCCATTTTTTTCCCTACAATTGTAACTTCAAGCAATCACTAAACGAATTGTTATAAGTTGAGAACTACCTGTGGTAAGTAGATTCAAAACACTATTTTGAATAGGTTTGGGAAAAACATTTTTTTCTAAATCAGAGTGGTAAAAATTGTTATTGAGTTGGACATTAGCCACACTGTATCCAAGGGGACGTATTAACTAATAAAGTTGAAGTTACACATTATCTTAATTTGTAATATGATTTACTTGGTTTTGGCTTAATATAATACATGGTTTCTTAAACAAACCATGATTTAGCATAATGCATGAATCCTGTCGCTGGCTGGGTCCATTCATTAAAGTAAGGCATATGATAGTAGAATGATAGCCTGTTGAACAACTATTGGCTAAGCATAATATATGAATCTTGGCACTACTTGGGTTAATATAGCATATTAAGCCATACTTTTGCTTGTTTAAGTTTGCCTTAGTGTGATATCTGTATCGATGAATAGACTATGTAAACAATATTGTGTGGACAATATTGTGTAAATTAAGTTAATTTGGCATATTCAAAGAAAAATTTGGTAGTATGATAGTTGAACATAAGCAGTGGTTAAATCCCTATATCATGTTAAGGAGTAACTTCGTTTACTTACTTTATTTAGAAAGTCAGCCAGTATGGGTCATTAAATATGGTTATTCCTAGGCCATATATAATATGCCATACGCTAAATAAATAATATGGTTAATGACTTACTGAATGATGCAAGCCAAGCCAATTCTACCTTATTTAACAAACTATAGCTACAAATACTTTAAGGATAGTCTGTGCACTCGGGTGCTGTAGTGTGTTTAGGATTACAGTCACTCACATACATACATATATACATACATACATACATACATACATACATACATACATACAATGGAGATCCCTAGTAACATGGAATTGTAAAATCAGAACTTGGAAGCAGCTATTCAGGCCATCAGATTCAGGGCAAAAGTCCAAATTAAAGCATTTCTAACTGTTTTAATTGTCTAACATGAACACAAAAAGCTGCCATTCTATACTCTGCATTCTGGAATGATGAAGAAAGGGCCAATTTTATGGTACAGTGTTTCCCTCCAAATAAGACAGGGTCTTATTTTCTTTTGACCCCTGAAACAAGCATTTGGTCTTATTTTTGGGGAGGTCTTATTATTTTTGAGGTGCAGGGGGCAGCGAGCGTGGTCACCTCATGGCTGCTGCTGTATTGCAATATTTTCGGGGAAGGCTTATTTTCAGGGGAAGGCTTATTTTCGTGCATGCGCTCAAAAGCCCAATTGCGCTTATTATCCGGGGAGGGCTTATTTTCAGGGAAACAGGGTACCTCCTGAGAGTCTCCTCTTCTGAAAGCTAAATATGGCCATTTGGTCTTTCTTGTAAGGCTTAGCTTCCTGTCTTCTGAGCGTCCTTGTCTTCTGTTGACCTTATTGCAATTCCTCAGAATTCTTCTTAAAATATGATCATTGTAGAATTGGACATAGTGCTTGAAATGAGTTATGAAAACCCTGCTTGTTCTTCAATTCCAGTTGGACAATTTATAGTTTAGACTGTAGAATGGTTGATTTAGTCTGTTTTGAAAGGGAACTGGCAGCAGCTGTTAATTCCCACAACAATTTTGTTGAGATCATAACTAGGAATTGAGGAGAGCCATAGCAATCAATGCTTACTTATTCACAGCGTAAATACAATGGGTAACCTTTTCTCCCTGGTTAATAAGCATACCCTTTGATTTGTCAAAGCCTGCAAATGTTTATGATTATCCTCTATTTGCATCATCGCACTCTTTTGAACTTGGAAGAACCAGAATGGTTTACGTCCATAGAAAGCATAACTAAATAGTTATTACAATACAAGTGCCAGTGCCATTTTAAAGGGCTGTCTCTAGAAGCTTGTGGTCATTAAGAAATATGTAAAAAATAACTCTAGGATGATACAGTAAAACTGTGTTTAGAAAAATCTGACAAAATGACAGTAGTTATACAACAGAGAAAATCTTAACAGGAGATTTCTGGTTTATCTTCCAGTTTAGAGTAGCTTGTAGCTTATCTTGGCTGGTCTCATAATATTAACACGGTCAGACCTGATCAGCATCGTACGATGGAAAAATCATCGATAAATACCAGAGCAATAAATTATGAAAATACATCCCAGAAGAATGCAATGGGACACTAATGGCTTACTGTGACCTATGAAGTCAACAGAGTCAAGTTCAGCTCAGAGGAACTTCCATAAATGCAATTTGCTGATGTGACATTCTGCAATATTTCATTTTAAATTCCTTGCAAGGTATTTTCTTGCAGAAAAAAAGCTTGTAAGTTCAATATTGGGCTTCTTTTTAAAACGAACAAGCAACCTTTAAATATAGAACATCAGTGGGCTTTTTGCGGGGATGGTTTGAGAGATATAGTAGCCCACAAGCATTCTTCTCATTTTGGGACTCATACACCAAGCATATTGGTTGAGCAATCTTTAGCCAAGGCTGTAGGCTGCTGGCTGATGATAAAGAAAGAGCAGACCCTGTCACACATGTGGGAGGGGGACTTAAAATTTCCTATTTTAAATGGGTTTCTGCAGGTGGTTTCCTAGTTTTAAAAAAATGATGTTGCAGCTATTTTCATGTTTACTGTACTTCTGTATTCCAGTTTAGTTTAAGGACTCAAAATGGTAACCACAATAAAGGAATGCAGAGCTAATTTGGGGCATATGGAAAAAATGAATGAAGAATGAAGGGAGGCGGCACTTATTCTAAAGATTATACAGTCCTGTGAAAGGGAGAAGCACTTATGTGATTTTGTTTAGTATAAGGTGGGACAGAGGAAAACTTGGAGGGACTTCTATTATTCTGCTTTTCTACAAGTTGTCAGCCCTACAAGATAGTTGAGATTGGGAAACCAATACTGTAGGAAGCCTCTAGCTCTGCTTTGTTGGTGAGATATATTGCCTATGGCACTGATGGCTAACCTTTTTGTCCTTGCATGCCGAAAGTGTACGTGCATATGCCCACACCCATAATACAATAGACAATACAATAGCAGAGTTGGAAGGGACCTTGGCGGTCTTCTAGTCCAACCCCCTGCCTAGGCAGGAAACCCTATACCGTTCCAGACAAATGGCTATCCAACATCTTCTTAAAGACTTCCAGTGTTGGGGCATTCACAACTTCTGGAGACAAGCTGTTCCACTGATTAATTGTTCTCACTGTCAAGAAATTTCTCCTCAGTTTTAAGTTGCTTCTCTCATTGATTAGTTTCCACCCATTGCTTTTTGCTCTACCCTCAGGTGCCTTGGAGAATAGTTTGACTCCCCCTTCTTTGTGGAAGCTCCTGAGATATTGGAAGACTGCTATCATGTCTCTCCTAGTTCTTCTTTTCATTAAACTAGACATACCCAGTTCCTGCAACCGTTCTTCATATATTTTAGCCTCCAGTCCCCTAATCATCTTTGTTGATCTCCTCTGCTCTCTTTCTAGAGTCTCCACATCTTTTCCACATCGTGGTGACCAAAACTGAATGCAGTATTCCAAGTGTGGCCTTACCAAGGCATTACAAAGTGGTATCAACACTTCATGTGATCTTGATTCTATCCCTCTGTTTATGTAGCCTAGAACTGTGTTGGCTTTTTTTGGCAGCTACTGCACACTGCTGGCTCATATTTAAATGGTCGTCCACTAGGACTCCAAGATCCCTCTCACAGTTACTACTATTGAAGAAGTTACCACCTATACTGTACCTGTGCATTTTGTTTTTTCTTGCCTAAATGTAGAACCTTACTCTTTTCACCATTGAATTTCATTTTATTAGATAGTGCCTAATTTTCAAGTTTGTCAAGATCCTTCTGTAACTTAAGCCTATCTTCTGGAGTGTTGGCTATTCCTGCCAACTTGGTGTCATCTGCAAATTTGATGAGTTCCCCATTTATTCCCTCATCCAAATAATTGATGAAGATGTTGAAGAGTACTGGGCTTAAAACAGAGTCCTGTGGTACTCCACTGCATACTTCCCTCCATGTAGATGCAGTTCCATTGAGGACTACACATTGAGTGCGGTTGGTCAGCCAGTTACGAATCCATCTGGTAGTGATGCTGTCCAACCCACATTCTTCTACTTTATCTAGTAATAGGTTATGGTCTACCTTATCAAATGACTTAACTGAAGTCCTAGTAAACTATATCAATGGCATTCGTCTGGTCCACTAATTTTGTCACTTTGTCAAAAAATGCAATAAGATTAGTCTGGCATGATCTGTTTTTGACAAACCCATGCCAGACTAATCTTATTGCATTCTTTGATAATATGCATGTTGTCGTCCCCCGCACATTTGCTCACACACACACCGCTCCGTTTTGGGCCTAGCAAGCCTCCTTGAAGTTCCCTGGGACCAAAAACGGGGTGGGGTGGGAGAATGCCCTCCCCCCCCCTCCGTGCATGCATACGCTGTTGCAGGTGTTATGTCTGCCTTGTATTCAGCTTTAATCCTCTCTAGCATTCATCTCCATTATTCACTGATGCATTTCCTGCCTCTAGGATTTACCTCTATCTGCTCTTGTCAGGCACTTCTTGTTCCTGTTGGATGTATATAGTTATATTCTCGATGGCTTGTATAGTGTTTTAACTGCATTTTGATTAAAAAACACGTGCTGCAAAGATCTGAAAATCAGCTGGCTAGTGGGAGGCACGCACGCATGCAAGGTGGAAGTGAGCTGGGGCAATGGCTCGCTTGCCGGCAGAGAGGCCTCCGCATGCCACCTGTGGCACACATGCCATAGGTTCGCCATCATGAGCTTTTAGTAATAGAATCTTGCAAGTCAGGGTGGTGTTTGCTTGAGCTTTTTATGAGCACAGGTAGTTCTTGCCTTACGACTTGTCACTTAGCAACCATTCAAAATTACAACAGACCCCTCAAAAGATACTTTTGATCTGGATTTGAACTTCCAAAGGCCACCCACCCCCTTGTTTGCTGTCACATGATCACATTTTGGACACTTGGCAACCTTATGAATAGCATCACAAAGCACAGCTTCGCCCTGTGTTGGATCTCTTTCCTTAATCCCCAAAGGGCAGGGGATTGAAGGATTTGAGGTGCAGCACATCGGGAGAGCATCTACATAGGAAAGACTGATTGATCTTTGTGGGAATAAATTTTCTCACACTTCTCTTTCTTCGGATTTATTGTGTTTGGCAGCTGGTGGAAGAGAGCAGGCTATGTTATAAGACCCTTAAATATTACCTTTATACAACACAGCCTGGCTTCAGTCAGCTTCCCAAATTCAATACAGAATAGCTCCTGATTTTTCTTGCTTCTGCTTTTTTTTTCTTCCTACTGCTGTATGGCACAGTTTCTGTCTTCCTGGACCCAAAACAAGGCATGCCTACCTTCTTGTAAGTAGTAAGGGCTTATTCCTTACTATTGGGGTGTTTAACCAGAGAACCAATAGGTGAATTAAATTTGATGCTGAGTGCAGAGTCAAATTCCAGAACACAACTTTAGATAGGCAGAATCTTATAAGTACAATGTTCAAAAGGCTTCAGAGGTCGCCAATCCATTTGGGGGTCGGGATGTAGATCAGAGAAGGCTCATAATTCAATGCTAGAACAAACAGTTTGTCTGCAGAAGGTTGTAAGTTCACACGGTGACATCTCTATATTTAAATAACATCTCCTTCATATCAAATTTGACTCTTGGTAACCTAATAGGGACACTCATTCTTGGTACCAATATAGAAATGCTTTATCATTGCAACTTTTGGGATGGTTTTTCAACACGTCGGTTTACCTTTCAGCTTTTCCTAGTGGTTTCTCATCCAAGAACTGATCAGGTCTGACCCCTTTAAGGTTTTTCAGCTCAACCAAGGTCAGTTAAATTTACCACATTGCTTTTCCAAGCAAGTGTCTCCAGAGCAATTCAGCAGATGTTTTGAAGATTGCTTTAGCAATTCCAACCAAGAAGAAGAAAGCACTAGTAAATAAAGAAGTAATAAAACAACATAAGGCACATCCTCAAAACTCCTGAAACAGCCGAACTTGTGATGAATTAAAAGGCTCTTTTTCATGAGGATTCACACTAATATCCCAAATGTGCTTTTTGCAAAAGGCAACTGGACTTGGTTTTTCCTTGAGGATGTTTTCTTCAGCACTTTTGGGACAACCATGACCTGCATGGCTGAGAATCTCCATAGGCATTCACATTAATAGGTTTACCACAGGTTCTATCTCCTTGCTAGGCCTGAATTCCTGCAGGTGATTCTTTGTGGCCATCCTGAGCTATAAGAGAAAGTCAAAGTGGCTGCCTTTTAGCTGCCATTATCCTTTTCTAGTGAAGATGATGGATACATTTCCTTGAATGCATTTTATTCTGTTTTCAGTGATCATCATTTGTTGATTTTCAATAGTTACAAGATGCTCTAAACAATTGTAGCTCTGGTCAGCAAATCAAACAATGGAATGCTACAATAATTCCCAGAATAGACACAACAGTATGATATTTATGGAGTCAAGCTGAGCCAGAAGCACCCTGGAGTAATATGGTGTAACTGCATTGTGAATTGCATTGAGGAGAGGAGCCAAACATTCATCTGGAGCAGACCCGGACATTTTATACCCTATGGCAGGGGTGTCAAACTCAAGGCCCGTGGGCCGGATCCGGCCCACAGGGTGCTTAGATCTGGCCGGTGGGGCTGCCCTGGAAACAGCGAAGGATTTTCCCATGGTGCCTCTGCCAGCAAAAATTGAGCTCTATCAAATTTATGTAGCTGCCCATCTCACCCAAAGTGATTCTTAGTTGTTCTGCTGTACTGTGGCCTGGCTGCAACTTTTGAGCCATCTCTAAAGTAACCTATGTTGAGCCTGCTGCAGTAGTCCACCTGAGGGACGACTGGGTCTGAGAGGTTAATTTATGCAGCCTGAAAGGAATGAAAGAACGAAGCTGATGAAGTCAGCAAAGTACCCAGGCACTTAGTTCTAACCTCATGGTAAAAGTGCCCTTCTTTTTCAACTCTGAACGCTCTGCCTCCTCCAATAATGTGGGGTGTGTGGCGTGGAATAATAAAGGAGCGCCTTCACTTACTCCCATTAGTTCCAAGGCTTCTCATGGGTGCAAATTTGACCTTGTTAATTCTGAAACTGTTTGTCTGTGACAGTCTGTGGGAGTTGAGTAATGTATTAAAACTTGATCTAGTCTCATTAGTTTCAAAGCACCTTGGGAGACTTTAGTGAAGGAGAAGCTTTGAAGCTACAGTTGATCTAGAGCAGGGATGTCAAACTGGCGTCATCACTGCGTTGTCACATGACGTATTGTGACTTTTTTCTCCTTTGCTAAACAGGCTTGGGTGTGGCCAGCGTGTGATGCATCTGGCCCGTGGGCCATGAGGGCTAGAGAAAGTCTAGACGACTATGAGATTTTCATAGTTGAAGTCCACACATCTTAAAGTTGCCAAGTTTGAAAAAAAAAAAAAAACCACTCTTCTAGAGGATCCAGAAAGAAAGGTTCCTTTTCACTCCCACCCTGCACTCATTTTGGGCACAGGCTGAATTCCCACCTTGTCCTTCGCTGTACAGGTAGTCCTTGACATGTGACCATTCATTTAACAATGGCTCAAAGTTTAAGACAGTTTTGGAAAAAGTGATTTTCAACCTGCCCTTGAAGTTGCACAGTCACATGATCACAATTCGGGTGCTTGGCAACTGGCTCATTTTTATGATGGTTGCAGTGCCTTGCAGTCATGTGATTGCGATTTGCGACCTTCCCAGCTGGCTTCCAACGAGCAAAGTCAAATGGGGAAGTCAGATTTGCTAAATGATTGTGTGATTTGTTTAACAATCATGATAGAATGGTAGTCAAATTGGGTGTGATTATATGATGTTTCACTTAAGAATCATATCGGTTAGCAACCAAAATTCTGATTCTACTTTTGGTTGTAAGTCAATCTATTTCTTTCTTTCTTTCTTTCTTTTTTCTTTCTTCTTTCTTTCTTCTTTTTCTTTCTTTCTTTCTTTCTTTCTTTCTTTTCTTTCTTCTTTCCTTCTTCTTCTTTCTTTCTTTCTTTCTTTCTTTCTCTTCTTTCTTCTTTCCCTTTCTTTCTTTCTTCTTTCTTTCTTTTCTTTCTTCTTTCTTCTTTCTTTCTTCTTCCTTCTTCCTTCCTTCCTTCCTACCTCCTTTCTTCTCCTTCCTTCTTTCCCTCCTCTTTCCTTCCTTCCTATCTTCCTTCCCCCCTCTCCTTCCTTCCTTCCTTCCCCCTCTCTCTCCCTCCCTCCCTCTTTCTTTCTTTCACCATTAATTTATCAGCATGAACAATCATCTTCCACTTGGGGAATTTGCCGGGCTAAATGATGTTTATGAGACTGTTAATTCTCAGATGGACGCAGCACAAAATATCCAGTGTTCAGAAATACCTTTGAATGTGACTAGCTCCTCAATTAACCTCTCTCCATTACTTCATGTTGGTCCCAGTGAGGTTTTTTTCCTCATTAGTTATACCACAGTTGAGTGGGATAAACAAATCAAATGGTTCAGTAAAGTGAACTAGGACAAGGGAGGAATAGTTTTAGTTGAGGAAGGGTGGAAAAAATGAGGAATTGACCCAGATAGCATCAGGGTGTGAGAGGAACAGGAAAGGTTATAGCTGAATGTGTTCTGTATGGTGCATTAATGATAGAAGTTCACATTTCGAAACTTTATGCTAGAGTGGGTTATGTTTATAAGTAACAATGGATAGCTTGTTGGATAAATAGCAGAGTGGGAAAGGTAATTAAGTTGAGAAGAACACATTGCCAAGGCAGGAAAATAGAAATGTTTATGCTCTTATTTAAAGGTCTGGCTTCCAACTTATTTTCTTTGGTATGTACCAGTGTCACCTTCAAAATTACTACTGTTATATCTTTCCTTTGCCCTAAGTGTTTCTCATTCTGGTCCACTTGAAAATGGGTGGACTTCATGCTGGCTGGGAAATTCTGGGAATTGCAGTTTACACATCTTTTAAGTTGCCCCAGAATGAGAAGCACACATTAACTTAAGGACCTGTAGATAAAGGGAGAAAGAAGAGGGGGGGCAGCCTATTCTCCAAAGGCAAGGAAGAACCAATGGATGGAAACTAATCAAGGAGAGAACCAACCTAAAACTAACAAAGGGAAACAGTGGAAAGTAGAACAGTTTGTCTCCATAAGTTATGGGGGCTCAATCACTGGAGGTTTTTAAGAGGAGACTGAACAACCATTTGTTTGAAATGGTAGAGGGTCTCTTGCTTCAGCAGAGGGTTAGGACTAGAATACCTTTAAGGTCTTTCAACTCTGTTGTTCTGTGATCAGTTGGGTTAATTGAGTCTCCTTCCAACATGTTGGTTTTGTTGTACCCGTTCACTCAGTAGGTGGCAGCACCTAACTGACTTTGGCTACTCTTGAAAAAAGCCAGCAGGGTTGGTCTTGACTTGTAGTTTCTGGCTAGGTTAGTAGAAGACTGGCTAGGAAATCCTAGAGTAAGTATAGCTTTTAATGTCATTGTAAATCATGTATACAACAAAATTGGTTATGAGATGTAGCTAAATTTGGTTATCGGGAAAAATAAGCAAAGGGAAGAGAGAATTGAGCTTGGATTAAGGGAAACTTTCCTTTGATATCACCAGGCAGCTTTTATTTATTTTCCAAATGTCTTTTGTATCCGTAATTTGTAAGTCAACTTGATTACAAATTTCCCCCATTTGCTGTCTTTTGCATATTAACTTCTACTTCTGACAGACTAAATTGTAGACACAATTTTTCTGATTAATTTACTGAAACCATTTGCTTCTGAGCTTCCCACTTAGAATGAATATTCTGGGCTGGGGACAGAAGTAAGCAATAAGAGGAAAAACCCAACAGGAAAAATAAACGTTATCATGAATCAGTTGCTAAAAGACACCAATAATCCATTTGTTCACAAGGTAGCAGACAGAACGTGCAAAAATTTAAATTTTAGGATGCTGATTATACTTTACAAGCTCTTGGAAATAAAGAGGGCTTTTCATCCTAAGGCAAAGAAAGATGTAAGGAAACCGGTTTGCAATTCTCTAGAACAGTTTCAAAGTCCAGATGCCTGGCATGTTTTGCTAAAGATGACCACAGTCTCACACATTATCTGAGGACATGAGAAGTTAATGTTATAATTGGGGAAGCAGCATTCTTTTCAAATGGAAGAGGTTTTAGGGAAGAGGTTTCTAGGCTAGGAGTTTAGCTTTGCAACAGGTTGCAGCTGTGCCACAATTTGTGGCATGGATAGTCAAATAGGTCACAGGGTGGAAACTGAGTGATGGATGGGCCAGCTGTCAAATATCCTATAAGGCAGGCAAGATGACAGATACATGGTCAAAAGCCCGATTGGGAAGAGAAGCAGAGGCCAGAAGATCTGTTCAAATCTGATTATGTCTTCACTGGTTGGTGAAATTCACTGATTTATATAGCTACCAATCTCACAAGCAAGTGACTTTGGGTGGCAAACTGATGGTCCTCAAGACAATTTAGACCAGTTAATGGAGCTTTGAGCAGCAGTGAGGAATCTCTGGCACTCAGAGATTTGGTTGTGTCTCTTATGTCTCCATTAGTTGGTGAAGTTCATTGATGGCCCTCAAGGCAGTCTAGCCCTATCAGTAGAGCCTTAAGCAGGAGTAAGGAATCTCTGGCCTCTTCTAGAAGTTGATAAACCATAACATTCAACATTTTTCAATATTGGCTGTGTTGTTTGGGACAAGTGTGAGATGCAGTTCAACTCATCCAGAAAGCTACCAGTGTCTTTCCACTAGCAGATACTCTACTTATTCTGCCTGCATAAGGAGAATGGATGGTTTGGCTTGATGGGGCTTTATAGAACTACAATGCAGTGGGCCCTGAGAATGCATCAGGAAAAATCATAAGAGATAAGGTACTATTACATGCTTTGCATTTCAGGAGACTCTAATCAAACATTGAACAGGGTAACCTAAAAAGATTATGCTATGTTATGCTATAGTTGTAAATGTCTAATTTAGTTTAGTTTAGTTTACTTTATTGTCATTGCACCTTATACAATGAAATTAAATGTGATTTTCAGTGTACAATGACAGTTCAGGTTGTGGTTGTTAAGGAATCATGTGCAGTCATTGAGCACAACATCATGTAGTGGCTAGTTTCCTCATTGACTTGACTTATTGGAAGCTGGCAGTGAAGATGCCATCACAAGTGGTGATGATGTGACTGTGAGAAGCTGTGACCATTGTAACTGTGTGCCAGTTGCCAAGTGCCCCAATCATGATCTGTGACTGTGGGGACACTGCGACAGCCACAACTTCAAGAACTGGGCATAAGTCTTCTTGTTGAGGACTGTTGTAACTTTGAATGGTTGCTGAACAAGAAGTCATTAAGTGAGGACTACTTGTATAGTCAAAAGCCCTTCCCTGTCTTTCATATAAAATGATAGTATAAAATGGTCACTCCTGCTTGGGGCCTATCATATGAGAATTAGTGAAATGTTAAAACAAATGATGATACTCAGAAGAGATAGCATTGCACAAACAACTATGTTCCTCCTTTTCCTTGGTATATAGAACAGGATGCCCAATTCCCAAAACATTTATATTCTCCTTAAGCATAAAGTACTGTTTTGCAAGCATCAAAGCTGTGAGAGGTAAGGATAATAGGAGTTGTAATCCAAGCACATTTGGAGAGCACCAGGTTGAGATTATTATACTGTATTTTGGAAAATGGTGTGCACAAATGGTACATACACATGCTAAAAAATTAGAGGCCTATTTAGTTTCTGTTGAGCATCATTAAATTAGCAACAGAGGCACTGTGGGTGGATTGTTGAGCCCGGAAGAATAAAGTGTAAGAGATAATTAGTTAATATCCGTCTTGTCTCAGTTGGGCTCCACCTGTTTTGTCAGCTCCTTTTAAAAAAAAAGTCTAAGATTCATAGCAATTAAGCCATTCTCAGTAAGTATGAGGGTTTTAGCCACTTGTTCTCTCAATCACTTTCTCTAATGAGAATGCTAGTGTTGCAATTCCTTGCGTTATCAATGTTCTGATGTATAGCTTAGTGAAGGTTAGTATTGGTTGGAAGTATGATTCAGTGAGTGAGGAAGGTGACAGGTGTTGTCCAAACTTATGATTCATGAAATGTGATCCATGTCAGTTCTGAAGGAGAGAAGCTCATTGCCCACCTGGCTGGTGTGGAGTTGCTTCTCAAAGGATCAAAGGAAGCAACTTGCATGAAAGGTAGGTGAGAACAGGAAGAGACAGGAGTTTGTTCTGGAGACTGAGTGTCTACAACTTCACTTGGATGTCCATGAGTGACATTTTTTCCAGTCTGAGACTTGGATATCCTTTGGAGAAAGAGGCTTCTAGCCTTGACTTATTACATTCTTGTGCTTTTGGCTGTGTGCACACATTAGGCTAATCATAGTTTGCTTCAAGCATTGTTGCATAAGCACAGTTTCTGGGTTCGCATGTCCCATTAATCCATAAAATACAGTTCACAAACCACAAGGTCCAATTTTCTCTAATGAGCTCCAATGAACAGATTGGAGAAACATTGCTGTAAAACATGCAGCCTTCTTGCCTCAAATTGACAATACCTATATAAATACAAAATAATAAAATTGGCCAAGTAGGTTTGATAAAAGAAAACTCTTCACTCAACACATAATTATGGGATTTATGTTTATACAGTGTTGTCATGGCAGGTTTGCTCAAGATATTTTGATGCCTGAAGCGAAAGATAAGATGATGTCCATTCTTCATCTTACATACAGAAATTGACA
The DNA here is from genome assembly GCF_009769535.1 of Thamnophis elegans. Lineage (NCBI taxonomy): Eukaryota > Metazoa > Chordata > Lepidosauria > Squamata > Natricidae > Thamnophis > Thamnophis elegans. The sequence continues at coordinate 67,602,753 of NC_045548.1, forward strand.
AAGATGATATTTTTCACGCTACTTGTCCTAATCAAGTAAGTTTCACAGTCCATTTAAGAAGAGAAAAGAGACAGGAATTTCCCCAGAGAGATGGTTATGCAATTGTGAAGCTACCTTGGAGAAGGCTCTTTATCTATAGTAGTGGATGAATTTAAGGCTCAAGTGTACACTTTTTATCAACGAATGAAGGCAAATATACATGCCCTCGGATAATGTTGCAGAATCCAATCTGGGCTGGTCACTGGAACCAGAGGTTTTGTTTTCCAAGCTTTTGGACTCATGCTGGTGGATCATCCTCAGGGAACTTCTCTCTAGTAGAGAGACCAGCACACACACTGCTGGAAAGAAGTTCCCTGAAGATAGTCTGCATGTGCAGAAGCAATCTTTTTTAGTACTGCGCATGCACACATAGTGTGTCCCTGAGTGAACCAGCAGCAGCTGGAACCCAATGACCAACCAGGTTGGATCCTACAACTTTCCACTAAGTAATATGCTTAGACATCAAAAAATCTTCAGTGGTTTTCCATGACTGTAATTCACAAGATATGTTTTTCTCCCATTAGTTTATCCCTTGTTTTGTCCTTTAACCTCAACAGTAGTAACTGTGAAAGGGATCTTGGAGTCCTAGTGGACAACCATTTAAATATGAGCCAGCAGTGGGCAGCAGCTGCCAAAAAACCCAACATAGTTCTAGGCTGCATAAACAAAGGGATAGAATCAAGATCACATGAAGTGTTAATACCACTAATAATGCCTTGGTAAGGCCACACTTGAATACTGCATTCAGTTTTGGTCACCACGATGTAGAAAAGATGTAGAGACTCTAGAAAGAGTGCAGAGAAGAGCAACAAAGATGATTAGGTGACTGGAGACTAAAACATGAAGAACGGTTTGCAGGAACTGGGTATGTCTAGTTTAATAGAAAGAAGGACAGGGGAGACATGTAGCAGTGTTCCAATATCTCAGCGGCTGCCACAAAGAAGAGGGAGTCAAATTATTCTCCAAAGCACCTGAGGGTAGAACAAGAAGCAGTGGGTGGAAACTAATCAAGGAGAAAAGCAACTTAGAACTGAGGAGAAATTTCCTGACAGTTAGAACAATTAATCAGTGGAACAGCTTGTCTCCAGAAGTTGTGAATGCCCAACACTGGAAGTCTTTAAGAAGATGTTGGATATCCATTTGTCTGAAATAGTATAGGATTTCCTGCCTAGGCAGCGAGTTGGACTAGAAGACCTCCAAGGTCCCTTCCAACTGTGCTATTGTATTGTATTGTATTGTATTGTATTGCATTGCATTGCATTGCATTGCATTGCATTGCATTGCATTGCATTGCATTGCATTGTATTGCATTGTATTGTAACCCATTTTCTTTGCCCAACATGCTGAACTGTAAACCCAACTCTATGGATTGAATTGCCACATCCTACATTAAAAAGTGATTGGCATATTTGTGGGTCAGCAGGTTGGGAGGATTTAGCCCAGGGGTGTCAAACTTGATTTCACTGAGAGCCGTATGAGGGTTGTGTTTGACCTGGGGGGGCGGCTGGGCGTGGCCAGGTGGGCGTGGCCAGCTCACCGTCATTTGTTGAAGCTCCGTTTTCAGCTGCAATTGCCTCCTGCAGTCCTCTGCCAGAGAAAAATACAGCTCAGGTAGACTGTGTGTGGCTCACCTTGGCTCCGTTTTCAGTTGCAATGGCATTTTGTAGCCATCTGCAGCAAAAAGGGAGTTCAGGGATGCTGCGGTGCGACCCTCTCGGGCTTTGTTTTCACTGGCAGAGGCACCGTGGGTCGGTCCTTTGCTGTTCCAGGGTGGCCTTGTGGGCCAGATCTAAGCACTCCGTTTTGAGTTTGACACTCCTGATCTAGCCTATCACTTTAAACTGAGCCCAGGAATGGATGTGGAAACAGTTTAAAAGCAATAAAAGCAGTTTGCACAAACTGAATGTTTGTGCTACCTTTTGCATGATTCCAAGTTGTTTCTAAAGTTAGTCCCAGTTAGAATTGCTGCAATCTGTTTAGTAATTGAACCCAGTCTTGTTTAAGATAACTCATCTGAGGATTTGACCTTCCAGGAGGAACATTAGGTGAGCAAGGCAGTAAGATAGATTGCTATATTAGTGTTTCTCAACGTGCCCTTGAGATGTGTGGGCTTTAACTCCCAGAGTGCTTGCTAGGGAATCTGGGAGTTGAAATTCACACAACTGAAAGTGACCAAGAAACATTGCTATAATTAGTATATGAGGCGCTGAATCTATGCTTTGCTTGGGATACTATAGCTAGCTAAGAAAGCACTGAAGAGACCTTTAGCATCCTGGCTAGGAAATGTCTTGTTTGTGTGATGCTGTTCATGGACTCTACCGAGAAAAAGGAATTGCTCAATGGGAAAGGAAGCTCACTCTGGACTTTTGTACCGTTTACATGCCTTTTCCATGAAAAAAAACAATACCAATTGTATGTTGCAATAGAGAAGGGGTTTATTTGGAGGAAAGGTGAGAAGTCAGCTTAAAAGACATGTGTTTGGATTTTAAATCATAGGTTCTCCTTTCTGTGGAAAGATAAATCTTATGATTTGCTTCAGTTTTGTGGGCAAGCACAGCTTCTGGTTGATGCTATTCCAATTTGGATAAACCTTATTATTTTTGTTGGGTTAGAAAATGCTGACTCAGATTTGATTTTATAAGGGATGACATTTAAAAGAATGGGGGCTAATTATAGTTTCAACCATAGTTCCGCAGGAGAAGGCATTCATATTTCTGTTAAATATTTCTGGAGCAATATGATGACTCATTAAATACAACTTCTGCACTAAATACCCTGATTGCCCAATGATTAGGTATTGGTAACTGAAATCACACACCATTCTTTCTCTCAAAATCTTTCTTGCATAAAACCAAGGAAATGTTGTTCTGAGTAATACATTAGCTGGGGTTGCCCAAGAATTGTAAACTGTCCTTTGGTTGCACAACATGTAAAAATGCAGTCTGGAAAATGTCTGTTATGCCTATGACAGAAATGTTACTTCTGTAATTACATAGGCAAATATAGTAAAAAAAAAGGATTATCTTTTTGATAGTGGTGAACAATATAATGGGGGCTGATAATAAGAGTTAAAAATATTTCAAAGCCAGCTGGTGGATAGCTGGTGTAGTACAGTGGGCAAAATTAAGTTTGTTTGTTTGTTTCAGATCATTGTGTATTTTTAACCCATATTCTTGTTGGAAGTTAAAACCCACCCCTCTCCTAGAAAATGAAATATTTTAGGAAATATTAAAAAGGCAGAATATTTCCCCTAAAAAGAAAAGTGGAAACTCAGAAAGGCAGAAACTCTGCCCCCCACCCTTGTCAATGGGCCATTAAGGCCTGAGCCAGCCTATTCTACATAACCAAGATCTACTCCATCTCATTGCCCTTCATTGCACCACCAACCAAACTTAGCACACAACGTACAAAGTTAGCTAAGACCCCCCTGCCCCTGGGAGTCTGGCAACCAATCAGAATACATTTCTGACACAGGAACAGGAAATAGAGAAGTGGTGTCCAGAGAGGGCATAAAACCCAGGGACTCTCAGGTTCTCGGCCCTTTTCTGCTCAGGAACTCAAGCCATGTGATCCTGTCCACTATTAAACCATCTTTCCAAGCAGCCTCCATGTTTCCAGTGTCTTTCCCCCCACTTGGAACTGAACCCAGAAGGACATTTCTCCCAACACTCTCTTGTGGGGTTTATGAAGATAAAGTGGGAATCAAAAATATAGATGGTTTTCTTCCAAGTAATGGCTTGAATTAATGTAACATCTTAGGAAACAGTTCTTATGATCATCTCAGCACTTCACATACCTCTACAGTTCAAATGCAAAAATGTGACTAAAATTATTTCTTACTTGAAAAATAAAATAGTTCAAGTAACCAAGAAGTTTACAAGCTCAGGAAAAAAAATGTATGAAAGTAATAGTGTTATCAATGGAATGCTGTCCCATCCTTGGCTCATAATCAGATGTTGTCATTTTTAAAATTAAGAATCTAATTTTGCAAACAAATTGGAAAGAAAAGTCTTCTTTCCATTTATTCTTTTTCCAATCAGATTAAGAAAATGGTGCTACTATCAATCTTAGTTTGATATAAGAGAGAACTCTGGGCTAAAACAGAAATGGGAATATATCAAGCCATAATTAATGATGAGCAGATGGATAATTCAGAGTCAATCATAGCTAGGAAAATAATGATTAGCCGGCCCATCTGTCCCGCATTCTAGTAAAAAGAGGTTCAGGCAGCTTTGAGAGGTCCTGCTTTAATTGATTTACTAATAATTAGTTTTAAGAATTTTGGATTAATTCAGTTTCCAAGATTCTCTATATTAACTCCTTAGTGTCTTGACAATAAGTGAGCTAGAGAAACTCACCATAAATCTTTCTGGGTTGTACTCTGCTGTTAGAGATTTGATGGTTCAGAGAGAGGAAGAGAAAGATTTTAAATCTATACTCATTTGTGAGTTGGAGGCTCATTAACTCCTATTTCCTGGAGAGGAAGTTGAAGATAAATTCCATAGGGACACATTTTGTCCTTCTCTGATTAACCAACTGAGTTGGCAGCTGTATATCTTGGTGCAGTTGGGCATTTCCCATTAGTTGGAAACACTCTATTGCTAAGCCTTCCCCAGACCTACCACAGCAGAGGTGGGTTGCTCCTGGTTTGGCCCGGCTCCACCCAACCGCCCAGACGCTTCTACATATGTGCAGAAGCTTTTGCCAGCGGTGGGTTGCTGTCGGATTTACTGCCAGTTCGCAACCAGCGCAAAATCCGTACATGTGCTAGATGCACGCTGTGCACACATGTGCGCTGTTCAATGTAAATTGTTCTTTGGGCATGTGCAGAACAATTTGCAGTGAACTGTGCATGCGCAGTCACTAAAAACCAAAATAGCGGCAGCCCAGTGGGGGCAAGGGATCCGCTTCGGGGGTGTGGTAGGCCTGGGTCACTGCTGGTTCTGCGACCCAGACCTGAATTCCACTACCGGTTCGGTCGAAATGGGCTGAACCAGGAGCAACCCACCTCTGGCTTCTGTGCATGCTCAGAAGTGTTGAGCGTGAGCGCGATCGAACCGGTAGTAAACCAGCTAGCAACCCACCACTGTACCACAGGCAAATCTGTTGCAGGATAAGCATTTAACAGAGGGCTTTTTTGTCTCATATTTTGTTACCACAGGGAAAACCAGATGTCTCTTAGGAAGTCCACATGTTGCAAACCCTCATTTGGGTACAATAAGCTACTAAAATCTAAAGTCTAGTAGCTACTGTTAGTTTAATTTTTCATGAATGGTCTAATTCTTTTCTAAAGTCCTTCATGGAGGCTCAACTCCTGGAGATTACAAGTAAATATCCAAATTTGCAAGCAGTCCATAACTTACAACCATTTGTTCAGTAAGCTTTCGAATTTACAGAAACGTTGGTCGCAATTGTGGTTATAAGTCAAGGACTACCTGTACTTGGTAGCAATATGGAGGTGGTGATTGTTGCCAGCTTATGGGATCCAACTTTCAATTTTACAGTCTAGCGCATAATGTTTCTCAGGTGGTCTTCCATCCTAGTATTTAAACAGTTCTAGCTCTCCTTAACTTCCAAGGCCCCAACAAGATGGTTGGTGATATTCATTGGATCTTGTAGCAATGAGTTCCACAGTTGAGCTGTGCCATCTTTAGAGAAGCCCTTATGGCAGCACTATGAGTGCCAATGTTAATGGTATGGAAAGTTGAACAGCTGTATTTACATGTACCTTGAAAAAGACAGTTGATTTCCATGAAATGTTTACCATAGTAGACCATGAATTGCAGCTGTGATCCTGGCACAGCACTATTTTGATTTAATTTATTTATTTAGGGTTACTTACTTTAATCTTAATGCAGCAAACATTTTCTTGATGCTTTAGAATATTAAATGACTATAAATTCAATTTAAAACATATAGGTGAAACTCAAAAAATTAGAATATTGTGCAAAAGTTCATTTATTTCAGTAATGCAACTTAAAAGGTGAAACTAATATGAGATAGACTCATTACATACAAAGCAAGCCGTGATATTTCAAGCCGTGATTTGTCATAATTGTGATGATTATACCTTACAGTTCATGAAAACCTCAAATCCACAATCTCAGAAAATTAGAATATTACATGCAATCAGTAAAACAAGGATTGTACATAGAACACTATTGGACCTCTGAAAAGTATAAGCATGCATATGTACTCAGTACTTGGTTTGGGCCCCTTTTGCAGCAATGACTGCCTCAATGCGGTGTGGCATGGAAGCTATCAGCCTGTGGCACTGCTGAGGTGTTATGGAAGACCAGGATGCTTCAATAGTGGCCTTCAGCTCTTCTGCATTGTTCAGTCTCATGTCTCTCATCTCTCTCTTGGCAATGCCCCATAGATTCTCTATGGGGCTCAGATCAGGCGAGTTTGCTGGCCAATCAAGCAAGTAATCCCACGGTCATTGAACCAGGTTTTGGTGCTTTTGGCAGTATGGGCAGGTGCCAAGTCTTGCTGGAAAATAAAGTCAGCATCCCCATAAAGCTCGTCTGTGGAAGGTAGCATGAAGTGCTCCAAAATCTCCTGGTAGACGGCTGCGTTGACCCTGGACTTAATGAAGCACAGTGGACCAACATCAGCAGATGACATGGCTCCCAAATCAACACAGATTGTGGAAACTTCACACTGGACTTCAAGCATCTTGCAGCGTGTGCCTCTCCATTCTTCCTCCATATTCTGGGTCCTTGGTTTCCAAATGAGATGCAAAAGTTGCTCTCATGAGAAAAGAGGACTTTGGACCACTGAGCAACAGACCAGGTCTGTTTTTCTTTAGCCCAAGTAAGACGCTTCTGACGTTGTTTGTTGTTCAGGAGCGGCTTGACAAGAGGAATATGACATTTGAAGCCCATGTCCAGGATCTGTCTGTGTGTGGTGGCTCTTGATGCACTGACTCCAGCCTCAGTCCACTCCTTGTGAAAGTCCCCAACACTTTTGAATGGCCTTTTCCTGACAATCCTCTCCAGGTTGCGGTCATCCCTGCTGCTTGTGCACCTTTTTCTTCCACACTTTTCCCTTCCACATAACTTTCTATTAATGTGCTTTGATACAGGACTTTCGGAACATCCAACTTCTTTTGCAATTCCCTTTTGAGGCTTTCCCTCCTTATGGAGGGTGTCAATGATGGCTTTCTGCACAACTGTCAGGTCAGCAGTCTTTCCCATGATTGTGATTCCTACTGAACCAGATTGAGAGACCATTTAAAAGCTCAGGAACCCTTTGCAGGTGTTATGGCTTAATTAGATGATTAGAGTGGGACACTTTGAGCCTAGAATATTGCACCCTTTCACAGTATTCTAATTTTCTGAGATGGTGGATTTGGGGTTGTCAAGCCGGCCTCCCTCAGCAACCAAGAAAGAAACCACTTAACTCCATTTTGCAGAATTAAGAGTACTTTTACTGGTTATGAAAAGATAGCAGCTAAGTAAAGCAAGGTCTGAGGCAAAAGCGCGCGAAATCATACATATCAATATTTGTCCAACCCCTCCCCCCCTCGGTAACCCCCATCCCATTGTCCAATCTGCAAATCCCTCAGGTGTCATTTGGGTTTCATCTCCAAGGGGCATCATCAGGTTGGTATGCAGGACGGTTGGCTTTGACCAACTCTAAACACCAGTCTTCAGCATGGGCAGTAGATGGTGAGAATAAAACTCCCTTTTAACAATCTCTCCTGTACCAAATCTTCCCCTCCCAAATGCCAGCCCCCCTTCCCCATTTCAGTGGCAGCCGAAAACAAATAGCGAAGCAGAGGCTGACAGAGGTTTTCATGAGCTGTAAGCCATAATCATCACAATTATGACAAATCACGGCTTGAACTATCTTGCTTTGCATGTAATGAGTCTATCTCATATATTAATTTCACCTTTTAAATTGCATTACTGAAATAAATGAACTTTTGCACGATATTCTAATTTTTCGAGTTTCACCTGTATCTTAAATTGTAAACAGACATTTAATGGAAGAACTTGGTAGAGTAAGATAGGCAAATGGCTTTTGAGACAGAGTCCATCAAAATGTGCAAGCAATCCTTGGTTTACAACGGTTCATTTAGTGACCATTCAAAGTTACAACAGCACTGAAAAAAGTGAGTTATGACCATTTTTCACACTTATGATCATTGCTGAATTCCCATGGTCATGTGATTTACATTCCGATGTTTGACAACTGATTCATATTCACTTTAACAATCACGTTAACTGGAACATTCACTTAACAATTGTGGCAAGAAAGTTATAAAATGGGGCAACACTCACTTAATGAATTTCTCACTTAGCAACGTAAATTTTGGGATCAATGGTGGTCATAAGTCGAGGGCTACCTGGATTTGAAATTCCTGAGGGAGAGAACATAATAATTTCCCTCAAGCCATCACTAAAAGAGCATGTTTGTGATCTCCATCAATGATGGTTAGATCTGACCTTCAAAAGAAGCCACTTAATCCAGTTTTCTATCAATGCAGCATTTAGGGAAATAGTTTTTACATGTTTAAATTTCCCCTGCTTTTTTCTTGCATGCATTTAGTATGTTTTGTTCTATATGGTTCTCTTTAACATCTTCAGATTCTAGTTGTCTGAAAGAGCAAATTCTGTTTCCTTTTTAAATTAAGTAAACTTTTATTTTGCAGATGATCCGGGAGAAATTAACACAATGGAAGAAGTGATGTTGGAATATGCTCTTATGCACAGAGAACTGAGTCATTACGTGCAAGCTGTTGAAGATACAGTAAAACAGGTAAATGTGGCTGATCTTTAGTCCAGCTTTTATAGCTTTCCCATGTCATGAAAGCAAACTGGAGTTTGAAAGACTCTAATGATTAACGAATAGTATGAGATCACTTTTCTTCTCTCGACATGTGACAAATAGTGAATTAGGAACTGAGTCACTGAAGCTAGTACTGTATTCACATATACCTTTTGTGTCTTAGAACAGTGGCCAGTATCTGCCCTGCCCATGTGGGAACCATCTGTTTTCTTGTGCCCGGTTTATTTTTAAAGCTGATCTACGATAGTGGCTAAGGAAGATGTGAGAATTCTTTTATTTTTACTTCCCTGTAACTTGGAATAAAACTGACCTCCCTAGGAAGTCAGATTCAGATTCAGATTCAGAAGTTTATTTGTATGCCGCCCTTTTCCCTGGGGGGACTCAGGGCGGCTCACATCCGAAAGGGAAAGGGGAAACAGACTTTTACATATACGACAACACATAATTAAAAGAAAACACAACATTCATACCATTCGGGAGGGTACAATCTTAGCCCCAGGCCTGGCGGGATAGCCAGGTTCTAATGGCTGTGCGGAAGGTCTGGAGAGTGGTGAGGGTACAAATCTCCACGGGGAGATCGTTCCATAGGGTCGGAGCTGCCACCGAGAAGGCCCTCCTCCGCGTGGTCGCCAGTCGGCATTGACCCGCAGATGGAACCCGGAGGAGGCCCAATCGGTGAGATCTAATAGGTCGTGTGGAGGTAATTGGCAGTAGGCAGTCTCTCAAGTACCCAGATCCACTACCATGGAGGGCTTTATGAGTGACAAGTAGCACCTTGAAGCGTATCCGGAGATCGACAGGTAGCCAGTGCAGCTCGCGGAGGATAGGTGTTATGTGGGTGAACGAGGTGCACCCACAATCGCTCGCGCGGCTGCATTCTGGACTAGCTGAAGTCGCCGAATACTCCTCAAGGGCAGCCCCATGTAGAGCACGTTGCAGTATTCCAGTCTAGAGGTCACAAGGGCACGAGTGACTGTTGTGAGCCTCCCGGTTCAGGTAAGGGTGCAACTGGTGCACCAGGCGAACCTGGGCAAATGCCCCCCTGGTCACAGCTGATAAATGGTGTTCAAAAGTCAGCTGTGGGTCCAGGAGGACTCCCAAGTTGCGGACCCTGTCTGAGGGGTGTAATGTTTGACCCCCCAGCCTGAGAGATGGAATACTTGCCAAATTGGCGGGAGAGAAACACAACAGCCACTCGGTCTTATCTGGGTTGAGCACGAGTTTGTTGACCCTCATCCAGTCCCTAATGGCTTCTAGTCCCTGGTTCATCACGTCCAGTGTATCTGAAACACCTTAAGTCAAAGGTTTTCAAAAATTTTAAAGTCAAAGAACCCATTAGAGCCCATTAATCCAAGAGCTAAAGCTGTAGTGATGGAAAATTTGTTGACTTTGAATGTGGGCGGGGTGGGGTTTGCTCCTGGTCCCTCAGAGACCCCTGTCAACTTCTCTAATCTGAATTGTAGGGGTCAGTGGAACACAATTTGGAAAATGTCCTTTCAGTTATTCAATATATTATATGAGCTCATCATTTGTTCTGTATCAATCTCTGGATTTTAACAAGTGACATAGTTTTGCAAGCTTCTATAAAATTCTGGAACTGTTTCAAATACTTCAGTGGGAAGTATGCAAAATAAAAGAAAAAAACCCTTTGGGATGGGGGAAAGGAGAGGTTAGGGGAGCTATATACAGTAGTAAGGGACGCGGTGGCTCAGTGGCTAAGACACTGAATTTGTTGATCAGAAAGGTTGGCAGTTCGGTGGTTTGAATCCCTAGTGCTGCATAATGGAATGAGCTTCTATTACATGTCCCAGCTTTTGCAACCTAGCAGTTCGAAAGTATGCAAAAATGCAAGTAGAAAAATAGGAACCAGTTTTGGTGTGAAGGTAACAGCGTTCCGTGTGCCTTTGGTGTTTAGTCATGCCGCCACATGACCACAGAGACATCTTCTGACAGCTGTGGCTCTTCGGCTTTGAAACGGAGATGAGTACCGCCCCCTAGAGTCAGGAACAATTAGCACATATGTGCGAGGGGAACCTTTACCTTTACTTTTTACACAGTAGCTATATATGGAAGATGAGAATTTAAAGAGAAAGAAAAAATGTGGTAGAATAAAGGGAAAGGTTGGTGACTGTGCTAGGAAACTTTGAGACACCGCCAACTCCATCCATTCCCAAACCAAGACCATGTTGCTATGCTGGGACTACAACTCACAGCCAGGAACCTAAGGAATTCTGGGAGCTGTAGTCTCAGCACATTTACAGAGAACTGAACTATTTAATGAGATGCAATTATAATATGTAGACCTGAAGGTTATAGAGTTAGGGGGAGGCATATTAACAATTCAGAGACTTTCCTGATAATTGATAGCACCAAATCTCACAGCATCATGATGTGACATATCACGACTTTTTCCCCCTTTGCTAAACCGGGCATGGGCGTGTGACTCATCTGGCCCACGGCCCGTGGGTTTAAAAGCCCTGTCTTAGAGGTTTGGGTTTGGCCAATAAAATTGGGTAACCAGGTGGTATTGCAAAAACTGTAGGATTGATTGAAGCCAGAGATCAGAGAGTTGGGTTGGATAGATCAGATAGATCAGAACGCGGTGAGAGGCATGGAGGTGGATTTGACATGGTGAAAAGAGCTGTAGCCTGAAACACGCCAAAACCGTGTCTTCAGACATGCTTCTTCAGAGCTTCACTGGCAAGCTGGATTAGTCCTTTCTTCCAGAGACTCCACATCCCTTAAATGTCTTAAAGACTCCAAGACAGGGGTGTCAAACTGGCAGTCCGCGGGACATATGCATCACGTGAAGGCCACGCCCACCCTGGCTCTGTGAAGGGAAAGAAATATCAGGAAACATCACTTAACGGCAACGTGATGCTGTGAGTTTGACACCCGGGCTCTTAAGAGATGAATAGTTAAAGGAGCATATTTGTAGCTCAGGCTTGAAATGAGGGGTCCTTGATACTTTCTGAAATTGGTTGTTTTCTTGCAGAAGTTTCATTACCCAACTAGGTAACGTCATCAATGAGCTGCATTGATGATGTTACCTAATTTGGGTAATGAAACTTCTCCAAGGAAACAACCAAGCTCAGAGAGCACTAAGGACCCCTCATGAATAAGACACTTAGCCTCTCTTCCATCACATTGACTTGAGAGGAAGGACGATGAAATTCTGGTTATGGATACGGTTGCCACAGATTGAGAAGGCTTGGCTGTTCTGACAATTTGGGTGGGGGGGCAAGGCCTTTGCCCTACAACGTAAGGGGGAAAGCGAAGGGCAAAGGCCCATGGGCTTGTAGAAAAGGAGAACTGGCATTCCTGCTCTTTCATAGCTTTCAGCAAAGGTGTTGGCAGAAAATCCCCGTTCTCTCTTGTTTTGTTAATAAAAATCCTAGGCAGAACCCTTCAGTTTGATGTATTTTACATGGATGGTGTTACCCAGGCTGTTTTGATGAAGAGCTGGCCTTGGATGACCCTGTCAGCATGATTGCTTTACAGGAATCACATTTAGTGGCATTCATTATGAACAGCCGCAGTAGCTGTTTTTGGCAGATTGGTGGGTGTTGAGTAAGTAATCATGAGATCACTTGCTGGTTCCCAGAGCTTGCATTTCTTATTTTTTCCCCCTCCCTCTACCTCAAATAATCCTTCACCCCTGCTACTTATAAAACAATAAAAAGAGTCTGTCGAAAATGAAAGATTGGTAGCGAAATGTATAGGTGTGCAGCTGAGAAAGCCAAGTTTTTGTTGACTTAAGCTGTTGTAAGAGCAAAAGGGCAGGTGAGCCACACCAACATCCTCATTGGATTGACTCAGTGCTCATTGAGTAAGAAATAAGCAATTGAGTTGCTATAATATTTTTAACAATTGACTTTGGGGAACTCTTTGTTGGAGCAGAAATGGAAACTCCCTTCTGTGCTCCTTTTGGCTTACCTGGCAGGTTACCCACCTTCTGTTACTTCTCTTTTTTTAGTAGGCTTAGGTTATTTTTTATCCCCCCCTCCCCGCTCCTGGCCTTTTTCCCCCCTTCAGATTGATCAATATTAAATTAAGAAATTTAAGCGATGGGCTTAAGGCAAGGCTGTCAAACTCCTGGCCTGGGGGCCGCATGCGTCACACCCTGGCCACGCCCATGCCAGGTTTAGCGAAGGGAAAAAAAGTCTCATCCTGTGACGATGCCATGACAGCGCGAGTTTGACACCCCTAGCTTAAGGGTATCTATTTAGTTTAATTTTTCAAAGGAGGAAAAGTTTATATTTATTGAAAACACAGGTGTCAAACTCGATCACGACACGTGGCGTCTCACGATGGGTTTTTGCCTTTGCAGAGCCGGGATGGGTGTGGCCTGCATGTGATGCATCCGGCCAATGGGCTGTCAGTTTGACACCCCCGATTTAAAATGTCACAATGTTCAAACAGGCTAAGATTATGCAATAGTTCATATTGAAGATGGACTACTGTATAATCTAGACTTTTGCAAGGGAGAGCCAGACAGATGTATGATGGGACTGCAGTTACCTTAATTTTAAACCTATCGTGAGGGCATCAGATTGGGGAAGTGTAAGAAATATGCAGGATGCAGTGGCTCAGTAGCTAAGACGCTGAGCTTGTCGATCAGAAAGGTTGGCAGTTCAGCGGTTCGAATCCCTAGCGAACTGTAACAGAGTGAGTTCCCTTTACTTGTCCCAGCTCCTGCCAACCTAGCCGTTTGAAAGCATGTAAAAATGCAAGTGGAAAAAATAGGGACCCCCTTTGGTGGGGAGGTAACAGCGTTCCGTGCGCTTTTGGTGTTTAGCCATGCCGGCCACATGACCACAGACACGTCTTCGGACAGCGCTGGCTCTTTGGCTTTGAAACGGAGATGAGCACTGCCCCCTAGACTCGGGAACAACTAGTACATATGTCAAGGGGAACCTTTAGCTTTACCTTAAGAAATATGCAGAGATGTGAACACAGCTCTTAACTATATCAATAACCAGTAGCAAAAATTATTTTCATTTCATTGTTTTCTTTGTCATGGGGCAGCATAAAGGGAAGGAAGAAGCTCTGGACAGAGGATAGAGGACAGGGAGTCCTCAGTTTATGCCTGCAACTGGGACCAGTATTTTGGTCATAAGTCATAACAGCCATAAATCGAGGCACCCATGTGACCGGACTAAATGTTATGGCTGTTTTTACAGCAGTCATTAGGTGGATCATGTCGCAAATGTGAACCCATTTCCCAGATGGACATTTTTTGTTGGAAAAATGCTACAAATCAACAAAAATGTCATAAACTGTGGTCATGTGACCACAGGATGCCACAACCAATTGTAAATGTGAAGTGCCAAGTGCCCGAAATCACAGTCGTGTGAACACAGTAGCCGGGGTGGGCGGGGTGGGGAGGGAACAAAAACATTTTACGACGGCCAGAAATACTTTACGGGCCAGAAAACAAATTTTCCAAAGCTGTTGTAACTCCGAACACTTGTTTAATGATAGGTCAAGGAGACCTGTATTTGGAGATTTATTTAATAATACTGATCCTTTCAGCTGTCATGATATCAACCAGTAGATATAGCATAGTGATTTGGCCTAGCTTTAAAACAGCGGTCTACCACCATTCTGGCTGGGCAGACTGGCAGAAGCAGGGGTGGCAGGTGGGGGGAGAAGGGATGGTTGCACAAATGCAGTGCATTTACCCACTCCTTCCGTGGCCCAGTTCTGAACAGCCTGAAGCCCAGCATCAGGCCATGAATTGGGGATGTGTGTGTGTTGGGGAACCCCTGCTTTAAAGCATAACTGTCTGCAGTATGGCTTACTCCTCCTACAAGTACTCAATTCCATGTTTTTATCATTTATATTTTACTACTCTTGAAATGAATTTCTGTGTCCTTACTACAACTTGTACTAAAACGTCCTAAAATGGTAAAGGTTCTAAACTAAAAGGAGCCCACAATAATTTTGTAAGATAATGTATGGGGGCGCAAAAAGAATTTAGATGTATTATTCTACGGGTAAGAGCAAATGCTTGACTGAGGAGAAGGATCCGTATGTTGGTAAGTTGCAGTATTGCAAGTTTGAATATTGAAATACGATATTAAAATTAGCGTGACCCAGAATTGAGTTAAAGTGAGGCTAACATATACACAGTTATGGTTTTTGACAATATTTGTGTGTGCAAAATGGAGACATGGAGGGTTCTATCAATTTTTTTTAAAAAAAAATATTCATTTTATAAAGAATATACACATTATATTTATACACAGTATACATTTTAAAAAGGGACTTGCTGTTTACATTTCAGCAAAAATATATTGTAATTGAATGACATGAATGTGGCCACAGCAACACTAAAAGGACGATATTGGAACACCTGTATTTATGGCAGATTTTTGTTTCTTTATTTTGCTTTCTATAACTACTCTGATTTTGTTAACCATAAATTTAAATCATAAATACATTCTTTTTATTTTTTGCTGTAATATTTTATTAATGTACATACAAAAAATGATGCTTAAAATTTTTCATTGCCTACTTCCATTGAACTGGAATCAATTGCTATATTTTCCATGGAAATATTACTTCAAATGGAGCAATTTGAACAATGCAATCATTTTGTAGGATTCATTAATTGCACTAATCACGCCCTCCCTGTAGTCTTTCGACCAACTTTCCCGCTTTGCACATTGGGAATTTCAGTCCAAATACAAAGCTGGAGTTTTAATGTCTTAAAACTGGACATGTTGGATGTTCTCAGGAAGTTAAAAGACAGCTTATTAAAAGGTGCAACAGTTGATCTTATCTCTCTCATTATTGATCTAATGTGTATTGCTGGTCTTTGACCGTAATAAAGATTTTACTTACTTACTCATTATTGATCGGTTATTTACAAAGTGTGTTACTGGAATAAATTCCATATCATATAATTGGAGAAGACAATATTCCACAGCTGGGACATGGAAGGGGCAAGAAAGCATCTTGTTAAGAAGCGCTAATGCGTTTTTGATGCCAGCCACAAAATTTGCCACCCTGTGACTGTGTAAAAGTATGAGCCATCAAATGATGGGGTTGGTGGTGTGATGCAAGAGATTGGCTGGCTGCTGAATGAGCAATAGCTTGGGTAGTGCTTTGGTTCTTCATGCAAATGCAACTTCTGGTGGGAAATTTGCTAACGCTTCCTCAGCAGTCTTTGTTGTATAACACTTGGAACCTGGAAGTTTTGCAAAACAAATCCAGATAGTTGCATGAGGAGGGAGGAGACAGAAAGGGAAGCGAAGGAGTGATATAGAGGAACTCATCTTGACCAATATGAGAATGGAGGTTACCAAGGAAGACTGGTGAAACCAAATTATTCTCATTTTCATAGACGTTGGGAGTTTTAAATGCAAAAATCCATATACATATGTACGTGTACGTGTATGTGTGTGTACACACACACACACACACACACACATAAGGAAAGTACCACTCACTCATCATGAAATCTCCAGAACCGTAAAGCCTACAAACTTGAAATTTGGCACGTATGTTCTTGGCTTCTAGGTGCTCGCTAAGAAAGGATTTTTCAAAATGACCATCAGATAATTAGTGTTTTTTATACAGTAATGAATATGCTCTGTTGCTAAGGAATTCTACTTCCCCTACCCACCTGAAAAGAACTCTGACCCAACTGCCAGTTGCCTCACATTCCGTTACCTCAGTTCAAACTGGCAGATGTTCCACTCCTTCACTCAGAAGTGGTCTGGGGCTCCTTAGAGTACTAAACGTTGGTACCTCACTAAAATGTCTACCCCTTCCACCTATGGAATTTCTTCTGGACTCAAGGCAGTGGGAACGGTATTCCCTTAAGTGTTTCAATCCCTGCCACCACTGAGCCAATGGATTGAACCGGATTTCTCCTGCATTGCCTGATCACATAGTTTCGTCGCAAAGCACGGGTATCTAGCTTACACACACACACACACACACACACACACACACACACTACATATAGACAGTCCTTGATTTACATTAGTTCATTTAGTGACTGAAGTTAACAATGGCACTGAAACAAGTGACTTGTAACCAGTTTTCACACTTACAACCGTTGTCAGCATCCCCATGGTCATATAATCTTGGCAACTAACTCATATTTATGACGGTTGCAGTGTCCTGGGGTCATGTGATGACCTTTTGCAACCTTCTGACAAGCAAAGTCAATGGGGAAGCCAGATGCACTTGACAACCATGTTACTAAGTTAACCACCGCACTGATTCACTTAACAACTGAGCAAGAAAGGTCATAAAATGGGGCAAAGGTCACTTAACACATGCTTTGCTTAACAACAGAAATTTTGGGATCAGTTGTGGTTGTAAGTTGAGGACTACCTGAAATGTGTTATGACGTGAAAAATGAAGACAAGGATATATTGTAGAAAAAAGGCTGTTTATTTGAACAATTGACTGCTCATCTGGAATCCCTAATGTATTTTCTGTGCTACTAACTGTGCATAATTGACAGTACAATTTACTCCTATTTTAAAGTAAAAATAGATGTAAACTGTAAATGATTGCAATCCTTTTGGGTCAGTGGGCAGGGCTGATTTTGATTTGTGGATGGCCTTCCACATTAAATAAATGATTGCTTGTGTCTCAAAACATTGCTCTATCCCTGTGATTTTCAAACTTGGCTACTGAAAGATGTGTGACTTCAAGTCCAAGAATTTTCCGACTGAATGGTGACTGGGGGAATTCTGGGAGTTGAAGTCCACACATTTTCCAGTTGCCAAGTTTGAAAAAAACACTGGTTTATCAGAAGGCAAGTTAGATACACTTCATCAAGTTTTGTTGCTTCTTTGGAACACAAGAAAAATCCAGCGGTAATCTTTGGAAGAAAAATTATATCAGAAGCTGTTGTTTCGCTTGGCAGTGTGCTTAGTTTTAAAATTTGGTTGAAAATTCATCAAGCTTTAAAAGAATGGGAAAGGAAAGACAGGCATAAAGAGACTTTTTTTAATGAGCGCAGGGGTTTAGAAATGTGAAAACAAACAAATATATAAATAATACTGTTCTGAGATGTAACTATCTCAAATTCTGATGTGCTGTTTTCACAGTTGGTTTAATGTGTTGTAATACATAGCCTATGATGTACACCAGCTTTCCCAATCCTAAGTAATGTTGTAAAGAATTAGGGATGACTTTATTTTAAGATACATTTTTTTCCAAAAAATGTTTTCTGCTTTAACATATAGTAGTCATTTTGCTTTGCATCCTTACTCTCATTTCTGAAAATGGGAGAGGGATAATACTTTCTATTACTGTTTTCCTTTTTATGTCAGGGAGTGTTACAGCTTTTAAAAGAAATCCTTCAATTTCAGTAATTGTGCCGTGCTGAAAAATCCTTCCAGCTCTGAGACACTAAAGCTGCTTTCAAAACAGTTTGAATCCTTTAGTAAACGTAAAGCCCCTGCAAGCTTCATTTTCCAAATCCAGTTTGCTTACATTTCTGAATTCCTAAAGAGATCAAATCCCTTCTGTCCCTCTGCAGTCTATAAGTAGCTGATCTTATTTATTAATTTATTTTGAGGTGGATGTTGATGAGGAAGTGCAAACTGAGACTTGCATTCTGAATGTTTCAGCATTTGCTATCTTCGTTTTGAAAATAGAACTAGAAATGGTTTAATACCAGGAGAAGCCCTCCTGAGGAAATCCAGCTGATATTAAAGAAGAGGTGGCAAATGAACAATCTACCCTGTATATCCCAAAGGTGCTTTTTCAAGAGGCAACTGGACTTTCTGATTTTTCTTTGAAGACGATTCACTTCTCATCCAAGGAGCTTCTTCAGCACTGAGCTCCCCTTGGATGAGAAGCGAAACATCTTCAGAGAAAAACCGGAAAGTCCAGTTGCCTCTTGAAAGGCAACCATGCCCAATGTCAGTGTTCCAAACAGCACCTGAAAGTAAATCAGACTCCGAGGCAAAGGATTCCTCAAAGTTCCAATTTATTAAAAGAGCCATGTTAGCACATCTGGGAAAAACCAGGTCTGAAAGAAATACCCGGCAACGCCAGATTATCAGCTAGTATCAGGATGGCGAACCTATGGCACGTGTGCCGCAGGTGGCACACGGAGCCTTTTGTCAGGGCCTGCAGGCCGTTGCCCTGTCAGCTGGCCAGCACGCATGCGTGCGCTGGCCAGCTGACTTAAGCCTTTTTTGAGGCCATTTTTTGCTCTCCCCAGGCTCCAGGGGCTTTATAGGAGCCTAGGGAGGCTGGGGAGGGCGAAAACAGCCTCCCCAAGTGTCTTCTGATTTGCTCGTAGGTTGTTTTTCATTCTCTGGAGCCTTCAGAGAAGCCTCCTGAAGGTCCCTGAAGGAGGACGAAAAACGGCCCTACTGACAAACCGGAAGTGACTTCCGGTTTCCTCGTAAGGTCGTTTTTTCCCCTCAGTCTTCAAGGAAGCCTCCGGAAGGCCCATGAAGGCTCCGGAGGGCTAAAACTGGCCCTACGAGCATACCGGAAGTCCATTCCCAAACTTCCAGTTTGCCCATAAGTTCGTTTTTTTGTGCTCCAGAGGCTTCAGGGAAGCTCCTGAAACCTCCGGGGTGGCAGGGGGGGGGGCGCTGTTTTCGCCTCCCCAGCCTACTATAAAGCCTCTGGAGCCTGGGGAGGGTGAAAAAAACATGCAAAAATGGGGTATGTGTATCACGCATTGGATTATGGGTGTGGCACGCCAGTGCACAACCCCCCCATACTCCCCCCGCTTTGGCACGCGAGCCAAAAAAGGTTCACCATCACTGAGCTAGTATATTTATAAAAGTTTGATTAAAAGGGGACATTTTTTGATAAGTTGCAAGGATAGAATCTTACATTATCTTCTGTACAGCTTATGGGATAGGTTACTGTCTTTTATCTTCCTTTCCTTCTTCAAACATGTTTTCTATAAACTCTTAGCGCGTTGTTTTGTTGAATGACTAATGCATATTAATGGATTTGTGTTCAATTCTGAGTCACCACTGTGTTTTATTGTGACTGAAATCTCTATAGAAATGAAATATTGTAGAGGACTTTAACCTTTTGTTCCAGGGATGTATTTTGACATAGAGGTTTTGTGTCAACAATGCTTCTGTTGTGGGACAAGCATTTTAGCTGGTGAAAAAAACAATTTTTGTAATAATTTACTTTTTCTTTTTAATAGAAAAAGATGAGCCAGACCATATGGAGTAACCATTGTGGAAGACATATTTACTTTCACATTAGCACTAGCCCTGGAATACAGCCTGTTTTTGATAATTTAGTTTCAAACTAGGATCCAGAAAACAAGCTCATTTAGCACATTTTCAAATTGACTTTGCGTCTCAGAACCATAGCTTTTCTCAGTCAACAGGTGGCCTGCTTTTCTCTGGCTATATTAGCAAAACAGCCTCTTTAAAATACTGTTTAAAGTCTTTAAAAACATAGCAAGCAAGTCTCTAGGTTCCATTAAAAAAAAGTTCCTATCCAAGACAAAGTTGGATAAATACGTTATATGTCAAATGTGTCGTATTTCATGATAAAAAGCAATGCCGATTGAAATGTATTGGATAATTCAAAACAATGAGAAATGGGGTAAACCCTTATAATTTAATTTTTTTAAACCCAGTTAAATATTAGTTAATTCAGTTCTTTTTCAAAAGTGCTTCCTTCCTTCCTTCCTTCCTTCCTTCCTTCCTTCCTTCCTTCCTTCCTTCCTTCATTCATTCATTCATTCATTCATTCATTCATTCAATTTCTATAGCCAAATGTTGGCCCTTGGAATTATGCATTACAACATTGGTTGTGTGGGGAATGTTAGAGATATAGTTTGAATAAAATGTCATAGTCCCAGCCCCATTTTGTTGGAAATGGCAGAGAAGTGGATCTGGTTGAAATTTTCTGATTGACCTTTTATTTAAAAATTAACCAGATTTGAGCGTGCTTAGTCTTTTGAGATCAGACTGCGTTGGTTAGGTGCTACCATCTAGTTGGGCATGACATAGGAGATGCTAGAGAGACAATTTGGTGATGTCATCAGATGAGCCAGAGAGTCAAGTTTGGTGGTTAGTGGTTAAGGCATAAGCCTAGAAACTGGGTGACTACGAGTTCTAGTCTTAGTATAGACTTAGGGCCAATCTCCCTCTCTCAACTGTAGGAAGAAGGCAAAAACAAGCCACTTCTGAAAACCTTGCCAAGATACCTGCAGGTCCAGATAGTTTCCAATAATCAACACTGATTTGAAGGAACACAAACATGGTCAGCTAAGTAATTATTACTGAAGTTAATTGAATGCAAACATTATGGCCAGAGTACAAAATGGCAGATGTGTATTTCAGTGCACATTTTATTATTCTGGTGTCATGATGCTTAGTAACAAATTAGAGACATTCCTATGTTATTTTTCCCATTATCTGTGTATGATATAGAAACAGTTTTCCAAACCTATAAGGACTATATTTTTTTTAAAAAAATACTTGGGCCTGATATTTAACCTTGAAATTGTTTTTCTTAAGAGTTTGTCCTGCATAGGTCAGGGTTAACTTGCCTTTGAGCAACTCACGTAGCACCCTGACAGAGCCATTAAGTGAACCAACTGTTTGCTATGGAATGCTTTTGCCAAAACCCAAAAATAAATGCCTTTTTTAAAAAAAACCAAAGGTTGTAAAATGTAGTCACGTGATTGCAGGATGCTGCAAATGGCTGTAGCCGGTTGCTGAGCATTTAAATGCGGTCATGAGACCATAGTTGAGAGTGGCTATTGGAAGTGCGGAACCGGTTTGTAAGTACTCCTGGAGAGGTCCGTCATAACTTTGAACTTATGACCGATCATAAGTTGAAGACTACCAGGACTATGTATAAAGTATTTTGAAGGCCTTGAAGATTCAAGAGCCCTGTGCAAAGAATGCTCAAATCCAACAAATACTAATTGAACTGAATTTTAAGTTTGAAATGTAAAATTAAATAGTTTATTTTTAATTCATGTATTGAATTTATATGCTGCCTATCTCATTGTCAAACAGGTCTGCACTCATCTGATTAAACACATGATTTTTCCATGTGGATTTAATGTTTTTCTCTTTATGCCATCCTAAAAAGTACATTTTGTTGGAAATTTTTTGAGGAATACTTGGTGTCACGTCCAAGATTTGGAAGTAGACACATGTAGTCCTATCTTACATCTATGTAGACTAATAGTGCACATTCAAAATTATAGAAACTAATAAGCCACATTGAAGAAGTTGAAGATGCTTTCTACAATGGATATGTTTGGGGCCAATATTTTTGGCTTTTGCTCATTTTTCCTTTCTTTTCCATCATTCCCTGGGAATAATGTTTTAATCTGGATTTTCCCAATGTTAGGCTTACCACATACATTGAGAAATTCAAGAAAGACTGATATAATGCTATCTGGAGCCATCGTGGATTTCAACTGTTTTGCAAGAATTCATTGCTTAAAGTGTAGCAAGGATTATATTTACATGGAGAAGATATTTTTTGGAGAAGAAGATAGATAAGAGGATAACTAATAAAGCAATTGACCAAACAAAAACAAGGAAAGAAAAGAAAAGAAAAAAATGGAGAAACTAAGAGTCACTTGCTCAACACAGCAGAATGCAGGAAAAAAAAGAATGAATAGTCTTGACTTCTATGGAATCCTTGATGTGTGTGTGTGTGAGTGTTTGTGTGTATACGAGTGTGGTTTCCCAAAATGCATGTGCATTTTTGTATTGATTGGACACAAACAGCCCCAAAAATCTCTTTTGGAATATAAATACACCTGACCCACAAAGAGATAGGTGATTGCAATGAAGTGCAAGGAAATAGATACAAAAAGAGCATTAATAAGTCAAGTCAAAGACTTTTTTAGCTCAGCATCCTGTTTTTTGGATGTTTCTTGGATGTTTCTGGGAACCAGATGTTTCTACGGTTTTTGCAAACACAGCATAACGGTAGTTACAATCTATAACAGATGATCCCAAAGATTTTTGGTTCACAGCACCTTTAGAGTCTCAGACGCGGTGGCCCAGTTGCTAAGACACTGAGCTTGTCGATCAGAATGTTCGGCAGTTCAGCAGTTCGAATCCCTAGCGCCGAGTAACGGAGTGAGCTCCTGTTACTTGTCCCAGCTCCTGCCAATCTAGCAGCTTGAAAGCACTTAAAAAATGCAAGTAGAAAAATAGGGATCACCTTTGGTGGGAAGGTAACAGCGTTCCATGTGCCTTTGGCGTTTAGTCATGCCAGCCACATGACCACGGAGACATCTTCGGACAGCGCTGGCTCTTTGGCTTTGAAACGGAGATGAGCACCGCCCCCTAGAGTTGGCAATGACTAGCACATATGTTCAAGGGGAACCTTTACCTTTACCTAATTTTTTTTCCACGTTATGACCCTCCAGTGCCCCTGTGAATTCATTGTGTCAGTCGCGAATTATAGGTCTATAGGGTAGGAAGTGCATGTTGTTATGGTGCCTTGTACTTGGCTTAATCACTTTAAATCACTTAAGCCAATAATTCTCAATTGCTAACTAGTGCCTTTTTGGCATTTGCAAGAAAGTTACAGAGCTTTTAAATGTTATTCTTCTTATCTCTCATCTCTCCAGCTGTAACTTATAATTTTCCCCCCTTTTCTTCTCCACTTGAAAATACACAATATTACAGTATAATATTATAGCATAGAAAGAAAACAGTGGAATACATTTATAGACTGATACATTTTAATGCAAAAAAGTATAAAACAACAGATATGTACAGAAGGAAGGGAGGGAGGGAGGGAAGGAACGAACTATGGATTATATACAGTAATATGGTTTTTTTATAATATGGAGCTACCTTTCCTGGTTGGGAGCTGAGGGGCTGCATGGAGAATCACAGTGCAAATTGACCGGAATCATCTCATGCATACCATGTTTCCCCAAAAATAAGACAGGGTCTTATTTTCTTTTGACCCCCAAAATAAGTGCTTGGCATTATTTTCAGGAAGGACTTATTATTTTTGAGGTGCAGGAGACAGCGAGCATGGTCACCACATGGCTGCTGCTGTGTTGAAATATTTTCAGGGAGGGATTATTTTGGGGGGAGTATAACTGACTCGAGTATAAGCCTAGTTTTTCAGCCCACTTTTTGGGCTGAAAAAAGCCGCCTCGGCTTATACTCGAGTCAGTGAAAAATTTGCCCGAAATGGAGGAGAAAAAGGGGCGGGGCCATGCCGCTGGGTGACACTCGTGAATGGCCCAGTGCCCCTGTGAGTTTCCCCTCCCTCTGTGTCAGTTTGCCGCGCAGCGCGCACCGCACCATCCCCCCTCCTCACGTTCTAATGTAATGCAGGGCTGTCTTACGATTCCCCTTCCTCCCCCTCCTGCCGCTCTGCAACGATGTCCCACCTCCTCCTTGTTATGGCAAGCAGCCACATAGCGATGTCCCACCTCCTCTGGTACAGTGATCCAATGATAGGAATCACTGTGCCGTGTGTCATAGGAGGCGGGACATCGCTCCCGCGGCTGCACGGGACATCATCATCACAGCGGGACATCAGCATCATGAGGTGAGTGAAGTATTTCATTGAATACACCGCTAGTTTACTGTTTTTCTTTGAAATAAATATTCAAAAACATTATTGGTATCTATTTTTATTTTTGAAATTTACCGGTAGCTGCTGCATTTCCCACCCTAGGCTTATACTCGAGTCAATAACTTTTCCAGTTTTTTGTGGTAAAATTAGGTGCCTCGGCTTATATTCGGGTCGGCCTATACTCGGTATAGGTATACGGTATTTTGCCTTTTGGCAAAAAGCTTCATCTCTAATTAGTTTTGGCTTTTTTAATCTTGAAGTTTGTCTTGTTTGAACATCTTCCTTCAGGGTTTGGATGAGAATCTTGAAGATGATAATGTCAAAATCTCACAGAACCTCTGAGTTGAAAAGATGGAAATCTTGAATTAGAGTCATTTAACATACGGTAATCTTATACTGTATATCGGTTTTATGGGAGGGATATCTGCAGTAATTGAGTAATGGCGCTTGCATTTTAAAAAGCTCCTGGCTACATTGTGCTAATTCAAAAGTACATATCAATGCATATCCAGTTTCATACCAAGGAGCGTTACTCCTCCCTCTCTGCATATCTGACTAGATAATTATAGAAGAGTCATAAAATCCTTTGTTGATGCCAATCAGCAA
Source organism: Thamnophis elegans (assembly GCF_009769535.1). NCBI lineage: Eukaryota > Metazoa > Chordata > Lepidosauria > Squamata > Natricidae > Thamnophis > Thamnophis elegans. The sequence goes on from NC_045548.1 coordinate 67,627,737, forward strand.
GTGGAATTGAAAGCTATACACTTTTTCTTTTCTTATCTCCATTTGATTCTGTTCATTCCCTTCCCATTTTTGTGTACTAGCAGGAATTAGAGACAAATTAATTAAAGCAGGGAAATACGATTAGGATCTACTAGTAGCTCTTTGAGTGATTCACGGTAGATCAGCAAAGATTTATCACTCCCTTCTTGTAGGACAATGTGATGCTCTCTTTCTCCCACCTTAAATTATACAGGCTGGTAAGGTGCAAGGTGTGATATAGTGATATAGTCAGATGGATGCAAGCAAGGTGTTCAAATGACAGAAAGAACAGGGTTCTTGAAGATACAATGAATATCCAGTTTCATACCAAGGAGCGTTCAGTCAGGGAGTATCAGTCAAGCTCAATAGAATGATACAGGACCTACTCTTTAGCAATAGCAATAGCAATAGCAGTTAGACTTATATACCGCTTCATAGGGCTTTCAGCCCTCTCTAAGCGGTTTACAGAGTCAGCATATTGCCCCCAACAACAATCCGGGTCTTCATTTTACCCACTTCGGAAGGATGGAAGGCTGAGTCAACCCTGAGCCGGTGAGATTTGAACAGCCGAACTGCAGAACTGCAGTCAGCTGAAGTAGCCTGCAGTGCTGCATTTAACCACTGCGCCACCTCGGCTCTTTAAACTTTTCTGCACCTGCAGCAATCTATCCCATAGAAAAATGCAAATGGAGGTAAGCCTTGTGGAGTTCCTGAGTCCAAAGCAGCTGAACTGAGTTGGTATTACAGATAGTCCTTAACTTATGACTGTAATTGAGCCTGAAATTATGGTCATAAGTCCTTATGCCTTATAAGCCAAGGCATCCCTGTGACTGGAAGTATAAAAACATTGTGGATTATAGAACGCTGCGACAGCCCATAAAGTTGACTGGTCTTACATGTCATGTGACCTGAGAGAAGGTACAACCATTTTATGACCATCAGAGGTGCTTTATGAACTGTAAATGCCAACAGGGTCAAGCCAAGCAAATCAGGGGATATTGACAGAAAAGACCCATTTCCTGGGTTCGGCCAAATGGCACTGCTTAGTTACATGTCAGCAAAACTAATTGGAGAAAAGCAATCCTATTAAGTCACCTGAGCCCATGCCGAGACTTGGAGTGATTTTGGGCCAATCATTGTCTTGCAGCTCAACCTCTATGTAGCAATAGCACTTAGACTAGCTTAGCCCTCTCTAAGCAGTTTATAGAGTCAGCATCTTGCTCCCAACAATTTGGGTCCTCATTTTACTAACCTCAGAAGGATGGAAGGCTGAGTTAATTTTGGGCTGGTCAGAATCAAACTTCTGGCAATTAGCAGAATTAGCCTGCAATACTGCATTCTAACCACTACGCCACCACACCTCTTGCATCCCAGCTTGTTGATAATGTTTTGATGGTGCTCTGGAAGTCTAGGAAATACATAATCAAAAGATGGAAGCAATGTTATTAGAAAGTAGGCATTCAATTCTGCACCTCCAAAGGGGGAAAAAAGGAACCTGTAAATTCAACTGTATCCACTCTCACAACATCACAACGTAACAAAGATGAGACCAGTCCTGACCATGATTTTCTCACTGGACCTAGAGATCAGGAAATGTGATTGATATAATAGTTGTATTGACTTTTCATTGATGAGTTTTTCAGCCTGGATGCAGATGACATCTGTGGGGTTGTTTCGTTAGAATTTTATTCTGTTTTTTTTAAAATTATTGTTAGTCACCCATAGTCATGAACTTGATTTGAGTGACCATATAAAAAGAAATCTATATATATATGTATATAAAATGGCTGTGTGTATGTATGTTCCAGTATAACTCTGGAACGCCTTGAGCAATTTGAACCAAACTTTGTACACAGATCACTTATTCTCTGGAAACAAATACTATGGGGGTAAGAGACCCCTAACACCCCTCGGGGTGTGTGTTCTGTTAAGATACAGCCTGTTGTGCCTTAAAATGGCTTCTACTGTACTGCCATAAAATGGCTTCTACTGTGCAGTGCAGCGGAGTTGCCATGGTAATGCCTTCACAGTACTCCACAAGGGGGAGTTGTGTAAGGGGGGAAATCCTCTTATAAGGGGGAAAATCCAACAGTAGAAATTGCGGCGACATTCATGGAAGGAGGGTTGGGATAAATAAATAAATTAGAAATTATGTTTGGTCAGGACATTTTCTCCCTATAAATAAATATCCAGGCAACGCCCGGTTATTCACTAGTAATAGATAAAGTTCTGGCCTCCTCATGCACAACTCAATTGGAAAGTGTTGCTTCCCTGCCACACCTGATACTGATTCTTCATCCTTGGTAGGACTCATGTCTCATATGACTCTGGGACAGGGATGGTCACTATGGCAACTTTATGACCTGGGACTTCAATTCCCATAATTCCTAAGCCAGCTATGTCCCGTCTACAGATTACAAAGTTGCCACAGTTGCCCACCCCTGCTCTAGAAGGTGTCAATATGGGGAAGGACAGCACTATGTACAGTATATTTGAGTGTCTTATTTTGTTTTGGGTTTGCTGTTATCACAAGCTGTGAGATTGCAATTCCTCCTGCTGTTTTGCTCCTTGCATCTTGTTGCAGTTTTTGCTGCAGCCCAGTAGATGGTAGAATATTGCCTGGACAACCCTATATATTTATAACCTGCTATTATTTCGTGGGAATTTGTCAGGTTAAGTTAAACATGCGGCAATGCAGAGGGGATGTGTATATCTTTATATATCCCTATATATAATTTTCTAGATCTCTTTGTCTCTGTCTGCATATCCAGAGATATGTAGAAGAATCTTTATGATAGAGGGACATTTCACATACTCCATCATTTCTTTAAAAAGTTTTTCTGCTTTCAGATTACTTTTCTAACCCCGGTACTTACGATTTTTAAGACTTCATGAACTAATTTTACTGGGTGGCTATTATCAGCCCTGTGGAAAAAGAGAGTCAAAATAATTTTCCCTTAATTATGTTTGGTGTAAGTGGAGGCACAGACAAACTGGCAAAAATACTGTTAGTAGACCCTAGAACTGGGATGGCGAACCTATGGCATGTGTGCCAAAGGTGCCATGCGGAGCCATATTTGCTGGCATGGCACCCCTCAGCTCCAGTGCGCATTCACACGCATGCCAGCTGATTTTCGTCCTTCCGGAGGGCCTTCCCAGGCTTCAGGAAAGCCTCTGGAGCCTGGGGGAGGGCAAAAAACAGGCCCAACGGGTCAACCGGAAGTTCATTCCCAAACTTCCAGTTGTGCGGTTTTCCCCCCTCTCCAGGCTTCAAGAAAACCTTTGGGGGGTTGTGCACGCATGCGCAGGGGTCGCACACGCATGCACATGTGGGTGGGCACATGATAGCGCGTGCACACACACAATTTGGGCACACCTTTAGAAAATGTCAGCCATCACTGCCCTAGAACAATATTTTCAAACTTGGCAAGTTGAAGAAATGTGGACTTCATCTCCTAGAATTCTGGCTGGGTGATTCTGGGAGTTGAAGCCCACTTGTCAGGTTGGGAAAACCCTAAAACAATAGAGTTCCAATAATCCTTGCCTGTCTGTCCATGACTTGATCTACTTGAAGGGCTTGGGAATGCAGAAACACACTCATCTATGCAAGTAATTAGGGACTACCCCCTACTTTCAGCCAAGAAAACGGTATTTTTGGAGTTCAGGAACAGAAATTTCCTGTTTTGGAAATTCCATTCTAAGAGTGATCTGAGGCTACACCATCCATGTTGTTGGGAAGAAACTTCCACTCAGCTTGTCCTTTTGAAGCAGGCTCACCACACTGCGAGAAATGAAGAACTTCTGAGCGATACAATCCGCCTTAATGAGGTCTCATCATTAAGCAGAACCAGCTCTGAAGCTGCGTTTGCAACAGGCACGCATGGAAACTGTAGCAACCATTCCAGGTTACGACAGATCTCAAAAAAGATACTGCCAACCTGGATTTAAAGTTTGGAGGGTCAGGCCTTCCCTGCTGTCCCGTGATCGTATTTGGGGCACTCCGCAACCAGCCCACATTTACAGCCATTTGCAAATATCATTGACATGTGACCATGATTTAGGATGTTTTATGTTAGAAACCGGAGTTTACTTTTGGTTTTCAATAAAAATTACCTTTTGTGGAAAATGGGTTCACAAACCAACTATGGCATTTGCTTAATAACTGGGGCAAAAAAGGTCATAAAATTGGTTCCGGTCACATGATGACCTGCATAATGACCCACATGAATTATAACTATACTTATGGGTTCAATTACAGTCATAAGTCAAGGACTACTTGCATACATTATGTATAGACCTGGAGGGATTTGCGCATGTGAATGCATCATTTTTTTAAAGCACAGTGAGATAGGAGTCGATTTGTCCCTTTCCAGATGAAAATCTATTGAAAACTCACCACTCATTTTCCTCAATCAACATTACAATGTGCTTCGGGAATTTTTTTATATGAAAAAAAGATTGCCTGTAATTTATTGTATTTGTTTTAAAAAATTATCTCCTTTCTCCACCCAAGTCATCGCAGAAAGAGTTCGGTAAAGCTGGAATATTTTATAGGGGGAAATATCTAGCTGGATAAGGGGTTATCACTGCAAACTAGAAAATAAATGGGAAACGTCATGTTTATGTGCATTTTCCTTATAAAGTGAAATTTCTAGAGCTGACACCCATTATAATAAGAATCTTACAATATTAATTTTAAATGTTGAAACTGATGAAGTCATATGCATTTTTATATGGGAGGAAAATAAAATTGATGATGCACTTATCCAGCCTGGTGCTTCTCTTAAAAGAGACCTGCTAATATTAAAATATTTAACTGTATTTAAAAGGCAGAGTTATAAAACTACTTCCAAGTCATTTTTAACTCAGTAGGTATGGTTAGTCCTTGAGTTACAACCATTCATTCAGTGACCATTTGAATTTACAGCAGCACTAAAGAAAAGTGACTTACAACCAGTCCTCATACTTACAACCATCGCCACATCCCACAGTCATGTAATCAAAATTCAGGCGCTTAGCAGCCAGTATGTATTTATGATGGCTCTATATCCTGAGATCATAAGAGATGATCACTTTTTGTGATCTTCCCAGCCAGCTTCTGACAAACAAAATCAATGGAAGGGGGAAGCTATATTCACTTAATGACCGCATGATTCACTCAAAGACTTCAGTGATAGGCTGTTGCCACAGCCTTAGCAAAAGAGGTCATAAAATCAGGTGCGACTCACTTAACAACTGCCTTCCTAGCAGTGGAAATTCTGGTCTCAATTGTGGTAATAAGTTGAGGACTGCCTGTACAGTACATGTCAACAAGAGGTGTCAATTCTTAATTGCTCCACAGTGGAGTGTTAACAATCACAAGCTATACTAATTCAAATTTCGATTAGTATTTTTCTCCCCAGGTCATTTCAGCACATGGGTTTTAGTGGTTAATTAAGTGTGCTTCTTCAGAAACTGTTTTTACATTTATATGGATCTCAGGGCTTGGTAGAAAATTCAAGAAATTTTCACTTTTGGTGGTGTAATAAATCAAAATTTAAAAAAAAAGTATTCTAATTCGGTCTTCCGTGACTTTTTGCTCTCTAACACAGGTCGGCTTACAACAACAATTGAACCCAAAATTTATGTTGCTGAGCGAGATAGTTAAGTGAGTTTTGCCCCATTTTACAGCCTTTCTTGCTGCATTTGTTAAGCGAATTACTGCAAGTATTAAGTTAGCAATACAACTTTTTAAGTGAATCTGGCTTCCCCCATTGACTTTGCTTGTCAGAAGGTCGCAAAATGACCCCAGGACACTGCAACCCTCATAAAAATGAATCAGTTCTCAAGCATCTAAATTTTGATCGAATGACCACGGGGATGCTGCAGTGGTCATAAGCGTGAAAAACGGTCATAAGCAGGGCTGGGCTGCTACAGGTTCACCTGGGTTTGGGCGAACCAGTAGCTAACATTATGGCAGGTTCGGAGAACCTCCAAATCCCACCCCTAGCTGGTCCCACCCACCCACCCTTCCCACTCCTCCCCTCCCTTCCCAGGAGTCTCCACACGACCCATTTTGGATGCGAGGTAAGTGTGAAGGCTCGGGGAGGGGGAAAAACAGGCTTCCAAGAAGACCTCTGGAGCCCATGGGAGTCAGTTTTTGCCCTCCCAGAAGCTGGAGGAAAGCCTCCGGAGCCTGGAGAAGGCGAAAATGCACCCCCCCCCCCGCCGTGGTGCAGGAGGCTGACTAGACCACGCCCATCATGGCCACACCCACCCAGCAACCAGGCAGAGAACCCGTTGCTGAAATTTTTGAAGCCCACCCTTGGTCGTTTTTTCAGTGCCGTTCTTACTTCGAATGATGACTAAATGAATTGTTGTAAGTCAAAGACTACCTGTATTACTTTTATTGATCTATTCAGGTTACTAAACATAATGAAGTCTGGAACAAATCTGTAACTTTGAACAGTCACTGTATGAACTCTTGTAAGTTGAGGCCTCCCTGTAGTGCAGGAATATGCCCCATAATTCCTGCTGAGAGTGAAATGGGTCAGTATATCTGGAAGAGGCCAACTTTATGAAGGCTTAGGGAGTCTTCTTTCCATTTATTGTACAGGTATACAACTAAGGTCATGGCATCCAGTCCTCTCAATTCCTGACAAATAGTTGGGGAAGAAATGGAGGTAGTGACAGATTTTATTTTCCTGGGCTCCAAAATCACCGCAGATGGGGACTGCAGCCAAGAAATTAAAAGATGCTTGCTCCTGGGGAGGAAAGCTATGGAAAAACCTAGACAGCATACTAAAAAGCAGAGACATCACCCTGCCAACAAAAGTGTGTCTAGTCAAGGCTATGGTTTTCCCAGTTGCAATGGATGGCTATGAAAGTTGGACCATAAGGAAGGCTGAGCGCCAAAGAATGGAGGCCTTTGAACTCTGGTGCTGGAGAAGACTCCTGCAAGTCCCTTCGACTGCAAGGTAATCAAACTGGTCAGTCCTAGAGGAGATCAACCCTGACTGCTCTTTAGAAGGCCAGATCCTGAGGATGAAACTCAAATACTTTGGTCACCTAATGAGAAGGACGGACTCCCTGGAGAAGAGCCTAATGCTGGGAAAGATTGAGGGCAAAGGAAGAAGGGGACGACAAAGAATGAGGTGACGGGATGGAGTCACCGAAGAAGTCAGTGTGAGCTTCAATGGACCCCGGGGGTTGGTAGAGGACAGGAAGGCCTGGAGGAGCCTTATCCATGGGGTCGTGATGGGTCGGACATGACTTCGCAACTAACAACACAGTTTTCACATAAAGCTGATTGTTGGTCTCAGGTATACTAAAACCTGGAATTATGGTTAGCCTCCCAAAAGCACAGAAAATGCCTGTGTGTTCTGACTACACAGCAAGCAAATTAATTGCAAAGTGCAGCGTTAGCCTTCTTTTCTTTTGAAGAAAAGATAAGAAAGGCTTATTATATATCAAGGCGAGGAGGAGGAGGAGATACTGAAGTAAAGAAATCTCTTGGAAAATCAGGTTGAGCTGCATGGTGCTTACCTTGAGGTATAGGATCAGGGTGAGATGAGTCAGGTTTTTTGTGGGATGAGAAAGGAGACAGACTTGCAGATAGGGGATCAGGTGTCTTCTTTAAAGAAAAAAACACACCTTTGAACTAAAAAAGTCAACCTGTTTTATTGCTAAACCTATTTGTTCTTAACTGCCTTACTACTTTCATAAGTAGATATAAGAATGCTTACCAACATAACAGAACAAAATAGAATACAATTGTTGGAAGGGACCTTGGAGACCTTCTAGTTCAAGCAGGGGACCCTATACCTGTGATGGTGAACCTATGGCATGCATGCCACAGGTGGCACGTGGAGCCATATCTGAGGGCATGTGTGGAGTTGCCCTATGCCAACTGATTTTCGGCCTTGCAGAGGGCCAGGGGAGGCCGTTTTCACCCTCCTCAGGCTTCAGGAAAGACTCTGGAGCCTATGGATGGTGAAAAATGGGCCCGATGGGCCTATCGGAAGTTCATTTCTGAACGTCCGGTAAGCCCATTGGGCCATTTTTTGCCTTCCCCAGGCTTTAGGAAAGGCTCCAGAGCGTGCTTGCGTGGGAGGAGGGCATTGCATTATGGGTGTGGGCACGCATATGCCATTGTGTGCAAGTGCACCCTTTTGGCACCCGAGCAAAAAAAGGTTAGCCATCACTGCCCTATACCATTTCATGCAAATCTCTTCTTAAAAACCTCCAGTGTTAGAACACCCACAATTTCTGGAGGCAATTCATTCCACTGATGACTTGTGAATTGGAAGTTGTGGCAACCTCTGCAGAAGCTGCTAGTGAGATAGAGGGCCTGCTTGAAAGCGGAGATCAAAGAGGGGATAAATAATTTTGCATTGTTAAACAGATGTTTTCCGGAGAATCCTTAAGTTTGAATTTTGAGTTTTCTGAAAAATCCCTAAACCCATTCTGGATTCGTTTTGCAGGTGTTGAAATGAAGTGTACTTGGTAAACATCAAGCCAGAGAAGCTAAGCTTCTTTGTAATCAACCTTTTTTCTAAGCCATTTAGAGGAGTTAAGAGACTTGGCTACTCCAAGAAGAAAATTTTCATGGAGAAAATATGCATGCTCGTATCTTAAGACACTCTTAACAGTAGCAACTTGTAATAAGGTGTTATCCTTAGATCTTTTAAGACTGCCTTGGCATAATAACAAGCATGTGTTCCTTATGGAGGTTTCTCTTGTTGCAGCCTTCGTTGAACCTCATCAGATAATTGCTGGAAATGGTAGCAAAGTAATTAAGATAACTAGAGAGAGAAGCTCTTAAAGATTCCCATTGTAAGCATAATATGCAAGCAAAAGTACCTTGGGCAAAGCAATTGTGTTTCTCTTCCAACTAGTGTGTACGTTTCAATGGCTAGGCTGATTGGGGTAGGTGGGTTGTATGATTGAACATATAATCCAACCGAATTGGAAGGAATTGGGGAATCCTGTTCTGTGCAGACAGATGTGGGGACTTACAATTGTTTGCTTAGCAACCGGTTAAAGTTATGACAGACCTACCTTGGAGCTACTTACAACCTGGATTTGAAGTTCTGATAGTCGGGCCCCATCCATGCTAAGATGACCGAACTTCGGGCTGTGTTTATGGCTGTTGTAGCATCCCGCAGCCATGCGACTTTCAGTTTTGCCAAAAATTGGCATTTCCAGTTTTCAGCAAGTGAGCCATCAATTTATTTAACGATTGCTTCGTTTGCTTAATGTCCCTGGTGTCTGGTTTATGACGCTGGCGTTCTTTTAGTGACCACCACAAAAAAGATTGTAATTTTTTTTCTTGTAATATGCATCTTACAACTTATGACTATAACGGGCAAACTCCATGGCAATCATATGCTGTGGTCCATTTGCTAAGGGTTAGGGCATCTCGGGTATTAGATTAATTTTGTAAGGAAGAATAAAGTTTCTGCTTTTTAGTATGCCACCATAGTAGCTCTTATTTTAGCGTGTGTAAAGTACTCTAGGAACGCAGTGGCTCAGTGGCTAAGACACTGAGCTTGTCGATCAGAAGGTTGGCGGTTCAGCGGTTTGAATCCCTAGCATTGCGTAATGGAGAGAGCTCGTGTTACTTGTCCCAGCTTCTGCCAACCTAGCAGTTCAAAAGCATGTAAAAATGGAAGTAGAAAAAAAGGAAACACCTTTGGTGGGAAGGTAATAGCGTTCCGTGCGCCTTTGGTGTTTAGTCATGCCAGCCACATGACCACTGAGACGTCTTTGGACAGCGCTGGCTCTTCAGCTTTGAAATGGAGATGAGCACTGCCCCCTACTACTAGCATATAAGTGCAAAGGAATCTTTATCCTTAAATTACTCTTAGTTTTGACACAACCTTTTTGCAGCATAAAGTTAAACTTGGTTTGTCATTTTCTCCTCCTTGAGAGCTAATAAGCTAATAGTAAAACACTACGCCTCCCCTTGAGGGATAAAAGGAAGTTTTATTTTCTTTATAAAAAACTCCAGTAAATTTTAGAGCAATTATTTAATTATGTTTAATTGAAAAGCAGTTTTCCCCCCAATTAACTTTAAACTTGAATAAATCTTTTCCTGGGTCAAGAATTAGGTAATGTAGCATTGAATTTGCTAAGCTTATCTGTAGGTAATAGAGACATCCTCCTCTTTCTTATTGCTTGCACAATTATAACTCCAGGTCAGAAATATAATGCAAAACTACTTTCTTCTGCACTTGTATCTATTACAGGGTGAGGACTCTTAGATTCATAGCTGAATTTCTTCATTTATTGTTTCCATAATACAGCAATTTACATCCTGACTTTCACCTGTGCTTCTAAAATGTGCTTCCTTGCTAGAACTCCAAATAAAATATATGCAAGAAAAAAAATGTGTCCCTTGTTAATCAGGATTCCGTGAGGCAAGTACCATCAAACAGACAACGTATTTATGGTCTAACCATAAATATTGACATCTGCTTTATGAAAACAAGGAAACTGGCAAAAAGCCCCAAGCATGATTTTCTTGAGAAACTTCTCATTGCCAGTCCAGCCATTCAGAAATTTCAGATTGTTCCAATGATATCATCACCTTAGTCTATTTCTGGTTAGATGTGGCTGTATTGGTTAGATAGAAAATATGAAAGAGGAGATAGTGATCAAGATTCTTCGGACTGTGGAAAGGTATTAAGACTGTATGTGATTGTTAACTGAGACTTTAACTTCAACTGAGAATAAATGCACAAAAATGTGTGTGACAGTCAGTGGTGGGATTCAAATTTTTTTATAACTGGTTCTGTGGATGTGGCATGGCTTGGTGGGTGTGGCTTGGTTGGCATGGCAGGAGAAGAATACTGTAAAATCTCCATTTCCACCCCACTCCAGGGTAAGGATACTGTAAAATCTCAATTTCCACTTCACTCCAGGGCAAGGTTGCTGTAAAATCTCCATTTCCACCCCACTCCAGGACAAGTATACTATAAAATTTCCATTTCTATTCCACACCAGGGCAAGGATACTGCAAAATCCCCATTCCCTCCTCAATCCTGGGGGAAGGATACTGAAAAATTTCCATTTCCACTCCACTCCAGGGCAAGGATACTGTAAAATCCCCATTCCCTCCTCAATCCTGGGGGAAGGATACTGAAAAATTTCCATTTCCACTCCACTCCAGGGCAAGGATACTATAAAATATCCATTTCCACTCCACTCCAGGGCAAGGATACTGTAAAATCTCCATTTCCACCCCACCTCACTAACATGCTTTCCAGCTCCATTCTCCTGTGCAAGGCAACTGAAGAAGACTCTGCTGGGACTCAGGAGGCAGCAAATAGACGGGGGTGGAGTCAGCCAGAGGTGGTATTTGCCAGTTCTCTGAACTACTCAAATCTTCCCCTACTGGTTCGCTAGAACCAGTCAGAACTGGCTGAATACCACATCTGGACACAGTACGCCTGTTGGCAACTCATTAAAGTAGCTGTGTCTGTTTCTAGGAATGTGGGTCCCTGACCGGAGCCTCCGTGTTGCAGTTTGTGAACCTCAGAAATTGGGCTGCTGTTTAATGAATGGCAGATGGGTACTGTGTTTGCGGTCCATGTGTTTTGAAGAACCTCTTCCCGACTGAATCTGAAATATGTCCTGCCCTAATCAATATAGCTGTAGAAGAACACATGCTGCACGTTTCTGAGTTTACAGTTGCTGCACATTTCTGAATTTACAGTTGTTGTAAAACATGACCAGAGGAATTCCTTTGCCATCATGTCCTACTTGGGTGGTTTTCTCAAAAAGGTAAAAGAGAATATTTATAGTTTAAGGTTGAAGTGAAAGGGTCCTTGGTGGCCTCTGAGCTTGGTTGTTTTCTTGCAGACGTTTTATTACCCAACCAGGTAACATCATCAGTGCTAGTAGTTTGATTCAACTGATCAGCCTTCTTACTCTCTGGGTAGTTTTGTAACTTCCTGCAGTTTTGTAAAGACTTGGGTTTATTTATACCACATAGAATCCATCATAGCTCTGAACCTTCTGCAGGTTTTGAGAAGAACTCTGCAAGGCGGTGTCTCTTTGAATGAATGCCACTTCTGACAGAGCGCACGCTGAACTGCTAGTACCCACTTTGTAACTTCCTATACTGTTTGCTCTGAAGATTACATTTAGCCTTAACAAGAGAGGACGGTATGAGTCATCCAACCAGTTTGCAAAGCATGGAAAGAAAAGCTGTCTGAGAACAAGAATCTCAGTGGGTGAATGAAATAATAATGAAGCCAGCAAAGGGAAGTATGATGGGAGGAAGTGTTCACTTTGGTATTGTCTTACGGATGAAAAAAAAAGATAATTTTTATTAGACATTGCTGGGTATATGCATATGTATAGGTAGCCAAATGCTGGAACAGGATATTTTTTCATGATTGAAGTGTGTGATATAGGAGACGGTCATCTTTTTCCCCCCCTTCCTTCCTTTCTTCCTTCCTTCCTTCCCATCCCACTTTTATAAGGAACTTAAGGTGGTGAATATTCATAATATTCCTTCCTCCTATTTACCACACAACTTTGTGAGGTTGGTTGGACTGAGAGAGAGTGACTAGCCCAAAGTCATCCAGTCAGCTTTCACTGCCCATGTCGGGACTAGAATTCTCAGTCTTCTGGTGATTGACTGAGTCACCCAGATAGCTATCATGCCTAAAGTGGGACTAGAACTTAAGAATATCCTGGTTTCTAGGCCAACAAATTAACCAGTACATCAAACTGGCTTTTAAATGGCCATTTAGCTTAAACAATTCAGGTTCATAAGAATAGAGGAATGATTAGTTAAAACAAGACTTGGGGGAAAATTTAGCTTGTATAATCTTTTAGAGCTACATAACGTCTATGTCAGCATTCATGAAATAAAATGTTTAAACGAACAAGCAAAAATGTAGAAGAAAAGCAGAAATGAGTTTGCAAAAGAGAAATTTTCCAGTCATTCTCACTCCAAATTCCCTAAAGAAAATATTTTCTCATCCTTCACTCAAGAGCACATCTTAACTGATTCTTTCTCTCCCACATATGCCATAGGTCAGTGATGGCTAACCTTTTTGGTGCCGAGTGCTGAAAGCACAAGCGTGCACATGCCCGCACATAATGCAATGCGTGTGCGCCCACCTATGTGCCCCCTGCGCATGCATAGACCCCTGTGTGTGCCTCATCCGCAAATGCATGTACAACTCCCCGCATGTGACCTATGCATATGCACTTAACCTCCACACAGGTGCCCCCCCTACGAATGCAGGCAGAGACGCATAAATCAGCTGGCCTGCGTGCATGCACAGTAGAACTGAGCTGGGGTGACGGCTCATATGCCAGCAGAGAGGGCTCTGTGTGCCACCTGTGGCATGTGTACCAGAGGTTCGCCATCACAGCCATAGGTCCTTCCCTGTCCCCCCCCCCCCCTTTAGCATTTCTTTAGGCTGTTCATTCATCTCACCTTGCTGAATGATACAGCTAAGTATTGAAGCTGGAAGTGCAAATGATCCTTGATTTAGAACAGTTTGTTTAGTGACCGTTCAAAGTCACAAGGGCAGTGAAAAAAGTGATGTATGACCGTTGTTCACACTTAGGGTCATTTCGACAATCCCATTGATCATGTAATCAAAATTCGGACACTTGGCAACTGGCATGGATCTTGTGATCACCTTGCGTGACCTTCTGCAAGCAAAGTCAGTGTGGAAGCCAGATTCACTTAATGACTGCGTTATTAACACACTTAAGGACTGTGGCAAGAAAGGTTGTAAACTGGGGCCTTTAACAACTCTCTTGCTTAGCAATAAAATTTTTGACTTGGTTGTAATCCTAAATCAAGGACTACCTATTCTCAAAATTCCTATCTCAGAGATAGGTGTTTGGTAAGTAGGGGAATGGTGATAAGGAGCTTTAAGGCTGGGAAAAGAATAGCCCGAAGCCCATTGGCTCAGAAGGGGAGGAGAAAGTAACTTAACATTTAAAGCAAAGAAAGTGGAAGGGGATTTCTTGCATTTTCCTGTGGCCCATTTCTTTGTATGAATGGTGTCCTAATTCTCTGCAAAACAGCAGTACAATTATTTCTGCTTGGGAATGCAGATATTAGGGAGAGGAGAGAGTGTGTGCTTTATTGCCATGCCAGACAGGAAGTCCTGCTAATAACTCAGTTGCAACTCCTCATTACTTCCTTTCACACAACAGCAATAAAGCCAAAGCCCAGATTACAAATTACAACTGCTTTATTCACATAAAATGCACTTAAGCTCAATATAAGGGCCAGATTTGCACAGCAGCCCAAGATTATAGGCTCCTTCAATATGGTGAGATTCCCCCAAGCTCATTTTATTTCATGCGAATCCAGTCATTGGCTACTTCCCAGTTGGGGAGTTGACAGTATTGTTTTAATAAGAAAGAAAATGATAAAGCAAATCTCATTTACAGAGATTGGTGTGTTAAAGTATTTAACCTAGTGCCTTAGCTGCTTATTTCATAACCTTTTTATATGTCCTAAATAAGTTATACAGGTAGTCCTTGGTTTATAATTATTCATTCAGCAACCATTCATAGTTTGATGGTACTGAATAACTAGCACTTACTATCAGTCCTCTGAATATTGCCTATCTCAGCATCCCCAGTCACATGATTGTGAAAATCAATAGGAAATCCAGCAGGAAATTAGAACTCAAATCACGTGATTTTTATAGGTACATTAAAGCTTGTAAAAAGTATGTTTTACTCTGATTAATAGGTAATATGATTATTTGCAATTATTGTGTTAGTATGTTTTAATCTAGAATATTTATAATTATCACAGTATCAGATTCTTCCCTTATGCTCTATCTAGAATACTTGTAAAAATTGGTACAGCTAGATAAAACAGCTATATTTAAACTTCAAAAATGTTACATTAAAAAAATTCCTTAATAATATTTCATTCACTATTACGTCAAGTAGAAACATTAAAAAAGTTGATCAATATGTTTTCTGATCAATACGTTTCTACAGCCTCTGGAAAAAAAAAATTGTTCATACCAGAATTCAAGAATAAATAAAATGTTGTTAGAAAATGAACAACTATCCACTTTCCTCTGGTTCTTTTTTAAAAAGACCAGAGGAGAATCTCGTAAACATCCTTTAAAAAAAAAATCAGTCCATCAATAAACTGTTGAAATGTTTGAACATTTTTTTTTCTTTTATTGTGAGAAATAAACAAAAGTAAGTCATTTTCAGATCTTATATATCTAGGATCAGAGTGAAATTGACACGAGTTTGCCAGTTTCTCCTTTTACTTCACGACAAGAATAATAAAATGATGCACTGGTGATATACTTAAAAAAAACTGCAGAAAAGGATATTTCAGGTAAACAGAAATAATAATTTAAAAATACATGTTTTCTGTCCCCTTTTGACATGGGAGGCAAACATCATCACCAGTAAAGTTCTGGAACATTACAACATAGCAGTTATGGCTGTAGAATTTAGGAATAAAAACTTGTGAAAATGAAGATTTTTAGAGCTGGTCACAACCTGTACAAATGTATGTGTTTTGATGCTTTAACTTTGTAAATATCATATTCCACCCACCAAAGACCTGCACCCTGAAAGGAAAGTGATTACCATAGTTAATTTATTGACTCTACCAATGAGAGGTGATGTTAACCACAGTCTGATCTATCAAAAGAATGCACTACCTGACTCTGTTGTTACATCTTCAAATCCCCATAACTTAAAACTGTCTACTATTAACCTCACCCCATTCCTAAGAGGTCTGTAAGGGGTGTGTATAAGTGCACCATCTGCCTACGGTCCCTGTCCTACTGACCCCATTTATTCATACCCATTTCATTCATACTCGTGTTTATTCTTATACCTATAATCTTATAAACGATTGATAAATCAAATCAAATAAAAGTTGATGAATAGGTTGATGTGCGAAAAGGAATTTTTAAAAAACTCATTTTTCTTATGGAGGAGAAGGATCTAATCCCATACTCTATCCTTAGTCTGTCTGTTTTCCGGGGGACTCACTTAAATTGCAGATTGCAATTTGTAGCCGATTTGGTGTGGATTCATGTTTATTCCGTAAATTTACCTTAAGTCTCTGTTTCCTCATCTTTTCCTTTGCTTCCCTTTTCTCTTTTGCCTGAAAGAGACTTCTTCGAAATGGAAGTTTTCATACTCATAGAAATACTTATCATATTATGTAACTTACATAACATTTCCAACCAACAAAAGAACTTCCTTACTGAATTTGGGACGGATTTTTGTTTCTCTGCCATATTGATTTTGTTAAGAGTTTTGAGCTTTAAAACATTTGTGAGCTAAAGCTTCTCAATTTAAATTTTAGCCATTGCTCTAGATAAGGCAACCTGTTTTTCAGTTTCTATCCCTGTATCAGGGGTGGGTTTCAACCGGTTCGCGGCGGTCCCCACGAACCGGTTGGTCGGCGAACCCGGAAGTAAGTAACTTCCGGGAACGGCAAAGGGCACACCCGCCCACCCACGCTCCTTACCCAGTTTTGACGAGTTCTGCGCTTCCACGCATGCGCAGGATGCATACAGCGCCTGCGCGATCCTCCAGGAGCAGCTGGAGCATCGCATAGACGCTAGTATGCATGCGTGCACTGCGCGCGTGCATGAGGACGCCGCCGGCCCCGTTCCAACCGAACCGGTTGGAATGGGGCGAGAAACCCACCCCTGCCCTGTATCCAATAGGGAGGATTAAATTAGATTTAGTTTAACGTTGGTTGACCATTAAGATCATGTATTGAAATAATATGGAAGTATTGAATCTACTTTACTAGGAGTCCTCAGTTATAACCATAATTGGGACTAGAATTTCTACTGCTACTGCTAAGCAAGATTGTTGTTGAGTCATGCCCAACTTTAGGACCATTTTTTTGCCATGGTTATTAAGTGAATTCCTGCAGTTGTTACGTGAATCATGTGATTGTTAAGTAAAACTGGCTTCCCTATTGACTTGGCTTGTCAGGAGCCGGCGCGGAAGGTCACAGATGGGAGTTACATGACTCTAAGATGCTGCAAATGGCATAAAGATAGGTTGGTTGCCACATACTCACATTTTGATCATGTGACCATGGTGATGTTGCAGTGGTCATACATGGGAGGACAGGTCATAAGTCACTTTTCTTTAGTTCTGGTGTAATTTCAAATGAAACACTAAATGAATGATTGTAAGTCAGGGACCACCTGTAGACTGGAAAGACTGTCTTTCTTCCTTTATTTATTTTTGACCTTAGCTCCTTCTGTCTATAATATGGTAGCATTACTGATTTGGATGGTACTTTTCAAGTGAAATAATCAAACCAAAACGAACAAGCACTTTCCCTGGAAAATGTGCAGTGATGTTTTGTAAGTGACACTCAAGTTACAAGAAATCTGGCACAAATATAAGGAATATAAGTAGAGAATAGATTCATTAGTTATATTTTATATATTTTTGATTAGATAGGCCTTTGAAAATGTGTAGGGCGCTCAGAGGAAGGATGAGGCAGGGTTCTCAGTGAGTTAAATTAGTATTACTGTATGACTGATCGTAGATTCCTCCCAACACATTAATTTGCTCTTTTGCCACTTAAATTGAAGCTTGCAGAGTTCCTTTCTAGAAAACCCATTGCTAGGGTTGCTGTCAATTCTGGAGTTCATATCCCAGTTTATCCATCAATGGCAGTGAGTGGAATTCTAAACCTACTTAGCCTGCCAGGACTTGCTGATGTTGTCAGGTTAATTACACCCCGGACCAAGGCATAATTTTTGATGCTTTCAATGAATAAGAGTTCGGGTGCCAACAGAGAGGTAGAAAGCTGGGTGGGGGCAGCTTGCCAGTGCTGCCAAATTGCGTTGTGTGGACATTTGCCATTAACTTGGAAACACGGCCATTATTTAGCACCATCTTGTAATTATGCCAATTCTATCCTAATATATGCACACTTGGATAACTCATTAGGCGGCATTGTCGAATATAGATCTTAAGTCTACTACATAGCCCCAAATTTGCATGGCATTACCATGGCAGACACAGAAGTAGTGTGCCCACTAATTAGTAAGTGACAGGTTGGCATTAGCAGGAGCTGGAGTCCATTAAAAGGACATTGAGAACTGTTGGTTCATGTCCCACTCAATTCAGTCCACCTCTGAGCAGATTCAGATGTAAGCTGAGCTGCAACAGGATTGCCAAACCACACATCTTTCAGGCCGTGCTGATATTTGTTGCTTTTCAGTTTAGCTCTTCTCTTAAAAGCTACCTTTAGGAATTAGTAATATATAGGATGAAAACCGTATCTGGAAAAGATAATTCTCCAGATTTGTATTTTAGTTTTCAGTCCACCTTTAATGAAAAAAAAATGGGGAAAATGCTGCAATATATTGGATTATTTGCATTTATTTAAAAATACAGTACATCAAAGTAGGTATTTTTCTGAGAAAGTAGAAATACAAAAGCAAAACAAAAACTGAACCTATGATCCAGTTGCAGCCTTTGATAACTAGATGTTGATGCACTGACACAAATTCCATTTTCATTTTAGTTTTGGAGGCATTCAGACTTTTTTAAAAAAAAACAAGGACCAAGGAATGACATGCAGCTAGTTGTTGTGCCCCCTGACCTCTTTGGAGTCATCCTGGCTTCCTTGAGAGATTCCATCCATCCCAAATTGGTTATATCTGATAATAATTTTCTGAGTGCAGAAGTGCAGGAAGTAAATATAAATTTAATTATATTTTAGCTGCAACTGTAGAGTCACTTTGGGTAGTGGGATAGGCGGCATATAAGCTAACTGCCTGCCTGCCTGCCTGCCTGCCTGCCTGCCTGCCTGCCTGCCTATGAATGAATGAATGAATGAATGAATGAATGAATGAATGAATGAACAAACTTCTGTCAACCAGATCTTGCTTACTTAGCCATCAAGGCTATGTTTCTTTATGGATTTTCTAATGGAAACCCTGCAGGCTTTCTGCCAATGAAGAGCCTGACACTATGAAGAGCCTCTTCCCACCCCTCCAATAATGCAGGCTTAGTATGCACAAGCCGTGCACCATACATATGGAGCATCTCCCTCAAATGTGCCTCATTTGGCATTGTGGGTCCTTAATGCTCACTGAGCTTGCTTGGTTTTTTTTGGAAGACATTTCATTACCAAACTAGGTAACATCATCAGTGCCAGTAAGGGAGTGTGGCTTGCTCTCATTGTTCTCAAATGACACAAACGCCTTGTTAGTGTTGGTGCCATTTGGCATTTTCCAGTTGCCCAGAAATCTGTTGCTCAGCCGTCCCGTAAGTCATGATCTGAAGCAGTCTAAGCCAGTCTCAGGATCAGATATCAGCCTTCAGGAAATTGGGACTTCTTTGTAGTTGGAAGTCCAGTCCTTTTACTGATTTATTACCGTTTCACGTTTCACATGGTCTAATCCGTTATTTAATTTGGTAGACAGAGAAGCTGGCTTTTAATTCTATCAGCAGAAGATGCCTTCTTCTTTTGAAGGCAAGGCTTAGCATTGTAAGCCTGTGCTTGAAAAAAAAGGATAAAAAGGAAAAAAAATGAGAAGGTATATAAAATAAATAAATAAATAAATAAATAAATAAATAAATAAATAAATAAATAAATAAATAAATAAATGTATTAGTGGTGGGTCATTTCTTTCTTTTTCTTTTTCTTTTTAAATTGGGTGCGGGGGACGGTGGCGGTGGAGAAAGCAGAAACCTTTCAGCCTGCTTTCAGTTAATAGAAAATGAGTCACTTCAAAGATTTCTTCTTCTCAGATGATTCAGAAAGGCCACATGTGACTCAACTTGCAAATTTGCTCTGCTCTCATGATTTCTTTCTTCCCTCCCAGTGAATAATGGTTGTCCAAGTATAAATAAATTAATGATGGAGGGAGAAAATTTTTTATTTTGCCTCGGGCATGAAAGCAAATGCATTCATAATTTTTCTCAAGGCACGCTGGAGAAGTAGAAGGCCAAGCGAAGAACATCGTCTACTTCCCTGCCCAAGAGCAACATAAGCATGTTTCATTTTGTTGTTGTATTCTAATACCCTCTTTTGTTTTGCAGCCCTCTCATTTAAAAACATTATACAGTCCCAAGAGCTGGGTGTAGTAGATGCCATAATCTGAATAAAGAATTCAACTTGGGTGCAGACTTCCTTTTCCTATAGTCCAGCTTTTCTCAACCTTGACGACTTGAAGATGTGTGGACTTTAAACTCCCAGAATTGCCCACCAAGCATGTTTTTTTTCCTCTTCCTAAAGAGATCAAGCCACTTAATATCATGTGAAAATCAGAGAGGGTGGATGGAATAGAAATTATTTGCTGACCTGAAGAAAAGGGATTACAGTACTTATTTAAAAGCAAATTGCGTTCTTTACTATTAATATTATAATTGTCTTTGTCCTATAAAGAATCTATATTTGTAATTTGAAAACTATAAGACCAACTTTTTTACCTTTTTGAAAAAGGCAACATTTTTCTAATTACTGAGTTGATTGCACAAGGGTATGCTGGTATGTTCTCTTTCATGGGATAACCTCTCACTTTCTTTCATTTTTCATAAACCGTCATATTGCGCCATTTGCTTGATCTTCCACATTTTATTCAAATCCTGGCAATGTGAAGGGATTAGTTCAAAGCCCACCTTATTTTCCCCCTATGAGTCAGTGCATAGGCCTAGAACATTATTTTGATTGATGAGGCATCTTATCCTGATTATGTTTCCTGTTCTCAGGTGGATGTTAGAGTGCCCTGCTCCACATTGATTTGAATACAGCTAGCTCTCCACTTAACCCCACAATTGAGCTCTACATTTCTGTTGCTAAATAAGACAGCTGTTGTGACTCAGCAGCAGTCTTCTGTGAGTCTTTTCGGAATGCAAGATTAACGATGCAGCTGGGGCTCATTAGTGGGTCTTTGGGTGATAAAAGAACTTATGGTGCCACGCCCTAGTTGCTGGAGTCAACGTTCCTTCGTGCGTTCCTTGGTTGGTACAACATTGCTTGATCATCAATCGTGGTTTATGTAAGATACACTTGGATAAGTGCTTTGTGTTTCCTGTAACCCTGATTCAAGGCTACACTTGGAGAAGTGCATTGCTTGTAAGAGTTGTTTTGCTTTTGATTCCATTATCTGGTCAGAGACTGTATTTATGTTATAGCAATAGCAATAGCAGTTAAACTTATATACCGCTTCATAGGGCTTTCAGCCCTCTCTAAGCGGTTTACAGAGTCAGCATATTGCCCCCAACAACAATCCGGGTCCTCATTTTACCCACCTCGGAAGGATGGAAGGCTGAGTCAACCCTGAGCCGGTGAGATTTGAACAGCCGAACTGCAGAACTGCAGTCAGCTGAAGTAGCCTGCAGTGCTGCATTTAACCACTGCGCCACCTCGGCTCTTTTATTTTTGGGCTTGAAACCAGTCTGAGCCAAGAACTGATAAAGAAAGTCCTTTTAAGTTTGTCTGCTTGCCGTTTGTTAAGAGCCGAGAAGGGGGGACAGAACAGACAGCTATGAGAGCTTTGCCCCATTTTAAGACCTTTCTTGCCATAGTTGTTAAGTGAATCATTACAATTGTTAAATAACACAGCTGTTAAGCAAATCTGGCTTCTCCATTGACTTTGCTTGTCAGGAGTTTGCAAAAGGTGACCTCATGACCCCAGGACCCCAGGACACTGCAACCATCATATATACATGCCAGGTGTCAAGTGTCTGAATTTTGATCACCGTGGAGATGCTGCAATGGTATAGTAAGCATGAAAAATGTTCATAAGTCATTTTTTTTCAGTACTGTTGTAACTTTGAATGTTCACTAAACAAATGGTTGTAATTCAAGGACTACCCCATGTCAACTTAATCTTGGTTGAATGGTCTTTTGGTTCTAGAGTGGTCTTATCAACAAAACACAGGGGTGAAATCTTCCAGGTTCGGCTGAACTAGTAGGGATGATTGTCCTTGGTTCTGCGAACCAGTAGGAAAAAAAAAGCTTCCGGGATTGTACGGCTCAGCTGTGAGCCCCACAATCATCAGAAGCTCTTTTTTTCACTTTTTAAAGCATTTTTTTCCTGCCGGTTTGGGTGAATAAGCAGGAAAAAAATGCATTAAAAAGCGGGAAAGGGGGGAGTGCGAAAGCTTCTGACGATCGCAGGGCTCACAGCTGATCCGTGCGATTGTAGGAAGCTTTCCCCCTCGCTTTTTAATGCATTTTCTCCCTGCCTATTTGCCCAAACAGGCAGGAAAAAAATGCTTTAAAACGTGAAAAAATGTTGGCCATGCCCACCCAGTCACATGACACCCCCACCAAGCCACGCCCACAGAACCGGGGTGGGGGTGGGGGGAAAGGAGATTTCACCACTGACCCAGCACCTTCTTCATAGGTTGGGGATGATGCCATTATGTGACCAATATATCTTGGGCCCATGGATAATGGAAGGACATTTTGGGAACCGCACAGAAGTGTGCACATGTATGTGTTTGTGTGTCAAAGGATGGAAGTAGCATCACAACGTACTGTCTACTCTGGTCCTTTCGGATTTGCTCTCTGATACCACAAGACTACAAGAAGGGGAAGGAGCTTGCCTCTCAATGATGCAATGTCGCCTTTGCCAAAATGAAGAGAGAATCAGAGTCACACTCCTGAGTCTAAGCTCACTTCCTTTACCATTTGGAAATAACTGACGTGTTAAAACGCAGCAGGAGTTGAGATCAATTACAGAAGAGGTCCACGAAAAAGTGTCAGCATTGTTCCAGATAAATGCTCATCCCACGTTTCTCTAGAAGTATATGAATGTTTAATTGTTTGTGTACTTTTGAACTGTTCAAAAGTTGAACATTCACTCTTGAAATGAAGGGGCAAAGAATAGCTTGCTGTTTTGTTACTAGGATCCCATATACTTAAATGCATTACTAATAATATTTGGTATATTAATACCTCTTTTATTTGTTATACAAACACCTAGTTATTTCTGGCTTTCGAGGGAGAAATAGTGGATTGAAGACCTCTCTATGAAAGTGGAATTGATAATTCTGCCAAAGACCAAGGAACCAATAGCAATAGCAATAGACTTATTTACTGCTTCACAATGCTTTATAGCACTCTTTAAGCAGTTTACAGAGTTAGCATGTTGCTTCAACAATCTGTGTTTTCATTTTACCGACCAATGGAAGGATTAAAGACTGAGTCAACCTTGAGCCAGTCAGAACTCCTGGCTGTGTGTAGAAATAGCCTGCAATATTGCATTTTAACCACTGCACCACTACAGTTCCTTGAGTGAGTGAGTAGACTGGTTTCTTGGAACTTCTTCAGATAAGAAGAGGTCAGGAGATCACACACATTCATTCTGAATGGCTGCATCACATGAGACTACAAGACACGGGGCTCCTGCAGGTGTAAGTCGTGGGAGACGATGGGAATTGCCATCTTCTCTGCAACAGAAGTCAATTTTTTAAAACACACTAAGTTTGCTAATCTCGCTAATACTTTTGGAATTTGATTATTAACTACTTTTAAGCTATTCGAGACCACAAATTAGCCACAATATCAAGAGTTTCAGTCATGTTGTTTGCCTCCAGGAATATGCTATGTCCAGATGTGGAACAAATTTTGTAGGATCCAATCTGGGTCGGTCACCGGGACCAGAGATTTAGTCTTCCAAGCTTTCAGATTCATGCTGGAGCCCATCCTCAGGGAACTTCTCTCTAGCAAAGTGTGCACTTTGGGCTATTCTGTGTGTGGTATTTATATGGTCCCTGGTTGTGTGTGGCTTTTTAGTTGTTGATTGGGGTGTTGATGGCCCCGGATATTAAGTTGTTGGTTGTTGTTTCCTTGTGCTGCAAATCTCTCCTCCTAAGTACTTCATAAGCTGGTGGTAAATCAGCATTCCTGTTGACTGACAAGGGGTCCATTTCCCAGGCTTCAATCACTTCCCTGGCTGTTTTTGTACTTGCTCATCCAACAATCTTAATAGCTGCAAAATTGAATATATGTCTTTGTTCATTGCAATGTGAGGCTGCCAATGAGTTCAGGTCTTCTCATTTGACCGCTTGCTTGTGTTCTTGCCATCTGGTGGTTAGCTTCCTTCCCATCTGTACTACATAGTCACAGGGGCAATCCATGCAGGGGATCTGGTAGATTACATTGCAAGTATCTCCCACTTCCGAGACGTCTTTACAATGCATAATTTGCCCTCATATGGTAGCCTCTGGGCAATGTGCCATGCCAACTTGCAGATCTCGGAAGCTGCGTTCTACTGCTTCTGAAATGTCTTTGAGGTATGGCAGGATATGCCATGTAGTTGGTTTTGTACCTTGTATCATGTAGAATTAAATCAGAGACCAAGGCAAAACTATCCTTAAAGTTCCAATTTAATAAATCAGACATCTTGGCATTATGCTATGGAATCTCAATACTGGAAATGAAATCACAATTCCACCCAGTTAAAAGTTCATGATCTTGTCCCCACACCCACAATCCATCACATGGTCCAATCTTCTTCTTCCATGCTGGCATCCACACCCAGCTGCTTCCGGTCAGGTGTGAAGGTATGGAGACAAAGGATGACCTTGGCTTCTAGTAAATAGCAGTAGCAATAGCAGTTAGACTTATATACCGCTTCATAGGGCTTTCAGCCCTCTCTAAGCGGTTTACAGAGTCAGCATATTGCCCCCAACAACAATCCGGGTCTTCATTTTACCCACCTCGGAAGGATGGAAGGCTGAGTCAACCCTGAGCTGGTGAGATTTGAACAGCCGAACTGCAGAACTGCAGTCAGCTGAAGTAGCCTGCAGTGCTGCATTTAACCACTGCAGCACCTCGGCATCCTAAAGAATGAAAACAATACATTCCACAATCTTACTCCTGTCTATTCCCCCCCCCCCACCCATCAACTATACTAAAGAACCAGCATAAGGAAATAAGAGAAAGTGTAGCAGGCCAAAATTCTAAAAGGAATATAATTGCAGGCCTGACACCTTGTTTCTTCCTTTCTCTCCCCACCATGTTGCACAGACATCTTGTAACAAATGCTTGTGGGTACCCATTCTGCCTGAATTGTTCACGTAGGTACCTGCTCTCCAGTTGTTTAGCTTTCTAGGTAATACAGGGGGCTCCCGCCTTGCAACGTAGGCATCATAAAAAAAGAGAGCTGCATTGGAACACTATGACCTGAGAAATATCTTACAAGTTGGGATAATCACAAGAGAGCAAGTAGCTTTTGAGGGAAGCTGCCAGATGTCAGTTGCAGCCTCTTAAGGTAAGAAACAGTGCCGCTGTGTGCCGTATGCACTCGGGGGAGCTCCATTTTCCACATTGCGAAGGAAAACATGTGAATCATAGGAATTGTATTATGGGAGGTGGTCACCGTTAGCAGCACAGCAAACCATCTGTTTGAGAGTCAACTGTAAACTTTGTTTGAGAAAACTGCTTTTGGTATGTATTGCATGTGGGCTGCCTTTCTGAAAGGAATCTGCCTGCTGAAGGCCAAAACAACTCTCTTTCAACCCCGCAAAAACTTGAAAAGTGAAGGAATTCATTCATGGGAATATCATAGGGTGTTGAGGGCACCTCTGTACTCCTTGCCTGAAGCCACAAAGCTGGGATGAAAAAGCACTCAGAATAATCAGTAGAGGGAGAGAATGCTTGGATTCATTTTTACTTATGTTCAAAATGCTATAGCACTCTTGAAAACAAATTTTCCTAGAGGGGGTGGAGGTGGCTAAGCATTGCAAGCTAAAAATAGCAAAATGTAATGAGAGAAACAATGAAAGTAATTAAAACACTTTCTGCATAGCGGTAATAATATATGATAAATGGCACATGTTTTTCACTAAGCAAAAAATCTAACTGTCAGGCCTGCAGCTGTCTTTTCTTTTGGATCTTTGGCCTGCCACATTTTCTATTATTCTGCTATGCATTTTCTATTGTGGGAAAATGGGAGAGGGGATTGTACAGAGTTAGATGATATTTAGCCATAACAAAATTCTTTCTAGAAAGCCAAGGTCATCCTTTGTCTTTGCACCTCTGCACCTGACTGGAACTGGATGGTGGAACTGCCAGCATGGCAGTGGAAGATTGGACCATGTGATGGACTTGTGGGTTTGGGGGCAAGATCTTGAACTTTCAACTGGGTGGGGAAAACCGGGGAGCTTTCAGATTCCAATCTTTCCCAGATGTGCTAACATGGCTCTCTTAATAAATTGGAAGTTTGAGGAATCCTTTGCCTCGGACTCTGATTTAATTTTGGACGCTATTTGGAACCCTGACACTAAAAAGGCCGTTAGCATGAGCCAATGTATAAAGCTGTTTTGTTCTGTATCCATGTTAATTAATACATTTTTTTAAAATGTCAGCATGAATTTTTGCTTAAATACACATTTATCTCAAAATCTACCATTTAATGTCCAAACATCACTTAAATTGTGTGTGTTCTACACATTTGCACATACCCACAGGGAAAACATTGTATTGCTAACTAGGGCATACAAAACCTTTGCCAGACCAGTTTTTGAATACAGCTCACCCACCTGGAGTACACACTCTATATCTGACATTTAACACGATCGAGCAGGTCTAGAACTATTTAACGAGAAGAGTACTCCACTCCTTTACTCGCAATAGAATCCCTCATGCCACCAGGTTTGAAATTCTGGGCTTGGACAATCTGGAAGTGCACCGCCTTTGGTTTGAGCTAAGCATTGTACATAAAATTGTCTGCTGCAGTGTTTTACCTGTCAACGACTTCTTCAGCTTCAACTGCAATAACACACGGGCAAACAATTAATACAAACTCAAGGTAAACCTTTTCCAACTCGATTGCAGAAAATACGACTTCAGCAACAAAGTAGTCAAGGCCTAGAATGTTTTACATGACTCCATTGTTACAGCCTCAAACCACCACAGCTTCAACCTTAAACTGTCTACCGTGGATCTCACCCCATTCTTAAGTCGTCCGTAAAGGGGGCGTGCATAAGCACACTAGCATGCCTACCATCCCTGCGTTACTGTCCCCATTTATCTGTACTTACTTCCTTTGTTTATGTGTATGTTTATACCTATACCTGCTATGTTGTACCTGTTTGACAAACAAACAAATAAAACAAACCGCTTTGTGGTGCTTAGGCTGCAGCAAAATCCTTTGCACAGTGTTTTATGGACCGTAAACCTCCCTTTCCAAGGCTGTTGTAACTATTAAAAGTCCTGTTGTAAATCAAGGACTAGCTTAAAAAAGCCATCAATATGTAATAGAATATAGTACATGATGATAAGTGGAGATCAATGAGTAGAATCCCTCAACATCCAAGGAAGAGGAGGAGGAGGAGGAAGAGGAAGAGGAAGAGAAGGAGGTGGAAAGGAGAAGGAGAGGAAGACATAGAATACTTAACAAATGATTTATCTGGGATTAAGGAAATAATTTGAGTTATCCACGGTTGTTTAGTGTACTTATGCATAAATGTGTAAGAAATGCCCATTTCTGCCATAAATTTATGGTTTTTGCTTCCATTGTTATATGGAAGTGAGATTTGATTCTGTCAGAAGAATTTTTTTAAAAAAAGGTAATTGCAATTGGGAGTGGAGTACCTAAAAAGTTTCTGTGGTGAAACAAGAAGAGATGAAGTCAAGAATACATGGTGGTTAAATGAATGTGGTCAGAATGCAACCATGATTGTTTGTACAAGGATTGCAAAGCAAGTATAAGAAGGTGGAGAAATGAGATTAAGAAGAAGAATGAAAAGATAATGCTTGAACTTGATGAGTTCATCAAAAACAAGATTTTGTTTGCTTGTTTAAAAAAACAATCACCATCTAATCTGGGGATGATTGGGTAATGTTGGCATAAAATCTGCAAGGTGGTTACATACATGTAGTTCTCGACTTAACACTGCAATTGGGACTGGAATTTCCGTCTCTAAGCAATAAAGGGAGTCACACCTGGTTTATGACCTTTTTGGTATGATTTTTAAGTGAATCACATGCTTGTTAAGCAAATTGTACATGACCATCCATTCCCCCATTAACTTTGCCTGTTGGAAACACCTGAGTAGGCCACGAATGGTGATCCTGTGAACCCCAACAGTCATAATTCACTTTTTAAAGGGCAGTCATAAGTTTGAACAGTTGTTAAATGAATTGATGTACATCAAGGATTAACTATCTGTAGTTATAGAAATAAATTATGTTTCATGGTTTTAATAGTTTTATTGCTTTTAATTTTTGTTGTTGTTAGCTTTTTGATTATTTATTTTACTGTCCTGTTTTAAACTTTGTTCACTGCCTAGAGTCACATATATTCTAATGGGAAGTTGTATACATTTAACAAATGATAAATATAAAAAAATGGTGCTGTGTGTGTATATGTGTGTGTTCCAGCATAACTCTGGAATGGCTCGAACAATTTCAACCAAACCTGGTACACAAATGACTTACTCTCTGGAGAAAAATACTGTAGGGGGTAAGACACCCCTAACACCCCTTGGGGGGGGTATTCTGTTAAGATACAGCCTGTTGTGCTGTACTGCCATACTGGCTTCTACTGTACAGCGCTGTGGAGTTGTCATGGTAGCGGATTCACAGTACTCCACAAGGGGGCTCCCTCTGGTAAGGTGGAAAATCCAACATTAGAAACTACGTTTGTTTCAGACATTTCCCCCCTATAAATAAATACCCGTGCAACGCTGGGTTATTGGCTAGTGATAAATAAATATGTATATGGACATAGTGGAAAGAAAGATGATTGCCAGGAAGAAAAAGATATGGAGAAGTAAAGTAAACAGTAAAAATTAATTTTAGGTCTATAGCTTTTTCTTTTTCTAATATCAATCATTTTTAATTTTTACACTCATTGTTTACGCCAGATATAGCTAAATTATTGCTACTATCGTGTGAAAGGGGGGCATTTTAAAAAAGGTGTCTATAAGTCCAATGCCAATTCAGGCCTCTATAAATGAGGTTTTTCTGTGAAAGAGATTCTGAAGTTGTTTTTGTTTTCAAAGAGAGAAAGAGAACAATGATTGTGCTTTGGTCAAAGAATAATTCAGGATAGCGGAGACAACTTATATTTCCACCCCATAATGAGGCTGTAAATTGTTATGTGTAACCAAGTGATGAATCATTGCAATATAAAGCAGTAGGCAGCAATTTTGCAGTAGGTGCAGTACTGAAGTTTAGATTTCATAGATATATATGTTTTCATAGACACACACACACAGACACACACACCTACTTTAGCCATCAGAAACATCCTTCCTGTCTCTCTTCATTTTTAGCCACATAAAATGTGGGCTGCTTTTTTTTCTGGTTAATTGTTCATCATTTAGACCCCCAGCCTTGTGCCTTCCAGTTGTCTTGCAATACTTGCAGTTGTGTGGGAATTGTTGAAATGGCAAACTGTCACAATTCTGCATGCATACCTTGTAACAGAAGATACAGTCAACATTTTGGCTCCCAAAGTTTTGCACATCTTTATAAAGCAGCACACATACGCACACTCAACAGAGAGTTTACCATATTCCCCAGGAAACTTTTTGATCTCCTGTTTGATCTAAAAGGTTGGGGGTGTTTCCCAAGGCCCAAATTAGCAGCGGATTCAAAGACATTAAACTGAAGTTTCAGACATGTGGCAACAGCATCAAATATATTCTTAGAATTGTACTAATGATTCAGCTTTCTGGATACCACAGTTTCTCCTTTCCCCTTTCGTTGTACTCATGGCAGTTCTGCTGCAGTACGTGCTAACGTTTATATAGATTAAATGTTGTTTTAAATTGTTCAAAAGCTCGTGTCTAATATTTCCACGGAAAGGAGATGCATTTTCTGGATTGTGAAAAGCTGAGACATTCTTTGTTCTTTGCTTTCAGTTTTAGGCCAACAACATATTTCCATTTTGAAAAATGTGTACAGGTGGTCCTCGATTTACAAATATATTTAACTGCCCTTTGAAGCTATGATGGAACTGAAAAAAATTGCTTGCAACTGGTTTTCACACTTATGACCATTGCAGCATCAAGAGGGTCACAGGATCAAAATTTGGGTGTCAAGGTTCCAAGTAACAGACCCAATGCAATCAAAACTCCGAGGCCAAGGTGCTCCTCAAAGTCCAAATTTACTAGGCACATCTGGTGAAAACCCGACTCTGAAGGTCTCGAGGTTTTCCTTGCCCAAATTAAATTCAAAGTTCCTTCCCTCAGTCCACATGTCCATCACATGGTCCATCCAGGCCCCAATCCCAACCTCAGCTAGTTTCAGTCCACCTGTTCTGACCTAGGCTTCCCCAAAAAGCACGAGGCAGAGTCCTGACAGAACCCCTTTTATTAAACTAATGTGAATTCCTCTCATTCATATTCAGCAAGCCTGTCAAACAGTCTTTCAAATGAATATTTATGACCACAGACCTTATCTAGCTTGGAAAGCTGCCATGTAAATATTTTCTAAATGAGGTGCTGTGCAAGGAAAGACTGAGCACAGAGTCTCTGAGATTCATGGACAGATCTTCACACTCCTGAAACGAATCTAATGACTGAACGAACCAATTGTTTCCTGCGAAAGCCCACTCCTCTTTCGCTCCTCTTTTATTTCCTATGGGAGGGGCCAATCACCTTCCACCTGTGACTTTACTCCCAAGTCTATCCTGATTTCTGAGTTGTTCCTTTCTTCTGGCAGCTCTGTGCATACGCACACTGGGAACAGGCTCCAGCTGCTCCTCTTCCTCACTGCTGTCTAGCTGCGTAGGCACCTGGTTACTGCCAGACAGCCTCGGCCCCATCTCTGCCTGACACAGAGTCCTCATCCGAGCCTTCCCCAGCCTCCAAGACTGGCCCATGCTCCTCCCCAACCTCCTCACTGTCCAACTCTGCTGTCAGCTCTGCTGGCCATTGGTGGGTCACAACACTATGCCTCCCCAGCACCTGGTGGGAATGTCCTTGATTCCTAGGAGTAAGTGTTATGTCTTTACGGTTACAACTGCGAGGTGTCAATCAGAACCGGAAGTTTCTTCCCATTGGCTATGGCGCACAGGCATTCAGGCGGGAGAAGAGCGAATTCTGATTGGTTGCCGTTTTGACAGCTATTGTATAAATAGTGAGTTCGGTTGTGCACTTTAACTGTTGTTGTCATTAAAGACAGTTGAATAAAATTGAATGCCTCAGTCATTATTCCGTGGCCGGAATACACAAAAGGAAGAATTTTATTTTGGCTACAAGTCCCCAGCTATCTCTACTCCTCCCTTCCCATTCCCACAGCTCCAACCAGCCTTGCTGGGGGAGCCCTGAAGATGTTCCAAAATAGCTGCAGGGTTGACATTGGGCATTTAACAATCGGCATGTATTTACAATGGTTGAAGTGTCCCAGGCTCATGTGACCCATATTTGCCACATTCCCAGCCAGCTTCTGACAAGCAAAGATATATTTGCTTAATGACGACTTGATTCATATAGCGATTTTAATGATTCACTTAACAACCATGGTAAAAAAAAGACTACAAAATCAGGTATGAATCACTTAACTACCTTCCTTAGAATGGAAATTCTGATCTCAGTTGTGGTCATAAGGAGGATTTAGGATTTAGGATCTAACCTGCATTTAGAATATTGAGCATAAAAACAAAATAATGCCATTTTAGCAGAGCCTGTTTTATACGTTTCTGTTTGAAGTGCTGTCTTGATTTGCTCAACATGCAAGGATTTTTGCAAAATTTTGCATTTGTGAAATGGTGAAATGTTGTTTTAGCAACATACCATATTTTTTGGAGTATAAGACATATCTTTTTGCCTCAAAAAAGAGGCAAAATCTGGGTGCGTCTTATACACTGAATACAGCATTTTTGCCTCCCAAAACCCTGCCGCTTCACCAAAATGGCAGTGCGGAGTCTTTAGGAGGCTTTCAGAGTCCTCCTGGGGACTGGGGAGGGCAGAAATGAGCGAAAAATTGGCTGTTTTTTTGCTCAATTCCCCCCCCCCAGCCCCCAGGAGCACTCTATAAGCCTACTAAAATGCTATGCATGCTGGGTTTTTTTGTCAAAAAACAGGCCCATTTTCGCAAAAAAGGGCCACTTTTGCTCCCCCCTTCTCCCCAGGAGCACTCTACAAGCCTCCTAAAGGCTATGCCTGCCCTTTTTTTTTTTTGGAAAAAAAAACACCGGCCCATTTTTGCAAAAAAACAGGCAATTTTGGGGAGATCTGCAGAGTGCCAAACCTTTTTTTTTTTTAAATTTGCCTCTTCAAAACCTTGGTCCGTCTTATATACCGGTGCATCTTATACTCCAAAAAATATGGTAGCTAGCAGCTCCTTCCCAATCTAGAGAAAGAGGCATGTGTGGGTATGCATGCATGTGCCTGATAATAAAGAAATATTTAATTACAGTTTACAATTCAGTATGTGAAAACTGTGCTCCTCCATTTTTTTCTTATCGCAAGCAGGAATAATACCATTGTACCAGGAAGGTTGGACATAACAGATGTTCTCTTTTAGGTGTCTCGGAGGACAGGGCCACTTCTGTTTTGAAATGCAGATTCTTCTTTGAAAGTCTGGCAGAAACTTTCTCAAAAGCCAGTGTGTGGTTGTACGTTTTCCCCTCTGTTCCCACAGGGTGTTTTCCATATTGCAGCTTCACGTTGCTGCTCATTTATCACTTGCGCCTGTCTGCTGGCAGGGTGGCTTCCTGCCCTTTTCCATCTTGTAGAAGAGCTGGCTGCCTTGTTTAACATATTTTATCCACCAAGAAGGGGAAGAAAAAAGAAACATGGTGAAAAGTAGACTATGAAGAGGAATTTTCTTAGAGTATCCTCAAGATTTAGAATGCCTTTTTTTTTAATCTTGTCCTCCCTTTGACTTTCTTTTTTCCCTTTTTAATTTTGGAGAGCTTGGGTGGAACAAGTTATGCTAGTAAACCCTGGAATGACTGGTGTGCATAGCTATTGCTCATGATGGGCTGATGTTAGAAAATCATCCTGTGCAAATGACTTCTCAGCTATGGATTCATCAGAGGCCATATTACCTTGCCCCTTACAAAAGATTCTTAAATTGGAATGATCACATGTGGCAGATAAGCTTAATTATCTATGGAGATTCTCTGTCGTCCAGGACATGGTTGTCCCAAAGGTGCTTTTTTCAAGAAGCAACTGGACTTTCTGGTTTTTCCTTGAAGAGGTTTTGCTTCTCATCCAAGAAGTTTCATTCATTTCATTGAACTCAGTTCGTTCATTCATTCAATGAGCTGAATGAAACTTCTTGGATGAGAAGCGAAACCTCTTCAAAAACAAAACAAAACAGAAAGTCCAGTTGTTTCTTGAAAAAAAGCACCTTTGGGACAGTTTAGCTTAATTTTTCTTCAGGACATGGATGTTGATTTCTGGCTGGATACAACCTGACATCCGATTGTACACTGGGCACCGGGATACAACAAAATGTCTCCTGATGAGTGTCCAACATTGTATTTGTTGTGATATCCTTGTCCGAATAATATATTGTATTTTTCGGAGTATAAGATGCACCTTTTCCCCACCTAAAAGAGTATGGAAATGTTGATGCATCTTATACACTGAATACAGCCATTTTTGCCCTCCCAAAGCCCCACATTCGCACCCCATTTTTGCAAAAAATGGGCAAAAGTGGGCCATTAAGGAGCCGAGGTGGCTCAGTGGTTAGAGTGCAGTACTGCAGCCACTTCAGCTGACTGCTAAGCTGCAGTTCGGCGGTTCAAATCTCACCGGCTCAAGGTTGACTCAGCCTTCCATCCTTCCGAGGTGGGTAAAATGAGGACCCGGATTGTTGGGGCAAAATGCTGACTCTGTAAACCGCTTAGAGAGGGCTGAAAGCCCTATGAAGCGGTATAAAAGTCTAACTGCTATTGCTATTGCTATTTTTTGTGTGTGTGTGCAAAAAATGGAGGCATTTTCCCCTTCCTCCAGCCCCCAGGAGCACTCTTCAGGCTTCAACAGGGCTGGGAGAAGGGGAAAATTCCCCTGTTTTTGCAAAAAAAACGGGTGAAAAATGAACCGTTTTTTTGCAAAAACTGAGGTGTTTTTGCCTTTCCCCAGCCTTGGTGAAGCCTGCAGAGTGCTCCTGGTGGGCAGGGAAGACAAAAACTTGTTTTCCTTACTTACCTCTTCAAAATCTTGGTGCGTCTTATGCACCGGTGCGTTTTATAGTCCGAAAAATACGGTAAGTTAAATAAGTCTTTTGGAGGATAATGTCATGATGCATATGGTGTCATTGTAGCTTCTACCAGATGACTAGGGTGGGTCCATGGAGCATCAGCACAGTTGGAAGTCTGCCTGAGCTGCTTCTTTGCAGATCAGAGGTGTTTTTCATTTGGGAATGAAACAATGAATAACCTGTAATGGGAACTCTAACTTGGATTTATTTTTTTAAATGGCACTTAATATTCTGGCTTTAGTCTCAGGCCTTGAAGGAACATGGTGACTCAAGAGTTTGGAACACTGGGCATGAGGTTAGCAAGGCCACGTTCAAGACCTGAAAGCTGCTGTGGGGCAGGGTTAAGTCCCCATCTTTCACTCCAGCTCCTGAGAGGTGGGAGTCCCGAGGGCAATGGTGATGTCACCAGCTAATCCTTTCAACCCAGAAACACCTGGGTGCTTCTGACATGAGTGCAGCAGTCTCAGGCCTGGAGTTTATATATTAATATATTATTGTATTTTGGGAAGAGCTTTTTTGGTGTACCTTTTAAGATCATTTTAGTCTGGACCAGTGGTCGGGTTTAATTTTTTTACTACCGGTTCCGTGGGCGTGGTGTGGCTTGGTGGGCGTGGCAGGGGAAGGATACTGTAAAATCCCCATTCCCTCCCTACTCCACTAACCTGCTTTCCAGTTCTGTTTTCCTGTGCAAGGCAACCAAAGAAGACCCAGCCGATCAGCTGGGACTCGGGAGGCAGGAAATAGATGGGGCCAGGGCCAGGCAGAGGTGGTATTTGCCGGTTCTCCAAACTACTCAAAATGTCTGCTACCGGTTCTCCAGAACCAGTCAGAACTGGCTAAATACCACCTCTGGTCTGGACTGTCTGCGTGGTCTCATGTCTGTTTCTATGGATGTTTTGATTTTGTACACCGCTCAGAGTCCACTGAAGATGTGAGACTATTCACAAATTCGAATGAATGAATGAATGGTTAAACGAAAGAACAAATGAATGATACCGTATACAGACCACACGGTAGATGGCATATTTCCACAATTGCATTAAAAGCAATGAAGAAAGAACTAGCAATTGCCTTCTTGCCAGCTTTGTTTAGCCTGCCTTGAGTCCGCTGTTTGGAGCAGTCTGAAGTGTAGGACTTTACGTCAGAGAAACTCATGGGTGGAAAAACAGTTCCTGTTGAAGGAGAGAGAACATTTCAGGAGTGGAAATTATAGTGAGCTGATAGGTCGCAGAAGCTAAACATTAGAAAGTATGTTAATGCATTTGAGAGCTCTGAATCAGCGATCGAGAGTATTGATAAACCGGATTGCCACAGAGATGTTTTTCCAATGGATATTAGAGAAAGGATGCTGTTATTATCATTGCTGCAATTGCTATAAACAATTTTGAGGGGATTAACCCATTAATACTTATGTGCTGTGGCCACTCCCTGCTTGCGCTGGTTATGTCACTGGCCAAATATTTTAGATACTCTTTGTTCCTCCACCCCCGTGACAAAATAGCATGTGAATTTTCAGTACGTTAGACAATCCCAGGGAAATGTTGATTGAAGCATGTGGTTGTTTCTTCATTGACAGAAGTGCCATGAACATTGTCCTTTACCTCACACTAGTACATTTGAAGCAACACGCCAGTGTTTGCTATGAGGGTGTTGGTTGGCTTCAAGCGTTTCCTTCCATTTAACATCTGGAAAGCAGCAGCCCACCCAAGGACAGGTTGCAGGATTGACGAGTTGAGATTCACCTTATTAGCAGCGAACGGAATCAAGATGGCCCCACTATCCATTTAAAAAAAAAAAAAAATTTCTCCAGGCTGACGACGTGACTGCAAACAGGACAGAAAAGATAGATCTGAATACCTCAGGCCTCCTCATAAACAAAGTCACTCCATGATCAACTCTTTAGGAAGCAACCTTGATTTGGAGTCTTCTCCTTGATAACATCTCAAGAATAACATTTTTGAACTGCAGGTACTCCTCAACTTACAATGGTTCATTTAGTGACCATTCCAAGTTACAATGGCACTGGGAAAAGTGACTTATGACCATTTTTCAGTTCGAGCTTTCCAGCATCCCCATGATCACATGATCAGATGCTTGGTAACTGGTTTGTATCTATGACAACTGCAGTGTCCCCAAGGTCATGTGACGCCCGTTTGCGACCTTCTGACAATCAAAGTCAATGAGGGAGCCAAATCAACTTTACAACTTGTTACTAACTTGTCACCTGCAGTGATTCACTTAACAACTGAGGAAAGGAAGGTTGTAAAATGGGGCAAAATTCACTTAACAAATGTCTCACTTAACAACAGAAATTTTGGGCTCAATTTGTGGTCGTAAGTCAACGACTACCTGCATTTGGTATGTCTTCTTCTGTTCCCACACTTTTCATGAATCCTCTATTTAAATCTAGATCCTCTGTAGAACTAGTTATCTCTTCAACTCCCACAATGTATGCATGTCACACAGTGTTGCTTCCTGAAGAATGAATCAAAATCCATACAATTAAGTAAATTAACGCCATCTTTCATTAGGTGGCAAACGTAACACAACAATATGCAAAATGACATGACTTGTTTTCCTTTATCACATTGGTAACTCTTGTTGGTTACTAATGAGCAAAAT
The DNA here is from genome assembly GCF_009769535.1 of Thamnophis elegans. Lineage (NCBI taxonomy): Eukaryota > Metazoa > Chordata > Lepidosauria > Squamata > Natricidae > Thamnophis > Thamnophis elegans. Next base: position 67,664,497 of record NC_045548.1, read on the forward strand.
CAATGGGGAAACTGGGTTCACTTAACAACCACAGTTTGATTCACTTAACAACTGCACTGATTTCCTGAAGAACTGTGGCAAAAGAGGTCATAGAGTCAGGTACAGAATTTTTGGTTGTAAATCAAGGTTTACCTGCCTCTATTAGTCTTTTAACTCCCCAGCTTCGATCTCTTAGTATCGATAAAGATATTGCGGTACAATGCTTCATTCATTCAGCTCCAGACGTTTGTCTTTCAAACATTCTTCTTACCGTGCAACCGCAGATTCCACCCCCTCCCCACCTCTTCCCCACTTCAGTCTTTCAAAGCTTTCATTCCTGCTTTGATGGTGCTTGTCAGTTTTCTTTTCATCACAATTCGGTGGCACCATCACTAAAAGATTCAACAGATTAGGTTAGGTATGGTACCGGTTTGGCTGGTTTTTGAAGTTGGGGGAATCCTTTCCAAAGCACTACTAATAAGAGAAAGAAAAAGCATGAAATGGTAATTATGGATCTCCCCACAACTCTTCTCAGCTTTGTTGGAAAGAAACCTGTTAATTTATCTAGACTCTAAATTAGCTCTTTAGAAGTGAGACCAGCTATAGCTGAATCTTTGTTTACACCTGTGACACCTTCCATATATATACTGTGTTTCCCCGAAAATAAGACAGGGTCTTACTTTCTTCTGCCCCACGCAATATGCCCTTCGGCTTATTACAGGGGGATGGCTTATTGTTTTGGGGTTGCTGGGCAGCTGCTCCCTTGCGAACCAGCTCCAGAAGAGCTGGGCACAGCCTCAGGGGTGAAGCAGCCATGAGGTGACCACACTCACGAGCAACAGCCTGGCAAACACCCTCTCCAGCCAGGCAGAGCGCCATTCACTGACCTAGGGGGCATCCCTAAGGTGCCAAGGCACATGGCGCACTGCCCGCTCCCAAGCTCCCGTGGCTTGACACATTTGGGATACCCCCTAGGTCAGTACATGGAGCTCTACTAGGCTGGAGAAGGGGGTTGCACGATTGCCTGTTCCGCCCCCGCCGTGCTCCTCTCCGGCTTCCAAACTCCAAAACTCGACTGCCGAGTTTTCCAGCAGCGGCTGCTCTAGGAGTGTGCTCTATGGTTATGGTCCGGCTGCCGGACAGAGAGTCTTCCAGACAGAGAGTCTTCCAGCAGCCAGCCCACAACCATAGAGCGCACTCCTAGAGCGGCTGCTGCTGGAAGACTCTGCAGCCAGGTTTTGGAGTTTGGAAGCCGGAGAGGAGCGCGGCGGGAGCGGAACAGGTGCTCGTGCAACCCCCCACTCTAGCCGGGCAGAGCTCCATGCACTGACCTAGGGGGTATCCCGAATGTACCAAGCCGCGGGAGCTGGGGAGCAGGCAGAGCGCCACGTGTCTTGGCACCTTAGGAATACCCCCTAGGTCAGTGAATGGTGCTCTGCCCGGCTGGAGAGGGGGTTTGCCGGGCGGCTGCTTGTGAACGTGGTCACCTCATAGCCCCTTCGCCCCTGAGGCTGTGCCCGGCTCTTTGGGAGCCAGTTCGCAAGGGAGCAATCACCTGGCAACTCCCCCCTCCAGCCAGGCAGAATGCCACTCCCCAACCTAGCTTCTGGACAACCCCACTCCTTCCAGCCAGGCAGAGCAAAGCTCACTGACCTAGCGTTATCCCGAAGGCACCAAGCAATGTGAGCACCTTCCCCCTCCCCCAACTTCCCCAGCTTGGCGCCTTCGGGATACCGCTAGCTGCTGGTCTTGTTGTATTCGGGTCTTTTCCCATGTAAGATTGAGATTGTCTTGGCAACGTTTCGGCGAGGTCCCACTCGCCATCTTCAGGCTGGTGTTTTCAGCTTCGTGCTTGTGCGAGTAAGGCCTGGTCGGAGCTGTCGTCTTTCTATAAATCTTGGTGGGGGTGTGTGGAGTGCTGGCTTTGTTGTTGTAAGTGGGTAAGTGGAAAAGGGAGGAAGTTTCCAGCACCTTAAAGCAACAGGACATGAAATTGATTTTGAAGGAACCAAATTAATCTCCAAAACAGAACACTTCAACAAGAGAATAATTATGGAAGCCATCGAAATAGAGAAACACCCCCACAACATGAATAAATGTGACAATACCTCCCGCCTACCAGACATCTGGAAACCAGCCCTAGTCAACAAACGAACCTCACCCACCACCCAGGTCGTTACAACACAAAAGAACAACGGACACACAGCCAGCACCTCAGCTACAGAGGATGATACGAAACAGCCAACCAATCTACAAACATCAACTCCACCTACCAATCAGGATGCAACTACACAGCCAATCAACCCACTTACAACAAAGCGTGGTCGGAGCTGCCATCTTTCTATAAATCTTGGTGGGGGTATGGGAGTGCTGGCTTTGTTGCTGTAAGCGGGTTGGTTGGCTGTGTTGTTACATCTTGATTAGTTGATGCAGTTGATGTTTGCAGATTAGTCGACTGTTTCGTAACATCCTGTGTGGCTGAGGTACTAGCTGTGTGCCCATTAGTCTTTTGTGTTGTAACGACCTGGGTAATGGGCTGTGTGATGACATCCTGAGCTCTAGTGTAGTGATATCCTCAGTCCTGTGCTGCAACATCCTGGGAGATTGGCTGCGTTGTAACATCCTGAGCCTTTGTATTGTAACGTCCTGAGTTCTGTGATGTAATGTCCTGAGCAGATGGCTGTGATGTAACATCCCAGGCTTTGGTTTGGCTCCGAGTTTGCCGTCTAGCCATGTGTTCATGGCGTGTGTCAGTTTGCTTTGTGTGGGGGTCGGAGGGGTGGGGTGCAGCAGTTGGTGATGCTGCCATGGTTTGGCTTTTGGATGGTGGTTGCATTTCGTCTATGGGATGGGTTTGGGTTTGAGTCTGGTGAGGGTGATTAGTGGTGGCGTCCTGTGTTGTTCTGGGTCCGGTGTTGGTTTTCGTGGCTAGGACTCGTTTGTTGACTAGGGCTAGTTTCCAGATGTCTGGTAGGTGGGAGGTATCGTCACGTTTATTCATGTTGTGGGGGTGTTTCTCTATTTCGATGGCTTCCATAATTATTCTCTTGTTGAAGTGTTCAGTTTGGGAGATTAATTTGGTTCCTTCAAAATCAATTTCATGTGCTCTTGGTTTAAGATGCTGGAAAAGGGAGGAAATGTTTTCTTCTTTTCTGACTGCGTTCTTGTGTTCTGCGATGCGTGCATTTATTCTCCTGTTAGTTTGTCCAAACTCGGTACACAGATTACTTAACCTCTGGAGAAAAATATTGTGTTGGTAAGATAACCTTAACACCCTTGGGGTCTGTTCTGTTAAGAGCCTGTTGTGCCTTAAAATGGCTACTACTGTACAGCGTTGTGGAGTTGCCATGGTAACAGCTTCACAGTACTCCATTAGGGGGGGTCCCTCCGGTAAGGGGGAAAATCCAACAGTAGAAATTGCGGCGACATTCATGGGAGGAAGGTTGGGATAAATAAATATCTCAGCAGCGGGTTATCAGCTAGTTTAATATATTCAAAGACCACATGCTGGTGGGCAAGTCCTTTATATTTCATTTATGACAGTGTTTTTTCCCCTGTATTAGCCAACTCAGATTCTCGGTACAGGCAATCCTTACTACCACAATTGAGCCCCAAATTTCTATTGCTGAGTGAGACAGTTTCTAAGTGAGTGTTGCCCCTTTTTGCAACTTTCCTTGTCACAGGAGTTAAGCGAATCACTGCAATTGTTAAGTTAGGAACGTGGTTGTTAAGCAAATCTGGCTTCCCCATTGACTTTTTCAAAAAGTTGCAGAAAAGGGGATCACATGACCCCAGGACACTGCAACCGTCATAAATATGCGCCGGTTGCCAAGCATCCACATTTTGATCAAGTGACCAACGGTATGGATGTACGTGTGAAAAATGATCATAAGTCACTTTTTTTCAGTGCCGTTGTTTGTAACTTCACTAAAAGTAACAGTCACTTTTATTTTTTGCGACAGACACTCAATGAATGGTTGTAAGTTGAGGACTACCTGTGTGGCTGGACTATACCCAACAAGTAGACCTTCTCAAAAACATTGGAGAAATATCAATATAATAAGAGGTTTTCAGCACTACACTCATAAGTAGTAAAGAAACACATCACCTCAGTTACCTAGGACTGAGTCTATTGAGGAGTTATGGGATGTGGTTCTACCACAAATGCGCGCACAACAAAAGCGTGCCTGACTAAACCGTGGTGTCTAAAGCGCGGTGACAAAACTGCGCGACGAATGAGTGACTAATTAGCCCTAAAGCGCGCCGACAAAAGCGCGCCGACAGAAGCGCGCTGTAACGTAACCCTAAACCTAACCCTAAACCTAACCCTAAACCTAACCCTAAACCTAACCCTAAACCTAACCCTAAACCTAACTGTAAATCTTACCTTAAATTAAATCGCGCTTCTGTCGGCGCGCTGTTGTCGGTGCGCTGTTGTCGGCGCGCTGTTGTCGGCGCGCTTTTGACATCGCGGTTTTAGCGCCGCGGTGTTGTCGGCGCGCTTATGACGTTCGCGCTTTTGTCGGGTCACGATGGGATGTAGACTGCAGGTTGGAAAAGCAACCAGAAACCTGTCTATGTGAGGGGTGGAAGTCCCTCTTGCTGGAGGCAATTTAAAAGGGCATATTTGAAAAAGCAGAAAGGAGCTGAGAATGCCCTGTGGCATTTTTTTTTGCAGATTTTTCAATTCAATGACTTATTGAAAAATTACTGTTCAATAAGACTGATTAAAAACTTTTCCAAAGCAAGCATGTTTATTTTGACTGCTGTTTATAAACTTAGCAAGAGCTATAAATCTTGCAATTTGGAATGAAGGAATGGATTTGCTTGCTTTACATCTATGTAAGCTAGGCACTCTTGACTTGTGGGAGAAAATAAGGAATCTGTCTACCCCAAAGCACATCAACAACTATCAAACTTTAATATTGGAGAGGTTGATATAGTAGAATTTTGAGCATTAAAGAAATCTCTCTCTCTCTCTCTCTCTCTCTCTCTCTCTCTCTCTCTCTCTCTCTCTCTCCCTCCCTCCCTCCCTCCCTCCCTCCCTCCCTCCCTCCCTCCCTCCCTCCCTCCACCAGCCCGCCCATCCATCCATCCATCCATCCATCCATCCGTCTTAGCAACTTTAATGCATGGGCTTCAACTCCCAGAATTCTCATGGCTCGCTAGGGAATTCAAGTAGTTGGAAGTCCACATCTGTTAAAGTTGCTAAGATTGAGAACCCTGGCGATGTGAGTGTGTCCACAAATTCACCACAATGTGAGCTCAACTTGAAGGTAATTCTTACCTTTCTTTAAGGACAGGAGGTCAATTCTCAAAATGAGTGGTATAAATAAAAGTCAAAGGTAATTCAGTGAAACATTTGCCCACCACCTACTGAAACCAGGTGAGATTATCATTGCTTCTGTTGTTCAGAGTTTCATTGCTGTGTTGTATTTCTACATAATTATTAACACATCTGCAATCAGGTTATTGAAAGAAATTTAGATATCTGTAATTTTGCCAGCCTTGCTCCCAAATCTCGTATCTCTTTGCTCACCTTTGGCTCCAGTTCAAAGCATGCTTGTGCATGCAGACAGGAGGATGTTTGTTTGAAAGTAACTATATTTGATTTTGGTGTCTTATACACTCCACAGAATATATTGCTGTGACATATGGAAATTCAAAAGCACCAACTTCCCCTTCATACCTCAAATGAAGTAGGATTGGAGCAATGTTTGAGACGACTGCTGAGGAACATTCTTTGTCATAGAAGAGATTTAGCGAAAGTGTTTGTCATTAGTTCAGGAATTATTGGCTGCTACCAGGATGTTATTTAAGGGGTGTGTGCAAGAGTGTGTGTGTACATAGTCATACCTAAAATGATGTCTATCTCAAATTGGCACTGTGCAGTGTATGTGAAAGCATTCAGGTACGGGCAGGTGAACTTTCCCAATTTCTGCTGGATGGATTAAATTGTAAGAAATGACATCCTGTTGTTGTTAGTTAAGAGGGATTGCTTGGTTAAAGAAATCTCAACTGACTAATTGCAGGGAGTGTGTATTTAGAATAGAACAGAATGACAGAGTTGGAAGGGACCTTGGAGGTCTTCTAGTCCAACATCCCTGCTCAGACAGGAAACCCTGCACCACTTCAGACAAATGGTTCTCCAATCTCTTCTTAAAAACCTCCAGTGTTGGAGCACCCACAACTTCTGAAGGCAACCTGTTCCACTGATTAATTGTTCTCATCATCAGGAAATTTCTTCTTACTCTTTGGTTGCTTTTCCATGCATTGCTTCTTGTGCTATCTTCATTCAAATGTGCATATTAATAGAATAATAGCTCATAGAAATAGGATCTTCACAGATCCCCTCTGTAAGGCAGTGATGGTTAACCTTTTCAGCACACACCAGAATGCTGGAACCCAGAAGAGAGAAGCTGGCTGGTGCGTATGCACATGGTGGCCAGCTGCACTTCTGGATTCCATTGCACGCATGTGCGCTGGACAGCTGGTCCACATGTGCGTGATGGAACCTGGAAGAGCAGCTGGCAATGGCATGCATGCTAACAGAGAGGGCTGTGCGTGCCACAGGGTCGCCATTGCGGCTGTAGAAGGACACAGATGCAGGGAAAATCTTGAGTCCCTGAGTAACCCTTGTGATGAAATACTATTTTCTGGTTTATGAACAATACTCTAGGATTTAATGTGTCTGATTCAGGAGCTTAGTAATAGTGAATGAGCAACGAGACTCCTTTTTGGTTACCCTATGTTGGGACCTGTTGTTGCAACTCCCAAACTACTCATCCTACATGTTGACTGGGAAATTGGGAGAGTAACAGTCACAACCAGTTTGGAGAGTCTAGGAAGGACACATATTGCAGAAAAGTTATGTGTATTACTATTCGTTTTAATCTTGCAGGGTACATCCAAAATCATTTTAGATTTTGCTATAGATTACATCAAAGTATTTGTTGTACAATAAAGAATTGGTCTGGAGCTACCATAGCTACTTGGTATTGAAGTTGATTTATACACCTGCTATATTGCTAATAAAAGGGAAAAAATATAATCTGAACTAATTTAACAAGAATTAAAATACCCAACAATAATTTTGAAGAACAAAGAAAAAGGATTATGTGTTTCTAATGTTTCCCTTTTGTATTTGTTCATTTGTCGTATTGTATGTATGAGGACCATTCTTATTTAAATTTGATTAAACTTCTATTAGATATATGTTAGTTTTGCCATTGCTACATATTCGCTAAGTTTAAGTTCCCAATAAGATATTATTGGAATTGTATCTTTCTTCCAATGTTAGGGAACATTTATTCTTCTGTTGTCAACATATATCTCATTAAATTATGATGCTTCTGATAATTTTTTTTCCTGAGATTATTATGCCTAGTAAAAATGTTTCTAGTTTAATTTCAAGTTTAAATTGATTGTTTACATGTCCACCATATGTGATAAAATGTTCTTTCCGATTCATGACATCTCCAATGTTTATTATTATGTGATTTGTCTGTGGTAAATATTACTTGATGGCATTGTGTACCCCCTGTAGAACATTTTGTATTGAATTTCTTTTAAGTTATAACTTGGCATACATTTTAGAGATTTAGTCCATAATTCTTCCTATGGTTGTTCCTTTAATTACTTGGAAGACATCAGATTTTACTGACAAAATGGTTGTCTCTAGCATGACAACCACTGGTTTCATTCCATAGATTGCTGATCAAACCTCAAAGGAGATATTGTTGAACTGAAAAAAAAGTGTGGGCAATTATAATAATGAGTAGGTTGGAACTGAGAAGAAAAGACTGTAGTGATTGTGGAACGAAAATAAGTCAGAGGAAATATGATAGAGGGGTATAAAAATTGAACAAGATGTAGAAAACCTGGATGGTGAAAAGTTTTTCATGTCAATATTCGATATTACAACATGGTTCATCCCTTGAAACTACAAGGGAGATTCAGAACTGGTCAAAAGAAGGAAGTCTAGTTACCATATTTTTCAGACTATAAGATGTACCGGAGTATAAGAGGCACCAAGATCTTAAAGAGGTATGTTTTAAAAAAAGTTTTTGCTCTCCCCTGCCCCCAGGAGCACTCTGGAAGCCTCCCAAAATCTCTGTAATCTCCCATTTTTTGTGAAATGCAAGGAGGGTTTGGGAGGCAAAAAACGGGTCCATTTTTTGCAAAAAATGGGCCGTGCAGAGGGTTTGGGAGGCCTGTAGAGTGCTCCTGAGGGCTGGGGAGGGCAAAAACGAGCAAAGAACAGCCTGTTTTTTTGCAAAAATGGGGCGTGCAGAGAGTTTGGAAGACCTGCAGGGTGCTCCTGGGGGCTTGGGAGGGCAAAAACACCCCCGTTTTTGTGAAAAACAGGCCTGTTTTCACTCGCTTTTGCCCTCTCCAGTCCCCAGGAGCACTTTGCAGAGCTTCCAAACCCTCTGCATGTCCATTTTTGCAAAAACAGGATGCGCAGGGCAGGGTTTTGGGAGGCCAAAAATGGTGTATCCAGTGTATAAGACGCATCCAGATTTTCACCCTCTTTTTAGTGGGGAAAAGCTGCGTCTTATACTCCGAAAAATACGGCAAGTGTTCCTCAAGCTAGTTATCTTCCTAAAACAATGTTTCTCGATTTTGGCTACTTGAAAGGTGTAGATTTCAACTCCCAGAATTCTGCAGCAAGCATGGGAGTTGGGAGCTGAAGTTCACATAGTCTATCTTCAAATAGCCATGGCTGAGAAGCATTATCAATTCCCAGAATTGCTTACCTACTCTATTACTGAGTCAAAATTCAAGCATCTGGAAGTTAGTAGGATTGGGAACTACTGGTCTAGTTATACAGGTAGTCCTTGACTTACGACCACAATTGAGTCCAAAATTGATGTTGCTAAGTGAGAAATTTGTTGTGGGTTTTGCCCCATTTTTACGACTTTTCTTGCCACGTTTGTTAACTGAATCCCTGCAGTTGTTAAATTAGCAACACAGTTGTTAAGTGAATCTGGTTTCCCCCTTTGACTTTGCTCGTCAAAAGTTTGGAAAAGGCGATCCCATGACCCCAGAACACTACAACTGCCATAAATGTGAGTCACTTATCAAGCATCCGAATAGAAATCACGTGTCCATGGGGATGCTGCCACGATCATAAGCGTGAAAAACGGTCACAAGCCACTTTTTTCAGTGCCGTTGTAACCTTGAACAGTCACTAAACAAACTGTTGTAACTCGAGGGCTGCCTGTACTGAGGAATTTGTTGCCTTTAAGTGACATTATTTTAGGTAGCTTTAAAAGCAGACTAGACACAATTTTGTCCAGAATGTGAGTGAAGTAGTGATCTGGCAAATCCTAAGGAGATGTTAATGCATTTGGTTGAGACCCTTGAGTTGTGAGTTCAGTCCATTTGTTTAATTTTTCAAAGAATATTTAACCTTTCCAATGAATTAGCATGCCAATTTCAATATCACCTTTTCTGAGAATGCTTCATTTCTGAGACCATTTCTTCTGTTCTCTTTTACTGCTCTGGAAGCTTTAGAAATACATGGTGCAATGTTATGATAGTATTTTGTGGTAGATTTTTTTTCGCATGTTCATTTCAAAATTCCCCACTTGAATCAAAGCAAGTCATTAATTAACTGTGTTAATCCAATTTTAATGAGAATTTAATGAGAATTGCGTGGATGTGGACTGTAAAGTTGGTGTAACTATTTCCATATTCTTGCAGTTCCAGAATTTAATGTCATTGGAGCCAAGTAAATAATCTGGGAATTTTAGAAAATCACTGCCTTTTTTTTTCTGATGAGCTCAGAGAACTGATATTTGCTCGGGAACAACTGGGTTAAATCTGTGTCTTCTTTTATTTTATGTGTTTTTTCTTTCCCAGATAAAACAAGATAAACCAGAAATTATCCCAAATTTAAGACATCTAGTCATGGAGAAATTCAGAAACCTGGAAAGCAAGAACTGTAGTGCTGATTTACAAAGAAATGAGAAAGTTGTCCTATTTAAGGAGCAGATAAAGCAAATGAAGGCTCAGTGTAAGTGTGGCTTTATTATTAAGCTCATCATGTTGTATACGGTCTCGGTGCCTCTGTTACCTTTGTCTCTTACTACGAACCTGTGATATTTATTCATGCATTAAGAAAATTTATATAGCCATCCAACTCACAATGGCTCCAGGCAGTTTACAAGAAATAAGATCCCAAATGCAAAAACTTAGCAACTTCCTAGCAACAACAATCAGACAAGCCACTTGATGGGTTTTGGGTCACCCTTTGGTCCTTAGGCCCACTGGCAGAACCAGGTCTTAAGGGTCTCTTGAAAGTATCAAGGTGAGGACCAATCTGATTTCCACAGGTTCCATCATGGAAAAGGTACTTCTTCTTCTTTTGCACTAGATTAGGGGTCACCAACCTTTTGGCCCTCAGGGACCACTAAATTCATCATTTTAAATCCTGTGGACCACTAATATGATCTGCCTAATGACTGGGTGGGTGGGTGTGGCAAGGTGGTCATGTGACTGGGTGGGCGTGGCCAATTTGATGTCACTCACGTTGAGGGGCGCCTTGGCAGCCACTACTCGCCACTCCCTGCCTCTCTGCCCGGGCTCCTTAGGGCCTTAACAGGAAGCAGTTGCTGGAGCTAAGCAGCCACCACGAGAAAGAGTTGGCAAAACAGCTCCGTTCAAATTGGATTTGACCGAGAAGGTGGCTCAGCAGAGGCATCTCACTGAGGACTACGAGCATAGGCTTTTCTAGCAGAGGGAAGACCTATGGGAGTGCGAGGCCAGGTACCAGTGCCTGGAGGCTCAGTGGACTGAGATGGTCAGCCAGTTCCAGACCATGATGCAGTCCCACTGGAACAAGACCCTCCAGCTTTTTGCCACCAGCGGCACTTCCCTCCAGCCATCACCCAAAGCCCCACACCAGGAGGCTGAAGCAGACCCCAAATCAGAATATCTGCCCCTCTCCGACCCACACAAAAAGACCCCAAAGGGGGAGACTCTCTGCAGCAACACAAGCATTCATTGCATGTATCTGGCCCAGGGGCCATAGTTTGAGGACTCCTGATTTAGTGCAATATAGAAAATGCAAATAATTGTTCTGTGGACCACCAAAATTTTCTTGCGGACCACTAGGGGTCCATGGACCACCAGTTGGTGACTGCTGCACTAGACGAACCCCCATAAGAGAGGGGACCCTGCCTCCCTGCTCTGGTGGGTTGGGTAGATGTAAATGAGGAAAAGACGGTCCTTAAAATAACCTGGTCCCAAGTCATGTAAGGTTTAAAAAATGAAACCAGCACCTCAAATTGGAGCCGGAAGCAAATCTGCAGGAGAAGTAACAAATGTGCAAATCCAGACTTGCACAAAACCATGCAGGGCATCACATTTTGAACTAATTAAAGTTTCTGGGTACTTTTCAAGGGCAATCCATGTACCTTGCGGTAGTCAGAGGTAGAGAAACCACTGCTCTTCATCTATTCTAAAACAAGTAGCACATACATTTTTGCTCAGCCCTCCCATCCCAAATTACCTCTTGGCTTTGGAAGAGGAAGAAAGGCAAACGGTAGTCTTAGCTAGAATGTTGTGAAGAAAAAGTGCATAGAGTTTTTTTCTGGTCTTTTTGCTCCCATCCATTTTAACAACTGGCCTTTTGGAAATTCTCCATCAAATGTGTGAGGGATGATTTCTCTGGATTCTTTCTTCGGAAGGAAAATAAATCTAATAATTTCTCAAGGACAGGATTCCTCCATATTAGTGACCAACTCAAAAAGAACCTCCCAGAAGGAGTTTTCTCCTGATGCTTTGAATGGGATTGAATTAACCCATCTTTGGGATTGAATTAAAGCATTAAATTAAATTTAAAGCTCTAGGGACCTGCAAAAATTCTTGTATAGCATCCAAAAGGTCTTAAGGCCCAAAGACACAAACAACTTTCTCGTTAGTAAATGAGTGTGAGCAGGCAACACTTCATGAGATTTTCACCAACATTCTCTTCTCTTTTGAAAGAATTTTGAGAGCAAATTCTCTATTGTCAAACTGAACGGAAGCCAGAACGATTCCTGTTATACTCTGTTTCCAATTAATGTGTACATTTAAACAGATTCAACATTTTCCTTTTAATTTACTAGCAAATTGTTTTACAACACAAAAGAGGACAATGGGAGGATGAAGCCATGATTTTCATTCCTTTTATTAGGCTCCAAGGAAGGTGTCCTAGTAGTAAAAATGATTTTTATTTAGTCTCATGGTGCTGGTTTTATTTGTACAATTATGTAAGGAAACTCTTGCTTCATAACTTTTTTTAATATTTGAAGGTAAGCTTTTAAAAAATATATATATACGTATGTTACATTCTCGTTTTGATATGATCTTTCTAAACTGATTAGGTAAGCTGTTTTTGTTTTGTCACTCTTAACAAAATTGCTCCAATTTCACAATCCAGGCTGTGTTGCAACTCTGAAGAGACCTTTGCTATAATCATGGAAGTGTATTGTTAGAAAATGCTTACTGTGTCTGTTCCCAGGTCTACAGCTTGTATACATAAGCCCTGCAACACCACAGCATATTAAAATCCCTATGGCTCAATTCAGTCATTTTGGGGCTGCTGTGGGAAAACTGGGATCCTTGGACAGCTTGTTTTCCAAATTTCTTCCAGGCATCCACAGCCACAGTGCTATCAGGAATGACACAGGTTGCATTTCCAGTTTGCAGAATGCAAGGAAGAAACCAGAGGGCCTATCTATGGAACCAGTTCATATCCAATTGATTTTGGAAAAAAATAAGATGCATTTAGTTTTGGTGTTCCACAAGCACTTTTAAAACTGGTGTGGGAGTTCAATTCTTTCAGACTCTTAAGGCTAATTCTTGGCTTATCGTGACCTACCAAAGCTTGGGGTGATGAGGCAATGGTTTGCATGAAGGAAGTGTCTGGAAACTGCTTCTCTAGAACATGTTTTCATAAAGTAGACAGATACTTGTGGATAGGTAACCTTGGGTAGGCTAATATGGAAAACCTTTCGAAGATTTTTGGAGTAAGGCATCTAAGTTCTTCAGGCACTGGGATACTGTGGATTTCAAAGGAAAATCAAAGGACAAGTTTCTCTTGAGTCAACTCCTTTTGATACATTGATAAACTCATGGGATTATCTTGCTAAGAATACAGAAGTTTTACTATTGCAGATTTTCAAATGTTGAGATTCTCAGTATAAAAGCCCTTTTATCTCAGGGGCTGCCACAAGCTATTCTCCAAAGCACCTGAGGGTAGAACAAGAAGCAAGGGGTGGGAACTAATCAAGAAGAGAAGCAACTAAGGAAAAAATCTCTGATAATTAATCAGTGGAACAACTTGCCTCTAGGAGTTGTAAATGCTCCAACACTGAAACTTTTTAAAAAGAGATTAGGTAACCATTAGGTATCGGAAGTGGTGTAGGGTTTCTTGCCTGTACAGGGGGTTGGACTAGAAGACCTCCAGGGTCCCTTCCAACTCTGTTATTCTGCTCTGCTCTACTTTCTATTTGCTGGTTGCCCCCTTCTCAACATTAATGCCTGATCCTGCTTAGCATTCTGAGATCAGCCAAGACATGGCTGCCTCCAGCTTGGTATAATAATTGTATTAAAATACTTTGTTGGGAGAGGAAATGAGCAATTATGAATTACAGACTAGATTTCTGTTCTCGGCAAAGAAAAGAAAGAGCTCTTAACAATATACTTCCTTGGCAAGAGAAGCCCGTGCAAAGTCTGCAGGTAAGAATGCTGATATAATGTGCTAACACAGAAGTCCCCAACCCCTGGCCCACGGCCATTATTGGGCCGCGGCCCATTTAAAACTGGGCTGCTTAAGGGGCAGGTGAGCGCACAGCTTCCCTTGCATGAGCAGCGGGGGATGTGTGCTTGCGCGCGAAGCTCAATTTACACAAGTATGCACACTTGCCCATGAAGCTTCATTGTGCCAATGGAACTGCGCATGTACCTGCCACTCACACAGAATCACCCCCTGTCCTTCCCCATCAGTCTGCCAATCTGGAAAGGTTGGGACCGTTGTCCTAATGTATCTTCAGCAAAGGAGAACTCACCTGCTCTCAAAGCTTTGTTCCCCTGTTATATAGAATATATTATTAGGACATTGCAACATACCTAATGCCCAAGAGTGAGCCACTGTAGGTTAGAGAAGAATGGTTGAGGGACATAATCTTTGCTTTGTAATGAAGAGATGGGCAGAGCACTTGAAATGTCAATGTCCTTTTTATAAAAGGTTGTTGTTAGTTGCAAAGTCATGTCTGACCCATCGCGACCCCATGGACAATGTTCCTCCACGCCTTCCTGTCCTCTACCATCCTCTGGAGTCCATTTACGCTCACGCTTTCTGCTTCAGTGACTCTATCCAGCCACCTCATTCTCTGTTGTCCTCCTTCTTCTTTTGCCCTCAATCGTTCCCAACATTAGGCTCTTCTCCAATGAGTCCTTCCTTCTCATTAGGTGGACAAAAAAATTTGAGTTTCCTCTTCAGGATCTGGCCTTCTAAAGAGCAGTCAGGGTTGATCTCCTCTAGGACTGATCAGTTTGATCGCCTTGCAGTCCAAGGGACTTGCAGGAGTCTTCTCCAGCACCATAGTTCAAAGGCCTCCATTCTTTGGTGCTCAGCCTTTCTTATGGTCCAACTTTCACAGCCGTACATTGCAACTGGGAAAACCATAGCCTTGACTATACGCACTTTTGTTGCCAGGGTGATGTCTCTGCTTTTTAGGATGCTGTCTAGATTTGCCATAGCTTTCCTCCCCAGGAGCAAGCAATGGGATAGAGAATTCTGGGAAATGTAGTTCTTTTATGGGGAGGGCCACAGAACTCCTAGCACTATTTTTAAGTTAAGTTCTCAATTAATTTGAGGTTTCTACCCAACCTTGGTCCTTAACTAATGTGCAAGACTCCATCAATCTTTTATTGATGAATAACCTGAACTTCAGTGAAATACACAAATAACTCTGGTGAGTATTTTAGGAGTTGTATGGGCTGCTCAAATTCCACCTGGTTAGTTTGATTTTTTTAATGTCTCCTTTTACACATGAAGCCCATTAATCCTGGTGCAATATTGGGAACGTAAAATAGTTTAGGAATGATTTCATTCTTGTTTACTGCAACCTTCTGCAACAGTTCAGATGTAATGAACTTAATCTATAGTAAAATGGGAATTCTAGACCTAAACCAAGTTTATCTTTTGAAAAAGAAGCTGGCATTGGCTAGGAAATAGATCATTTACTGATACTATATTGGCTTGGCAGTCTTCATTTTCTCACAACCACAAGGGTTATGCTGCTACGGTATGCAAAACAATAACCATACAATTGTAATGGAATGTTTTTGCCTTAGCTTCAGGGGGAATACATACCAACATGCATATAGGTAATTAACACTCACACATACATACACATCTAACTCTTAAAACTGTCAAATATTTGCTCAAAAGATCCAACTTAGGGCAACAGCTGTTGTTAAATGCTCATGGAGAAAGAGGTAGGGTGGGAAAATCGGAAGGTGAGAGTCATCTTGAAGTGGAGCTTGGTGACTTCATGGACAAATAGTTGAAGAGCTCTTGAAAGCCATGCAAAAATGGTTAGCCACCACCTATTTGAAGGAATTTTAAAAAACTTCCTGTTCTAGTATAGAGCCTCAAGATTTCTTAGTGATCTCCTGTCCAAGGCATGACTTTGCTTAACTCCCTCCATCACCCAGAACAGGTCAATTTGCTGCTGTCAGCTGCTGAGATGGGTATTAGAAAAAGAGTATTTAAATTCATGATTGAGTCACCGGAATAGGCCAGCAAGACTGACAATCATGATGATAACGAATAAAGTTGTAATTCGTTTTAAGAAGTTCTTAATCTATACATCAAAGAGTGCTTAATCTTTTAACTATTAACTGATTGATTAAATCTGCATCAATCTGCAAATAACTAAAACAATAGATTTGAAGGGAGAAGCCCACACAATGTTTTTAGAAAGCACCTGTACTTGATAGCCAGCCAAAGTCATCTAAAATGCACATATCTTTGACTTTGGGATTTGACGATTACACCTGATTTCATTAGAGAAATCCTGTTTATTGTTAAATATATGATTATGAATTGTTTATGGTTAATCGGTTATTATAGGTTAGATTAAACTTAAAATAAAAATACTGTATATAATTGTTTTTAATATTAATAATATACAATTATTAGCACTTTAAAAGTTATCGAATTGCTATTATTTCTTTAAATTCAGAGGTTGTTGCATTTTACTATTATTTCTGGAGTGGAAAAAGTCAAAGGTCATGTTTTTTAATAATTTGTTTTATGTACTTTTTTGTCATTTTATATAGCATTTTTTTCCTTCTGTTTTTTCCTTTTATGATAAGTTGCAAATGGTCCTTGGGGCTCTCTGAGGTTTGATGTTTTCTTGTCTATGTTTCATTATGAAAAGTAGGTAATATCGTCAGTGCTAGTGAGGAGTCGGGTTTGCTCACAGTTTATATCCTAGTGGCTTGCCCCGTCTGTGTTGGTGGGGGTGTTCTTGATGGTTTCTTGGTACTGGTAGGTAGACCTCAACCTATGCCTCAATCTGCGACCACAATACTGAGCCCAAAATTTATGTTGCGAAGTGAGAAATTTGTTAAGAGAGTTTTGTCCCATTTTATGACTTTTCTTGCCACATTTGTTAAGTGAATTACTGCAGTTGTTAAGTGAGTAACACAGTTGTTAAGTGAACCTGACTTCCTCATTGAGTTCGCCTATCAGGAGGTTGTAAAAGGGGATGACATGACCCCGGGACACTGCAACCGTCATAAATGTGAGTCACTTGTCAAGCATCTGAATGTAAATCACCACAAATCAAATGACCATAGGGATGCTGCAGTGGTCATAAGTGTGGAAAATGGTCATACATCTCTTTTGTCACTGCCACTGCAACTTTGAAGATCATTAAGCGAACTGTTGTAAGTCGAGGACTACCTGCATAGCTGTTGACTGTTAGCTCTTTTGGCAATTCCTTGATTGGGGTATTGTTTACTTTTTGATTGCTGGTTCAAGGTTAATCTTAGTGTTAATTTCTACTTATCTGGGTGTTGATTGCTGGCAGGGGAGGTGTTTTGGTCTTTGTTTCCTTTTTGGCTTGTTGATTGTCTCTCTTGCACAGTATGTAGATATTCTTTATGTCTATGTGCCTGTTGATAGCTAACTTGTCAGCGTTCAGACTTACAGGAATTCTCTAGTGTTTTTTTGTCTAGGGTGGTCACAATTTCCTAAGTAAAAACAACCAAGGTCGGAGAGCACCAAAGACCAAATATTCTCCCCTCCCTTATATTTTATTGTTCTTTTAAAATGTTAATAAAGGTTGTTTTTTTTTTTGAAAAAAAAATTAAAATAAAACATTAAGGTTGGAATTTGGGACCAGTAGACCACTACTCACTTTTATAGCCAGCCAAAATTTATGGCTTCCTTGATTCTATTTCTATTTATCCTCTACCAAGGGGTTTGTGTCCCCCACACCATTCTCCAGCTGACAAGAGAGTTGGAACTTACCCCCATTTCTTTAAATGTTACTTTCTCATCATTAGAGAAGTTTGTTGGATTCTCTATGTATCTCCAAGATTCAATGCAGTCCCAAGGCTACCTGTACAGTTATTCTGGGATCAGTTATGTTAATAAATTAAACAAATAGTCCTCGACCTATGACTCCAATTGAGTCCAACAATTCTGTTGCTAAGTGAGATTGAAGTGAGTTTTGCCCCATTTTAGGACCTTTCTTGCAACAGTTAAGGGAATCTTTGCAGTTGCTAACATTAGTAACACGATTGTTAAGTGAATCTGGCTTTCCCATTGACTTTGATTGTCAGAAGGTGGCAAAAGGGGATCACATGACCCCAGGACATTGTGACCATCATCAATATGAACCAGTTGTCAAGTGTCTGAATCTCGATCATGGGGATGCCGTAAGGGTCGTAAGTGTGAAAACTGTCCTAAATCACTTTTTTCAGTGCTGTTGTAACTTCGGTCACTAAATGAATGTTGTTAAGTCAAGGACTACTTGCACTTGTATTTATGCTGATCTATGACTGTTGAAGATAGATTTGATTTGAGTGGAGATGTTGCTAATCATTTGCAGGAAGTGCAAATTCTTGTACCACGCTAGGTACCATCTTACCAGAAATGTCAAAAATGGGGCAAAACAGCCAGGCAATATTCAGAGCATCGGAGGTGATTCTCTGTCTTCCTCATCCTGCCCCACCTTAGAGCAAGGAAACATAAGTAGATGCAGCCAGTTGGCACTGGAGGCTAAAACATATGAAGAACAGTTGCAGGAATTAGGAATCTCTAGTATAATGAAAAGAATAGCAATAGCAATAGCAGTTAGACTTATATACCGCTTCATAGAGCTTTCAGCCCTCTCTAAGCGGTTTACAGAGTCAGGATATTGCCCCCACAGTCTGGGTCCTCATTTTACCCACCTCGGAAGGATGGAAGGTTGAGTCAACCTTTGAGCCGGTGAGATTTGAACCGCCGAACTGCAGTTAGCAGTCAGCTGAAGTGGCCTGCAGTACTGCACTCTAACCACTGCGCCACCTCGGCTCAGGACTAGGGGAGACATGATAGCAGCATTCCAATATCTCTGGGGTTGCCACAAAGAAGAGAGAGTCAAACTATTCTCCAAAGCACCTGAGGGCAGGACAAGAAACAGTGGATGGAAACTAATCAGAGAAGCAACTTAAGGAGAAATTTCCTTACAGTGAGAACAATTAATCTGTTCTGACCGAGGCTTCCCGAGAGCATGAAGCAAACTCCTTGTCCTGACAAAAAAAAACTTTTATTAATTTACTGTGAATTCTGCTCATTCACATCCAGTCTTTCAAGGGAGGATTTACAGTCACAGACCTTATCTGGCATGCAGAGCTGACAGGCTGATATCTGCAAAACTTGGCAAGGAGCTAATTGTCTCTTGCAAACTCTACTCCCCTTCGCTCCTCTTTTATTTCCTCTGGGAGGGGCCATTCATTGTCTACCTTTGGCCTTACTCCCAAGTCGACCCCTGTTCTTTAGCTGATCCCTTCGTCTGGCAACTCTGTGCATGCGCACACTGGGGACAGGCTCCAGCTGTTCATCTGTCTCATTGATGTCTGACTTTGAAGGCAGCTGATAACTGACATATGGCTCTGGCTCCGTCTCTGCCTCCGACACAAGAGCCCTCATCAGAGCCTTCCCCAGACTCCAGGACTGGCCCATGTTCCTCCCCAACCTCCTCACTCTCCGAATCTGCTGCCAGCTCCGCTAGCCGCTGGCGGGCCACAACATAATCAGTGGAACAACTTGCTTCCAGAAGATGTGGGTACTCCAACACTGGAAGTTTTTAAGAAGAGATTACACAACCATTTGTCTGAAATGGTATAGAGTTTCCTGCCTAAGCAGGGAGTTGGACTGGAAGACCTCCAAGGTTCCTTCCAACTCTGTCATTCTGTTGGTTTTTATAAATTCTGCTGTGTACTTCTCAGTTTTTTCTCACCTAAGAATTTACTCGGCACTTCAGGGAATGTTTTGCAATACAAAATTGCCTTGACCAGTCAAGTGACTAATTATTCAGATTTGCTTCATTGCTCTCACTCTTCCCTAGACATTCAACCCAGCAGTATTTTTTCTCTCCCCCCCCCCCTCTCCGCCCGAAGTTAGAACTTACTGCTTGTGGAGAGCAGGGGGGGTGCCAACCGTGTGCCCAGCAGCGTTGTGAATTAGTTATTATCTTTGCAGAAAAGGAAAACTTCTGGTTCCTTTCTGCTTAATGCTACAGTTGCCTGGGCTTAGCAATTAAGCAACTGCAGCTAATTTGGTGATATTCAGCAACATTTCCCCCCCTCTTCATCAGATCATTCTGTTCCCATATAATTCTTGATTGTATAAGTAATTTGTTTGTGCAATTGAGTCGTATTACAAAATCATTACATCTTGTGACCAGGCTTGCTTGCACTCATCAGAAATTTCGTCCATCTTTAGGATTACTAATGCGCATATGAGGAGACTGCTGTATGAGTTGCGATTTGTTTGCGCAGTCCATGCTCCTTTTAAGATTCATTTCTCTTGGATTTGACTGATGATAAGCCTTCAGTTGTTTTAAGAGTTACAGACTTCTATTCGTGACACGGGTTTACTTCTTAAGGATTAACAGGTTGTATGCTATTCTTAACACTGCTATGCATAGCCGAGATCCACTGCTTTGTATGTGATTGTTAATAATATTGCAGCCAATTATAAAATGCAATTTAGGTTGTAGAGCAGCCTTCCTTAAGTAATCTCCTTTCTACATGCCAATTAGACAACTAGTGCGAAGTAGGTTTGATGGGAGCTGGAGTCTCAATATGTCTACTAGATGCTTAATGTACAGACTAGGAGAAACCTGGCTAAAAAGCAGTCCCTGTGAGAGAGACCTTGGAGTCCTAGTGGGCAATTCACTTAAATATAAGCCAACACTGTGCAGCAGCAGCCAAAAAAAGACAATGCAATCATTGGTTGCATAAACAAGGGGGATAGAGTCAAGATCATGAGAAGTATTAGGTAAAGGTAAAGGTTCCCCTTGCACATATGTGCTAGTTATTCCTGACTCTAGGGGGCGGTGCTCATCTCCTTTTCAAAGCCAAAGAGCCAGTGTTGTCCGAAGACGTCTCCATGGTCATGTGGCCAGCATAACTAAATGCTGAAGGTGCACGGAATGCTGTTACTTCCCCAACAAAGGTGGTTCCTATTTTTCTACTTGCATCTTTACATGATTTTGAACTGCTAGGTTGGCAGAAGCTGGGTCAAGTAATGGGAGCTCACTCAGATACGCAGCGCTAGGGATTCGAACTGCTGAA
Organism: Thamnophis elegans; assembly: GCF_009769535.1. Lineage (NCBI taxonomy): Eukaryota > Metazoa > Chordata > Lepidosauria > Squamata > Natricidae > Thamnophis > Thamnophis elegans. The sequence continues at coordinate 67,685,329 of NC_045548.1, forward strand.
CTGCAGACCTTTCTGATCGACAAGCTCAGCATCTTAGCCACTGAGCCACCGCATCCCTTGGGAAGTATTAGTACCGCTTTACCACATCAGGAATACTGTATCCAGTTTTTTGTTTAGTTTACTTTATTGTCATTGCACCTCATACAATGAAATTAAATGCCAACTTCAGTGTACATCACGCATAACAAAACTATAAAAATAAAACAAAAACACACAACCTTCATATTCTATACAATATTTGGTCACCTCATTATAAGAAAGAGGTTGAGACTTTGGAAAGAGTGCAGAGAAGAATAACTAAAAAGATGAAGTGCCTGGAGACTAAAACATATGGGAAAAGGTTGCAGGAATTGGATATGTCTCTGTCTAGTTTAAGGAAAAGAAGGACTAGGGGTGACATGAAGCAGTCTTCCAGTATTTGAGACGCTGCCACAAAAAAGAAGGAGTCAAGCTATTCTCCAAAACACCTGAAGGCAGACAAGAAACAAAGAATGGAAAGTAGCCAAGGAGAGATCCAACCTAGAACTAAGGAGAAATTTCCTGACAATTAGAACAATTAACCAGTGGAACAAATTGTTTCCAGAAGTTGTGGGTGCTCCGTCACTGGAGGCTTTTTAGAAGAGACTGGATAGCCACTTGTCTGAAATGGTATAGGGTCTCCTGCTTGAGCAGAGGGCTGGACTAGAAGACCTCCAAGTTCCCTTCCAACTATTATTTTTTATACTTTGCTGTGTTGGGGGAAATAGATGTAAACTACTTTAATCAGGGCAGGGTTACACTTCTAACAATGTCAGAGAGGAAATACATAGAATAGTTAGTAGTTCTTTCTCTTGAAAGCTTAAGAGAGATAAAATCCAAAGAAGGACCTAAATATTGAGACTTTTTAAAATGCCAGCAAATACATGTTAAAAATAGTTTAGAGAAAAGTCTTGCCACAGAAGGGACAATTCCTGTTAGAAAGAAAGAGAGAATGAGGCCACCTTATAATTTATCAAAAAAATTCAAATTTTCAATGCTGATGTCCAAGCGAATAAATTGTGCAATAGTTTTCATATGTTAGTGTGATCCATCTAACATATCACCACAAAATTGAATTCCAAAACATTTTGGAACTACGAACCACCAAACTTGATTTTAACTTAGTCTATCGTGCTGTGCATTCTGTGTATTCCGTGTCCCTTCGGTGTTTAGTCATGCTCCCCTCGCACATGACCATGGAGATATCTTTGGCTCTTCAGCTTTTAAAGAGAGATGAGCACTGCCCCCTAGACTCAGGAACGACTAGCACATATGTGCGAGGGGAACCTTTACATTTACCTTTTTATTGTGCTCTGAGAGGGACACTGTGGCTCAGTGGCTAAGACGCTGAGCTTGTCGATCAGAAAGGTTGGCAGTTCGCCAGTTCGAATCCCTAGCGCCGTGTAACGGAGTGAGCTCCCACTACTTGTCCCAGCTTCTGCCAACCTAGCAGTTCTAAAGCACATAAAAAATGCAAGTAGAAAAATAGGGACCACCTTTGTTGGGAAGGTAACAGCATTCCGTGCACCTTTGGCATTTAATCATGTTGGCCACATGACCTTGGAGATGTCTTCGGACAGCGCTGGCTCTTCGGCTTTGAAACAGAGATGAGCATCGCCCCCTAGAGTCAGGAATGACTAACACATATGTGAGAAGGGAACATTTACCTTTACCTTATTGTGCTGTGTGAATTCAACCAGTGACTTTCTCTTTTGCCTTGTCTTTGGAGAAGGGTCTGTTGCTCATTTAACCACAGGCTTTCAAACCAATCAAACAAATAAACAAAAAAACCCCTCCCAATTAAATATTTTTTTTCCACTGGGTATAAAAACACGGAGGGTCAACCTTAGCTGGATCTCCTGGGAATGAGCACTGTCATTCACCTTAAATCTGCATGGTGATGAAAAGCCACGGGAGAGAAAAATGTTGACGGTCTTTGACTTTTACAAGTTGTGTCTGGACTCGTAAACAGAGGTTGTGTCGGAATCCTCTTCCCACAGTCAGAAGAGCAGTAAGTAATAGCAGCTTGATTACTTTATCTCACTCTAGGCTGCAAATAATAATTACAGCAACTTAAGTCTGATGAATAAAAGCCTTGCATTAAAATGCAAAGGAAGAAAGCATTTCTTTAACAGGCAGTCATAATCATGTGTAATTGTTTGGCAATCTAATGTGGCTCTGGTAATCTATCTACATAATTACCTTTCGGGGTTTTTTTTTCCTTCTCCTTTCTCTAATATCCACCCCTACACCCGTGGGATATTACTGAAGCAAACATATTTGAAATGTTTCCTTTGAACAAGCAGAAATCAAGGGACTCGGGTAGCTTGTTCCCATCGATGTTTCAAGATCCTCAAACCTACATTGATAATGCACCATTAATTTTTGGCAACGGCCAAGCACTGTGTGTTTCAAAACATGGATAGGCAAACATGAAGCAGTATTGGCTTGCATTTCTTGAGCAATCCATCCGAATTAGCTAGGTGCTTTTGGGACTGAATCCTATATCTTATTGGCAGAGAGCCCCTTTGAATTTGGAGCAGCTCAGACATGTTGTTCTGTTGGCCATTGTGAAAGTAGCAGATGGCTGGGAGAATGTTGTTTGCTTTTATACAGGTAGTGCTTTCGAAGTGCTAGGTGAGCAGGAGCTGAGGCAAGGACAGGAGCTCACCCCATCACATGGTGCACAGGTTTCAACACTGGGCTGCTAGCTTTCCAACCAACAAGTCCAGCATCTTAACCACTAAGCCTCCATGCTTCCCTACTAAGTACAACATAGGAGTAGAATTTCAGGGTTCCAAATAGCATCCTCAAACAAATAACACTCCAAGGCTAGAAGTTCCTCAAAGTTGCAATTTATTAAAAGAGCCATGTTGGCACCTCTGGGAAAACCTGAATCTGAAAGCTTCCAGGTTTTCCCACCCAGTTGAAAGTTCAAGCTTCTGCCCCAACATCCACAATTTATCACATGGTCCAATCTTCCACTGCCACGAAGACCGAGTCCACCCATCCAGTTCCAGCCAGGTGCAGAGCAAAGGATGACCTTGAGTTTCTAAGAAGAAAGTTATTATGGCTACATATCACCCAACTCCATATAATCCCCCCCTCCCATTTTCTCACAGTAGAAAGTGTGGCAGGCCTGAAGTTCAAAAAGAAAAGATGGCTTGCAGGCATGACATAGAAATCTCTTGTTTGGAGAACTTACAATATACAAAGAGACATATAAGAGACAAGAAAAGAAAGTGTGGGTGTTATAGGGGAGGGAATTGAAGCCCTGGAAAATATATTTATTTTAATGCAAATATTTACGCTTGCAAAAGAAGGCTATGGGAATTGAAGGCTACACTAAGATTTTCTAGGATATATATCATACAGGACGGAACTTATGGGGTAGATGAGTCTATATTGTTTTATGCAAACTTGATGCCATTCGGATATGTTGAATTTCGACTTTCAGAAATCTTAGCCCACAATGGCATTGAAGAACACCAGTTTGGGGAAGATCAGTTTTATAAACCCAATTTGTTGCCTAAATCTGAAAGTTTTTTTTAAAAAATCTGCAGAGCTACTAGTAAAATATGTTTTCTTCATTGTATTTTTCCTCAAAAGAATCTTTATTTCTCAATATATTTTATCCAAAAATATGTACTTTTCTAAAAGCCAAAGGCTACATTGCAAAATATGAAGGAATGTGAAATCCCAATGATATTTGCATTCCAATCTGAACAGGATGTCTGATTTGCTAATGTGCTTTTCGTAGGACTGGGAATGTGAAAAAATAATTTCCCACATAAAAAATCAAGGCCAAACTGTGGTGGCATTGCAGCATTTCCAGATCTCATCTTGAACCATCTTTATGGAAAAATCTGGGTTGATCACAAACATTGCAGTTTTCTTATGATCTGCCGACCAGCAAAGATGAATACTATCTCAGCCAGCCTTTAGTCTTCTTTTCATCAAGTGGCTAAAAACAAACAAAAGCTGAAAAGGAACTTCATATCCACACCCAGAACTGCTAGTGTGTCCATAAAAATAAACTTACTTATTTGTGTTAAATAAAAGCCCAACAATTGCCTTTGCATAAGATGCTAAGATTGATTAGATTTAATCAGATGTGTGTATATTGTGAGTATATGTGTTTTAGTTTAATGTACTGATAGTCTTCAACTTATAACCAGTTATTTAGTGATGGTTCAAAGCTACAGTGGCACTGAAAACAGTGTCTTACAACTGATCCTCACACTAATCACATTGTAGCATCCCCACGGTCCAGAGGTGGGTTCCTCCTGGTACAGAAGAGTTAGTGAAAATCTGGTGTACTGGATAGGACCAGTAGTAATGGTGGCTTGGCTACATTTCCGAACCTGTTCTCCCGTCAGAAGCTTGGTCAGTAGTTTTTTTAAAAGAGGTTTTTTTCCCCTGCCGGTTCAGGCAAGGGAAAAAATAGCTTTAAAAAGTAAGAGGGGGGGGGGGGGAGATAGGGAAGGGAAGGAAAAAAGAAAGAAAAAGAAAGAAAGAGAAAGAAGGAAACTCACTTTTCAGCCGGGAGATTCAGCAAAGGAGAAAAACAAATGCTGTCGCTTTAAATTGGAACTGAGAATGCCTGGCTGTGGAATTCTAGGAGTTGAAGTCCCAAATCTTAAAGCTGCAAACTTTGGAGTCCTGCTTTAAATTGAAAAGCTGCTCAGAATGAGGTTTGCAAAGTGACATTCAGCAGTTATTTCGGGTGGGGTGTTGCTTCCCACAGAGGGAAGGAAGAAAGAAAAAGAAAGAAAGAAAGAAAGAAAGAAAGAAAAACAGCATATCAATTTAGGGCTAGAAGGCTACTCAGAGGTCATCTAGTCCAACCCCCTGCTGCAGCAGGAAACCTTACATTGTCTGGATTATTTTGGTGCCTTTAACACAGAGGAAAATTGCCAGAAAGGAGAAGGTGTTTACTAGGACAAGACTCCCATGCAGAGGAAAGCAGAGATACTCCTTAACTATGACTACAATTGAGCCCAAAATTTTGGTTCTAAGCAAGAGCGTTTTTAAGTAAGCTTCACCATATTTTACCCAATCCATGACATTTCCTGGTGAGTGACATCAAGTTGGCCATGCCCACCCAGTCATATGACTGCCAAGCCATGCCCACAAAATAGGCCACACCCACAGAATAGGTAATAAAAAGTTTTGAAACCCACCCCTGCCACAGTCACACATTCAATATTGGGGTGATTGACAGTTGGCAAATATTTATGATGGTTGCAGCATCCTGGAGTTATGTGATTTACCATTTGTGACCTTTCCAGCTGGCTTCCAACAACCAAAGTCAATGGGAGAAGCTGGATTTGCTTAATGACCGGAGGATTCACTTAGCAATTGCAGTGATTCACTTAACAACTATGGCAAAAAGGTCATAAAATCAGCCATAATTCACTTAACAACCACCTTGCTTACCAAAGGAACTTCTGGTCCCATTTGTGGTCATAAGTCAAGGACTATGGGGGGGGAAGTGCAAAGAAGAGCATCTAAGATGATTAAGGGCCTTGAGACTAAAAGAATATGAAGAACGGTTGCAGGATTTGGATATGGCTAGTCTAGAGAAAAGAAGGACTAGGGGGGACATAATAGCAGCATTCCAATATTTGAGGGGCTGCCACAAAGAATAAGGGGTCAAATTATTCTCCAAAGCACCTGAAGGCAGGACAAGAAACAATGGATGGAAACCAATCAAGGAGAGAAGCAACCTAGAACTAAGGAGAAATTTCCTAACAGTGAGAACAATTAACCAGTGGAACAGCTTGCCTCCAGAAGTTGTGGGTTCTCCATCATGGGAGGCTTTTAAGAAGAGATTGGGCAGCTATTTGTCTGAAATGGTATAGCGTCTCCTGCTTGAGCAGGGGGTTGGACTAGAAGACCCCCAAGGTCCCTTCCAGCTCTATTCTGATTTGAATTGGCTTATCTGGCCAGCCTATTTTATTAATTCATATTTCAGTGTGTTATGCAATCCCAGAAGGTAGGTTAAGTCAGCAACCTGGTGAAGTGTGTTGCACAAATGCAATCAACAAGTGTGCTTGAGAAAGAGCTTCCAATCAGGCAGGCTAAAATGTCCTATGGTAGCCAAATCTTCACTACCATGATGCTCAGAGGGGGAAGAGGTGAGTTGCAGCCTTTGAAGGGTTCACCGTCTCCCCTGTACACTTCAGGGATTGTCCAATTAATTACAATAGGCAGGGTTATAATAAACACTACCTTGTTCTAAAGCCATGGCAATTTAACAGTCTCTCTTTCAGCCTTCAGTAGAGTGGAATCCATTATCCCACAACATTGTCTATCCAGCTGCTGGATCATTCTCTTGATGTCTCTCCTCCTCTTACTTATCAGTTGATCTACTGTCTGTGGATTAGCTTTCTCCAATCTAGTCCCTTCTGGTGTACTGTGGCTTCAGCTCTCAAAACACTTACTCAGCATAGCTGATCTAAATGGAATTACGATTAGAGCTTGCAGGCTCACTTATGTGTTGCTGCTTCCGTTTTTTCCCCTCTCGCTGGAATTCCTCCATCTCTGTGTCTCGTTTCCACCGCTTCTGTTTATAAAATCTAACCTTGGCATCCAGAATCCTCTTCCTCTTGCTGCTGGCTTCCTTTACAGAATGACTGGCACTGAATTCGCGTGAGAGACACAATAAGCTTTCAATCCCAAACACTATCTTCGCATAATAATCAAAGTTTACAACACAATCACACATCTCTAAGAGCAGTTTTATGGAAGCCAGTTGATATCTGATAGCCCAAATGATCAGTGGGTAAACATAGTTCTCTTAATTGCTTCTGATTCCAACTCTGGCTGGATAATCTCTTTCCTTCAATAATCAGGAGTGAAAGGAAAGGAAAAAGGAAGAGGCACAATCCCAAAAGAACAGGGAGAAACATGTTCTTAACAGGGGTTTAACGTTTAGCCCTTGATGGATTGCGAATGAATGAGAGGGCTTTTTATTTCAATTTATTTGCCATAAAAAAGTAGCAACGGCGTGAGTCATAAACCCAAGGTCCCAAGCTTTGGGTTTGCTAATTAAAAAAAAAAAAGGGTGGGGGGTGTTTGTCTCTAATGAATTTGGCTTAACCTTCCGAGTTTATTAGTTCCACACAAACATCATAAATGTTGTTGGGGAGCAACCATGGAAACTCTTGTTTTTCCTGCCATTGCTAAATTTACCACGGGTTGAATATTAACACAGTGCCTGGCAATACTTTCAAAGCAAAAATAGCTTTGATGTGACTCACAGTGACTCATTTTACTGCTAGGCCTGGGACGATGCCTAGAGTTGACACAGAACGAGTTGACTGCCTGCATTGCTGCGGATTTTTTTCTTCTCTCTCTCCTTTTCTAGGAACTGTGGACACAGCTCATTCTTGCGAATTATCTTGTGCAATACTTTGAATGCAGCAATGTGTTTGTTTTGCTTTCCAAGTCAGATGAATCAGAGGATGGTGAAAGACGTACCCATAAGAAACTTTTCTACTTTTTAATATATATATATATTTCCACAGTTCTAGAAAATGCAGCTTCTCTGAATTTAGCTTTTGGCCTCAGCCGTCAAGAAACAGCATTCCAATATTAAACTTTATGACCCTTTCTCTGTATTATGTAATGTTCGCATTGCTTGGAAGGTGTTTTTCAAGAAAAACTTTATTTTCTTGCTGAACTTTGACCCTTCCTGTGACTTGGGAGGGGGGGAGAATTCCACGTATATATTTTTTTTAATTAGTCAAATGTAATAGAACAGAAGTTAACCAGGCCAAAAAAGGGAAAAAGCAATAAAGAGGCTGTTTGGAATTCATAGAGAAAGAGGAAGAAGCTCATCCAACACATGCCACATATGAGGGATATCCTTTTTCACTGTCCATATTGCTGATTGTGTGCATCTGAAGTTAATGTGTCAGGCGTGAAAGACCAGGTTCACACATGAGGTTTCAGTTAAACTGATTTATTGCCAAAACACCTATGGGCAGGAGGCTTTCCAATTAACAGCACCTGCTTACAATTAAATAATGGTCAAAGGGAATTCAAGTGAAGTTGAACTTAGTTTACTTGTGGTGTGGAGGGTTTGTAGACCAGGGGCCACCAACCTTTTGGACCTCGGGGACTTCTAATTTCATAATTTTAAATGCCGCAGACTACTAATATGATCTGCCTAATGACCGAATGGGTGGGTGTGGCTAGGTGGTCATGTGACTGGGTGGGCATGGCCAACTCGATGTCACTCACATCGAAGGGCGCCTCGCCGGCCTCTACTTGGCCCTCCCCTCCTAACCGCTCTTCGCCTCCCTGCCCCGGGCTCCTTAGGGTGCCAACAGGAAACAATTGTTGGAGCTAATCAGCCACTACGAGAAAGAGTTGGCAAAACAGCTCAGTTCAAATTGAATTTGACCGAGAAGGAGACTCACTAGAAGCACCTCACTGAGGATTACGAGCGTAGGCTTTCCAAGCAGATGGAAGACCTGCAGGAGTTCAAGGCTAGGTAATGGCGCCTGGAGGCTCGGCAGGCTGAGATGGACAGCCAGTTCCAGGCCATGATACAATCGCACTGGAACAAGGTCCTCTGAGCTTGGTTGTTTGCTTGCAGACATTACATTACCCAACTAGGTAACATCATCAGTATGAGTGTTTGTGGAGTTACTGCCTGTTTACATACAGTAGCTTGCTCTTCTAGTTTTGAGAGAGGTGTGCCTTCCTTCTTGGTGGTTTAGTGATTAAGAGTATTGTTTTCTGTCTGATTGTCCGATGTTGATCGCTGTTTATCTGAGTTTTGTCTGCAGGAAGTGATGCCTTCTCATCTTTTTGTTCCCTTCCCAAATTTTACATTGTCTCTTTAAAAAAAATCTTTTCTAAATGGCAACTAATATTAAATAGTGTTGGAGCCTAGTAGAGGAAGAATGGAAAGTAATTGTCCCCACAGGAGCCCTAGCTCCAGATTCCTGTTAAATGCCATTTTGCAAGACATGAGACTGAGCAGGAACTCCTTGAAAATCATTAGCAAATGATTGCACTTGGGAAGCAAGTGCGATGAAGATATTTTTTTTAAAACATCTGAAGTATTTATATTTTCATATTGACACTGACAGAGTAACCCAGTAAGAGGATGGCAGTTCAGGCAGATTTTTTTAAAACCCACATGGAAAATAACTGGAATAAAATGTATCTGGATTCTGTAATCAGTATTATCAAAAAAGCTTCTTGTTGTTTTGAATATTGTTGAATTCATTTTTCTAATAGGAGCAAATGTCTTCCTACTGAGAAGCAGACCTTCTATTTTGCCTTTATTTTTATTCTTTTTTAAAAGTGAGGTGGGAAAAACAAACCTCCCGCTTATTTTATTGGGGACAATGATTTTATCACATATTAAAAGGTAAAGGTTCCCCTCGCACATATGTGCTAGTTGTTCCCAACTCTAGGGGGCAGTACTCATCTCCGTTTCAAAGCCGAAGAGCCAGCGCTGTCCGAAGACGTCTCTGTGGTCATGTGGCCAGCATGACTAAACGCCAAAGGCGCACGGAACACTATTACCTTCCCACCGAAGATGGTCCCTATTTTTCTACTTGCCTTTTTACATGTTTTCCAACTGCTAGGTTGGCAGAAGCTGGGACAAGTAATGGGAGCTCACTCCGTTACGCGGCACAAGGGATTTGAACTGCTGAACTGCCAACCTTTCTGATCAACAAGCCACCACACCCCTTCCAGTCATATTAGGTCCTTTAAATTCAAGCTGTTTAAAATACCATACATAGATTATTTTCCACTGGCCTATCCAGCATGTCAGGGCAAAATCTGTGTTATGCGTTTATTAAAGGAGAATATGATTTCCTTGGACTTTAAAAATAAGACAGCTTTTATTCACTGTTGAGAGAGTTTGGATTATAATATAGAACATTCCTGAACTGTCATCATCTTGCTATTGTTTCATTTCCTTAGATATGTTACCCAACCGAAGCTTCTGTATTTGCCTTGAGATTTTGCTTCAGCTCAAATCCTGATGGCTTACAGTCATTCTTGGAAATGTTTCATTTGCCCCATCAAGACGCACCCCCCTTTGTCCAATTCCTAGGAATTTCATCATGGAGAGTCTCCATATTATATTGTGAAATTTCATCTTGATAGCAGTGCTAATTAGAGTAGTTTCTGTGACTGGCCAATGTTAGGTCAAGCTTCATTATTTCTTAAAAATGTTTGTTAGGCAGTTATTCCATAATGCATGTCTTTAGCAATCGTTCCTAAATTTATTGTACAACCTTATTAAGTCATCCACTCTTTCAGATTAGATATTCTGAATGCTAGAATGTGTTTATTCATATATGGAAGATATATTGTGGTTTCATAGACACCACCCTGTGTAGGAGGTGAAGTAGCTTCCTGCCGCTGTGGCAAGGGAGACAACTGAAGTGACTTTTGACCAACATTAAGTCACATCGAAAATGGCCAACCCATCCGCTTCACACTGGCGGACTTTATGCATGAGAGGCTGTGGCCTAGAATGTTTCTTGCTGATGGTATATTTATCTAATTAGTGGGAGTTCTTTCTCAATAGTGTAAGAGTAGTGTCCCAACCAAGTGTGAAGACTCTGCCATAATTATCAAAGTAAAAAAAAAAAAGGACTAATTCATAATCCTCTTCAAGAATTCCAGAATTAAAACCAAGTCATCTCATGAACAGAGTAGCCACAATCAGGAGACAAAAGTGAGATTCAGCAGCCTCTTTTTTTCCCAAATGCTATTCCATTTTTTTCCCCAGCAGATTTTTTAAATTATTTTTTCCCTTCTACAACACCTTACAGTCATTACATCAACATTGTTATGTCATCATACCTGTACATGTATATAATATTTCGCTTCTATATTTATACACCTTTACACACACACACACACACACACACACACCATATATATATATATATATATATATATATATATATATATATATATATATATATATATATATAGCTTAATTAATTTTATTCTTGTTTTGCAGCCATTTGTACCAATTGTTCCAAATTTCATAATATTCCGACTCTTCTTTATCTTTTAATTTCAGTGTTAATTTGTCCATCTCTGCACAATCCAAAGTTTTTTTTATCACTAATTCATCCGAGGGAGTATTATTTTGTTTCCAGCATTGGGCAAATGCTGTTCTAGCTGCAGTTAGCAGATGTGTTAATATGTACTTAATTTTCTTTGTATATTTCCCTTTGATTATTCCCAGTAGAAAGATTTTGGGTTTGTATTTTATCTGTTCTCCTGTAATTTCTTGTACCCATTTCCAAATTTTTGTCCAATATTTTTGTGTTTCTGGGCAGGTCCACCATGTGTGATAATAAGTCCCTTGTACTTTTTTACCCTTCCAGCAGGTCGGCTTCATGTTTGGGTACATTTTAGCCAATTTTGTTGATGATAAATGCCAACGATAAAACATTTTGTATGTATTTTCTTTAAGTGCTGCTGATCGTGTTAGTTTTCCCAAATGCTATTCCATTTTATGTGTTATAATGACAAACCTAGATAGGCTTGGGATCTAGATGAGACCTAGGTGAGAATAAACCAACTGAAAACATTACCGTCAGACCTGTTTGCCTATGAAGGTCTAGGCTACTTATTGATACGGTTGATTGGAAAAGATGTAATTTCAGTCCAACATCATTTGGAGACTATGAAGATGGGGAATTAAAAATGTTTCATTCTGTTAGAAAATATTGGATAGAATTTATCTTTCTTTCTGTAAATGCCTATAAAATATAGGGCAATATAAGGGCCAAATAATGGTTTCTTGGTTGAGAAGAATAAATTGCCAACACCTGTTTTGTGGTTTCTAAAGAAGGCTTTAGTGACAGGTTGAGCACCAATTAGAAGCTCTTGGCTTGTTAATTCAGGTTGATATTATCTGGTGCCACCTGATCCAAAGCATTCATCATTTTAGATAGAATGCACGAAAGTCTAATTTGCAATTTCCAGTCTCCCAGTAATTACATGGCTGTTTCTTAGTAGTTTCTGCTATGACATTTAAATTTCCTGTCACATGAATCAAAAGCTGGGAAGAAAATAAGCCTTTTTTAAATAAAGGTTGACTCCAGCACTGTTCGAAAGCAGAATTTCGGAATTAGTCAGAACCCAGAGTAGATAGGATAATTGATTAATTAATCAATGACACACAACTGCCTATGGTGAAAAATAAAGTCATATATAAAGCACACGGTGATCTCCGGGGTGTGTGAGTGATGGTGATCTGGTCACAGTCTGATTGAATATAGACCTATTTCTTTCTGACATCCAATATATTTCTTCCTCACTTTGACATTTTACACAAGTAATGACATTTTACACAAATAATGAAAGCTCCCCGATTTAATGCTGTTGTTTATAATACCTTGAAGCTAGAGAGAAAAAGAGGGGGCCAAACTTCACTGATTTCCTGAATCCCTTCCACAGAGTTGGCTCTAGTTAATCCATTCTGACATGAAAAATGAAAATCCTGGTCTGAATGTGTATGCTCCAGAATCCAGCTAATTAATAACCTCCCCAATTAATAACCCTAATTTCTCTGAATTATTCTCATCTCCTTTTGAAACTGGCCACCACAGATATTCTCCTAACCTGTCTCTATATAGCACAGCAGCAATTTCCATAATTTAACCATGCAATTTGCAAATCAGTACACCTTTTAACCTGCTAGGTTTTCCCACCATAGTTTCATTTTAGGATCCTGGGGTCTTATTTTAGGAGAAGGAGAAATAAAAGGCTTGTTCACATCCTGTATTTATAATCCACTAGTCATTGTTGATTCCAGGGGCTAGTGCTCATCTCCATTTTAAGGCCGTTGTCTGAAGATGTTTCCATGGTCATGCGGCCAGCATGATGTCACGGAGCACTTTTACCTTCCCACTGAAGTGGTACCTATTTATTTACTCACCTTTTATGCTTTCAAACTGCTAGATGGGCAGGAGCTGGGATGAGGACGGGAGCTCATCCCATCGCATGATACTCCGGTCTCAACCTAGACTGACGGCTTTCCAGCTGACAAGTCCAGCATCTTAACCGCTGAGACACCATACCGCCCATTCCACATATAATCATATAATAAATCTGTGTCATGTATGCCACTCTCCTTTATTACTTTTCCCTCTCCCCCCCCAAGTGCAATTGTATTTTTTTTTCCATTGGGGAGTTGTTCCATTCTACTCAACATGCAAGAGGTATCATTTGAAGGTGTACAGTAACCATTTTGGGGTGTGGCAATCAGAACTGTACCCTAATTACAAATACAGACACATCATCAATGCATATAGGGCATTATATACAGGTAGGTCCCCCCCACCCCCAAGGCTGCATGCTGTATAGGGTGAATCAGATTATCCACAATAACTTTTCCTGGTTATTAATTCTAGGTCAGATCCTATCACTCTGCGTGTCAATATTTTTTTTACCTGTAAATGGATCACTTTATAGTTATTACTTAATCATTGAATCACACTTAGCAATTTGCAAGCTAGGCAGAAATCCGTGGCTTAACATCTTTTCATTTTAAGAATCCTCCATTATTCTACTTGGTTTGAGGCCTGAGGACCACTCCTTGTGTGTTGCAGAAAAAGAAAAAACTCCATTCTCCTTTAAATGCAAGTTTTTGTTTCCACCATCCTTTCCTTGAAGGGGAAAAAAATAAATCTTTACCCATTCTAACCCTGATGTAGATAATTGGATATAGGAATAAAGATGACAGAGTGAGCAGTAGAATTCAAAAGAATCAATAAAATAAACTGATAGCCAGAAAAACAAGATGAAGTGATGTTACCAATAGAAGATAATATTTATAGCTCAGGTTTGAACTGTGAGATCCTTAGAGCTCTCTGGGCTTGGCTGGTTTTTTTTGCAGGCATTTTCATTATTCAGCTAGATAACAACATCAGTGCTAGAACGCCACTTCCTTCTAGCACTGATGATGCTACTTAGTTGGGTAATGAAACTTCTACAAGAAAATAACCAAGCTTGGTAAAGCACCCAGACCACAAAGTGATATTAGTTACCTTGCTTGTTATAGTTACAGAAAATATGCATGAGATTAAGGCAAAATATTGGCTTGCTGGAAGTAGCTAATTCCTGTTTAAAGTTAGGGAACATTCTTCAATAGCATACATACATTTAGGCAAGAAAAACAAAATGCATAGGTACAGGATAGGTTGTACCTTGCTCAATAGTAGTAACTGTGAGTGGGATATTGGAATCCTGATGGACAACCATTTAAATATGAGCCAGCAGTGTGCAGCAGCTGCCAAAAAAGCCAACACAGTTCTAGGCTGCATGAACAGAGGGATAGAATCAAGATCACATGAAGTGTTAATACCACTTTATAATGTCTTGGTAAGGCCACACTTGGAATACTCCATTCAGTTTTGGTTGCAGAGGACTAAGGGACACATGATAGCAGTCTTCCAATATCTCAGGGGTTGCCACAAAGAAGAGGGAGTCAAATTTTCTCCAAGGCACCTCAGGGTAGAACAAGAAGTAATGGGTGGAAACTAATCAAGGAGAGAAGCAACTTAGAACCAAGGAGAAATTTCCTGACAGTTAGAACAATTAATCAGTGGAACAGCTTGCCTCCAGAAGTTGTGAATGCCCCAACACTAGAAGTCTTTAAGAAGATGTTGGATAGCCATTTGTCTGAAATGGTATAGGGTTTCCTGCCTAGGCAGGGAGTTGGAGTAGAAGACCTCCAAGGTCCCTTCCAACTCTGCTATTGTATTGTATCTTACTCAGTTGACTCAAAACATATTATAATTTTTAACTGAGACTATGCTCCATGTAGTCATAATAGAGAGGGGGAAAAACTCTTGTTACAATACTGTCATTTAGTCTGAGTGTCAATGAAAACTGGCATTTGCACAGATCCCTATTTGATCCTATGATTTCTGAGTCTGTTTTGTTATTTTGCTGAAATAATATCCAGGTATAGACTTTCATGGCACAGTTGGTCTTCGAGACCTACTACTAGATAAAGTAGAAGAATGTGGGTTGGACAGCATCACCACCAGATGGATTCGTAACTGGCTGACCAACCGCACTCAACGTGTAGTCCTCAATGGAACTGCATCCACATGGAGGGAAGTATGCAGTGGAGTACCCCAAGGCTCTATTTTGGGCCCAGTACTCTTCAACATCTTCATCAATGATTTGGATGAGGGAATAAATGGGGAACTCATCAAATTTGCAGATGACACCAAGCTGGCAGGAATAGCCAGAAGAACTCCAGAAGATAGGCTCAAGATACAGAAGGATCTTGACAAACTTGAACATTGGGCACTATCTAATAAAATGAAATTCAATGGTGAAAAGAGTAAGGTTCTACATTTAGGCAAGAAAAACGAAATGCACAGGTACAGTATAGGTGGTACCTTGCTCAATAGTAGTAACTGTGAGAGGATCTTGGAGTCCTAGTGGACAACCATTTAAATATGAGCCAGCAGTGTGCTGCAGCTGCCAAAAAAGCCAACACACTTCTAGGCTATATAAACAGGGATGCAGTGCTATTGTATTGTATTATTGAGACATAGAGGACTGGAGGCTAAAACATACGAAGAATGGTTGCAGGAATTTTGTGTGTCTAGTCTAGTGAAAAGAAGGACTAGGATTGACAGGATAGCAGTCTTCCAATATCTAAGGGGCTGCCACACAGAAGAAGGGCGATCAACCTATTTTCCAAAGCACCAGAAGGCAAGACAAGAAGCAATAGATGGAAACTATTCAAAGAGAGAACCAACCTAAAACTAAGGAGAAATTTCCTGACACAACAATTAATCAGTGGAATGGCTTGCCTTCAGAAGTTGTGGATGCTCCATTACAGGAGCTTCCGGACAGAGGGGACTGGAGGCTAAAACATAGGGAGAATGGTTGCAGGAATTGGGTTCTTTAACTTGGGCTCCATGAACTTGGATGGGAAAAATATAGAACTTTATCTTCTTTTACTTTATTTCATTTTTAAAAATTCAATAATCAGTGTAAGCAACAAAGTATTTTATGTCCCTAGATTTCAAGGTTAATCATTTTTTAAACATTTTATTAGGTTATAAGATAAGATATAAAATACAATAAGTAAATTTCAATGTTAATTATTAACTCAGAACATATATTAGTATATTACATTTTAATTGCTTTTAATATTTTGCTTAATTGAGGATAATTGGTTTCCATTGTCATTTAAGCTGTATTTGTGAAATTGCCTTTTTACATTTACATTTTTCTGAAAAGGAGACCTTAAGTTTCAACAGATTCTCCAAGAAGAATAGACTAGGAACAGAAGTAGGACAAGACAGAGGGAAGGGACCTTGGAGATCTTCTAGCCCAACCCCTTGCTCAGGCAGGAAACCCTATATCATTTCAGACAAATAGCTGTCCAATCTCTTCTTAAAAACCTTTAGTGTTGGAGCAGCCACAACTTCTGGAGGCAATTTGTTCCACTGATTAATTGTTCTAACTGTCACAAAATTCCTCCTTAGTTCTAGTTGCTTCTTTCCTTGATTAGTTTCCATCCATTGCTTCTTGTCTTATCCTCAGGTGCTTTGAAGATTGGTTGGTGGCAACCCCTGGAATATTGAAACACTGCTAACATTTCATCCCTAGTCCTTCTTTTCATTAAACTAGACATACCCAATTCCAGATTAGGAACTCCTGTTCTAGCCTATTCTGATGGTATTCTTAATTGTGCGGATAGCACAATAAATAATAGTTTTTAACATCCTACTTTGCCTTAATCAGGTATTGGGAATCTAAGTCTTGAGGATATTCTAAAAAATCTTCCACCCTTATCTGTTATAATTTTTCTCTCTTTTGAAATGATGTCACAGGTGCCCGAGAGAATGAAGGAGGGACAGATTATTATTTTTTAACTGAGATCTTATTCCAGCAAGATAGGATTTACTGTATCTAATTGGATACCCATCTAGTTTCACCTGGTTCATGGCACACTTCCATCTCTTTGATGACACCCTAGTGCAAAAAGTTGGACTCACAGGAGTAATCCAAAACTCTTTGATGGCATTATTTTAAAGAGAACCTTGTGGATTGTCAGCAATTTGAGCCTCATTCTTTCAATTTATAATAATATAAATCTAGCACAGTAGGGGAGTCAGTTGGCTATCATAATCAACTAGCAGGTAAACAAGTGATTTATTTCCCAATAACTTTTTTTCTCTCATATGATGGTGACAAACACCATTGCACAAGAACAGTCATATTCCAAAGTTGCAATCAGGTTCTGGAGGACTTAATTGCACAATTGCTTACTGTGTCACATCGTAGTACAATGACCTTGCTATGGGAAGGGACACTGTTTTCCTTCTCCTAAAAACTCTGTTTGTCTTCAGCTGTGCAGACTAAATACTGACATCCCCCTGTTTTTAAGCAGGTGAACTCAGGGATTGGCTGACCTGTGTGAAGCTTTCATATTCATGTATTTATAAATCAATGTGGTATATCCAGGGGTGGGCTGCTGGAGGTTTGGAGTGGTTCGCGAGAACCTCTAGCTAAGATTCTGTGCAGTTCGGAGAACCCCCAAATCCCACTCCTGGCTGGCCCCGCCCACCCCTCCCCTCCCAGGAGTCCCCACACGGTCCATTTTGGTTGCAGGTAAGTACAGGGTGCATGCAGAAGCTCTGGGAGGGCAAAAAATGGGCCAACTAGAAGTTCGGGAAGGCCAGAAACGGGCCCATTTCCAGCCTCCAGAGGGCATCCGGAGCCTGGGCATGCCATTTTCGCCCTCCAGGGTGCTCAAGGAAAGCCTCCAGAGGCCTTGGAGGGCAAAATGTCCCTACCGCCATGGTGCAGGAGGCTGACTAGGCCACACCCACCATGGCCATGCCCACCCAGCAACCAGACAGAGAACCCCTTGCTAAAAATTTTGAAGCCACCCCTGGCTATATCAGATGTTGTAATGGATACTAGCAATGTTAGCAAACCATGGGGGGGGGGGGGAGGATTAGTAAAAACAAATTTAATGGAAAAGTCTTGATAAAAGTTGATTTATGTTTGAAATCCCAGTCAGTGCTGCTTGCAATGCTTTCATATGCTTATAAGGCAAATGTTTTTCCCCAGGAATGAATAGATCAATATGCAAGTTCAGTGCTGAAGCTCCCCTTCATTTAGTCTTAATGTTTAGGGCCAAATGCTCCATTGTGTCAGAACTCTGATCAATTATCTTGACAAGTTAATTTTTACTTAACAATGGCTCTATGGCCCTTAGAGTGTTGTTCCATGTTGTTTTAATAATCCTTCCAAAAACTCATGTATTGCTAATATTGCTAGGATCCAGCAGCAGAATTGAGGGGAAAATAGCCCTGCTCAACTGGTTGTATGCCATGTCAATTATCTCCTCAACATAAATTCTTCTCTGCTTGACATAATAGCAGTTGCACTTAGACTTATATACCGCTTCACAGTGTCAGCGTTCCAAGTAATGTACCCGTAGAAAGCAGAACTCTGAGGCAGGCAAGTTCCTCAAAGAATAATTTATTGGATACCATCATATTGGCACAATTGGTGAAAGCCAACTGAAAGTTCTCGCGGCTTTCACCTAATTAAGAAGTAAATGTTTCCCCTTTCCCCCAAGTCACTGGTCACACTGTCCAATCAAGGTACTAGCTGGTTGCTTGGTTACTTCATTCCTCCCCTGGTCAGCCTGTTGGAGTGTCCTTGGTTTCCACAGGAAAACTTTCTTCTTTTGGCTACACAACCCCATCTAGCTATTTTCCCTTTCCCTGCCCTTTATGGCTACCCAGAAGCCTCCAAGATGGCCTCAGCCATGTTCACTTCATGGTTTACAGCCCTCTTTAAGTGGTTTACAGAGTCAGTGTATTGCCCCCAACAATCTGGATACTCATTTTACTAACCTTGGAAGGATGGAAGGCTGAGTCAACCTTGAGCCAGTGTGTGTAATGCTTCATAGTCACTGAATGTCCTCAAAAGAACAATGGAAATACATCCGATACATAGGATAAACGTTTAGAGTGGCTAGTGATCATATGTAGACATTTCTATGAGAAATTCTGGATATTCATTCCAGGATATCCCAATTTATTATGTAATGCGGTTCTTATACAGTACAGAATCTCTCTCAAAGCAAGTTTTTAAATATGGGACCAAGCTGCATCTTTACTGCTGATTTCTCACTTTTCTGGAGGTGAGAACGTTAGGTAGGATGAAATGATGAAATGTGGTTTCTGCTGCACCCAGACTTGAGGGAAAAGATGGTTTGATTAGGGTTTGAAGAGCTTAACAGTAGACACAGAGGGAGTTCTTAGGGCTCCATCAAAGAAAAAAATCTCAAAGCAACTTTGCAAAAAGGCAAGATGTGCCAAGATTATGTCTAGCACAATCTCTGATGTTTGCTGGATGGAGTTGTGAAAACTGGGGTCCAATTCATTGCAAAAATCACCTTATATTTCTTCTCACTGCCATTTTCCCATTGTTAATAATTTAACAGGAGCTCAAAATTAGGTAATAATCACAATTGCCATTAGGTAATTATGGTGTTCCTGGTTTCTGTTTTCTTTTCCAGTGTTCCTTGGCACTGTAGATTTTGACTTATAATGGTGTGTGCTTTCTCATTTCTCCCCAATTAGGGAGAGTTGAGCTGCCATTTACTCAAATGTGTTAATAATGCATTCATTGAATACATTTATTTATTGATCTTGCTTTCTCTAAGAGAAAGCTCAGCGTAGTGCACAAAAGAAATCTTAAAACATTTTTGATATGGTCAGAGAATTAATCGATAAAAAAATGTTGCTATTAAATAAAATCATCAGCAGTAATGCAAATTAATCTAAAAAGGAATTAACAGAACCAAACCCTTTTAAAAGTCCATTTGTTAATAAAGCTGTTGGAAAGGCAATGGGATGTCGGAGCAGTTGGTTCTACTGCCATTGTAATGGGCTAAATACACATTTCCCCACTGAATGTTGAAGAGAAAGCAGAAGTCCCAGAGGAGGCTTACCAGGAACAAGTTCCAAGGAGCCATTATATTTCTCTTCTTATATCCTCCAAGCAGAACTTTATAATATTTAGAACCGGCTGCCGAACAAATATTCATAATGTTAGCTACTGTTGTGTGTGAAATATATATTGATTTTTTTAAATAAAAAAAACAGCTTCTCACCCTATGGGTGGCATGTGCCTTCCTCAATATCGAGTTCTCAAGGCCTGGGAATTTGAGACTTCTGTGCAGAATCTTAGCTGTTCCCAGCACTGCATCTTCTGGAGAGAGAACTCTGATTTATTCCGGGCATCAGTTGGTGTCACTCTCCCAGCTTAGGAGTCACAACCACAAGTGCTGCTCCTACCATTACTGAGACCACTTTGGTCTTTATCCCAAAGGTGCTTTTTTTTCAAGAGGCAAGAGGATGTTCTGGTTTTTCTTTGAAGACATTTTGCTTCTCATCCAAGTAGCTTCTATAACTCTGACTGGATGACTGGATGATGGGGAATGGTTCCAAGTCCAGTTGCCTCTTGAAAAAAGCACCTTTGGGACAACCATGACCTGGATGACTGAGAATCTCCCTAGACACTTTAGACACTTCGGTCTTTATTTTCCACATCCCCTCCTTCAAGCTGTGGTACTTCTCCATACTTTTTCCTGATGTTACTGCCATGGGGCAATGCTACATCTAGAAACTGCTTTCTTTCTTTTTTTAAAAAATAGAATTTATTTTTATTTTCAAAATAAACACAACACATAAAACCTTCCTTCTTTACATACTGTAGAAAGTGTATCAATTGGTTACAAAAGGCTTTCGTGGATCTCTTCCACAGTCGTCAAGCATAATTCATATTAACTCAAGTATTTTAACTCAGATATTTATACATGTTACCCTTATACCTCCATTTTTATTTGACTATAATTGTTTAAACGTTTTTCATCACAAAATATACCAAGATTTAATACATAACTACATACTGGCATTTCATTTAATATTTCTAAAATCCTCCAATAACACTGAATCCTTATGTCCTATTCTAGCTAAACATCCATAATATTTAATAACAAACTTTTCTAATCCTCCTTTCCAAATCACTGTTTGCTATTTTCATCTAGTTTCCTTATATTATACTCATACATATATATAGGTTGTCATCATTATCCCTCCTTTATTTGACTATATCCTGTATCATAACATTTCCCCCCTAATAATCAAAACTTAACTGTATCTAACTTAGTTCTTTTTTATTAACCTTTGTATATAATCCAAGAGGATTTCTAATCTTCCTTTCATGGGTACCATTCAATATTCATATCCAATTATTACTTATCATAACACTACACATTGTATACATTATTATGAGCCGAGGGGGCACAGTGGTTAGGGTGCAGTACTGCAGGCCACTTCAGCTGACTGTTATCTGCAGTTCAGCGGTTCTAATCTCACCAGTTCAAGGTTGACTCAGCCTTCCATCCTTCCGAGATGGGTGAAATGAGGACCCAGACTGTGGGGGCAATATGCTCACTCTGTAAACCGCTTAGAGAGGGCTGAAAGCCCTATGAAGCGGTATATAAGTCTAACTGCTATTGCTATTGCTATTATCATTATCAATTATTTATTTAACTATATCTATTATCTCTAAATTTCACTAAGTAACTAGTGTTAAGTTATATTCTTCCATCTATCAACCTGTATCTTTCCAATAACAAAACAATCTCATATCTTCTGCCATTTGTGGTACCAATCCTCTAATCATCTTCTTGATCAGCTTTGTATGGACTTCTCTTAGCAACTCCTTGCTTATAAGATCTGTCATATAATCTTGATGCCCTCTTTCTGTTTCCTTATTCAGTTTGTCTTTGATTGTCAGCAGTGTTATCAATACTTTTGCTAATGGAATTTCTTTCTTTAAGTCCATAGATTCTTTAATTTTATCTTCTTCTATATCTTGACCTTTGGAATAGATTTCCTCTCTATTTAATTCCCCTTTCTGTATTCCATTCTTTCCATTTTCAGGAACAAACCAATTACCATAGATATCAGCAGGTTTAGTCTCTTTATATTATTTTCCACTTTGGTTTTTTGAGTTTCAATCACACCATTTTGCATTTGATGAACATTTTCAATTTTTTCATCATATTTTCTTGTTATGTGCTCTAGATATTCCAGTTTTTTCTCTACTATATTTGATAATTTCTGTAGTTCTGAAAATATATTTTGCAAAGTTAAGATCTCTATTTTTTCTTGAGATTGTGTCATTCTGACAAACTCAGCTGCTGTAGCTTGAAAGATTAATAACATTAAAGCATAGATTCATAAAGAACGTTATTTTCACTTTTCTCTGGTTGAAAATATACTTCAAAGGGACATCTGTGTGCTCTTATCAGTCTGTAGCCAAACAGTAAAACCTTGTGGTGCCAAGTCAAAGCAATCCATGAAAGAAAGAAAAACGTTCCAATACACAAAACTCCGATCAACAAAACCTCCCAGCCTCTGGAGCAGAGATACTGTTAAAGAGTTTCTTTTTGTATCTTTTTTATATTTCAAATTAGAAAAAGAGGTCCAATCTTTAAATGAATTAGAAAAATACCCACAGCAATAAAAGAGGAAAACTTTAGTCTGTAAATTAGAGTCACAAAGAGAAGGTAGAAGAAGAAAACTTAATTCATCCATTTCAAAAGGTTTGCATAGATTTGATCCATGAAAATAACGTTTAACAAGTAAGATAACCACTGTCCAAAACCATTCCAAATTTAATTCCCTCACTTGATTCTTCTTCAATTTAAATTAGTTTTTGAGTTTTTATAGGCAGTCTCTTTTTTTAAAACAATAAAAATTCCTCACCAGCTGGAAACACTTTCTCTTTACGTATCCTTTCGTTTTGGAGCCGCCCCAACTTTGTCAGCCTTGGCTGGATTTTTTTATCACCGGCTTGAAAAACTTCTCTTGCTTCTTTCAGGGATTTTGCGATATCCCCGAGATCAGCAAGACGTATTCTTCCTGTTCACCGTCTCTTCGGGATGGTTTAGGTCCGTTTGGACCACCCAGTGGCAAAAGTGCTGGCTGTGGTCTCAGAGCATTGAGACCACACAACCATATCGTTGCGACATTGGCTCCTCCTCCTAGCACTACTGCTTTCTTATGGTCTTTTCTACTGCCATGACGTCTGGTTGATTGGCCACTACCTGCCTGTCCATCTGAATTTGGACGTCCCAAAGAATCTTGATTGCAACCTTCTGTGGAATCTCCTATCTATACCAGAGACAATAGCATATACTGTGCAGATGTTGCTGTATACAATGCCAGCTACTTGGCTGTTCTGTTCAGTGTATGCTGTTCCTGCCTGCATCTTGCCACTATGTGTTGGACCGTCTCTAAGCCATCTCTGCACAATCTGTACCTTGGATCCTGTTTAGTGTGGCAGACCTCTGTTTCTGTGGATCTGATGCTTAGTGCTTATTTTTCTGTTGCTATGATCAGTACTCTCTTGTCGTTCAGCCCTTTTCAGCCACTTTCCCAATGTCTGCCACCTCAGCTACCTGGTGATACATTCCATGGAGGATCTTTTCTTGTCATAGTACTTCCTCTGTTTGATGTTCCTCCCATGCCTGCTGCTGCCTCACACATTTTTGGATTTGGATCAGAACTCCCCAGACCCTACTCACCCCCTTCCTTCCTTCCTTCCTTCCTTCCTTCCTTCCTTCCTTCCTTCCTTCCTTCCTTCTTTCTTTCTTTCTTTCTTTCTTTCTTTCTTTCTTTCTTTTTATTGTACAATTTTCTTGGTTATGTATAAAATTTCTATATTAACGATAACAGTATACCATCTGGGTACAATCTCTATTGAATAGAGATAGTAAATCTTATACACACAATAGTTGTAACTATTATTCTCAATGCCTATTCATCTTCATCTTCATTTATCCTTATTGAAAGTTTTGCGTTATTTGATTAAGCCCTTTGTTCAGTTTTATCTATAATCTATTAATATGATCAAACATAAACATCAAGTAAACATCACATTTATAACCATCAATTTCCAAATAATTATAAGGTTTACTTATCTTAATTATTCAATGTTCATCATTCAATTGCACAAATTCCGTCATCTTTGTTTACATATCTAGATTTCTAACTTCTGCTGTTATTTTATACCCATTAATAGAATAATTTCCAAATTGAAAAAGTAATATTTTCCCCATTTCTGATTTCTTTCTTTATACCTATTCATCTTCATCGGCACTTATCCTTGTTGAAAATTTTGTCTCATTTGATTTAGCCCTCTGCTCAATTTTATCTGTAATCTATTATTACTATCAAACATTATAAACATCAAGTAAACATCACATTTATAACCATTAATTTCCAAATAATTATATGGGTTGCTTATCTTAATTATTCAATGTTCATTATTCAATTGCACATCTTTGTTTACATATCCAGGTTTCTAACTTCTACTGCTATTTTCTACCCATTAATATACTAGTTCCCAAATCAAAATGATGATCTACTCCCCATTTCTAATTTCTATCTTTATACTACCATATTTTTCAGAGTATAAAATTCACCTGAGTATAAGATGCACCGTTTTGAAGAGGTGAATTTTTTAAAAATGTTTTTGAATTCTGCAAACCTCCAAAAAGGGCTCATTTTTCGCGAAAACGGGCGCATTTTCCTTTTTAAAAAAAGGCATGGATAGCCTTTAGGAGGCTTATAGAATGCTCCTAAGGGGTGGGGAGGGCAAAAATGAGCAAAAACAGCCTGTTTTTCTCAAAAAGGGGTCCATTTTTTGTCAAAAACAAATTGCATGCATAGCCTTTAGGAGGCTTATAGAGTGCTCCTGGGGGCTGGGTGGGGCGCAAAATTGAGCAGAAATGGTCCATTTTCTGCTCATTTCTGCCCTCCCCAGCCCCCAGGAGCTCTCCAAAAGCCTCCTAA
This sequence comes from Thamnophis elegans, assembly GCF_009769535.1. Lineage (NCBI taxonomy): Eukaryota > Metazoa > Chordata > Lepidosauria > Squamata > Natricidae > Thamnophis > Thamnophis elegans. The sequence goes on from NC_045548.1 coordinate 67,710,273, forward strand.
AGGCTATGGACGGCCATTTTGGTGAAGGGGTGGAGCTTCAGGAGGCAAAAAATGCTGTATTCGGTGTATAAGATGCACTCAGACATAACACCAGTGCAAAGCATAGAGCAGATCTATTGCCCTGCACATGTGCATACACGCAAAGCATGCACCTGAACGAACTGGCAGTAGTGCCAGCCAGAACCCACCCCTGACCTTCCCTACCAGGTAAACTCCAGATAGGTTGAATAGCAGATTCCTATATTTTGTTTAAGAACTCAAAAGCACCAATTAGGAAGAATGTGAAATATCCTTTGATCTTGTCTGCCCTTTTCAGTGTCTACAAGTTGTGAGAAAATGTGTCTTTTTGTCCTTATCTCCTCAGTTATTCCAGTGTAAATCTAATACAAGGTAAGCACAGATTCTTCTCCCAGAGTTGTGCAATGGGAATTGCAGAAGTCTCTCTGTCATAACTGATGAAATTATTTGCTCATTCCTTCTCTCTTCTAACTTCTACCATTCTAAAAAAAAAAACAATTAATGTTGAGCAGGTTCACTATATGCTATCCATATATCCACTATCCACTATATCCATAAATAGGATATTGCATACTGCAGTGAAGCTCTTGTTTAGATGCCACACCTGAGAGGTAAATGTCCTCTTAAAACTGTTCAGACACCCACTTCGTTATTATTCGTTATTATTATTATATTTTTTAAAGAGTTGACCGTCAACTCAAATTATGAAACACTTGGAAAACAAGAGTTACCAATGTGATAAAAGAAAACAAGTCCTGGCATTTTGCATATTGTTGTTTGCCACCTAATGAAAGATGGCATTAATTTACTTAATTGTATGGATTTTGATTCATTGCTCAGGAAGCAACACTGTATGACATGCATACATTGTGGGAGTTGAAGAGATAACTAGTTCTACAGAGGATCTAGATTTAAATAGAGGATTCATGACAGGAGTGGGAACAGAATAAGAAATACCAAATGCAGGTAGTCCTCGACTTACGAACACAAATTGAGCCCAAAATTTCTGCTGTTGAGTGAGGCATTTGTTAAGTGAATTTTGCCCCATTTTATGACATTTCTTGCCACAATTATTAAGTGAATCACTGCAGTTGATGTTAGTAACACGGTTGTGAAGTGAATCACTTTTCCCCATTGATTTCGCTTGTCAGAAAGTTGAAAAAGGGGATGCCATGACCCTGGGACACAGCAACCGTCACAAGTATGAACCAGTTGCCAAGCACCTAAATTTTGATCACATGATCATGGGGCTGCTACAAAGGTTGTAAGTGTGAAAATGGTCGTAAGTCACTTTTTTCACTGCTGTTGTAACTTTGAATGGTCACTAAATGAATTGTTGTAGGTCAAGGACTACCTGTGTAGACGGAAATGCCTATGAAAGAAACATGGTGAGTGACCAGATCTTTGAGGCAGGAGTACTGCCAGACAGAGGCCCTAAGCAAAGTATTTGCTGGTGGGTTTGTATCATTATGCATTAAGTTAGAGTAGTTTGAGAGCCGAGGTGGTGCAGTGGTTAGGGTGCAGTACTGCAGGCCACTTCAGCTGACTGTTATCTACAGTTCGGCGGTTCTAATCTCACCGGCTCAAGGTTGACTCAGCCTTCCATCCTTCTGAGGTGGGTGAAATGAGGACCCAGACTGTGGGGGCGATATGCTGACTCTGTAAACCGCTTAGAGAGAGCTGAAAGCCCTATGAAGCGGTATATAAGTCTAACTGCTATTGCTATTGCTATAAGTTAGACTTTTGCATCCAAACTAATATATAGCGATAATATTTAAAATAGTGTCCTGCTGCTGTATCTTTAGAGTAGTTTGAGAAGCATGGATGGGGGTGATCCTATTAACGTGGTGCACTTCAGTGGTGGGATTCAATTTTTTTTACTATCTGCTCTGTGGGCGTGACTTGGTGGGTGTGGTATGGCTTAGTGGGCGTGGCTGGTGAAAGGGAAAGGATACCATAAAATCTCCATTCCTCCCCACTCCAGGGGAAGGTTACTACAAAATCCCCATTCCCACCTGATCAACTGGGACTGGGGAGGCAGAGAATAGATAAGGGGCGGGGGCAGTCAGAGGTGGTATTTGCTGGTTCTCCGAACTACTCAAAATTTCCGCTACCGGTTCTTCAGAACTGGTCAGAACCTGCCGAATACCACCTCTGGTGAGCTTGGATTTCCAAAAAGTTCCTCTTCATAGAAGTCTCTTGAGTAATATTAGTGGCTATAGAATAAAAGATTCTTGCCTTTTACGAATTGCTGATTGGTGAAGAAACAGTATGTAAGGAATAAACTACAAATAAGGAGTAATTTCTTGACAGAACGATTAATCAGGGGAACGGCTTGCCTCCAGAAGTTGTGGGTGCTCCATCACTGGAGGCTTTTAAGAAGGACACTGAAATGGTATCAGACAGTGATTGTCAACCTGTGGTCTGAGGAACACGGGGGGGGGGGGGGGGCAGCAATGTCTCAGGGAGGATGTGTCTATGATGACTTGAAGAAATGTTACGATTTAAATCGTGAATTAAGTCTTGGGGTTCCGTGTCCACAAAAGGTATTTAAAAGGGGTCCATGGTGAAGAAAAGATTGAGAATCACTGGAATAGGATCTCCTGTTTAAGCAGAGGTTGGACTAGAAAACCTCCAAGATCTTTCCAACTCTGTTATTCTGTTATTAAGAATAAAGAGACAATTTTCTCATTAGTGGGAAGCAGGGGATAAACACTCAGGGATCTAGGTTGGAATAAGTTTTTTCTTTTTAAATTTTTTCATAGACTGACTTGCTGGTAAGAAGTTTGCTGCCCAAATTAACGGATGAGACTAAATTATTTAGGATGATAAAAATCCGATGTGCGTGTAAAAACCTCAGAAAGGTCTCATAAACCCAGATGAATTGTCAACCACATGGCAAATGCAATTCAGTTTAACTACCTGTTATTGCATACTCGGGTCAAAAGACCACATTCATGTGGTCTGAACTGTAACTAACCAAGCGAAAGATCTTGGAGTCCCAGAATGGGCAGCGAAATGGAGAGGTTGACTTAATGTGTGGCAGCTGTAAAATAAGCCAATTCCTTGCTAGCAGTCATTAGGAAAGGTATTCAAAATAAAAATGCTGATGCTGTAATGTCCTTATATTAATCTGTGCTTTGCCTCTACCTGGAATACAGTATACAGTTCTCAATCCTTTAAAAAGGATTGAGCCGAGCTTTAAAAAAAATCGCCAAAGAGGCTGTCAAAACATTTCAGAAGCTTAAACATTTTCCATATGAAAAATAGCTAGAAACTTGGGGGAGGGGAGGGGGGAATACAATGAAGAAGAGACAAGATTGGATGGCTTGGGGAAATTAAACAGGGAAAAATATTTCTCTCTCTGTCCCTTTCCTTTTCCTCTTTCTTTCTTTCTTTCTTTCTTTCTTTCTTTCTTTCTTTCTTTCTTTCTTTCTTTTTTCCTTTTCCTTTTCCTTTTCCTTCTCCATATTTTGTCCTTCCCTTCCCTTTCCTTCAACCAGAGTTGATTGAAAAGAGTCTTAAAACAGACAAGAGAATGTACTTCTTCATCTGACATAATAGAATATTATAGAACATTGTGGAATTCCTTATAACAGGGCATGGCAGAGGCCCCTAAATTGGATGGCTTGAAAAAGAATTGGATAAATTTTCAGAAGGCAAGTCTACCAAGAGCTATTATTTCTGAAGATCGGATGTTTCTTTACAAGTTGCGTCAAAGACCAGTTGCCAAGAAGCAACCATATACGAGGGATAAGCTTCCATTTCTGGCAAGCAAGAACTCCAGAGGCATTTGAGAGACCGCCTACTGCCAATTACCTCCACTAGACCGATACGATCGCATCGATTAGGCCTCCTCCGAATTCCATCTACTAGCCAGTGCAAACTGGCAACTACCCGGAGGAGAGCCTCCTCGGTGGCTGCTCCGACCCTCTGGAACGAACTCCCCGTGGAGATTTGGACCCTCGCCACCCTCCAATCCTTCCGCGCCGCTTTAAAGATCTGGCTGTCCCGGCTGGCCTGGGGTTAAGATTTCAACCCCACCCGAATTGTGTGACTGTTGTGCTCTCTTTTAATATGTTGTATTGTTTCCATATTGGAATACTGTTTGTCTTTCCCCCCCTCCCTTTTTGAATTGTGAGCCGCCCTGAGTCCCCCCAGGGAAAAGGGCGGCATACAAATAAAGGAAATTCAAATTCAAATTCAAATCTGGTTGATCATTGTGAGACATAAAGTGCTGGGTTAAGGTGGGCTTGGTCCAATTCAGCAGGCCTGCACCTGCATCCTTATGTCTGGCTGCCATGTGGGTTTCCGTCTCATTTCTGACTTTGTGTCCTTTTAAGGCACTGTAGCAAATAAGAATGGCAGTGCTTTGCTTCAGGGTATTTGGAGTGTTGGATCAGATCTTTTGGGTTGAGCATGGGAGAGAAAGCAACTTTAAGCTTTCTACGCAGCAAATTGCTTGAACTTCAATTGATATCTAAGAAAACAATATTTTACTCATGTCTTGCCTCAAGGAATATAATCAACTTTTGACTTACTCATCAGGTAGATGAGGAACTCAGGAAATAGATCTCAAAAGACAGAGGAAGCATTAGCAAATGGTGAATAAACAGATTATTATTTCATATCTTCCCCATCTTGGGGCCAAAACCTTCTTCTAGACATCCTTCTTCTGCAAGCACTTTGTAGTAGAACTGTTTTTTTTTTTTTACAAGAAACACTTCATTCTGCATACGAAAGAAGAGGAAATCCCGATTTTTAAGAAGAGAACCTGCCCTGTGCACACTGATAAACATATATAAGGAACTAAAGAAGCTTCTTGGATGAGAAATGAAATGTTTTCAAAGAAAAAACAAGAAAGTGCAGTTGCCTTTTGGAAAAATAACTTTGGGACAAGCATGATCTGGATGATTGAGATAGACATATAAGGAAGTTTCTTCTTTCTTTTGTTTGAATCTCTTTGATTAGGTGTATGTCTGTAACGAATTGAAAAATAGCAGGATACGAGAAACGGACCTGGTGTTGTTGCCAAAGCTTTTAACTTAAATTTGTGTTCAGTCATAAGGCACCGCACAGTTACCAATCGCTGAAGGTGCATAGAAAGGTTCAAGAAAAAGACTAGGGTGCTAATTATGTCTCCCTTAATAGGCACTTTAATAAATATTATCATGTTAATGATTTAATTACCAAAATGTAATTGCATAAACATCATGACAAATGCAGTTGCTTGCTTATGGGATTCAGTTTATTTCCTTTAGTAAATAAATATGTCTATATTGTCTATTTGGAGGGACACGATGGCTCAATGACTAAGACACTGAGCTTGTCGATGAGAAAGGTTGGCAGTTCGGCAGTTCGAATCCCTAGCGCCGCGTAACGGAGTGAGCTCCCATTACTTATCCTAGCTTCTGCCAACCTAGCAGTTTGAAAGCATGTAAAAATGCAAGTAGAAAAATAGGAACCACCTTTGGTGGGAAAGTAACAGCGTTCCATGTGCCTTCGGTATTTAGTCATGCTGGCCACATGACCACGGAGACTTCTTCGGACAGCGCTGGCTCTTCAGCTTTGAAACGGAGATGAGCACCACCTCCTAGAGTCGGGAACGACTAGCACATATGTGTGAGGGGGACCTTTACCTTGACCGTCTATTTATCTATTTATCTGTCTAGCTGTATTTGTCTGTTTGTCGAATCAATCTATCATATATTTCTTTCCTCCTTCCTGGCTTGTGTGGACATCCTCAGTGGTAGGGTAAGGGGGAAATGATACACCTAATGATAATGTCACTATGCAAATGCCACCACTTGCATACCCGCATCAGAGCTTAGGATGCACACAGGTGTCTTCTGCACAGTGGCATCCTCACTTTGAGCCCTCTTCATTCTCCACAGATGCCTACGTTCCCTCTTTCCTTTTCAAAGATTCTCAACAGAACTTTGAAACAATGACATCATGTAATTGTAAAGCAAGAATGAAAAACATGGCTACAGTAATGATTAACGTGCTTGGTCAAGTCCAGTTAAGTCAGTTCCTCTCAAAATGAGTGTTTTTTAAAGTAATTTTCAGGATAAAAAGTTTTTATTTAGGCTTAAAAATCTATAGAAACATAAAAAGTAGAAAAAAAGAAAATATAAAGGAGTAGGAAAGAAAGTGAAAGAGTATTTAAAGAAACAACTTTTGATCTTCTTTGAGGCAATTTAAGACATTACATCTTCAGTCTCCCATAGTTCCCTTCTTCTCATACGTAAACCTTTTTAATCAACAAATCCCCAAATCAACAGTTCACTTTTATCCATTTACAGGAACAAGCCATAAAAGTTTCCAGCCTTTTATAAAAGTACTTCTTGTTCCCTCTTAATCAAACAACTTGGTTTATTCATTTCTTACAAAGAGCCGTCTTCAAAATCCATTCCTCCATTAGAGCTCTTTCTGTAATCTTCCATCGTTATGCCTATAATAGCCTCACCGTAATCACCATATAAAAAATCAGTTGTGCGTCAGCCTTTTCTAGTGACCGTCCATAAGTTCTAGTAAGCAACCCTCCAGTTTCAGAAAAGCTCCAGTTTCATCGGAGTATTTTATTTTTAAAATATCTGCATCAACCTTTGTATTTGTATCCAATATCTTTTTGCTTTATCACAAGTTTACTATGCATGATACAATGTCCCTTCATATTTTTTCACATTTCCAGCAGCATGAGTACTTTCACAGCATCTTAAACAATTTATTTTGTGTCATATACCAACGGTATATCATTTTCCAAAAGTTCTCTTTTGGAGTATAAGAAAATGTGACCACATCATGTCCTATTGATCCATTTGGATGTTATTTATATGGTTGTTTGTTTATACCATTATACAGAGCCGAGGTGGCACAGTGGTTAAATGCAGCACTGCAGGCTACTTCAGCTGACTGCAGTTCTGCAGTTCGGCTGTTCAAATCTCACCGGCTCAAGGTTGACTCAGCCTTCCATCCTTCCGAGGTGGGTAAAATAAGGACCCGGATTGTTGTTGGGGGCAATATGCTGACTCTGTAAAACCGCTTAGAGAGGGCTGAAAGCCCTATGAAGCGGTATATAAGTCTAACTGCTATATCTTTCCTTTATTATTTTTACAAATAACTTAATTTCACTCTCAACATCAACGATCCTGTGAGGTCAATTAGACTGAGAGAAAGTAACTGGCTCAAAATCACCCAGCCAGCTTTCATGGCTAAGGGGGTCTTGAACTCACTGTCTCCCGCTTGGTAGCTTGGTGCCACTTTACGGTACATGATTTAACTTGCTCAAAATGAGTATTTTTAAAACACCCTTTTGCCTAATTCATTGCAGGTCAACTCTTGATGAATTGCAAATAGAGCGTGTGGCAATGATTGTGACATTCCTACCACAAAGTACCCTTCCATCTTGCCTGAATTGGTCACAATCTCTTCACCACATGGAATGGGAATATCCCCATATAAACTTCATGCTCGCAGTTACGAAAAGATATCAAATTAACTAAAGAAAAACAAAATCAATACATTACACCTATAAAAAGGTTTTAAAAAATCACTTGTTAGGGCAAATGACAGGAGCAGGAAGGGAAATAACCTCAGCTTCTTCACCAAATCCAAAGAAATTGCCTCTATTTCTGTCCTACCTTTCTTCAAGGATGTGGTGCTGGTTTGTATAACTGTTTTTCTGTTTTATTTTTCCTCTCCTGTGAAATTGCTTGGAGTTTGCTTGTCATTTAACATAATATGCACACTCTCATCCCCCAAAGGAATGCATGAATCCAACATTTCCTGGCCTATAATTTCTGCTCTGTAAAGTACATGACGCTAATTTAATATTTCTGTGTTGATATCCCAAATACTGATGAAATACTGCAAATAGACACTTTCACCAATTTGTGTTACCATGTTTCCCCAAAATAAACACTTGGCCTTATTTTTGGGGAGGTCTTATTATTTTGGAGGCGCAGGAGGAGGTGAGCATGGTCATCTCATGGCTGCTGCTGTGTTGCAATATTTTCGGGGAGGGCTGATTTTCAGGGGAGGGCTTATTTTAGCCCATGCGCTCAAAAGCCTGATTGGGCTTATTATCCTGCGAGGTCTTATTTTCAGGGAAACAGGGTAGAATTTTTGAAAACAGTGTTCAAAAGAGCAGGGGTCTCCAACCTTGGTAACTTTAACTGGGAGTTGAAGTCCGCCAGGCTTAAAGTTGCTAAGGTTGGAGACCCCTGTTCTAGAGATAATATAACGAAACTTAGCTTCAATGATGATTGGAATGATATGTTGAAGAAAGACTGGCTTTCAATTTGGAAGCACCGTATTTTTCAGAATATAAGACGCACCGGAGTATAAGATGCAGCAAGGTTTTGAAGAGGAAATTTTTTTAAAAAAAATTGCACTCTGCAAACCACACAAAAATGACCTGTTGTTAGTGAAAATGTGCCTGTCCCCCCCACCCCCGCAAAAAAAGGCATGAATAGCCTTTAGGGAGCTTGCAGAGTGCTCCTGGGAGGGTGCCCCCTCCAAAACAAGCAAAAAATGCTCCATTTTTCACGAAAACAGGTGTTTTTCATAAAGAAAAGGGCATGGATAGCCTCTAGGAAGCTTATAGAGTGCTCCTGGGGGCTGGGGGAGGGGTAAAATTGAGCAAAAAACGGACCATTTTTTGCTCATTTCTGCCCTCCCCAGCTCCCAGGAGCTCTCGAAAAGCTTCCTAGAGGCTATGCATTTTGGTGAAGGGGGCGGGGTTTCGGGAGGCAAAAAAATGCTGTATTCAGTGTATAAGACGCACCCAGATTTTCAGCCTTTTATTGAGGGAAAAGGGTGCATCTTATACTCTGAAAAATACGATAGTCCTCGGCTTAAGACCATAATTGATTTCTGTTACTAAGCAAGACAGTTGTGAAGTGAGTTTTGTTAAGTGAATCACTGCGATTAAGTTAGTGACACAGTTGTTAAGTAAATCTGGCTTCCCCATCGACTTTGCTTGTCAGAAGGTGATCACATGACCTCAGGACACCGCAACTTCATCAATTCATGCCAGTTGCCAGGCTTCTGAATTTGGATCATGTGACCATGGGGATACTGCAATAAGTGTGAAAAACAGTTGTTGGGGGAAATGTTCTTCTGGGTTCAGTTCCAAGTGGGGGAAAAGACACTGGAAACATGGAGGCTGCTTGGAAAGGTGGTTTAATGGTGGACAGGACCACATGGCTTGAGGTCCTGGGGAAAAAGGTGATCACGTGCTTCCAGATGTTGGGTAAAGAAGAAGAGAGAGAAAAGAAGGGGCTTGCTGGGTTTTTTATACTCTGTTCGGCCCCACCTCTCTGTTTCCTGTTCTTGTGTAAGAAATGTATTCTGATTGGTTGTCAGACTCCCATGGGGGTTGTGCAGCGGCAACTCTTTAGGTTGTGCTTTGAGTCCAAGTTTGGTTGAGCATTGCTTTTTCCCAGGTGCCCTGTGGTGAGATGGGTAAAGGGCTAATACTATCATGCCTTAATCCCATCACCCTGAAGCTGAAGGGGGATGTCTTTGTTATGTAGAATAGACTGATCCAGGCTTTTTAATGGCCCAGTAACAAAGGTGGGGGCTATTAAGAGTGAGTCTGTCTCCTGCCTAAAAACATGTTTCCCCATTTCTTATCCAGGGAAATATAATATTCTTCCTTCTCAACATTTCCCAGAATATCTCATTTTTCTAGCAGAGGGGTGGGTTTTAATTTCCTACACAGTTACAAATCATTTTCCCTCAGTGCCGTTCTAACTATGAATAGTCACTAATGAATTGTTATAAGTCAAGGACTGTTAAGTTTTGAACCCTCAGGTTGATTCACCCATTTTGTATTTGAAATGTAAAGCCAGATTTATCTTCTGCCCTCACTTGAAGACCTTCCTCTCTGTTACCCAAAAGGAAAGTTGATAGTCCATGGAGCAGAGAACTGAATGCACTTCCATAGAGCCCGGGCAAGTCCAGGCATGGAACTGGAAGAGACTTTGACTGATGTGGTCAAGTGAAATCTTCCCAAACATCCTTTGCCATCACAGTATCCTCTTGAGCATGTAAACAAGTGGAAAAAATGCAGAGGAGCCAAGCAGAAGCCATGTCGGTGCCAGATCCACACAACGGTCAGGAGATGGTTGCTTAAAAGCTCTATTGCTTCAACAGTTCCACCTGCTTCCATTGAAAAGTCCCTTTTTTTCATTCTTCTTTTTACAAGCTGACATGGAACAGGCAATTCAAGGAACTGGCCATTGCTTCCTTGTTTAATAATTTGCACGGAATCCAGGTTGGGGATTTTCCAACAAATGTTTAATTTTAAAGGGTTGCTAATTTCCAGAATAACCCCATCCGATGTAGAAATGCCAAGGCAGGCTGGGGTTTTTTTTCTCTCTCTCTGGGCAGCATTCATGCATTGCAGTAAGCTAACGTTGTTTAACCATGGCTTTGAATAAACCATTGTTGATGAATCTATACAACAAACGAAGCCAGGCCAGATCACAGTAGTATTAAACACAGTTTGGGAATCCAGTCAGAATCTTGTACAGTCTTCTGACTGCAGTCAATGATGGCTAGAACACTGCTCTGACAATGATAGTTTACAAGAGGATCACAGCTTACGGGTGAAAATTCAGCTGAAAGTAGATGGCCAGGCAACCCTTCTGCCTTTGCTGAGTTATAATTGCCATTTTATTTTGTAATACGGGTAGTCCTTGACTTATGATTAGAAATGGAGCCTGACTACTGTGCTTGTAAATCGTGACAGTCGTAAAGAGTGACAGAGCCAATTTTACTACCTTTTTTCAAGTAAGTGTCAAGCAAATGCCATGGCCCCTAAATGGCCACTAAAGTTGCTAAGCTAATGCTGTGGTCCTTAAGTGAACCAAATGTTCGCTATGGGCCAGTTTTGGGAGGGAAAATGAAAATTGGTTTTTGTAAAACATGATCACATGACTGTAGGATGCTGCAAACGGCCATAAACGTGAGCCGGTTGCCTTGACACCAGTGGTGGGTTCTGGATCCCGTTGCAATCGGTACGGTGCAACGGGGCCGGGCACCCACCATGTCCACGCGCACAGCACACGCATGCATACCCACTGCCCGCAATGCTCTAGCTGCTCGGCGGAGCATTGCGCAGGCCCCGTATGCTCTGCACGCAGGCGTGTACGTTCCGTGCCTATGCGCAAATGCCCCAATCGGCTCAAATAGTGGTAAGGAGAGCGGGCGGGTGGTGGGCCCTCCGGAGCACCATACCGGAACAGTGCCTGGTGCTCCCAGCAGGCACCGGTATGCCTGTTACGGGTTGTACCGGTCATATCCCACCACTGCTTGACACCCAAAATGTATTTACATGACGGGGGGGGGGGGGCAGCCATCCGAACTTTGGAACCAAGTCATAGGTACCCCTGGTGAGACCTGATGTAGCTTTGAATGGTCACGAAGCAACCAGTTGTATGTAGAGGACTACATGTATTTCAGTGACCTCTTGATTAAGTTTTGTGCTACCGATGGACTAGCGCAATCATACAAAGAAGATTGCAGGCAGTCCTCAACTTACAACTACAATGCAGCCCAAAATTTCTGTTGTTAAGTGAGACATTTGTTAAGTGAGTTTTGCCCGATTTTTATGAACTTTTTTGCCACTGTTGAGTTGATAGGTTGGTAAGCCGGTTGTTAAGTGAATCTGGCTTCTCCATTGACTTTGCTTGTCAGAAGGTCATAAAAGGTGATCCCATGGCCTTGTGACTGAGCAACGGTCATAAATATGAACCAAGCACCTGAATTTTGATCACGCGATCATGGGGATACTGCAAAGGTCATAACTCTGAAAAACGATCATAAGTCACTTTTTTCGGTACCGTCGTAACCCTGAACGGTCACTAAATGAACTGTTGTAAACCAAGGAGTACCTATATTTGATTAGTAGGCCAAAAAGTAGACCAAAAAGAGTGCACACCAAACTTTAACCAAAACATCTCACACTTTTTAAAAGAAACTATACAGATTGCTATTTTGTTTTTTAGAGAAATCCTTTGAAAGGTGTTTTGAAATATGTGGAACTTGTATGGAGTTTCTGCGGTCTCTATGGAGTAGGCGGTATCTTGCATCACAGCGTTCTTTGCACCACCATACCTATTTTAACTTCCCCATCCTACAGATAATGCTGTGAATGATCACTATTTAAATCCTGAATGTGGTGATTTCAGAAAAATACAACGATTGTGTCACGTTGTGTACAGGCTTGGAATAACTGTGATTTCTGAGAGGGAATATATAACTCCCCTCTCAGAAGCTCTTTGTGGATTTAGAACTGAACAAGAAAACAGAAAGTGAAAATGTGACTTTTTGCCCTGCCAATAAAAGTGCACCAATTCAACTGAAGGAGGAAGTTACACTTTCGTGATAATGTTAGTCATTTGTGTTTTTTCCTTTGTCCTTCTAAGGGAGTGAACACATTTCCTTCCATAATTATGGCAGTCAAGGGTGACATTAGAGGTGAACCAAAGGGACATATTCTCTCTGAAGCCTTCAGCACCAAAATGCTGATGAATTTGTTCACAAAAGCAGGAACCGTTTCTCTGTTTTGTTGCGGCAAAAACAACTGTTTTGTGATACCTTAAAGACTACCCGTCGTACATTTGTTAAGATGGACTGATTTTTTCCCTGCTCAGAAAGGAGATGTTAGTGGCTCATTTATACAACACCTAAAAATAGAAGCGGTCTCTAAAAATGTGAATTGCGAGTGCCACAAACAGGAATGTGCAAACATATGAATCATATAAATATATTTGTGAATGTGTTCAGTGCTGATTCCTTTGGCGGAATTCATTTTTTCCTGATGTAATCTTAACATTTTGAGTAGATGTTACATGGCATCCATCTTCATTTTATTTAAAATTAATTGGAGGTTCATTGTGAATTTGGTTGCCTGTTCAGAATGTTATTGCTTAGAAACAATGTGATGGACCCTAAACATTTGCTTTGGTATTCTGTTTTAGAACTTTGAGACTTCAATTTCACAGTGGTTGTGAAGAAGCACTGCATCTTGGGTACATTTGTTGGGCACATTTCTCACTTGTTTACCCCTTTGATGGCTTACAGTTGAATATTTGAACTGATTCGCTTGTGAGTAGGGATGTGTCAAGAGTTGGCAAAGTTTGTGCCCATCTGATTTGGCTCAAGGAATGACGGATATGTGCACGAACTAGGCTTTAATAAGTGATGAATGCAGGCAAAATGTTTTGCTAAATAGCTAAAGCTTGTTTTTCAAAAGGAATTTCTCTGGGTTGCGCATAAGCAGAGCAAATATAAGACAAATATCATAATTAAAAACAGTGAAAAAAAAGTTGCATAAGTGAGCAATTTGTGAGTAGGATACCAGCACCATCAAATATTGTAGATTCTTCTATATCTGCTGCATCACCATCGCAAAGGGAATTAGGGTGAAAGCCTTCGGAGATTATGACTGGGATTGCCATGTTTCTCTGTCAGTTTTTCCTAAACTAGAGCCTTGCATACATAGTGAATTTCAACTCCCGTCGTCTTAGTACATAACAATTCAGTAGTATTCAATAACTATCTGCTCTGGGTTCCACCACAAAACCGCGAAGCCCTTATCCGTGCCGACATAAGTGCGGAGGGCAAATCCACGCCGTTCGAAGCGCTAAGGAAAAACGCGACCCTACCGCGATGACATAATCGCGGAGGGCAAATCCGCGCCTTCCGAAGCACTCAGCACCCTAAACCTAAACCTAAACCTAAACCTAACCCTAAACCTAACCCTAACACTAAACCTAACCCTAACCCTAACCCTAACCCTAAACCTAACCGTAAACCTAACCCTAAACCTAACCCTAAAGCAAACCCCTAAACCTAAACCTAACCCTTACCTTAATTTAAATCGGCTTTCTGCTGTCGCGCTGTTTTAAAGCGCCCTTCTGTCGCCGTGCTGTTGTCGCGGCGGTGATGACGCATGGTGATGACGTCACGGCTTTAGCAACACGGTTTTATCACCGCTATTTTGACGAGCGCGGTTTTGTCGTGCCACGCTGCTCTGAATTCACTTGCACAGATGATGTTACCTAGTTGGGTAATGAAATGTCTGCAAGCAAGCAATGAAGAGAACGTCAAGGATTTTGTTGGTCAACTTTTTCCAAATAACAGGTCTATTTCAAGTCAACCTGTTTTCAAAATATTTTAATGTTGTTGTTTTTTTTCTATTCCCAAACCTGAGAGAAGAAAGAAATGGGCTTCAGTGTGTTGGAAACCTAATTGACCTCCTACCCATGTTATGGATTAATAACAAGAACTCTATAGTTTCGGTTTAGACCTTGTGGCCAAGTGAATTCCAGCTTAAAAAATTGTATATATATGAATGACTTTATATTCATCTTTCCCCTGTACGTTCAGAATTGTTCTTTATATGATATGTAGATGGCACAGAATAAGAGTTGGAAGGGACCTTGGAGGCAGTGGAGGGTTCCTACGATTTTGGACTGGTTTGGCTAAACCGGTAGTGGTTTGGCAGCCTGGGTCACTGAAACCAACAGCAACCCTGGCTTGCTACACACCTGAACTGGTTCTCCGGGTGGCGCCTATGGCACTGCCATCTTGATTTTTGGTTCTGCATATGCACAGAGCAATTTTAATTGCACTGCGCATGTATGCACTCGTGCACAGTGCACACACAAGCGAACCAGCAGTAGTGCCTGCTGGAACCCACCATTGCTTGGAGGTCATCTGGTCCAACTCCCCTCTCAAACAACAAGCCATATACCATTTCAGATAAATGGTTGTCCAATCTCTTCTTAAAAACCTCCAGTGATGGAGCACCCACAACTTCTGGAGTCAAGTTGTTCCATGATTAATTGTTCTAACTGTCCGGAAATTTTCTCCATAGTTCTTAGGTTGGATCTCTCCTTGGTTAGTTTCCATCCATTGCTTCTTGTCCTGCCTTCAGTGGAGTTTTAAACTTGCTTGAGTTTGGCTGATTTATTTGACTGAAGGGCTGCCATTAGCCTTTCCAAGTGCTTTATCTCCGCCACTAATATAACTGTGAAACTGCATTCTCAATCTGGTTACTAAATTAACCCTTTTCACCAAATATTTTAAATTTGCAAGCTAGCTTCCCAAACTAATTGTGGCATGTTGTGGGAATGGCCCACTAAGCCCACTAAGATCAGGCAAAGGATATTGAGCAAAAACACAGGATGTGCATATTTTGTGTGCATTCTTGTAATCTTAAATTTCCTTTTTCTAAGCCATGGCCCTCAGATTACTTCATTGAGTGGTCCCAGGTCTAAAAAAAAAGCCTCTCTGAGCCTGTTCTAACTTTTCCCCAAAAGTGGTACAGTCAGTGGTATAACAACATCCATCTGAAACCTTTCCTCCATATATTTTCTTCTCATCATAAACCTGCCTGTTCACTGCTGTTTCCCTTTTAGAAGAAATTGCAATGCTAGGCAGATGGTGGGTTCTGATACAAATGCCCTGATGACTGAAAAAGTGATTCTGACTACTTCCTTACTCAGAGTTTTCCTGCTTCACCATGGCCTATTTTAATTTGCCCTATTCCACCTCTGTAATCTTCATCAGGGATAGTCAACTTGGTGTCTGAATCAGGCCCCTGCAGCAGTTTTCTTGTCAGCAAATGAAGATGTGATAAAATGCGTATGTACAGTTTCATATAAAAGGCCAAGATAAAAGTTCTTCTAGCTTCAAAGAAATAGAGTCAGCCTCATTTTATTGCATTATAGAGCAGTGGCTGATGCAGCCTTTAAAATTAAGCAGGAACTACTGGTTATCACAGGGGGAAAATTAAAGGCAAATTCCTTCCTATGATCCTACCAGAAACCCGTGAAAAGTGGAGAAAGAGAGGTAGGACAGGCTGACTAGCTAGCAGCAGCATCCTAGGCTGATACAATCTTTGGATGTCATTTAAAAAGTTAGCAAATTCAATCATTATTTGCAGCCAGTGCTGAGCAGGCTTTTCTCCCATCAGTTTAATGTGAAATTTGGTTTTCATGTGAGCTTGCCTTTCCTCAGTAGTGCTAAGAAAAAAACATTTCATGATGAGGAATAAAGCTCTTTTTTTTGGCGTTTGGGAGTAATGTCCTGGCTAAATTTGAGCGCATATATTCTTAAATAATGAATGCAGCTGCTAGATGGTGCTTTACCACCTGCAGATGTTCAGAAATCAGTTTGCCCAGCAAAATAGATCTCCAAGGTCTCGTCTTCTGCAACTCATACGTTACAGATGTGCTGGATTTCAGCTACATAATGCCTAGTTAGCATGAGCCTGTTGGATGTGGTTTATAGGGGCTAGTGGGCAATAAATAGCAATTGTACTTTAGGATGTATTTTAAAAAAATGGTTGTCCATAAATTGTTACGGCCCCTGAAATTTAATGTTCAGTTTTACAACATATAGTTGTAGCACATTGGAAGATTAATTCCACATCTGCCTTGTTTTAATATGCTATGAAATCTGGATGACCTCTAGATGGTAGCAAAAAGATATAGAAAAGCGCTGCTCTTTGCTGCCATCTCATGGCCATCTAGAGTTTTACAGCCCACATAAGGTTCCAGTCAATTGGATCAAATAACCTTGCATTTGTCTGCCTAGGTCACAAATTTCCATACATTTTCTTTAGTTTTTCTTATTGATGATGTGTGTATGATTGTTCTCTTTAAACTGAATCTACAATTTGCATTTTGCTGCTTCTTCTATGTTTCCCCATCCCCTTTTGATAATTTAGTACATTAAAAAAAACACATTCATTTCTATGAAATCTGACAGCAAAAAGTTGTTGAGCCATATCAGACTGTCTAAATGTTTCACAGTATTACTTCTATGGAAATTTAAAGCCTTAGGTGCCAGCTGCACTGCAAGGATTTTCAGGGTTTAGCATTAGGCCAAAGCTTATATCACTGACATCTGAATGAGCTTCTGTGGAAATGACATGAGCCAGACTTCTCCATGAATGTAAGTTAATCAATGAATCGGATTTAAGCGATTGAACTTCATTATGTTTATGAAAGAATTTCAGACTTCCTCACAACAAAACCTTTATCCTTTGAGAAATTACATAACTGAGGGATTTATGGTGGTTGGGTAGCTTTGCAGATAAGTTTTGCCAAAATATCTGGATTTGGTTAAAAGCTAATCAGGTGAAGCCAAACAACACCAGTCCTTTCAACGTGAATTTTCATGGAGCACGTTGAAGAATACTTTCCATTTTATATCATGTGTGGCAATGAGAACAGCCTGGGGTTGTTTTTGTACTGTAATTTTGTGAGAACAGAGGGAAACAGACAAGTGTTGCTGTCATCTGCAGCAGCCCCAAAATTTCTTGTAATTATTTTAAATATCAAATGAGCAACTGCCCTTTTAATGAAAGTACTTGAAAGCAAATGAAATGATGGGATCTACCTACAGGAGCCAATGCGCAGGAGAGGTAGTGAGAGATGCCTGCTGCCCTATTTAAATGTAATTTTGTGAAAGAATCTGAAGGGAAGAGCTGAAGTAGGTGGGCCATTACCCTGGTCCAATGGAGCTCTTATGCATATCAATAGAAGAGATTCAGGGATGGGTTTCAAAAACTGCAGCAACGAATTTGCTGCTCCATTGCTGGGTGGGCGTGGCCTAGTCGGCCTCCTGCACCACAGCGGGGTGGGGTGGGGTGGGGAGGGCATTTTTCGCCCTCCCCAGGCTCCGGAGGCTTCTCTCAAGCCTCTGGGTGGGCAAAAACCGCTACCCCCAGGCTCCGGAGGCCAGAAACAAGCCCGTTTCTGGACTTCCAGAACTTCCGCTAGGCCTGTTTTTCTCCCTCCCCAGGACCTGGAGGTTTTCTTTGAGCCTCCGGGAGGACAAAAATTGCTTCCCCCCCCCTGGCCTCTGGAGGTCCTCCGCAGACTGGAAACAGGCCCGTTTCCGGACATCCAGAACCTCTTGTAGGCCTGTTTTCCCGCCTCCACGCGGGCCCTGCATGATGAATGGGCATGATGAATGATGCGGGTCCTGGCATGATGAATGGGCTGCATGGAGATTCCTGGGAAGGGCAGGGTGGAGTGAGTGTGGCCAGTCAGGGGTGGCATTTGGGGGTTCGCGGAACTGGGCAGAATCCTAGCTAGAGGATCGCCCGAACCTGTACGAACTCCCAGAGTATGAATTTGTTTTCTTGTGGCTGGTCTGGCCTTCCCTGTATCTGGAATTAAGTGGATGGCTTCCTTCATGCTCCAGTTTTAAGAAAAGGGGTTATAGTCTGGTATTTCTCAAGTAGCAGTCCATGTATGCTACGTGGAAGTTGCTTTTTCAAATGGAAGGAATGTAAGTGCTCACTGAGCATACATCCAAGCAAGTTCCTAAATAAACTCGATTGTTCTTGTGAAAGAACCTAGTTGCAGATCTCTTCCCTTCTCTTCTCCGTCAACCTCCCCTTATTTGATAATTTACTGCCAATTTCACTTGTTAGTACTTGGTTAGAAGGGCTGTTTACCCTTACAAATCCCTAAAGACAAGCTGTCTTATCTGTCTTATTATACATTTGCCTGCCCTGCTTTTTTAAAAATATGAAAGTTCTGTCATTCATATTTCATTGATTACATACCAAAGGGTTGACCCAAGTAGGCAATACTGCAAAAGAAAAAGAAAAGAATGTGCTTCTCCATCGTTTCTGAACAACAAACCCCAGGAGACCAGCGGAAAGAATATCAGATCATTTATCCTGTTCGATCAGGAATCACACAACTGTGTTGGATAGAATAGAATAGAATAACCAATTTTGTTGTATACATGATGTAAAATGACAATAAAGGCTATACTATAATAGAATAGAATAGAATTCTTTATTGGGCAAGTGTGGTTGGAGACACAAGGAATTTGCCTTTGGTGTATAGGCTCTCAGTGTACATAAAGAAAAACAAAATAGAATACATTCATCAAGAATCATTGGGTACAACACTTAGTGATAGTCATAGGTTATTAATAAGCAATCAAACCGTACTAGGAAACAAAGAAAATAATATAAATTGTAAAGATACAAGCAATATGGTTATACTCATAAGTGGGAAGAGATAGTTATTAGGAAGGATGAGAAGAAGAATAGTAATACAGACTTAGTAAATAATTTGACAGTGTTGTGGAAATTAGTTGTTTAGCAGAGTGATGGCATTAGACAGTGGACAGTGACATGTAAATATTTCTGTTTGTTTGTCGCTGTTTATTGATTATGTCACATGTTTATTGGACAGTGACGTACAAACATTTCTGTAGGGTTAGGAATTCAGACAGTATTTTGTTCTCAACAAAAGATAATCTGATCAACAGTTTAAAAGCCTTAAGCATTTTTCTTCATATTGTCTTTGATCCAAACATTAACAGCTTCCAAAACAATCTGAAAAAACTCTACATGGTAGACAGGAAAAATTCCAGTGGCTTAATCACAGGGGCCATTTCACCCCTAGTTATTCATAGCTTTTTCTAGCATCCTCTGACCATTATTATGCTGATACAAATACAGTGAGGATAGGTCTTATGTTGCCTCTGTGATGGCTGGGTGATACTAGAAAATCATATAAATCATACGGTCAGAGATATAGGTAGTCCTCCACTTACAACATTTCATTTAATGACTGTTCAAAATTACAACAGCAGTGGAAAAAGTGACCAATTATGACCAATTTTCACAAACTTTGCAGTGTCTCTATGACCATGTGACAAAAATTCAGATGTTTGGCAATTGGTTCATATTTATGACCTTTGCTGTGTCCCAGGATCATGGGATCACCTTTTGTGATCCAAGCAAAGTCAACGGAGAAGTGGGTTTCACTTAACAACTGGGATACTAATTTAACAACTGCAGTGATTCACTTAACAACTATGGCTTGAAAGGTTGTAAAATGGGGCAAAACAATTAATAACTGTCTTGTTTGGCAATGGAAGTGTTGGGCTCAATTGTGGTCGTAGGTCGAGGACTACCTGTACATATTTTCTGAACAAACAAGCAACTTGACCAGGGGTAAATTGCTTCCCCATCATTTTGCTGATATATATTTTTCATTCTAAATTTATTGAGAAATGCAGGTAGTCCTTGACTTTCATTCATTTAGTGACCATTCAAAATTACAATGGCACTGAAAAAAAGTGACCTGAGACCATTTTTCACACTTACAACCATTGCAGCATCCCAATGGTCATGTGATCAAAATTCAGGTGCTTGGCAACTGACTCATATTTATGATGGTTGCAGCATCCCGGGGTCATGTGATTATCGTTTGCGACCTGACAAGTAAAGTCAATGGGGAAGACAGATTCACATAACAACTCTGCGACTGACTTAACAACTGCAGTGATTCACTTAACAACTATGGCAGGAAAGCTCATAAAATAGCAATATCACTTAGACTTATATACTGCTTTGTAGTGCTTTTACAGTGGTTTAAGTGGTTCACAGAGTCAGTATATTGCCCCCAACAATCTGGTTCCTCATTTTACCCACCTCAGAAGGACGGAAGGTTGAGTCAACCTTGAGCCTGGTGAGATTCGAACTGCCAAATTGCAGGCAGCCAGCAGTCAGCAGAAGTAGCCTGCAGTACTGCACTCTAACCACTGCGTCATTGTGGCTCATGGGGCAAAACTCAATAACTGTCTTCTTTGGCAAAGGAAGTGTTGGGCTCAATTATGGTCGTAAGTCGAGAACTACCTATAGATCCTTTTCCCAACTTTATGTTAAAACCACTTGGGTTGCCTGTATTGAATCTCTTTCATGGCCACCCACCACTCCCTGTCCAGTTCTAACTGATGCTTCCACTCCTGTTTTCACATACTGATGCTCTTAAATCTTCCCCTCTATAAGGAGGCCTAAAATGAGCTGAGGTACCTTTGATACCCTTGAGGAAGGCTCAAAGCTTCAAGGGAGACAAACCTATCATTCTGCCTCTGTTGTCTCTAGTTTCCAGCAGAGTTTAGAAGTATCTTGGCCAGGTTTCTTTGCCACCAGGCAGGCAGCTGCCAGTGGAAACATTCCCTGAAGCAGTTCTGGCAGCCAAAAATGGCTGGCTCATGAGAGGGCTTCTTTCCTTCCTTCCAGACACGCTCCAAGCAGTCATTAGACCCTGGCAAGTAGATGAAGGTTTCCTGCAGCAGCGCCGCAGCTGGGCCCCAGATCTCTGGAGGACTGGCTAAAAAAGGTTTGACTGCTCCACAAATGGGATTTGAAGTCCTTGCCTCCAATCCATAGCATCTTCCCTTCTGTTTCAAATCACAGAAAGCAATTGTGTGACTTCAGTCACACCTCAAAGCTGACTTCAAGAACTATGTCCAGTTTAGAGCACCATTGTTAAAAAGCAAGTGTCAGGCTTCCAAGTAACACCCCCAACGAAAGAAGACTCCGAGGCATGAGTTTCCTCAAAGTCCCATTTTATTAGAGATGTCATATTGGCACATCTGGGAAAACCTGAATCTGAAAGTTTCCAGGTCCCCCCCAAAAAATAAAGTTCAAGTCTCTGCCCAGCACCCACATGTCCATCACATGGTCCAATCAGGCACCATCCAAAACTGGAGATGCCTCCCAGTTGCCTCTTTGCAGCTGCAGGGCAAGATGACCTTGACTTTCTGAGAAGGAATGTTATGTTGACTATATGTTACCCACACTCTGTATAATCCCCCCCTCCCATTTTCCCACAGTAGAAAATGTGGCAGGTCTGAAGGGCCAAATGTAAAAAAATGGCTTCCAGGTCTGATCAAAGGATTCAAAGACCTGGTGTGAACACTTGGTCTCCCAGGGTGGCAGAATCTCCAGCTAGACTGGAGGGAGGTGTTAAGAGAGGACCAAGTTTAGAGTCCTTGCACTGCAGAAAGTGGCACAGCCCCGATCAACCCCAGCATCCCTGAAACCTTATCTGACCCTTCCCGAGGGAATGTAGTCAGTCTGGCAAGATTCCTGTAATATCGATGACTAATATTAAAACTTCTGCTTGAGGTTATTCACAAGTGGTTCTAGTTGCTTGCACCGGATACCTGCCATTTTGGGAGTTACTTCATGTTTTTTTCTAAAAAAAATACTGTTTTCATTTACATTTGATGTTTTTTGTTTAGTGACAGGGTCACTTTTTTCGTGAGATGGGCAGCTACATAAAGGTATTCAATAAATAAAATAGATATGTCAGGAGCAAGAATCTGGGAGCCCAAGACAGAGTTCAAAAGCACTACAAGTTTATTTCACGCCACTTAAGGTTATTCCATGCTATCTATACCCAAGAATCTGATCCGTTAATGGTCAATGCAAATTGATTCCAGGTAAGAGTCAACGAACTTCAAGGAGGCCTGGTGTCTCTTTCAGGGGTGCAGTGTCTCCAGACTAATGATATGCTTGACCCTGCCCTCGGACTCAGCCTGGTCATGTCCTACAGATAAATTGAAAAAAAGTGTCAAGAAAGACATTTGCAGATGATAAGGAAACTTAAATGCCAAGAAAAAGTTTTGAAAAGCTGGGAATGTTGAGCTCTGAGAAAAAAAAGACAGAGGGATATGAAAGAGTGTCACATAGAAAAGGGTTAAAACTTGTTTCTTCTCATTCTTGAGGAACTGATGGATGTAAATTACAAGAAGGTCCATTCAAAGAAAGCATTAGAAAAATACGTCCTAATAGGAAGAGGAGTTCAATAATAAATCACAAGGATATGATGGTCTTCCATTCATTGGATGTCTCCAAACAGAATCATGAATTCTTCAATTCTTGCATTGACTGGGATTTGACCTCAATGCCTATTAAACTTCTTCCCAACTTTAGGATTCTCAGAGACCTGCTGGATTGAACAAGGATGTTTGAATCACGGATTAAGCAAGATGACAACATCTCTGGCATTAGTAGGAAGTTTGAGGAATCAGATCTACTCATTTCTTATGTAATCCATACATTAGTCAGTCCCTTCACTGAGTCCATTGTTGCTTCCGAATCATAGGATAAATAAGATTGTCCCCGATAAACTTCACTCTGACAGCTTTTTCTGGTGTTTCTTGCCCTTCCAGAAGACCTTACTAATAATTAGCTTTACTCTTAAATGCTGACTTGAAGTAAATATTGTGCAGGAGTCTCATATGGCTACTATCCACATAAGGGCATGCACCCAGACCTGTATTTTAGCTTGGTTTCCACACTTCCCAACAAAGGAAATGCCTGTACATTAAGATCATTTGCAATATCTGATATTTGGATCTGTACAAGTATAGCAAGTTTTACTGTTAGACATTTACTGCATCCCATTAGAGGAAAAATATAACCATTTATTTATCACGATGATAGATTTGTGTAAATTAACAGATGTAGGGCCTAGGAGAGAAACTTGCAAATAGATCTGGAAGAGGAAAATTATGATCTGTGGAATATCTGTCTTCTTTTTTTCTGCCTAAACATACATCTGCCTATTTTTGGGCATCGCACCAAGCTCAGTTATAAATCTTGGCACGTTCTGACATTTAGCCCCTTATTCAGGAAATGGCATACCGGACAGGCAGGTAATAGGGCTATTCTAATCTCTTTACAGGTAGTGCTTGACTTACAAACATTTGTTTAGTGACTGTTTGAAGTTACAGCAGCAATGAAAAAAGTGACTTTTGACTGTTTTTCACAGTTACAACCATTACAGCTTCCCCATGTGATAAAAATTTGGAAACTGGTTCATATTTATGACGGTTGCAGTGTCCAGGGGTCATGTGATCCCTTTTGTGACTTCTGACAAGCAAAGTCAATAAGGAATCCAGATTCACTTAACAACCATGTTACTAACTTAACAACTGCAGTGATTCACTGAACAGTTGTGGCAAGAAAGCTCTAAAATGGGACAAAACTCTATGAACATCTGTCTCACTTAGCAACAGGAGTTTTGGGGCTCCATTGTCGTAATGTATTTGCAATAAAGTCACACACTCAGAGAATATTGGCTCATCGCCGTTGTGTATGTGGAAAAAGGGAGTCAGTTCTGTATATAGAAATGTTTGTGTGTAAATATTAAGGCTTTTTTCCTCCCTGCCTTTCCAAGTCAACAGATTTTTGACTATTCTTTTGATGCTTTGGCAAGCATCGGATCTTATATTGACATAGCAGTTATCTCTGGTTTGAGAATGGTTGGTTCCTTTTCTACCAAGTTCATTCTTTACATGTATCCAAACAATACATCTTTTCTCCAATTAACATTTGAACCTGAATTAGAAAATGATCTTTGTGTGGGAGGGGAGGAATATGTTATGTAGAAAATTATATACACTGAAATTTTTTAGTATTTTAGTATTTTATTAGGATTTATAGGCCGCCCTTTTCCCCGAGGGGACTCAGGGCGGCTTACAATCATTAGGGAGGGGGTGCAATTCGAAATAAACAATATGTGAGCAAAATAAAGTAATAAAAACACAACTTGCATTCAACATTCAACACTCGGGTGGGGCAAATTAGAGGCTTATCCCCAGGCCTGTTGGGATAGCCAGGTCTTGAGGGCTGCGCGGAAGGCCTGGACGGTGGTGAGGGTGCGTATCTCGACGGGGAGATTGTTCCACAGGGTCGGAGCTGCAACAGAAAAGGCTCTCCTCCGTGTAGTCGCCAGTCGACATTGACTGGCGGATGGAATTCGGAGGAGGCCCAGTCTGTGCGATCTTATCGGTCGGAGGGAGGTAATCGGCAGAAGGCGGTCTCTCAAGTACTCAGATCCACTACCATGAAGGGCTTTAAAGATGGTCAACAGCACCCTGAAGCGCACCCGGAGATCAACAGGTAGCCAGTGCAGCTCGCGGAGGATGGGTGTTATGTGGGCGAACCGAGGTGCGCCCACTATCACTCGCGCGGCCGCATTCTGAACTAACTGCAGTCGCCGGATGCACTTCAGGGGCAGCCCCATGTAGAGCACATTGCAGTATTCCAGCCTAGAGATCACAAGGGCTCGAGTGACTGTTGTGAGAGCCTCCCGATTCAGGTAGGGTCGTAACTGGCGGACCAGGCTAATTACTGCCTCTCCCTTGTCTCTTTAATAGATTATAATATGCAGTAGTGTCTTATAAATCAAAGGATGCTATATTTTTGAAACAGGTTCCGTCTTAGGCCCAGTACTTTTCAAAATGAAGATTTACATTGCTTAGACACACTCCATTCATAGCGCCTATCGTTCTAAGCCATCAGCATTACAACTCGGAAAATACACAATAAGACGTGAGCACTAAACATTGTTTGAGTTTTGTGATGCTACATCAGGATCAGTTTTGAAGGTAGATCTGGTTCCCTTCTCAAGCTTCCCACTCTGCATGTTAATTAATTCCTCATTTTGATCTTTTATTTACTTTGCTTATTGCCCCGTTCCTGATTTTGTAGCTATTGCGGTGGAACATTTTACTTGTGTTTATGCTTTAAGCAATTACCTTTTATTGTTTTAATTATTTTGTACTTGTTAAATGTCTGCCTGTAATTGAATCTGTGTTGCGAGATGGAAACAAAACCAACCATTTGCCAGACCGAATAAGGCCTGAGGGGCCTTCAAAAATTGCCTTCACCCACGACTTATTTCCACATAAACTGAAACACAGAATGTCAGTCTCTTTCTTCTCTCCTCTTAAGTATAAACAGTGGGGCAGGAAATTGCATGCTGTCATTTGCCTTTATAAAGAATCATCTTTTAAGCGGGCAGGTGTGTGAGCGCAGTTGAACTCTGTTAGAGCATCTGCTAAGTCTGTTGGTCAAAGGGCTAAGAAGAGAGCCTTTGGGGCGTTGCTAGATCCATCTGGGGTGCTCCGGGATCTAGTGAGGGCCGTGCTGATTGAGGAGAGACTGTTTGCTGAGGCTGCATAACAGTCTAAGGATGTGGTTAAGAAACATAACAACAAATGGGGTTTCTCCCTGGCTGAAGGTTAATGCTGGTGGCTGTATGGAAACTCCCAAGCCCCAAGCTACCTATCTCTCATGAACAATCAGCAGTTTGGGAGATCAAGCCCTAACTCTGCTATTGTCAAGACAAGTAGATCTGGGTCTCTTCATGATCCTCTAACAAATATCAGAACGTAATCATAAATCGCAGGTCAGCTTTTAGCCAAATGCCTTCCACAATCTAATAGTCATGTTATAGTCAACTTCGTATATTGGTTGCGTCATCCTGATTTATGGAGGAGATAAAGGTGGTTGTGGAAAACACAGTGCAGTAACGATGGCAATGGTTATTTGATCTCACAATAATTAGCTAAGCATTTGGTTGCACAATCCTTTCACAATACCTCCACGGGTTAGTTCATTAAACCAAATTAGCTTTGGCTTGAACTTTCATCATATTTTGTCCTAATCTTGGCTTCCTCTCAAAAGGGCTGAGGAAAAAAGAAAACCTCTATTTCCACCTCCGATGTTTCTTCCCAAACCGCTCCATGTGGAGGATGCTATGAAGGTGTTTAATATATACAGCTATGGCTATACCAGGTTGAAACTGCTAATTACTGCCTCTCCCTTGTCTCTTTAATAGATTATAATATGCAGTAGTGTCTTATAAATCAAAGGATGCTATATTTTTGAAACAGGTTCCGTCTTAGGCCCAGTACTTTTCAATATCCTCATAAATGACTTAGATGAGGGAATACAAGGGGAATTTACCAAATTTCCGGATGATACTAAGCTGGCAGAATAGCTAACACCATAGAAGATAGGCTCAAGATCCAGATGGATCTTGACAGACTTGAGCACTGGGCCTAAAATGAAATTCAATGTAGAGAAAAGTAAAGTCCTACACTAAGGTAAGAAAAACCAAATGTAGACATACAAACTGGGTGAGACCAGGCTTAATAACAGTGACTGTGAGAGGGATCTTGGAGTCTTAGGGGACAACCAGCTAAATATGAGCAAGCTGTGTGCAGCGGCAGCCAAAATAGCCAATGTAATCCTAAATTGCATTAACAGAGGTATACAGTCAAGATTGAGTGAGGTACTAATAACATTCTAAAAGCCCTAGTAAGACTACACCTAGAGTACTGCATCTAGTTTTGGTCACCACACTATAAAAAATATGTTGAGACTCTAGAAAAAGTGCAGATTGGAGCAACCAGGATGATTAGGGGACTGGAGGCAAAAACATGAAGAACGGTTGCAAGAACTATGCATGGCTAGTATAGAGAAGAGAAGGACCAGGGGAGACATGATTGTTCCAATATTTGAGGGGCTGCCATAGAAAGGAGGGGATCAAGCTATTTTCCAAAGCACCTGAAGGCCAGACAAGGAATAATGGATGGAAACTGACCAAAAGAACAAGACAATTTGTAACCATGGTTTGTTGTCACTATAGGCTGGTGTGCTGGTAGAACCCAACCTGTGGATAAACAGCATTAATTCTCTTAAGAAAGTGACATGGATTGCAGGAACAGCTGCATCAGTGATTCTTAGTTGTGTTGTGGCCTGCAGCACCCAGCAGAGCTGGCAGCAGATTTGGATAGTGAGAAGGTTGGGGAGGAACATGGGTCAGTCCTGGAGTCCGGGGAAGCTCTGAGAAAGGCTCTGTGTCAGAGGCAGAGAGGGGGCCAGAGCCGTATGGCAGCTATCAGCTGCCTTCAGAGTCAGGTATCAGTGAGGCAGGCAAATTGCTGGAGCCTGTTCCAAGTGTGCACACGTGCAGAGTAGCAAGTGTTCTGCAGAGTAGTAGAAGGGTACAGCTAAAGAACAGGGGGCAACTTGGGAAAAAGGAGGGACTAGCGTCACGACGACACGACATGTGATCTTGGAGCTCCAGGATCGCAGTTGATATGTTTGTTGCTGGACGGTCCTTTTGGACCTAAACCATCCTGCAGAGACGGTGACAGGGAAGAGTATGTCCTGCTGATCTCAGGGATAACAAAGTCCCTGATTATGTATAAAATGAAGTGATAATGGTTATAGTTAAATAAATGATTGATAATGATAATAATGCATATATATGTATTGGTTTGTTAAGAGGAAATTCTATATAAATTGCAAATGGAGACTATGAAAGGAAGTTTAGAAATTAAACCTAATCAATTTTTTATTTAGAACATGTTATAAGGATGCAATTTTATTGTAAGATATTGGGAGGAGTTAATGGAATGCCATTATGTGGTTTTGCTTTAAATTGGAATATTTCATATAAAAGGATGTAAAAACAATTACAGTCAGACCATTTTTGGGCCATAGCCGTTAAGTGAACGCTATTTTCCCAATGGGGATTTTTTTGTCAGAAAATGGAAGTTTCAGGAAACCATCCAAAAATTAGCAAAAATCCTAAAAATCGCAGTAATATTAGCACGGAATGTTGCAAATGGCTGTAAATGTGAGCCGGTTGCCAAGCATCCAAAATGTGATGATGTAAGTACAGTTGTATGTGTGTGCAGCCATCAGAACTTTGAAAACTGATCATACATCGCTCTGGGGAGGTCTGTTCAAAACAGTCGCAAAGTGGCCAGTCGTTAAGCTAGGACTACCTGTAAACATTTTGAGCAAATGACTCAAAGATAGAAAAGACACCTCAGTTCTACTGTGTTTTTCCAAAAATAAGACAGGATCTTATTTTCTTTTAACCCCTGAAATAAGCACTTGGCCTTATGTTCAGGGAGGTCTTATTATTTTTGAGGTGCAGGAGGTGGCGAGCGTGGTCACTTCATGGCTGCTGCTGTGTTGCAATATTTTCAGGGAGGCTTATTTTAGTGCATGCACTCAAAAGCCCAATTGGGCTTATAATCCAGGGATATCTTATTTTCGGGGAAACAGGTACTTTTCAGAGCAGTGCAAAAATTCCATGACCTCTTTCAATGCCTCTCTTTTTCCCTTATTCTTTCTTCACTTTTAGTTAGCACAATATCAGCTGACTTAGAAGTTTGCATATATTTGGGACATTTTAGGAACTTTTTTATTGGGCTTCTGCGTATTTGACATGACTTACCACTCACCATTAACTACTTTCCGCCCCTGAGAACAGGAGATGAGACAGCATTGTTTTCATCCCAGCCCATATCTTTTAGTTGTTATATTCAGACAGAGCCCCCCCACACACACACGCACACACACACACACAAACACACACACACTTTTCCTGGAGTTTGCTGAAGCAAAGGCATAAATTCAGCCTAAACTGAATTTGCTTCGGTAAGAACTCTTGAGAATTTCACCAAATATTTCCAGCTGATCTTCTCTGCAGAGAGAGAGAGAGAGGTAGGGAGGGGGAGAGAGAGGTAGGGAGGGGGAGAGAGTGAGAAAGAGAGAGAGAGAGAGAGAGAGAGAAAGAGAGAGGCGGCTATACAAAAAATGTCCTTGTTTTCCCTTTCCCTTTTACATTTTACACATCTCGCATACAACACTGCCCACAATCAACTGTAAAGGAATATGCCAGCCTGGCCAGGCACATGATTCACTCTTGGTATGTTTGAAGAAGCTTTTTTTTAAAAAAAAAAAAACAGCAGTTTTGAGCAGCTGAAATCATGGATATTTCTGGATTCCTTCAACACGTGCAAAACATTCCTCCTCACTTGCTTGTCCCCAATCTACTCTGCTTTTTAAATTCTATAAAATTAAAACCGAAAAGAACTTTTACTGTATACTTCATCAAACAAAGCACCAGCCTCCGGTGTAATTTCCTTTTAAGAACATTCTTTGATTCCATGTAGGCTACCAGAGGTGGTATTAGAAATGCAGCTTTGTTTGTAAGTGTGGTTATTTGTGCAGAAAGAAGACAAAGATAAGCTGGGATTTGATAATGAATAGCCTGGAAGCTACAGAGGATAGAGGTGAATGGGCAAGCAGCCTCCTCATTTTCTTTGAGTACCTCCCACTATTATAGCTGTTCCTTGGCCACCATAGTTGGAGATTTCTGGGTTAGTCTTGTGCAAACATTCATACTCTGGGTATAAAGCGTGGGTGTCCCAATTTTTTGGCTTGTCAATGAGTGAAGAGGGATTGACCTGGGCTGTCTTTAAAATGAAGGGAGTCTTCAACTTATGACCGCAATTGAGCCCAAAATTCCTGCTGCTAAGTGAGAAATTTGTTAAGCGAGTTCAGGTGTGGGTTCTAGCTGGCATTACTGCTGGTTCGCTGGTGTGCCCGCTTCGCACACATGCATTAGATGCGTACCAAGTCATGTCCAACTCCCCATGACCCCATGCACCACAGCATAAAAGCCCCCCCTCCTGTCCTCCACTGTTTCCCAGAGTTTGCCCAAATTCATGTGCATTGTATCTATGATGCTCTCTAACCATCTCATCCATTGCTGTCCCCTTCTCCATTTGCCTTCTGTCTTTTCCAACATCAGGATCTTTTCCCAAGGAGTCCTCTCTTCTCATGTGGTGGCCATAGTATTTGAGCTTCAGCTTTAACCTCTCTCCTTCCAAAGGACAGTCAAGGTTTATTTCCCTTAGGATTGATTGATTTGATCTCCTTGCAGTCCGAGGGACTCTCAAAAGTCTTCTCCAGCACCAGGTGGAAAGAGAGGACACATCAAATTCCTTGAGCTTATGTTGAATCCTGCATGCATTTTATTTTAATGCTGCTGTGGGAAATAGATAAATCCTGTGCAATCTTCCCTGTTTACCATCTCGGTTTTGTTTATCACATCCCTTAATAGCACATAATCACATTGCAGACTTCCATTTTATTTTACCTCAGGAGTATGGATTTACCTGTGTATCTCAGAAACCCCTTTTCAGGTTTGGGTTTCTATAACTAAAATTATTTAAGAATCTCAGAAATAAAAGAATTGTATCCTGAATATTGTCTAGGTTTAATTAGTATGAAGTGCTTTTGTGTTTCCAGTGTCATAAATGAGAGAGGATCATGGAAAGCCTTAAGGGAAGGAACAGTTAGAGATCAGAAGTAAAGCATTTTTAAAAAGTAAAACAACCGCATTGAACGCATGACATTCTAGAACAGTAATAATAATATTTACTCTTTTGTTTAATGATGGATAATATTTAGGACTCTTAATATTTGGAAAGGGGTCAAGAAGCCTTAAAGAAATCCAGTTTTTTAAATGCATTGTTAAGTTGGATTACTTTTTACCTCATCTTTGTATTCCTATCTGAAATTTATAAACATATAAGAGTTTTTTTTTACTTTTTGACTATGGAGAGTTCATTTTATTTTCTTCTATTATTTTCTTTCAAACACTGATATACTCAGTCTTTTATATACGTTTAGAGTTTTCATGACACTAACAAAAATACAGAAATATAAAAACAGTAGATGTTCTTGAAACAATTTAGGAATTTTTCAAAACTCTGTTGACTCAAAATGCTTCACTCACACACGATTAACTGAATCATGGTATATTCATTTTTCTGAATTCACCTAATATATTGAAGTAACCATACAGGCTGACACAGTTGATTAAGATACATTGGCTAATTTGTAGTCTACGTGCTCCATGAGCTCAGGCATTGTATTTCGATTCTCATTTATACAAAAGCCAAGTTAATTATTTGAGCAAGGTTTGTAATAATGGCTTTGTTTGGGTCAGTGTTTCTCAACCTTGACAACTTGAAGTCCTGTGGACTTCAACTCCCAGAATCCCCCAGACAGCATAGCTGGCTGGGAAATTCTGGGAGTTGAAGTCCACAAGACTTAAAGTCACCAAGGTTGAGAAACACTGGTTTGGGTGGAATGGGTCATGACATCTTCTCACGTTTGACAAGGCTAAGAGGATAAACTATTTTTCAACTATTATCTCATCCACTTTGGAACATAGATAGGAAACTAAATGATTCAATGACATCCCTTGAGTGAAATAAAGTCTGCAAAGAAAATTGGAAAGTTTGAATGAAATAATAATAATGATAAGCAGTCATTTTGATTTTCCACAAATGTAAAACAATGTTGTGAATTGTTCTGTGTGTTGTTCTGCTGGAGTGCATGACAAAACCCGTACATGAGGTTAGTCACAGATATTTAAATTTTCCATGTACAACATTAAGCTTATTTATTAAATTATCTCTCTCCAAAGAGCTTGTTTATTAAATATACACCCTACCTTTTGTAATAGGAGCTCAAAGTGACATAGCTAGTGGTCTTTTTCTTCCGTATCCCCCCATAACAGCCTGGTGAAGTATGGTTAATTTCCAAGCAAGTCAACATTTCTCCCAGTTTAGAGCTTAGCATAAAAAGCCAAATCCACACACTGCAGCAGGTCTAAAAAGATAAGCAGAAAACTAGATAAATTTATCTCTTAAAAGCTTTCATTAAAACATAAGGTCTTCAGGAGGTCAATTGTGAGATGTTCTCCTGAAAGTGAGTTGCAGAGCCAAGGGGAATTCAAGAAGAGAATTTCTCCTTAGCTTCCAGTAGAAACAGTGCAGTCCAATTGATCACAAATAATATTAGTAATTAGAACACAGAACATAGAATAATAGGGTGGGAAGGGACTTTGGAGGTCTTCTATTCCAACCCCCTGCCCGTACCTGGAGATCCTATACCTGTGATAGTGAACCTATGGCACGGGTGCCCGAAGTGGCACACGGAGCCATGTTGTCTGGCATGCATGCCGTCACCCGTTCCTCTTCTGGGTTTTTGGTGCACGTGATGATCAGCTGGCCTTTGTGTGTGTGGCAGTGCCAGAAATTGGAAGAGCTGGTCTTCAGTTTTCCGGCATGTGCAGCAGTAACTGGAAGACTTGCTGGTGTGCCAGAAACCAGAAGTTCATTTTCTGACATGTGCATGACCCCTGGGCAGCTCCTCTTCCGGGATGCGTCCCAGACAAGCATGCACACAAAGCATTGCCTTTTTGGCACCATGCGCACACTTCCTTTTTAGGCCCTCAGTGCCGAAAAGGTTCACCGTCACTGTCCTATACCATTCCAGACTTTCTTTGGGCTTGATGGGATGGATACATGTGATCATAGAAAAAATAACAGAAGAACAAAACATAATAACAGAATTGAAAGGGGTTTTGGAGATCTTCTATTATAACCCCCTGCTCACACAGGAGTCCTGATATGATTTCAAAGAAGCAGCTGTCCAGTCTCTTCTTAAAACCTCCATTGCCATCACTTCTGAAGCCAAGCCATTCCACTGATTGATTGTTGTCAATATCAGGAAGTTTCTCCATAGTTCTAGGAACATAGTGTTTAAAGCTGGCAAGGAGCTACAAATAGGGTAATGAAAGCAAACCGTTGAAAAGGAGGTAGTAGAAAGAGAAGCTTTAAGTAGCAGAAAAAGAAGTTGTAGCTTCAGGAGGGCTGAAGACCAGGATAGAAGCTTTGCTCACCTCTTACTATTATGCATGTGTCCAGGGCAAGTTTTGCATTGGTGACTCTCAATTAAACACGGAGGCTTTCTGTGTAAATAAGGATTTTTTATTTTTTCAGGCAGAACGGAAAAAGCAGTTAAATACCCCCAAGATCCCATCCATAATTTCCATCTCAGTATATGGAATAAGGTTGAACTAAGCAGCTAATTTTTTCATGTGGTGAATTCTAATAATTAGTCATGAATTCCAGTGTTTTACTTTTTTTCTCTTTGTCCTGCATTTTTCCATTGTTTCAAAGTATAATCTCTGGGATTGCATATTATCTGTCTCCCTCCCTCTGTGTATACACATTTGAGGGAGGAAATTTTTTTCCAGGATTGGCTATAGTCAGACAGGACAGAAAAGCTGAGTAAGTTCAGAACACATATCTGGAGGCTCTCTAATCTTCCTTTAGGAGACTTATCTTAAATTGAGGGCTGTCTTCCTTTTACATAAATACAATAACAGGGAATGATGGGACACACAAGAAGACTCCCAGAGATGGATTTTATTAAGCAATCTCTGGGCAGAAAAGCCAATTTTTCATAATGGTTCTGAACCATTCAAAGAATGTATTAAATCATTGCTAGTGCTTTGAAGAGGAGACAAAAAGAAAAGAAAAGTCAACATCTAATTTCCCATAACCCGATGCCTTCCAGGTATGTCAGAGGTGGTTATTCCTGGTTCGGCCAAACCGATAGTGGAATTCAGGCCTGCGTCACAGAACCAGCAGTGATCCAGGCCTGCCACGCCCCCAAACCGGTTCCCTCGCCACTGCTGGGCCACTGCCATTTTGGTTTTTAGTGACTGCTCCTGCGCAGTTCACTGTAAATTGTTCTGCGCATGCGCGAAGAACAATTTACATTGAACAGCGTGCATCTGGCATGCGTGCGGGTTGCGAACCAGTAGTAAAACAGGCAGCAACCCACCCCTGATGTCAAACTATGGATCTCACAGCAAGAATGACAAAAATAAAAATTAAATGGCTTATATTAATATTGCTGATAGCATCTTTTTGTCCTTTTCCAAGTGTTCAGAAGAAGGGCAAAAAAATCCCGAAACTGACACACACTTATCCGTTCACATTTTCATGTAGCGAAGACCCAACATCCCAACTCATAGTTGGGTGCCGTAACAACTAAAATATGTGCTAATATTTATATATAAAATTCCCCCTCTCCTTCCTCTTTTCTCGAAATGAACTACAAGCTTGGATTATTTTGATTCTGGGAAAAGCTCATAATTTCCTCTAATTCTGCACGAGGATCCTGAGAAATACATTTTCTTTTCTTTCCCTTGAAGCTTTTGTGTACGATTTCGCAACAATGGAAGCATTCAGTTGCAACTTCAAATCCCAAATTGGGATGCATATCTGATATCTTGGTAGGTGTTGCGGCAGCTTTTGTGGGAGGAGGGTGGCATGAATATCTCTGTTGCGGACAAGGGCCCACATTGTCTTCCCTGTGACATTGATTGTAAAGAGAGAACAGCCCATGCAGTGAAAGTGATCTCATAATCAAGGCAATTAAATAACAGTTATTTTGCCCAAATTGACCACAGCGTTTCCTTGCTTTAACAGTTCTTTCACTAAGCGCTTCTCAGAAGTTCAGCTGAAATGACCTTTGCAGCCCTACCAAACCTTTACTAAGAAGACAACTTGTCTGACTAGGTGGTATGTGGTAAAATGCCTTGGGTAAAAGAGATGGGATTCTCACGTACAAGATGGCCATGGTATTTTCCTTCTTGTCTTTGTTGATTGGTCCAATGCTGCCATTAAATGTAGGTATGGCCCGGAGCACACAATTTCATTGTGTTCTTCTCTCCCTCTCTCTCCCCCACTCTCCCCTCTTTCCTCCCCTCCCTCTCCCCACCCCTCTCCTTCCCTTTCCCTCCTTCCCTCCCTCTCTCCCCTGCCTTCCTTTCTCCCTCTCTCCCCCTCTCTCTTTCCTTCTCCCTCCCTCCCCCTCTCTTCCCCTCTCCCATCCTTTCTCTTTCTCCCTTTCTCCCTCCCTCCCTCCCTCTTTCTTTCTCTTCCTCTCTCTTTCCCTTTCCTCTCTGTCCCTTTCCCTCTCTCCTTCCATCCCTCTCCCTCCCTCCCGAGGTGGTATTCAACAGGGGAACTGGTAGCGGAAATTTTGAGTAGCTTGGAGAACCGGCAAATACCACCTCTGACTGCCCTCACCCCCATCTATTTTCTGCCTCCCAAATCCCAGCTGATCAGGAGGGAATGGGGATTTTGCAGTAACCTTCCCCTGGAGTGGGGAGAATGGAGATTTTACAGTATCCTTCCCCTGCCATGCCCACCAAGCCATACCATGCCATACCCACAGAATCAGTAGTAAATTTTTTTGGATCCCACCACTTCTTACCTCTCCCTTCCTCCCTCTTCCTCCTCCCTCCCCCTCCTCCCTCCTTTCCTCCCTCCTTCCCTCTCTCTCCTTCTCTTCCTCCTTCCCCCCTCCCAATTGGCTGGAGTGGAGCAATGTGCCAGGCATCCCAAAGGAAGATCAGGGCCAGAAGATAGGAAAAGCTGGCACCAGAGACTGTTTCAGGGCAGGGATCTTGGCAAGAGCCAGTGGTATTGACACCCAATTCCAACCCACAACTCATAAATTTCAGGAGATAAAGCTGCAGATACTTATTGGATCTGATGGTATCGTGCTGATAATTGAAAGAAAATGAAAGCAACTACAAATTACCTTTTCAAAGAATTCTGGAAAAACGGGTGCCAAATAGAAAAGTGTTGACTTACTGGGTTTGGGGCTTCATTTGCTTTTGTTGTTGCTTTTGTTGCATGGACTGTTTTGTATATTAATAGTTTATGTGCTGTTGTATAGTGTATATTGGTATCAGAAAACATGGAGCTTAGTGGCAGATCAATATGGAAAGTAGTGAACATCTTATTATCCAAAGAACAGGTCAGTTTCTGTAGAAGATTATTTATCTCTCAGGGGTTTCTTGTACCCTCATGGCTGTTAACTTTAATGAACAGGAAACAGGAAAATGATCTGGGCTGCACTGAAATGAAAATGAGAGCATGGGTTTCAGCAGTGAGCCAAGAAGGGGCCAAAGGGCAAGAGGTCATGACATACCTGTATAGACCAGGCATGACGCAAGCAGGGTCAGGCATGGTGAAGCAAGGGCTAACTTCCAACCTTTGCTGATGACATGATGTTGTTATGACATGCATGTCATTTTAATGTTATTCAGGCTCGAGTAAACATCGTTGAATGAGAGCGTGGCTGACTGAGGGGTGGGCTGGGTGGGCTTCAAAAATTTTAGCAAGGGGTTCTCTGCCTGGTTGCTGGATGGGCGTGGCCAGGGTGGGCGTGGCCTGGTTGACCTCCTGCACCACAATTGGGAAGGGGCATTTTTGCCCTCCCCAGGCTCCGGAGGCTTTCTTTGAGCCTCCGGGAGGGGGAAAACGACTTCCCAGGTTCTAGGTGCCCTCTGGAGGCCATAAATGGGCCCCTTTCCGGTTTTCCCGAACTTCCGGTAGGCCTGTTTTTCGCCCTCTCCAAGCCTCCATGCGTGCCCTGCACTTACCTGTATCCAAAACGGGCTGCGTAGTGACTCCTGGGAGGGGCAGGGCGGGCAGGGCCAGCCAAGATTGGGATTCGGGGTTTTTCCGAACTGCACAGAATCTTAGCTAGGGGTTCTCCTGAATCCCTGCAGCCCCCCCCCCCCCAGCAGCCCACTCCTGAGCTGACTATATATTTATGATTCTTGGAGAGGAAAAACTAGGGAAGGAAGAGGAATTGTTGGTATCTTTCGAAAGTGTGCAAGAGAAACTAATAGTAATTGTAGTGGGGGGGGGGAAAACTCTTTTGTTTCCCTGTCTCCTTGGGTTGCTCTGGTCATCGTTTCTCCAGCTTTTGAACCTTGGATGTTCTTCAGAATCTAATATCTATTCCCCATTAGCCTCTTTCCTTCTCTTGGATGGCAGAGCAGTAAATGGTATGTCTATAAGAGGGCTGAGCTTTCCAATAGACAACCACAAATGCCTTTTGTTGAAGCCACCAGGAAATAGCATCTTTTGGGATAATCATCACTTTTTTTCTGCCACAGCTTTCGCTTGCCAGGAACACATTTTCCCCTCTAAAATTGCTGGACTTCATTGTGGAAGAAAATATCCCTTTGGTCCAGTCACCAAATAACTCCTAAGGGGAGCAGAGTGCCTTGCCCGCTTCTTTGTATTTTTACATTTACAACCTTGAAAATTGGAAATGCCCTTTTAGTTCAACTCCACTCTTACTCTTAACTTACTCAGAGTAAGTTAAATCTCTGGACCACTGACAGACCTCCCACCTTTTTATTTTAAATTTTTGCAGCTCCCATCGTCTCTCTCTGCCAAACCTGCGTTAACAAGTTGATGATTTATTGACACGATAGTTTTGGTTTTGGGATGGAGAAAGGAAAATCTCTCTTGCCATTTACAGAATCACAGATCCCGCCCTCCTTTTACTTCTGGCTTTTAAAAGTTGTTTTAATACAGTGGAAAAGGAAAGAGACTTGCTGCAAAGTCTCCAAATCCTTTCTGTTTCTTAATTATTATTTTTTTGTCTCTCTGGCGTTCCCCGCCTATCCCAGGCTCTGTTCATGTGGCACTTGGAGGCAAAGGCAGAGATAGCTTTAAAAAAATTGCACACTTATTAAATTCTTGATGAATGTATTTTATTCTCCTGATGTACACTGAGAGCATATACACCAAAGACAAATTCCTTGTGTGTCCAACCACACTTTGCCAATAAAGAATTCTATTCCTATTCCTATTCTATTCTATTCTATTCTATTCTATTCTATTCTATTCTATTCTATTCTATTCTATTCTATTCTATGTACTATGTACTATGTACTATATACTATATACTATATACTATACTATACTATACTATACTATACTATACTATACTATACTATACTATACTATTCCTTTTTCTATTCTATTCTGTCCTGTCCTGTCCTATCCTATCCTATCCTATCCTATCCTATCCTATCCTATTCTATCCTATTCTATTCTATTCTGCCATGGATGTTCTGAAGATGTCCCTTAATATGTACTACAGATAGTCGACTTACATCCATAACGGAGCCTGCCAATTATAGTCATAACGCATAATGGTCACAAAGTGTGTCATCATGTGACCGACCCGATTTTACGAACTTTTCTTGTAGTGGTTGTTAAATCAAAACAATGATTGTTAAGTATACCCATTGTTCATTATGGGGGGATTTGCTGAAACCTGGAAGTAAACACCTTTATTCTTTCTTCCAAAACTGTCATAAATCTCACTCTGTAGGACATTGCAAAGCACCGTAAATAAACGTCTATGGAAATTCTCGGCCACCCAAGTCATGGTTGTCCCAAAAGGGCTGTTCAGAAGGACTTTCTTGACTGATACAGAACCAGGTGGTAATTTGGGAAGTCTGTTGGAAAGTCAATTGGTCACCAAGCAACTGATTGTACTCTGAGGGCTACTTGTACCATCTTGATGTTCCTTCCCATTTCATCCTATGACCCATGAAAAGTACACATTGTGGACAGGTCTTAAGCATGTTTTAAGCAGAACCTTTTAAGTGGAAAGAGAAGCTGTAATTTACTGGCTTCTTCCGTGTATGCAAACACACTCAACATGCATTGCTGTCATTTGCCTTTGTCCCTGCCAACTGAATATCCAAATATCCATTCAGTACAGAACAACATTTCCTTGGCTAAAGCTTTAGAGCGCTGGAGTATTCAATATTTGCTATTCAAAGTAGCAGGTGCCCATGACTAGGGATGATATATGCTTTCGGCTGTTGGGCAGGCTGTGCCAGCAACAGAAGAGTGGATAACAGAATAACAGAAGTGGAAGGGAGCTTGAAGATCCTCTAGTCCAGGGGTAGTCAACCTTTTTATACCTACCGCCCACTTTTGTATCTCTGTTAGTGGTAAAATTTTCTAACCGCCCACCGGTTCCACAGTAAAGGTGATTTATAAAGTAGGGAAGTAACTTTACTTTATAAAATTTATAAAGCAGAGTTATAGCAAACCCCTACCGCCCACCATGAAAGCTGGAACGCCCACTAGTGGGCTGTAGGGACCAGGTTGACTACCACTGCTCTAGTCCAACCCCCTGCTTAAGCAGGAAACCTCCATACCATTTCAGTCCAGTCTTTTCTTAAAGACCTCCGGTTTTGGAGCACTTCTGAAGGCAAGTCGTTCCACTGATAAATTGTTCTAATTGTCAGGAAATTTCTCCTTAGTGCTAAGTTGCTTCTCTCCTTAATTAGTTTCCATCCATTGCTTCTTGTCCTGCCTCAGGTGCTTTGAAGAACCGCTTGACTCCCTCTTCTTTGTGGCAGCCCCTCAAATATTGGAACACTGCTATCATGTT
This sequence comes from Thamnophis elegans, assembly GCF_009769535.1. Lineage (NCBI taxonomy): Eukaryota > Metazoa > Chordata > Lepidosauria > Squamata > Natricidae > Thamnophis > Thamnophis elegans. The sequence goes on from NC_045548.1 coordinate 67,749,895, forward strand.
ATTCCTAGTCCTTCTTTTCATTAAACTAGACATAGAATAGAATGGAATTCTATATTGGCCAAGTGTGATTGGACACACAAGGAATTTGTCTTTGGTGGATATGCTCTCAGTGTACATAAAAAGACAAGATGCATTTGTGAAGAATCATAAGGTACAACACTTAATGATAGTCACAGGGTACAAATAAGCAATCGGGAAATAATATCAATAGAAATCGTAAGGATGCAAGCAACAGAGTTACAGTCCTGCAGTCATAAGTGGGAGGAGATGGGTGCTAGGAACGATGAGAAGATTAATAGTAATAGTAATGCAGCCTTAGTGAATAGTTTGACAGTGTTCAGGGAATTATTTGTTTAGCAAATTATTTATTTAGACATACTTCTTTTTCATTAAACTAGGCATGCCCAATTTCTGCAACTGATCCCTTTCTACTGCCTGCCTCTGATCTTCTAAGGTGCATGGATCAGAAATCAAATTTGCCCCTTAAAATACCTGCAAATAAGTTTAATGGCAGATGCTTTCAAGAAGCATATTCAAACCAGGCTAAAGCTCCATTGTTTGCATTATTTTCCTGCTGTCAGTGATGATGAGCTAGGGATGTAGTTGTAAAAAAAATCTCACCCTCAATTACTCTTTATCAGAAGGAACTAAATACAATTTAGTTCCTGATAGGAACTAAAGACACTTTTCTTCACAAGGGCACATATTGTAAATCCTTACAGGCATTCCCTTAACTATACTTATTGTATATGGTGAATTTTAAATTACATATGTTGGGTCCCATGTAGACTACTGTGGAGTTCCAGCTGTGCTTTACATACCACCAATACTCAGAGGTTTCCCCCAGTTCAGGAGAACCAGTAGCGGTGGTAGCGGGAGGCTCCGCCCATCCACCCAGACATCATCACAGATGCTCTGTGCATATGCAGAAGGTTCTTGCATGCCCAGAAGCGCCATGCACGAGTAAAGCAAGGGTACACTCCAAGTTGCAAACCGATAGAGAAGATAAGCGGAAACCATTACTGATCCAGCTGCATTCCTTTAAAGAAGAATTTTTTAAAAAATTCATATTCAACAGGATCTGCATAAGATCCTATAACAGGAGTTTCCAACTTGGCAACTTTAAGACTTGTGGACTTCAACTCCCAGAATTCCTCAGCCAGCCATGCTGCCTGGGGAATTTTAGGAGTTGAAGTCTACAAGTCTTAAAATTGCCAAAGTTGGAGAGGCCTGTCCTATAATGTAGTTTTGTATAAAATCTAAAAGTTCTGAGGGGTGTCCAGATCCAATCCAAATATACATATTACCAACAAAGCAACATAGAAAGCAACTGGAAGAATGATTAGCATTTTCTTACTTTTCCAAGGGATCGTTTATAATACATTATCCTGGCCACAAGGAAATTAATACCTTGTGAATGGCTTCTATGTGGCTGGAGTGATTGTTAAAGACTGAATCATGGGGATGATAGGCAAGTTTCCCATAGATTTGCAAAGTGTGCTAGAGGAAACTAGAACAGGGTGTCACAGCCCGTGACATAGTCACTGTCTTAGAATGTTACGTAAAGGAAACTCACATTAAACCATAATTGTGTACACAGCATAAGGCGTGAACCCAATCACAGTGCCTTTTTATTGCATTGTGAAACCATATACTGTGGTTTCCCCATCCCTGTGTATAGATCATTTAATGAGTTTACCTGTGCCATGCATTGAATTATTATTGGAAAATGTTTAAACTCATAAACATTCCTATGTGAAATGGTTTTGCTTCTATGAGTGAGGAATAAAGAAGGAAGAAACTGATCTATTGTCTGAAATCTGGCTTTAGAAAAGGTAAATAGATTATTCAATATATCTGTTTAATCCTGTAAGCTTGTATTTGTTAATCAAATAGCTTCAGCATAAGCAGATAAGTAAAAAACTAAATGCTTTCCATCTGAACAGCTAGGAGGCATTCTTATGATACTGTATGAACTGTAACTTACTGAGCAAAATGAGAGGGAGGGAGCTAGCTAGCTAGCTAGCTAGCTAGCTGGAAAGAAAGAAAGAAAGAAAGAAAGAAAGAAAGAAAGAAAGATAGATAGATAGATAGATAGATAGATAGATAGATAGATAGATAGAGCAATATCACTTAGATATATACTGCTTATATACCCTAACCCCCAACAATTAGGGTCATTTTTCTGTCCTGCTTTGATAATGGGATGTTTGGATGAGTCTTAGTAGGCTATGTTAAATCAACTTTCAGTGATTTTTGGAAGAGTTCATCATGGCACTGTGACATATTTATTTACTTATTTACATATATTTTTATGTGATTTATTTTAGAACAGTGTTTCTCAAACTCGGGCACGAGCATGGATGGCTTGGGAATTTCTCGGAGTTGAAGTTCATGCTTCTTAAAGTGGCCGAATTTGAGAAACCCTGTTCTAGAGACTCTCTTACCTATGACATATGTTAATTGTTCATGAGCTGGGACTGCAGTTCTGAGCACATAGCTTAAAAGTAGAAGAGCCACATCTTCACATCATCCTACTCACATCTTCCTTCCCTGCAGAGTTAGGCCAGGATGTGGTATAAACTCGTTAATCATGTGGACCCGGAATCTGTCTATCCTCAGTATGGCATTTTTTATTGCTGTGTTTTTTGCTCTTTTTTTAGGTTACTTGGTGGGGAGATAACCTTAGAAAGTGGGTGAACGAATGAATGTCAGAGAAATTGACTATCATTTTCCCTGCCCAAAAAGATGGTATAGAAATTCTGAAAGACTGTTGGTGCCCAAGGTTGATTTTATTGTTCACTTGGTGATGGAGACTGGTGGTTCTTAAATATGATAAATAAATCAGGTTATTTTGAAAAAGAGATTGGACAGACATTTGTCCAGAATGATATGGGGTCACCTGCTTGAGAAGGAGATTGGAGGAGAAGACCTCTAAGGTTTGAGGTTTATTGGACTTATATGCCGCCCTTCTCCCAAAGAACTCAGGGCGGCGTACAACATAAAAACACATATTACAAAAGTTAAAAGAAAGATTAAATAGAATATCCAAAAAACCCTAAGGTCCCTCCCAACTCTGGTATTCTGTATCCTGTAATGAATGTTCTCCAAGCTGAAGACTTCCAGATTCACTGATCTCCAGCTTCAACTTCCATAATTCTCCTTTCAGCATGGCCAACAAAAGGAATGAGTTTAGGGAAGACTTTCCCAGAAAGCCAAGTGTAAAGGACTAGTTGTTTGACTCACTATGACAAAGGGCTGTGCAGGTTATTAATGGTATGTAAGGCTTAATATTGAAGTACATACTTGCCACACAGAAGAACCTTTGTGAATGCATCATACCATTGTTGTTGCTGCTGTACACCATAAACAGTTCCAACATTGAGCATAATACATACATTTGGGCCAAAGTTAGCTGTAGCATGCAAGGGTACATAAGGATCATCTAAGAAGCTCCAAGCCATATTTTAACCAGGATTTATTGATTAAGCCACACAAATCTCTATTTCTATGTCATCTGCATTTATATCTTTATATCACAACAAAACAGTAAGTCAAAACAATATGAAAGAAAGAACCAAATTCTTAACCTTTGAGGAAGTTGTTCCCATTGTAGTTAAGATTGCTTGTCTCCACGGCAAAATATCATTTACTCAAGCAGAGTTCTTCTCTTCCGGTGAAAGTGCCGAGCTTCCAATAAAGAATTATTTCAGGAGTTTTAGAGGCAGCCCATGACAGCCCCAACAATTGGTTTAATACTTCACGTTTAACTTCAACCCCCATTAAAGCAGTGTTTTTGGTTTTGTCCTGCTTGCTCTCCCCAGATTCAAAGCTCTACAAAAACACACTGCATAATTAACCTTCACTCCTCTTTCTTCCTTGTCGCCTTAATTCATTTTTCCCCTTTTTTCATCTCCCCCAACAATCCTTGGAGTGGTTAAAAGTTTTCCATCTCTGACCCAATTGTAATGTAATAGATGGATAAGGGATTTCTGACCCATGGGCAAATGCACGCCACGAGGTATCTCCATCCACCTCTCTTTTTAGATACATGTGATCCATCATTTTGCCATACACAATGCAATGTTTGTTAGATGTCAGATATTTAGACATAAAGATTTTAGCTATGGGTTCCCATAATGTAGTCAGTCCTTCTAAATTAGATCGAACTCCCTTTGTTATTTTGCTCTCTTTTTCCTTCTTGCAAGTTTTCCCTTTTTCTTTTGTTTAACTACAACAGTTTTGCAATGATGGCTGAATAGACAGGGTCACCTGGTTTGTGGGATTCCACTGATGAAGGAAACCAGCAACACTCTTTTCAAATGAATGCCACCAGGGGTGAAATTCAGCAGGTTCTGACAGGTTCTGAAGAACCAGTAGCGGAAATTTTGAGTAGTTCAGAGAACCGGCAAATATCTCCTCTGACTGGTCGCAGAGTGGGGTGGGAATGAAGATTTTGCAGTATCCTTCCCCTGCAACAACCACAGAATTGGTTGTAAAAAAAATTGAATTCCACAACTGAATGCTACCCACTGTTTTGATTTAGCTGTCTCAGAATACATGGGCAGGGCGTTGGACTAGAAGATCTCCAAGGTCCCTTCCAACTCTGTTAATCTGTATTTTTGGAATTGGAAGCAGAGAAAGAAGCTGGTGCGAATGGAGACAGAAAAAATTGAAGTAATATCTGATGAATTATACTAATTTCCAATCTGACACATGGCTGTATTTGTAATTGGATGGATTTTGGGCGTGCTACTAATAAAGGAGAATATTTGTAGCTCAGGGTTGAAATGAAGGATCCTTGGTGCTCTCTAAGCTTGGTTGTTTTCTTGCAGATGTTTCATTACCAAACTAGGGAACATCATCAGTGCTGATATTAACTAGTTTGGATAATGAAATGTCTGCAAAAAAATAACCAAGCTCAGAGAGCACCAAGGATCCCTTACTTAGGAGCGTTTAAAATATAATTTGGTGCCCTTGTATTTTGTACTAATTGAAAATTCAAGTCCAACCCATTTGGTAGATGATAGAATCGATCAAGATCTGGTGAAAAACATGTTGGTTTTTAACCTTCAACCTTTTAATATGGTATATCTGAATTGTGACAAAAACACAAACTGATGAGGAAGCATGACCGAGGACCAGAAGCCAGACTGCAAATGCACAATTAGCCTCTTTAAACCCCTCCTATCCTTACATGAAACACAAACCCCCAAACAATCAGAACACACCTCCACTCAATCAGGACACACCTCCACTCAATCAGGACACTCCTCCACCCAATCAGGACACAGCCAAGCTCCCACCCAATCAGTTCAAACCCCCACTGGCAGTTAAAAGGAAGAAACAGCCGAGATCTCACATTGCTCCTGGAAACACCGAGCCTGAAGTAGCCTGAAGATGATGAATGAGACTTCGTCGAAACGTTGCCAAGACATCTCCAATTTTACGCGGGAGAAAACCCGAATAACTATATATATATATATATATATATATATATATATATATATATATATATATATATATATATATATATATATATATATATATATATATATTTACAGCTTCAAATAGATATTCGTGCATTGGCTACACAACCTTATCACTTCTTTTTAACCCTTCAGTTTCACAAGGAGATTTCTCCTTCATGGTTTCTGGCATTGCAGCAAAACAGAAAAATTGTCTCTGCCATTGGGCAAGATGATAGACTAGATAGGTTAGCTGCAAAATCCCTTTTTCAAACAGCGTCTGGGTTTATATATCTCCCTCTCTCTTGAGGTACATAGTATTAATGCACAATACAAACATGGTTTATTAGATTTTGGCTTAAAATGTTGTGGGAGCTCAACCATAGTTGCTTGGAATTGGCTGTAGAAAAGCAACTGTTGTGCATTAACATTTCATACGTAAAGCAAACTCTCTGTGCAACATAGGAACTTCATTAGGCCAACTCTAGATGACAAAAATGCTGTTGTGAGAATGGCAGTGTGGAATAGGTCAAATACGATGGTGAAAACCTGACCACTTGCACCTTGCTACGCTATCTTGAGTTGGCTCATAAAGATATATAACTAGATGCGGCAGATTTGGTAACTGGTTATATCTCTGCTTCTTTCTTGGTTGGTTCTCTAATTCAAAGAAGCACTTAATAGTATTTCTCCAAATCTTGTGACCCAGTTCTGACCAAATCAGACACTTTCTTAAAAGTGGTGCAATTCTTCTGAGATTTTTTTCCAAAACAGAACCAGGTAACGAATTCTAGATGCCAAATCTATCCTTGGAATCTCTTTACCCTGAGGACAAGCCCTTTCTTGACTTACTCTGTGTTTCTCAGGAGTGAGTTGTAAAATATTCACACAGCTCGAAGCGTTTTCTCACTTGCTCAGAGCAGCTGGCAAATTAGAGCCTCAAAAGAAGGATTTACAAAGACCTTTATCTTTCTCACTCTCCTGTCCGCAGTAGAAAAAGCTAAACGGAAAGGAAATCACACGGAAAAGGACAGGATACCTTGTGTGGGCAAACTCTCCTTAAACCGAGGAGAGGTTGCAGTGTGGTAAATAACCTTTTGCTTTGTCTGCACAAGGTTTTTAATTCAGCCTCTGGTATCTTCCCTTGACAGGATCTCAGGCAGCCGATCTGGGAAAACCCTCCAGCTGAAGTTCTGCATTGCTACAGTTAGCCAGATGGGATGTTGCTTTAGGCATGATGGGGCAATTTTCAGTTGTTATGCCATGTTCCAGGGCTTGCTTGTTTCTTATTCCTACCCCAAGATATTGAGCTTGCAAGCATGGATCTCCTAGTTGCAGCAACATTTGGCAAGGGGGACTGGAAAATCTGGAAATTGTGGTTCTAATGCACCTGGAAGGCACATGATTTGGAAAGGCTTACTTATTTATCCCCCATGTCTGGTCTTGTGAAAATATATATCTATATATATATACAGGGGTGGGCTTCAAAAATATTAGCAAGGGGTTCTCTGCCCAGTTGCTGGGTGGGCGTGGCCATGTGGCCGTTGCCTAGTCGGCCTCTTGCACCACGGTGGGGTGGGAGCATGTTTTTTTTCCTTCCCTGGGCTCCAGAGTTTTTCCTCGAGCCTCTGGAAGGGTGAAAACGGCCTTCCCAAGCTCTGGAAGCCCCAAACGTCCGATAGAACCGTTTTTCACCCTCTCCGAGCCTCTGTGCGCATTGTGCACTTACCTGCATCCAAAATGGGCCATGTGGGGACTCCTGGGAGGGTCAGGGTGGGGTCGGCGCCGCCAGCCATGAGTGGAATTTGGGAGTTTTCCTAACTGCATAGAATGTTAGTTAAAGGTTCTCTGGTTACCCCTGCAGACCGCCCCTGCATATTGAGCTATCCTCGATAACCGATATTGATAGGTTGGGTCAGTACTTGTAAAAGAAAAAAAATTCCCCTTCCTTTTTCCAGATGTAGATGGAGCCAAGGGGGTGCTAAATTAGTATGCCCTATTTTTTTCTTATCCCACCCTTCCATTCCTTGTATCTGGAAAAGGAAACATCTGGAAACAGAGCCTTTATTTCTGTTGACTCATTTGCTTTAGCCTTAGTGTTTTGTTTTGTTTTGCCTTCTGGGGGAAAACAAGGAAAGTGACAGCTAGCCAGCATTAGGGTCTCTGGAATGCTGTTGAAAAAGGAATCCCTTCTTTTATACTGGGCTGTTGGGTCAACTGGTGTTGGAACTGTGAGTACTATATTTTTCAGAGTATAAGACGCACCTTTTTCCCTCAAAAAAGAGGCTGAAAATCTGGGTGCGTCTTATACATTGAATGCAGCATTTTTTTTGCCTCCTGAAGCCCCGCCCCTTCACCAAAATGTCCGTGCATACCCTTATGGAAGCTTTCAGGGAGCTCCTGGGGGCTGGGGAGGGCAGAAATGAGCAAAAAATGGGCTGTTTTGTGCCCCCCAGCAGCACTCTATAAGCCTCCATAAGGCTATGCATGTTGTGAAAAACGTGCCATTTTTTTGCTAATTTTTGCCCCCCCCCCCCTACTCTGCAAGCCCCCCTTCCCCAAGGCTATTTATGCCTTTTATTTGAAAAAAACGGGCCGGTTTTTGGGAGGTTTGCAGAGTGCAAAAACTCCCTCCCCCTTTTGGAAAGCTCTTTAGTTAGAGTGATTGATGAGAATTACATTGATCAAGTGCTGTCCCAGCAGAAACAAAGCCTTAGGTGCTGCAGGTTGTCAGTGATTTCCTTCTCCAGCACATGGATAAATACACCTGGAAACATCTACCTACCTACCTACCCTCTCCCTACCTACCTACTGTATTTCTCTCTCTCTCTCACTCTATCTACCTACCTACCTACTCTCTCTCTCTCTCTCTCCCTACCTACCTACCTGTATTTCTCTCTATCCCTCTACCTACCTACCTACCTACCTACCCTCTTTCTCTACCTACCTACTCTCTCTCCCTACCTACTGTATTTCTCTCTCTCTCCCTCTCTCTCCCTCTATCTACCTACCTATTTTTTTAAAAATTTGCCTCTTCAAAACCTTGGTGCGTCTTATACTCCGAAAAATATGGGTACATATTCGACTAGACTAGCCTTGTGGCTGATTTGCACTCATATGCTTTCCCAAAGCCAATCCTGTGTGTAGTGTCAGCAGGCGGACAATTGTGTACCATTCTCTTGCAACAGGCCATCCTGATTATAAGATGGCAGGGATTGGTTTTTCCTTGAAGCTGTTGCAGCCTCATTATGAGAATAATAGGAATGGATGGAGGACCTGGGCTCAGGTGCCAGTTCCAGAAACAGCTGCCAATGATAAAGATCTGTCAACTAATTTTATCAATCTGAGCATCTTCCAGAGGGTTGGGCTCCAGATAATTATTTTTTGAGTTCTTCTAATAGTTTTGTCAATACTTCAAAGAAAACTCTCTAGCGGTGATAAAGAGTAACTGCACACATAATCAACAAGGATTTTGAAATGCAACAGCCCTTAAGGCCATATCCTATCCTATTTATTGCTCAATGTTTGCCACTTCTTGGTTAAGATTAATCCTATGCGCAGAATGGAAGCCCCATTAACTTGCTGGCGATAGGCATCTTATGATTCTTTCCCAATTAGAATCTCCAAATTCATTACCTGATGTGAAGAAATGTGCAGAGGGCATTGCCAATAAAGTAACATTGATGACTTATTCCCAACCATGAGAAAGTTGAGGTGCTTCAATTGAGTATTCTATTGAGATGAGATGAAGCAGTTGGCTTGCAACCTCGTCTCTCTGTTTCAAAGTGTTTGTACAGAGGTGCAATGCAATAGAATTAAGACTTAGGCATCTCTCAACCATGCCATTCCCATCGGAAAACTTTGTGCATTTAGCATGTTATGAAACATTTCTCTTCGGTTATTAGGTTTGTGCAGTCTCTTTGGTGTGAGGTTTGTCTCAGTGACACCTCTCAGGATTGCAAAGCTTAATTAATTTAATTTTCTTCATTTGCTGTTTCTAATTTTCCTTCCTCTTAAATGTTTTGGATCTTAGCAATCCAGCTGGGTGCTGATTTGAGCAAATTTCATATCCATTATTTTCATCTTGGGGGGGGGGTCCTTAGTGCTCTTTGAGCTTAGTTGTTTTCGTGCATTGATGATGTTACCTATTTTGGGTGATGAAACATCTGCAAGAAAACAAGGACCCCTCATTTCAACTGTGAGATACAAATATTATCCTTTATTGGATTTTCATCTTGGTTCTTCAGCAAAATGTTTAACATAGTCAAAGATAGTAATGCTTACCCAATGTATGCGTGTGTGTGTGTGTGTGTGTGTGTATGTGTGTGTGTGTATCATGCAATTTTATCTTAATTATATAGTAAATCTGGAAATTGGGATACTTCCTGAAACTGAAGAGATAATAGCTTCAAAACAGACCATATAGTTATCACAAAATGTAGTGATGGCTAGCATTATCAATTATTTTAAAAGCAATTAACAGAATAACAGTTGGAAGGGACCTTGGTGGTCTTCTATCCAACCCCCTGCTGAAGCAGGAAATCCTATTCTTTTCATTAAATTAGACAGATTCATGGATAATAGCTGCTAAATGTCTTAGTTTTAGGGGTCCTTTATTTTGAATAATAGATGCTGGGAACACAGAGTGGGAGTGGTTGTTACCTTTGTCCCACGCTTGTGAGTTGCTAGAGATCATTTCCGGTAGAAGTCTTCTCATATGCAGACATATATGCAGAACATTATCTAATCCATCCACCCAATTCATGCATATGCCCTCATAAATTTCATTCATACGATTGCTTCATGTTAGACCCTTGTAAGGGTGATGTCAGCTAAATACCACAGAATGAATTTATTATTAGCCATCTGCAAAGTCAGTGAGATATCTGAATGAATCCCTTGGGAGGCATCTATTTAAAAAGTCACATCAACCTTTGGACTGGACTTGGCGCTAATGCACAATACATAAGTCAGTCCCTGACTTAATGCAATATACATGTATTTCAGGCTTTCCAGTTGCTTCATTACCTACCTGTGAGTGTAGCGAGATGCAAGGCTGTCATTGCAACAGACTTAAGTGGATTGCTCTGCAACTCTTCTTCCCATTCTGCACCGCAGAAACACAACTCTTGATCTTTTATTGATTTATTTGGGCCCTTTGCAGATCTATTGCTTAATTTCAGTATGCGCTGGCCAATATAATTCTGTGAGGGTTTCTTGTTGTAAAAGTATCACGCTGCTTGCTACAAGCTGTAAGATTCTTGGAAATGAAGAAAACCCAATGCTCAGCATGTGTCAGCATTGTGGTGTGGAGCTGATGCTTAAGATAAAAATGGAATGAGCCCTGAATTTCATATTGTGTGGGTAGTGTCTTACTCCAATTAATTAGTTGTAAGTTGTCTGTTGCTACTACTCTGGAATGAGTCCCAAGCAGAAGAAAGCTGTGATTTTCTAATGCGCTTGTTCCTTTGATTGGTGCTGTGAGGGAAATGAGAATATCCCTATAAAAAGGGATAATTAACCAACTATTCTAAATAGTTGGATGATGGCATTTTGCTAGCAGGAAATGTAGGCTTGTCCCAATTTCATAGTGCCTCTTTAGCAGAACACTTTCAGACAAGTTATTCCAGTAGTAATGGCAGCAGAAAGAGTTCCTTATAGAAAGCCTTCATTTTAATGTCCTACAAATGTCTCCATTACAGCGGGAGTTAAACCCACAGCTTGATAAACTCTTGCCTTGGTTAGGGCCACCAAAGCAGACCTCTCTGGTGATTCTCTGGCAACTGTTTTATAATGCTAGTTGGCAACAGTGGTCTATAAAGAGGAGATGAGAAGCTTCACATCTGGAGCAAGAGATTTTAATGAAAAGAAGGGTGTGTGTGTGTGTGTGTGTGTGTGTGTGTGTGTGTGTGTCTGTGTGTCATGATAGCAGTGCCCCAATATCTCAGGGCTGCCACAAAGAAGAGGGGGGGTGTCAATCTATTCAAAGCACTTGAAGGCAGGACACGAAGCAATCGATGGAAACTAATTAAAGAGAGATCCAATCTAGAACTTAAGGAGAAATTTCCTGACAGGGAGGACAATTCATCAGTGGAATGACTTGTCTTCAGAATTTGTGGCTGTTCCATCTCGTCCCTGGAGTTTTTTTAAAGGAAGAAATTAGACAGCCATTTGTCCAAAATGGTATATGGTCTCCTGTTTGAGAGGGAGGGTTGAACTAGAAAACCTCCAAGGTCCCTTCCAACTCTAATATTGTTATAACTGGTTGATAATTGTTTTCTTTCTTTCTCTTCTTCTTGACTACTCTTTTTTAAAACCGACTAGGTTTAATAGACATGTAAACCATAATATTTGGACTTCTTATTTGCAATGTATTCCAAAAAGCCACCTGCACGGAAATGTAGGTAAAGGTCTGGGATGTGTAATGTTTGGGTTGAGAAGTTAGAAATGTTTCTTGGGAATCCCACAGGAATTCCCAACTGTTGCCTTTTTCCTAAACAAATCAGATATGGTTTAAGAGGTTGCAGATAGTTGTTATGTTCACACCTCTGTACCGCTCCAAATATCTGTTTTGCTTTCGGATCCAGAGTATTGCATGGTCATAAACACGTAGTGGCTAAGATGCTGAGCTTGTCGATGAGAAAAGCCAGCTGTTTGAATCCCTAGCGCCGCATAACGGAGTGAGCTCCTGTTACTTGTCCCAGCTTCTGCCAATCTAGCAGTTCGAAAGCATGTAAAAATGCAAGTAGAAAAATAGGAGCCAGCTTTGGTGGGAAGGTAATAGTGTTCCATGCGCCTTTGGGGTTTAGTCATGCTGGCCACATGACCACGGAGACATCTTCAGATAGTGCTGGCTCTTTGGCTTTGAAACAGAGATGAGTCAGGAATGACTAGCCTGCATGTGCGAGGGAAACCTTTACCTTAAACAAGTCATTACATTTAGACCAATGTTTCACAGCTTTGAGGGAATTAAGAATTATTCAGTTAATGGAAACACCAAGCAAATTTTCTTAAAATTCAGCTTCTTCTCAGCTTCAGAAGTGACATTATGCTCACTGTTGCTTTACTAGATAGTAGTGAATGTTCTGTCATGCTCAGGTTAAGAGGTTCTAAATAATAGCTGGAAGAATTACTGTAGGATTTGCCAGGTATAAAGATATATAAAATGATCTTGAGATGCCAATGTTGCTTTGTTTCAGAGGAATGCTAAACAGCTGGTGTTTTTCCAAAAAGGTTATACGTTCATAGTAATAGCCAGATGTCCTCTTGCTTTATAACTAAAAATCTTTGTGTAAACTCAAGGATTCTCCAATAATACATGCAGATGAGATTTGTGGGAGATTAAGTGGCTAAGGAAGTGGTCTAAAAATCTAAAAGCCTTTCACACAATCTGTACATAGCTAGTGGGCATGTATATTGTAAAAAAAAAATGGAATAACTTCCAATAAATAAAATTTCTATAGCTTATGTTTTTTAGAAGGGGTTAAGGGCCATTTTCTAGGGTAAAATATCCCCGAACAATATACAATGGAATTTAAAACTGCAAACATCATAAAGCTATGTAAAAACAGTAGTAAAAAAAGTCTGTCTCTATATGTATGTGTATTTTGCACACACACACACACACACACACAGAGAGAGAGAGAGAGAGAGAGAGAGAGAGAGGAGAGAGAGAGAGAGAGAGAGAGAGAGAGAGAGAGAGAGAGAGAACCAAAAGTCAGATCACAAATGCTAATCATTAATGATTAGATCACTTTTATCATTTTTTCCAGTGAAAATGCTACTGCACCAAGTAATGTTCAAAGCTCATGCTTCAAACATACAAGGAAGTGTTAAAAGGAAATATTAACCAATGGAAATTTTATATATATATAAATTGGGTGTAGTGCCTGACTGTCTATTGAACCTAACTTCTTCTATTTTTATTTAGATATACCGCGTGTGTTTGTGTGTATTTGCGTATATTTACATTTATTGTGTATAACTCAGAGGCCAGTGTAAATCTGGGGGACTCCATTTGAAAACCTGTGAAAAAGTGTCATATTTCCATTCTGGTTTTAGTAAAGAAAAACAGTAGAGTGATTAGAAATGATTGCCTTCCAATTCTGTGAGCCTCAGAGTGTAAAGTCAGTCTGGTTACTTTAGCAGTTGTAAATATCCTTCAAATTCTACAATTCTAATATCCTATTCCTTTACTCAAAACGGGATGCATTGGAGTTCACATCTCTTAATCCAGCGATGGCTAACCTTTTTGTCCTCATGTGCCGAAAGCGTGTGGGCATTTCCCCACACCCATAATGCAATGCACATCTGACACACCCCACAAATGCCCTGCCCTCTGCGCATGCACGTGTGACTCCCCCCCCTCACACTCTACCCACCCACCCAACCTCGCCCTCTCCCACCCACCCGTTTTGGGCTCAGCTGGCCTCCCTGCAGCCTCCTGGGACCACAAACAGGGCACAGGGGGCATACACTCACGATCCCCTGCATGCATGCACTTGCATCTCCTGCATACACAGCAGGGACCCGAAAATCAGCTGGCCGGCAGGAGGCGTACATGCATGTGCGGTGGAGCTGAGCTGGGGTGAAGGCTCGCGTGCCATAGGTTCACCATGACGGTCATAATCTGTGCCCATCTGGACAATGATTGTAAGAACTGAAGGTGAACAAATGTAGTTTATAGCAAGGTATCTCTCTCTCCCCCCCTCTCTGTGTGTCTTCCTCTTTGTGTGAGGAACACAATGTTCTGTAACTAAAGGTACTGTTTGTGTACAGAAATTGAGCGAGGAAGAAAATAATAAAACTGTCTAAATAAATAATAGGTGAAAGTGTTTAATCACTGCTAAAGAATATGGTGATAGCCAGGGGGTTGGATGAGCTTTTTAGCAAGGTTAGGCAATCATTCATGGAAGAGAATTAGTTTGGTCCAGATATAGCTAGTCACACAGATGTCAAAGTGTTCTGGAACAACATAACTTTCAATTTTAATTAGCAAAGTTCAAGTGTAGCCATGGCCTTTCATCTGTTTTTGTTGGTTTTCTGAAGGTTGTTTTTCTGTAGAACCAGACAGTCCTTTAATCTGATCTACCATGATTGCATTTAATAGAAAAAGTATCAGAGACATTGTAGTGCCCATTACTTGTTGTGACTTCTCTCCATAAATTGCCTCTCCATAAATAAGACAACATTCCCCAACTATTTGGGCAACATTTGAAAACTTTTCAAAGGCACTCAAAGAAAATAAAGAATGGATGTTAAGGGGAATGGGTTTTTTTTTTTTTTTGCTTATCTCTATATATTTCATGGGACGTGGTGGCTCAGTGACTAAGACGTTGAGCTTGTCGATCAGAAAGGTCGGCAGTTTGGCAATTCGAATCCCTAATGCCACGTAACGGTGTGAGCTCCCATTACTTGCCCCAGCGTCTGCCAACCTAGCAGTTCGAAAGCATGTAAAAAGGCAAGTAGAAAAATAGGGACCATCTTTGGTGGGAAGGTAACAGTGTTCCATGTGCCTTTGCATTTAGTCATGCTGGCCACATGACCACGGAGACCTGTTTTGACAGCACTGTCTCTTCGGCTTTGAAACGGAGATGAGCACCGTCCCCTAGAGTCGGGAACGACTAACACATATATTCAAGGGGAATCTTTACCTTTTCATATATTTCATTCACAGTTATTTTTTATAATTGTAATTACTTTTCCTGTAAATGTTCCCTTGATTCAAACTACTGGGAGTCAGTAGGGACATATGTGTGTGTGTGTGTGTTTGTGTGTGTGTGTGTGTGTATGTATATGCACGTGCGCACACACACACATACACACACACATATATGCCTTTTAAATAAAGAAATGAAATCTTTAAATGAATTTCAGGTCAAATTGCACTCATGGTTCTTGCTGGTCTTGAAAATGAGCATGAAATCAAAGGGACTTTTAGCTGGCATTTGTGGACTCTTCTCAGAATCAGCCATTATGTCATCTGAGCCAGGCCAATTATCAACCCTGTAGATAATCCTAGAGTCTGCAAATTATGCATGATACTTGCCGTGAAATAGAACAATGAAATAGAATATTGATAGCGTTGGATTTCTCGACTGTGGCTTTATTGTAATTACCTACATGCTGAGTTCCCTGAGGTTAACAGCTTCCAGTAATAGGATACAGGTGAAGGTCTAGGAAAACGAGTGAATGTTAGCTGCTACTCCAGGATGGTGATAAGAATGGAATATGTTAAAGGCAGTTCTTGACTTACAACCATTTGCTTTAGTGACTGTTCGAAGTGACTTGTGTCTATTTTTCACACTTACTCCTATTGTAGCATACCCAGGGTCAGGTGATCCAAATCTGGATGTTTTATTATTATTTTTTTGTAGTTTTATTTGTGGGGTTTTTTTTGGTATACTTTTTCGCCTTTTACTACAAATCTGGATGTTTTGGCAACTGGTTCATATTTATGATGGTTGCAGTGCCCTGGGGTCACGTGATAGCTTTTTGTGACCTTCTGACCAGCAAAGTGGATGGGGAAGCCAGATTCACTTAACAACCACCATGTCTGCTAACTTAACAACTTGCTAACTGTGCCAAAAAAGATCGTAAAATGGGGCAAAGCTCAACCACAGTCTCTTTTAGCCCCAGAATTGTGGGGCTCCATTGTGATCATAAGTCAAAGACTAGCTGTTGAGTGCAGATAGGAACTCCTTGCATTCTGGAACCCACAGTCGCGCTTTTCATGTTTTGATAGGTATTTGGAATGAACTAGTAGAAACAAAACTGGAATAGAAACAGTCCTAGCATATGGATTAGAGTTTGAAGGATGATAGCTGTCAGATACCCCTTCCTACCACAAGGGCACATTTTTTGTAAATAATGGGAGTTAAACCCTTCCCAGGGGTTGTCATATTTCAGGTTCCTATTGATTTATTTTTTTAAAAAACCCGAAATCAAATTAGTAAAATTGTGATTAGGTAGAATGGGCAGGCAAGTAAGTATCAAGGAAGAGTTTAAACAGCAAGAGCTCTTCAGTCAGGGAACAGAGTTCTTCAGAAGATGGCAAAAGTTTCTTTGCTGGAAATACCCAAAGAGAAGGTCATCTGTCCACTCTCCCAAGTAAACCAGACAGGAGACATGACAAGATGAACCTGTTGTGGCCCACCAGCAGCCAGCAGAGCTGGCAGCAAATTCAGACAGTGAGGAAGTTGGGAAGGAAGATGGGCCAGTCCTGGACCAGAGCCGTATGCCAGTTATCAGCTGCCTTCAGAAGCAGACATCAGTGAGGCAGACGAATAGTTGGAGCCTGTTCCCAGTGTAAGCATGCGCAGATTTGCCAGACGAAGGGAACAGATAAAGAACAGGGGTTGACTTGGGAGTAAGGCCACAGGTGGACGGTGAATGGCCCCTACTAGAGGAAATAAAAGAGGAGGGATAGGGGAGTAGATCTCGCAGGAGGCAGTCAGTTCACTTAATTGGTTCGTGACTCTCCAAGACACCTTGTCAAGTTTTGAAGATATCGGCCTGGCAGCTCTCCAAGCCAGATAAGATCTGTGACTGTAAATCCTCCCTTGAAAGACTTTGCTGGATGTGAATGAAGGGAATTCACAGTCAATTAAAGGGTTTTTTTTTGTCAGGACAAGGACTTTGCTTCATGCTCTTGGGAAGTCTAGGTCAGAACAGAACCAATTCTACTTTATTGTAAGGCTACATTAACAGAACCTTGCAAGTCTGACGATACAGACTTCCCACCTCCACTTTTAAAAACTGGATCCATTAGGATGGGTCCTTCCTAACTTTCTTTCTCTGAACGTTAAACAATTAAGGAGCTACTTCTCTTCTTTGATTGCTTCCTAGGCAGCAACTCTTCCCCTTATTCAACAAGGCTGGTTAAAATTCCAGCCAATCTTTGTATCTGTGACTCTATGAGAATTTCTCTTTAAATCAGAGATGCTATGTAACTTTTAAACTTTCAAGTTAGATGGTACCAGTTGCTCTGTAACAGGAAAAAGAGGATAAGTAAAATAGGATGGGTCTGCTCCCACACTGCTGTTTCCTAATCCCAGTTAACATTACACGTGCAGTAGGAAGAAGTACTGCACTGCGGACAGAACTGGACAGGTGAGTAAAGTGGTAGTAACAGGTTATTGACGCTGAGGTGTCAATTTTGCTTTACTTGCTCATGTATTTTTTTTATTGTAAATGTGTTTTTTATTTTCCATTTCCATTTCGTACAGTCACATATATACTGTGCATAACCGGGGCCATATAACATTAAACAATAAACACAGCCATTCCTCTTGTCAACAATACCCCCCAAAATAGAAACCCAATGTACCTCTTCGACCCTCCATACACCCTTTCTTTCGCCCCCCTCCAACTTTCCATCTTCCCTCCAACATTCCCCTCTACCCTACTTCCCCTCCCCCTCTGCCACTCCTCTCTCCCAGTACACTCCCTCCCTTCCTTCTCACCCTCCCTCCCATCCTCTCTCCCACCCTCTCTACCCCTCTTTCTTCTATCCCTCTACTCCTCCCTTCGGTGTATTTCTACTATCTATTAATATATTCAGCTTGTCCTATTTTTACAGTGAAATTAAAGAGCAACAGTATACAAGTGCAGTCACATTACTTTAAAATCTAACACATACTATATATCCCCCCTCCCCCCTCCCCCCTAACACCCCACCTCCCTTCACCACCACCCCACTTCCCAGAGCCCGTACACGGTATAGGTTTTTAACAAATACAGTCTAAAATATATTAAGACAAAGGAAATAAAAAAAAAGAAGTTAATAACATCTCTGCATTAAACTCAGCTTCTTCCTGTTGCACTAACTTTAAGCAGTTTAGATTATTCCTAATCTAAATTCAAATACTTGCTCATGTATTCTTGTGAATTTCTTTGCCACAAGGCTCAATCCAAATTGAAGGACTTGTGCTCTAAGAGCTTACAACAAATTGTGATCTAAGAGCTTACAACAATGGCGAATACTCTCTTTGCCTTGTGCCATGTGTTTGGTTTCACTTGAGGTGAGCAGACCATTTTTACTAATTCTTGGAAGCAGATCCCTGTTCTAGGTTCATGGGAAACACTTGAACATCTTCTCGCAAGAATTTGTAATGGGAATTTGCAACACTCTGGTTCTGACTCATTTACTGTGGGTTTCACAATATTGCAGTGTTTTTTGTAACAAGGACGCTGAATCCAGATGATTGAATTCAGAAAAGTGCTTAATTTGGTTTCTCATCTAATATTAGTATGAAAGACTAAAGACTGATCTCTGGACACACAGGTTACGGCCTACTCGGGAGCTCCTGCTTATTCAGTTCCCTGTATTTATAGCAAAAAATAAGCTTTTGAGTAGGCAGCAAGTTAAAATAAAAGGTACTTTCAATATACAGATTACTTGTTTTTCCTGTAGAAGGAACTTACAGATTACTTGTTCTTCCTGTAGAAGGAACTGAATAGTGCCCTGAAAAATGAGTTGCTAAAAAAAATGTGACTATATTCTCAATTGCAGTAAAATAACTTTCCAAAACCTGGTGCCCTTCGGATGGGTTGGATTTGAAGTACATAATCCTTGGCCAGTCAGTTAGCTGCCATGAGTAGAGGTTGAACTGTAATGTATCTTCAGGGACAGCTGCAGTTAAAGGATGTAAATCCCATGATGGATGCATTGGGGAATGGAGGTGAACTTTAATTGAAAACCAGGGTATCAGAATATCATACATATTGCATGTCTTTTAAAAATGGAAAGCTTTACAGTTTTATTCATGAGCGCCATGAGTGAATATCAATGCAGAAGGGAAAAGTCATCTGAAAGACTGGCTCAGCTAAGTCAAAGCTGAACCTGTGGAGAAACATTTCTTCACCTTGTAACTCCAGTTGTATGTATAAAACCTCAATACAGGTAGTCCCCCAATTATGACTGTAATGGAGTCTGCCCAACATGGTCGTCCCTCATGACGGGGATGAATTCAGCCATCCAGGTTGACCGGCCTAATTTTATAACCTTTTTTGTAGTGGTCATTAAGTGAATGCTGCAATTGTTAAGTGAATCATTGGTTCATTAACAGAAGGGATAGAAACAAGATGGGGACTGGAGGCTAAAACATATGAAGAACAGTTGCAGGAACTGGGTATGTCTAGTTTAATGAAAAGAAGGACTAGGGGAGACATGATAGCAGTCTTCCAATATCTCAGGGTCTGCCACAAAGAAGAGGGAGTCAAACTATTCTCCAAAGCACCTGAGTGTAGAACAAGAAGCAATGGGTGGAAACTAATCCAGGAGAGAAGCAACTTAGAACTGAGGGGAAATTTCCTGACAGAACAATTAATCAGTGGAACAACTTGCCTCCAGAAGTTTTCAATTCCCCAACTCTGGAAGTCTTTAAGATGATGTTGGATAGCCATTTGTCTGAAGTGGTGTAGGGTTTCCTGCCTAAGCAGGGGGTTGGATTAGAAGACCTCCAAGGTCCCTTCCAACTCTGTTATTCTGTTGCTATTGCTATTCCATTCTTCATTATGGGCTGGGTTTGCTCCAAACCAGAAAATGATGGGGTTTGGCAAAACCATGGTAAAATGTGATCCCGTAACCATGTTTGCTACAAACATCCATAAATGTGGCCTGGTTGCCAAATGGTGCAGTTACCTGGGGGCAGTGGTGGGATTTTACTACCGGTTCTGTGGGCATGGCTTGGTGGGCATGGCAGGGGAAGGATACTACAAAATCTCCATTTCCTCCCAATCAGCTGGGACTCGGGAGGCAGAGAATAGATGGGGGTGAGGCCAGTCAAAACTTCCACTAGTGGTTCTCCAGAACTCGTCAGAACCTGATGAATACCACCTCTGCCCGGGGATGGGGGTGCGAATGGGGTTAAGGGGACAACTGTCATAACTTTGACCCAGGAAGGTTGATTGTGACTTGAAACAATCACATATGTGGGCACTTGTACATCAAGGACTGCCTGTCAGGTTGTGAATCACCTATTGAAAACAAGCCCTCCTCCATATTTATTTATTGAAACATTTTAAGCAGGACAGGGATGTATTACAGGAAGTCCTCGATTTACGACCACAATTGAGCCCAGAATTTATGTTGCTAAGAGAGGCATTTGCTGAGTGAGCTTTATCCCATTTTACGACTTTTCTCGCCATGTTTGTTAAGGGAATCACCGCAGTTGTTAAGTTCGTCACATGGTTGTTAAGTGAATCTGATTGATTATGCTTGTCAGAAGATCGCAAAAGGTGGTCACTGGACACTGCAACCTTCATAAATGTGAATCAGTTGTTAAGCATCCGAATGTAAATCACGTGACTGTGGGGATGTTGCAATGGTCATAAGTGTGAAAAATGATCATAAGTCACTTTTTTCAGTTCCCTGGTAACTTTGAACAGTCACTAAATTGAACTGTTGTAAGTCGAGGACTACCTGTATTATTATATGTATATGTTTTTGAAGGAATGTTTAAGTAAAGGTCTTTATCTGTACAGATAGTCCTTGACTTAACAACAGTTCATTTAGTGACCGAAGTTACAATGGCACTGGAAAAAGTGACTTATGATAGTTTTTCACACTTACAACCGTTGCAACATTCCCATGGTCATGTGATCAAAATTCAGATGCTTGGCAACTGACTCGTATTTATGACGGTTACAGTGTCCCAGCGTCACGTGATCCCCTTTTGCGACCTTCTGACAAGCAAAGTCAATGGGGAAGCCAGGTTCACTTAACAACCGTGTTACTAGCTCAACAAATGCAGCAATCCACTTAACAACTGTGGCAAGAAAGATCGTAAAATGGGACAACACTCCCTTAGCAACATAAATTTGGGGCTCAATTTTGGTTGTAAGCCGAGGAGTACTGATACATGCCGACAATGTAGCACTTTGTATTCATGTAAAAGGATTTACGATTGCTCACATTTGATCAATCAAACTCCTTATTGGCATGATGGAAAACCCCAGCTGAAATTTCTGAAAATCTCATATTGTGCTTGCTTGCTCAGATCCGTGCTGTGTAAGAAGTGATGCAATATTTCTATAATGGGGTTTCCCATTTTATTCCTGCAAATCAGAACATTTACAGGCAAACTCTGAGCGTTGAACAGAAATGTTGAGGATTCCCATCCCCCAAACCCATGTTTTCTGGAAGTTATATAGCAGATACTATAAATACAAAGCTTCATTATTTCAGCCAGAAAATGAAGACAGTCTGGTAGAAATCATTTTCTGAAACCAGCTGTTGAAAAATGGTTGAAGTTTTACTCAACAAGGATGAAAGGAGGAGGAAGCAACAGAGTGTTCACAGCTATTCAGAAAGGACATATTTTTAAATATGGTATTTAACAAAGCTATGGGTATCATCATTGTTAATCCTTTAAAGCAAGGTAGTGCCTTTAATAAGTACATATTTAGTTTTACCTTCTGATCTTTAACAAGCTTTAAAAGCTTTATGGAGCTTTAACTTTTTAAAAAAAGCTACTTATAAAACCGATTTAATTTGGTATGGATCTTTTTCCTCTGCAGGGATTCAATCTTGGACTTGAAAAAAAATAATTAATTAACATTCCTAGTTTTAGAGAGTTTGTTAGGGCTGATGTTTTGATGACTGATTTTCAACTCTAGTCAATATAGAGTTGATCCAGATGATCTACTTGTTTGTTGTGTTGTAAATGGTCACATCAGGACAATCTACAAATTGTGTGAGCCGAGTTGTGTGAGCCATCTTATTTACTGGTATTTGCTTGGTTGTTTCTGGGGCAATTTTATGTTGTGTCATCTCTCAAGCAGTGTGTATAAGAGGCAGAATGCCAAAAGGAGCACTGGGCCAACAAGTCACAAGTCATGCCCAAGACAACACTAGCACACCCAAAAGAAGTGGAACCTGTGGTCTGATAGTGCTACCCTGTTTTTATCATTTGGAGGAACACAACTGGAGCCTGCAGTTGGCCCAGAGCATCTTTCAAACCTCTAGGAAGCTCAGAGGCTTACAAATATACACAATCATTAAAACAATATATTACCTTTTTAAAGTCAACAAAATAGAACCCATTATGTGGCCTCTAAATGCATAATATTGGAACTTTGGATCTGGTTCGTAAATCCCAATGTAGGTCATAACTTGAAATGATCACTAAGGGACCGATTGTAAGTCGAGGACCACCTCTACTTCCTTCCTGATTTGGCGACTTCCAACTCAGTTATATCTTCTACCTCATTTGAAAAGCATGTTGAAAGGAGAACAACAAACAAAGCATTTCCTCTTGGGTGGATGCTGATTCAGAGGGATGGGAGGGGGGCCTATTAGGATAGCCCATTTCCTGCCACCCCTTCCCCCTTTCAGCCTGTGTGATTTGGGTGGATGGATTCTACCAGGGCCAAGTGGCTCCAAAAGTCATGAGGATCTGAGACATAAAATATTTTGTATGGGACAATCAGCCACATTTTTCAAAGCACCAGAGAGCAGGACAAGGAACAATGGATGAAAACTGATCAATGAGAGAAGCAACCTGAATTAAGGAGAAACTTCTCCAGGGAGAACAATTAACCAGGGAAACGGCTTGCCTTCAGAAGTTGTGGGTGCTTCATCACTGGAGGTTTTTAAGAAGAGTCTAGACAGCCAGTTGTCTCAAATTGTATAGGGTCTCCTGCTTGAGCAGTGGGTTGGACTAGAAGACCTCCAACGTCCCTTCCCCACTCTGTTCTGATTGATCTTGATTTAAACCTGGAAGGCTACTGGTACTCACTGCAACTCTGATGGGATTAAGGATACTTTGCCGTACCAATATTGACTAGACACCACAATGGTGACCGCATCCTGACTATTTGTAATCTTGGACTTGCTTTCAAGGGCAGCAGCATAGAATGAGTTGCCATAATCTACGTGCATGAGATCCTGTCCTTGAGCTGAAGTTCAGACCGAAGAGGCAGAGCTCAGCATTCTAAATTTGAAAAGGGAGAAGATAGTTACCCAAACTGGGTGTCTTGGGTGTGGTGATCTTCAAGGGAAAAAGAATGAGATGAGACAAATAAGAAGTAAATTGGGAAATAAATTGAACAGCCCCCTCCAAGCTGAATCTGATCTTTTAGGACTGGAAATAATCCAGAGAGTCTGTGATCATCCTAGGTTTGTCAAAATTGTAAGTAGATCCAGATCATTTTCTAAGGCCTTGCTTCTTGCTAATGTCAGAATATGAATCACTGGTTATGCCAGAAGGGCACTCTTTCAAAATTGCTGAAAGAACACAAGAAATGAAGATGCTGCTCCCACCTGTCTCTCACCCACTCTCTTACATACCCAGCAGCATACAGAAACTGTATGTCTTTCCTTTAAAAAAAAAAGGTATATTGCTCTGTTACAAGGAACTGCTAAAAGGTAAAGGTTCCCCTCACACATATGTGCTAGTTATTTCTGCCTCTAAGGGGCGGTGCTCATCTCCGTTTCAAAGCCGAAGAGCCAGCACTGTCGGAAAATGTCTCCCTGGTCAAGTGGCTGGCGTGACTAAACGCCGAAGGCGCACGGAACACTGTTACCTTTCCACCAAAGGTGGCTCCTATTTTTCTACTTGCATTTTTACATGCTTTCGAACTGCTAGATTGGCAGAAGCTGGGACAAGTAACAGGCGCTCACTCAATTATGCGGTGCTAGGGATTCAAACAGCTGGCTTTTCTGATCGACAAGCTCAGCATCTTAGCCACTGAGCCACCATGTTTCTACTAGGGAACTGGTGCTTCCCAAAAAATACAATAATTTCAAATACTTAATTTCTCTCCCTCATTCCACACTAATCATCCATTATGTATGCACTGCTGTTGATAAAAAGTGGCCTGAATTTTGGGGGATAGTTGTGGTATCTCTGCAGCCTTTCTCAACTTCTTTTCCTGACGTCTAGGTTGCATTAACAGAGGGACAGAATCAAGACATATGAAATACTAACACTGCTTTATAAAGCCTTAGTGAGACCACACTTAGAATACGGCATCCAGTTTTGGTCACCGTATTATAAAAAAGATGTTGAGACTCTGGAAAGAGTGCATAAAAGTGCCACAAAGATAATTAGGGAGCTGAAGGCTAAAGCATGAAGAATTGGTGCAGGTAATGGGTATGTCTGGTCTATTAAATAGAAGGACCAGGACTAGATATGGTAGCAGTGTTCCAATATTTGAGGGGCTCCTTCAAAGATGAGGGGGCCAACCTAAAATTTCCAAAGCACTAGAGGGGAAAACAAGAAATAATGGATGGAAACTAATCAAGAAAAGAAGCAACCTAGAACTAAGGAGAAGTTTCCTAACAGGGACGTCAATTAACCAGTGGAACAGCTTGCCTTCAGAAATTGTGGGTGCTCCATCATTGGAGGCTTTTAAGAAGAGACTGGACAGCCACTTGTCTGGAATGATATAGGGTCTCGTGCTTGAGCAGGGAGCTGGACTAGAAGACCTCCAAAGTCCCTTCCAACTCTGTTATTCGGGAATGTGAGCATCTTGGGACTACATCGTCCAGAATTCCCTATGGGTATGGGTTCAATTAATTCCTATGTATAAAATGGTGCTAGTATGATGGAACGAGTCCATTGGAATGATAAATTCTGACAATGGGAAGATAGGCATGAAAGACGATGTATTTTCCTTGGTAGCATGTTTTCAAACAAAGGCTGGTTGCTGCCAATGACAGATGCTTCAAAGTGTATCTTAACTTGGCAGAACGAGGGGCATAAATTACTCTGAGACAACTTCCAACTTGCCACCATTGGCTCTTGAAAACCACCCCCTCCTGTTTTCATCATATTCTGATGGCTTAGTTATTTGAGAATAATATTAGTTCCCACTTTTCATTACTCATATGATTTCACTGTCAAGGAAGTCATTGTCAATGTAAATATTGTGCATTATTCTTAAAAGTGAACTAAGTGTTCCTTTATTCATGAGCACATGAATCAGGAAGCCAAAAGTAGAATCGGCTTAGTGATGCAGGAAAAAGACAGCTGTGCTGCTTTTTGACATAGTGGCAAGGCATGGGCCAGCCAGAACTGATTCCTATATTAGAAAAATAGTCTGTGAAGTGCCTCATACTTATGTCTGCTTTTTCTTTTTTAAGTTCTCTCTCCGCAGTGGATAAATGGTTAATCTTCTCACTGGAGCTGGGATAACTTGTGAGATAATAGATAAATGTGATTGATAACAGCTGCTTCTTTGGGTTTCTTTTTTTTTAATTGGGCTACTAATATAGTATATTAATTAAAGATTTCAGTTATGTTTTCTATGTCTATTTTTTAAATACTATTTTGGATGGGTTGCGGTGAAGACAAGAGCATTTTAAAAATTCCAGGGAATTTCTTAAAGCTCTTGTGGAGATTTACACAGAACTATACAGATAGTACTTGACTAACCGACAATTGTTGAACATTGGTATGGAGTTACAATGGACTGGGAAATGGTGCTTTTATAACCCATAGAGAACTTCCGGTAGTGTTCCCCCCCCCAAGTCATGTGACCACATTTCAGCTGCTTGTCAACAGACTTACATTTATGACTGATTGCAGTGTCCTGTGCCCATATGACCATCAATTGCCAACAAAAAATGCCCACTTGGGAGAATGGGTTTGCACTTATAACCCACATGATTCATTTGATGCCTGTCATAAAAACAGTTGTAAAATTAGGTCCAGTCACCATGGGTGCCTCGATTTATGAATGAAATTCCAGCCCCAACTGCAGTCATAAGTGAAGGACTTATATTATTGTTCTTTAAAGATACAGTACATTTAATGTCTCATTTAATATTGTTAGGGTTCATCTAAGCTAGTTGTTCGCCAAAGATTTAAGACTTAACACCCTCAGTTCCCACTAAACATAGCTTTTGACCATGTTGGCTGAACTTTGTGTAAATTAATATTCATTACACTTGTAGTGCATCAAGTTGGGGAAGATTGATCCAGATAACCTCAGATTATTATTTTGTTGTAATTCCATACTTTGTTGTGTTGATGGATTGCAATTTAATTTTTAATCTTTGAGTAGTTGCATTAATTACTAAGGAAACTGAAGGACACACAACTTTGGGCTAGATCTTAAAGAATCTATAGATAGGAGAAAAACGAATAGCAAGTCAATAATTGTTAGACTGTGCAGAAAAATTCTTCCTAGGAGCAAAAATCTGCAGCAAAGCTGAGCTTTGTTTATTAAAATGAATATATATGAGCGTTGAGCATGCCAACTTGAAACACACCTGAAACATTTTATTAAAACTCTCCCATGATCTGTTGTAGAGGTGGAGTTTTAGCAAAGAAAGGGAACATAGATAAAAAAACCAATAAGTCCAACCTCCAATATAAGCATCCTTAATGGGACCGTCTAACTGTCCCTGTTTAAAATACTTCCTAATATTTCATTTGGAATTAGACTTCTATTATGAACTGGAAAATCAGTATAGCAGACTTAAAAATCTTCTAAGAGAAGTGTTAGAAGTAAATATCTGTGGTTGTAGTGATTTGGGGGCTCATAAATATATACTAACAACACCAGGGACATAATTTTATGTTATATAATATTTTTTAAATCAAATATAGGTGGGAAAGTTTGTAACTACCTGTTATGTAAGAAGAGAGGAATATATGGTGTTGGATGGTTGTTAGTTTTTTTTTTTTCTTTTTTCTCCTTTGGCTTTGTATGTTAACTTTGCAAATAAAATCTTTTTTTTAAAAAAAGAATATGCACTAAGAAAGCAAGGGAGAAGGAATTCTAGATTTTGACCTGGGTAAACAGAAGAGAAGGCTAACACAATCACCACATCATTAGGTGAGTTCCATAAATTGTATTGGAGTCTAACCACTCTATAATTATGGCACATCCGATTTGCAACAGGAGAATAATTATACGCCCAGCTCAATGGAAGGCAACTTATAAAACTGAATGAAAAGTCTGATTCATCTTGCAAGGCAGCCTACCCACTCACTCCAGCACAGTGATTTTGTTGACTTTATAGTCGTCGTCCCCCCTCCCTTTCCTATTTTTAAGGAAGGGGAAACTCCTGACACCTGTCTGAACACGGACCACTTGTAACATTTCAATCCAAGTTGTAAAATAATGTTTTGATTATAAGGTTTCGCCCACCTGAAAGGCAATTTCCAAAGTACTAATGACTCTCAGCAATTTTCCCCAATCATCTTGCAAAATTCCCCTCTCCTTGCGCAACTCTGACTCTTCTTGGCTGCAGATAAATCAAACTTTTCTGTAAAACTGTAAGTTGGCCTACTTTAGAAATTGACTATTGATGAATTGTTATGCTCCCCCCCCCCAGAAGTTCTTTGAGTCTTCAGAGAACTAGTTGATATCAGTCCGCTCTTGACTGGGGCCCTCCGGATGGACAGCACTGTGATTCCAATTAGCCCCATGGACTAATCTCTGCAGTGGTCAGAGAAGCTAAGGACAAACCAAGTTGGAAAAGTTTGGAGCATGTTGTCAGAGGCGATCTGAATTAGATCTCATTTTTATAGGCAGTAGAATTGGTTGAGAACTAGTTTGGCATAGGGAGTAAAGCACCGAATTGGAGATCAGGAGTCAGTGGTGGGTTTCAAT
The DNA here is from genome assembly GCF_009769535.1 of Thamnophis elegans. NCBI lineage: Eukaryota > Metazoa > Chordata > Lepidosauria > Squamata > Natricidae > Thamnophis > Thamnophis elegans. Next base: position 67,777,932 of record NC_045548.1, read on the forward strand.
TTTTTTTAGAACATCTTCTGTAGGTGTGGCCTGCTTTGTGGGAGTGGCTTGCCAGCCATGTGACTGGGTGGGAGTAGCTTGACAGCCATGTGACTGGGTGGGCGGGGCAAACTAGTAAAATGTGGTGAAACTCATTTAACAACGCTCTTGCTTAGCAACCAAAATGTTGGCTCAGAAACTGGCACGCAAGTTTTAAAGCTGTCAAGTTAGAAGACCCTTGCACTCCTAACCCTTTAGAAAAAAACCCCCAGGGGTGTTCAAACTTGAAAGCTTTAAGACTTGTGAACTTCAACTCCCAGAATTCCTCCTCCAGTCATGTTGGCTCAGGAACTCTGTCATTTGAAGCAAGCAAGTCTTAAAGCTGTCCAGTTACAAGACCCTTGCACCCCTAACCCTTTAGGGAAAAAACCCCCAGGGGTGTTCAAACTTGACAGCTTTAAGACTTGTGGACTTCAACTCCCAGAATTCCTCCTCTCGCTCTTCATCTTGATGATGTGCAGATGGGCAGGGGGAGGGAGCTGGAACCGGTTCTAAACAGCACTGTAGATTTGTGGAACCTCTTCTATAAAAGAGGTTAGAACTGGCAGGAACCCACCCCTGCAGTGAGTCCTAGTTCTGCCTTGAGGGTGAGGCTAGTAGGGTGACTTTGGACCATACATTCCCTCTCACTGCTAGGAAGAAGGCAATAGTAAACCATTTCTGAAAATCTTGCCAAGAAAACTGCAGGTACTGTTCCAGGCTACCAGATTAGGGCTGTAAAAATCAAGACAACCATTAGAGGGCAGCAAACAGCAATGCGGTTTTGAAAATCTTTTTGCTACCATCTAGTGGTCATCCTAAGCAGCCCAGATCTAAATACAGAATGCAGAATAACAGTGTTGGGAAGGGACCCTGGAGACCAAGCCGGAACTCCTATACCAGTGATGGCAAACCTTTTCGGCATCGAGTGCCCAAACCGGAATGCACATGCACGTGTACGTGTTGGAGCACTGGAAACCCGAAGACCAGCTGGTCGGCGCACATGCATGTGCCGACCATCTGGTTTCCGGGTTTCCGGCACACGCATACGCGCCGGCCACAGAGAGGGCTCTGCATGCCAGCTCTGGCACACATGCCATACATTTGCCATCCCGGTCCTATACCATTCAAAGCAGGAAATCTACACCACTCCAGACAAATGACTGTCTAATCTCTTCTTAAAAACTTCCAATGATGGACCACCCACAAGGTTTGAAGGCAGCATAGTGTTCTATGACTGACTAGCAATGCCCTTGTCTTGATTTAGAACCCCCTCCCAACCTGTTGCTCCTTTGAGTGCTGCCTCCATAGCCGTGTAACCCTCCCGGAATTCACTGGCAAAACAGTTGCGTGAATTAGCGTCAAGGGATTTTCAAATCCAATCCTCTGCTCTGGGCAAGCATGCAAATTAAAGCCTTGTCTGACAGCTTCCATCTGTCCTGAAAACTATCCAAAGAAGGGGAACTTAAGTACTGTCTAGAAATCCTATGTACATAGTCAATTTCCTCCAACCTTCTGGCAATTTCAATTTTATCAGTTAAATGTGCCTTATTGACTTATAGAGTCAAGGATAGCTGAATGTTTTCTATCTTCTGCCCACCAAAGAACCTTGCCAGAAAGGCTAGCTAAGGATTTCTAGAGCATTCTTTTATCAGTAGAGTTTATTTTAAAGGACATTGTGGTGGGTCTAACATTCCCTTCAGGATTCCACTGTGTTTTTGAGCTATTTGTCTAGGTCTGTGCATACCAATTTCGGTCCTGCATGATTCATTCCCTGGGAAGCTTCCATTTGTACTTACGGTTTATTTTTACATGGCTTTGGTATATATTCTGCTTCATAAAATCAAAGAACGATGAGGACGCATCGATTCCAGGCAATCCCTGTCTGTAAATGAATAATATATCAGACAGAGAAATAAAAGTTCACTGCAATAGGGGTGGTAGTCCTTAACTTACAGCCACGATGGAGCCCAAAGCTTCTGCTGCAAAGCAAGATAGTTGTTAAAGGAGTTAGGCCCCATTTTGTGACCTTTCTTGCCACCGTGGTTAAGGGAATCGCTGCAGGTTGCTAAGTGAATCTCTCTTCCCCATTGACTTTGCCTAGTCGGACGGTCGCAAAAGGAGGTCACAGGACTCCAGGACACTGTAGTCGTCATTAATGTGAGTCAGTTGCCAAGCATCTGAATTTTGATCACGTGACCATGGGTGGGCGTAAGTCTGAAAAATGGTCATAAGTCACTTTTTTCAGTGCTGTTGTAACTTCAAACTGTCACTAAACAAATGCTTTAAGTCGAAAATAGTCGAAGTGCTACTTATGGTGCTCATACCTATCAGAAGCTTAGTTAGAAAGTCCTCTGAAGGGCTTCTAGGAAAAACCTGGCACTCAACCATTATTTTGACACTGGCAAGACCTCCATCTTCGGAACTCGATCTAGGTAGAGCCAGCTCTTGATGGCCTTCTGGAAGGAGAAGGGTCTTCCAGATCTCCTGGGGAAAGGTGTTTTACAGGGCAGGGGCTGCTGTGGAAATGGCATGTGTCCCAGCTCCCACTCCATCCTGTCTTGTGGAGTTGTCAGGTACCTTCAAGGAGAGAGGCCAGTTTCTTGAAATAGACTCAAACTTCTCCCAGAGGGCCAAGCCAGACCAATGCTTTAATTATACTCAATAGGACATTCAAAGCCACTGTCCAAGACACAGTAGATCTGAATGTTTTTATCAGTCATAGGCCTGGAATAATCTCCATGGCAGCCCTAAACAATTTTTTCCAACCCTCTTTCCTTAAGAGAGACAGGGCCATCCTAAACAGAGTTATCAGGCAGGAATCTGCAGAGACAATAAGAGCAAAAAAATAATAATACATTGTAGCTGGTGGCAAATGTCTATGGAGATTCTCAGCCATGCAGGTCATGGTTGTCCCAAAGGTGGGTCTCTCTCCCCACCCCCCCCAAAAAAGGCAACTGGACTTTATTTTTCCTTGAAGTGAACTGAAGAACCTTCTTGGATGAGAAGCAAAACCTCTCCAAAGAAAAACAAAAGTCCAGTTGCCTTTCGACGAAGCATCTTTGGGATTCTCGTGGCAACTGAAACGGTGGTGCATCTGACAAAATGGACAGTCATCCACAAAAGCAGTCAGAAATCCATTTTTAAGGTGTCGCAATTCTTGGCTAATTGTGGCTCTGGAAAGATTTGCCGCTATTGCCTGCTTGGAAGTTGCAACCTTATCCTTGCAACCAAAAAGGTTCTCGCTGTTCATCTGATTCAGCGCTAAAGCCCAATTGCGGAATTGCCAGTTGTAATCTCAACATAGCATCCTTCTCTTTCTCTCTGTCCCGCTCGGCCTCCATCCAAATGAGCCAACGATGGTAATGGGACTGGCAGAGACGGCAAACGTCTTACAAAGCCTTTGTAGGAAGATTCCCAGGGAAGTGAAAGCATTGCATCATATAGATTAGAGATGGCCCCATCAGTGTTAATTATCAGAAGGGACAAGGGATGGGTGTGGTGGCATTTTCTTGCTTACTCAAACCATACTTTCATTCCCAGGGTAAAAAGGGGCAGGAAGATCTGCAAACCCACCCACCCCTTACTTTGTCAGTATTTCTCTGCAGGTTTGGGGGGGGGGGAATAATTTAAGGATTAGAGAATCCACTTTTTTTTTAGTAGAATTCAAAGTTCCAGATTTGATGGTGATGCTTCAGCCAAGCTCATAAAATTAAGGAGCAAAGTGGTGTTTTAGAATTAAAGATAACACACGTTCTTACAGTGGTTGTGATCGCAGTTCTTGAGAATATATACAGGGATTGGGTTAGACCTATAACCACAAGGCAGTCTGCCCATTCTGGTCATAAGTTGTCACAATTGTAAAGCAGGTCTTCATGCAACCGGATCCAATTTTACAACCTTTTTTGGCAACAGTTATTAAATGAATTTGCTGAAAACTGGAAGTAAACACTGAATTATTTTTTGGGGGGTCAAAATATGGTGGAAGTTGTGGTTGCATGATTGTGGAATGCTACAAACAGCAATAAATATGGGCCAATTGCTGTGTGCTCCAAATGTGGTTATGTGACTGCTAAGGGTAGCCATCAGAACTTTGGAATCTGGTTGTAAGTACCTTTTGGAGGATCGATTGTAACTCCGAATGACCGTTACAACCGATTGTAAGTTGAGGACTATCTGTACTGTATTTCAAAAATCATAGCACTTTCTGTGTCAGGTGCAAGAAATAAGAATGAAGGCTGTTCAAATGAGTACAAATTTATTCCATTCCTCTCTACAAGAATTGGAACTAGATAAGAGTCAATGGAATTCAAGGAGAGCTGGACTTAGGTCTCTTGTGCTGGCAAAGGGACTCCAGACTAATGACACTCTTGACTCCTCTCTCAGCCTGGTCATCTCCTACATTCTGCACATTAGCCTTTGATCTTTCCAGGTGTGTTAGATGACTCTGAAGATTCTCAGCAGTTTCCACAATTCTCTGAAAGGCACCTCATATCTGGAAGGCACCATGGCCATGCTATTTGGGAATTCTTGGGAGAATTCATCCGGAGAGTACCAGATCAGACATGAGACGTGCAAACTCAGTGACTTTTGTGACCTTCTTTCAAGATGGATGAAGGTTGTTTAAAGGTCCTTTAAAAATATGATTTAGTGGAATCGTGATCTACAATCCCCCCCCCCTTATTATTGATGATTTCTTTGATAAGACTTTAGGCAAAGGCAGAATTTTGTATCTAGTAATCTCCTTGCCACTGTAATTCGTTGCTTACCCATTCTGAATCCATCTTAACTCCAAGTGTTAAGCTCTCTTTTTAAAATACTGTTGTTTCAGCTAGTTATTTATATGCTTATTTATTTATTGATGAAGAGCATTGCTCACTGGAGGGAGCGTGGGAGACTTTTCCCATTTATTCAAAATGTAAATTTATTCATGACTTATATTGTGTCCTTAAAAATATATGTTCCTAACACCTTTAAGTAGAACTGGAGCAACTCTTTGCTCTAAAGCAGTGGTCTCCAACCTTGACAACTTTAAGACCTGTGGACTTCAACTCCCAGAGTTCCTCAGCCAGCTTTGCTGGCTGAGGAACTCTGGGAGTTGAAGTCCACAAGTCTTAAAGTTGCCAAGATTGGAGACCACTGCTCTAAAGGACTAAAACCTCTGGAAAAGTTTTTTTATTTTTTGTTCTCTGTATACAATTATAGGTATACATTCACATAGCTATTATTCTTTTTTATATTCGTCATTCTTATACATTTATCATTCCATTTACAGGCTTATAACATAACATTTGGGTTGCTTTGTTTACCATCCCTCGCCTGTTTTGACACCACCTTCTTTTCTCTTTCTTTTCCCCCTCCCTCCCTTCTCTACTTTCTTCCTTCCTCTCTCCTTTCCTTTCCTTCTTCCCTTTCTTCTCCTTCTCTTCCTCTTCCCCTTCCTGCCCTCTCTTCCCTTCCATCTTCCTCTCCTCTATCTTCCTTCCCTCCTCTTCCTCTCATCCCTTCTCCTCCTCTCTTAAAGGACTAAAACCCAAGATAACTAAAAACACAACCGGATTATAGGACCAATGTGATATAGGAAAAAGAGGGGGTATAGACTACCGATAGAGAAACAAGACAGAGTGGATTCTAAGGCAGATTTCAGGGTTAATAAGCATGTCAATTCAACCTTCATAATGTATACTCCACCCGTAGGAGTTATAGTACTGCCTTTTCAGCCGCCCTTCTCTCTTCCAGAGATGCTATTTCGATCACTAGCATCATTTCAACTTAGTTCCTTAATGTGATGCTCTTGAGATGTTTGGATTGTCAAGACCCAGGATGGCTAAGAATTTTGAAAGAGGCACATCTGACACATTATGTGGTGCTAGGCTGACAAACAAAGGGCCTTATGAGACTCCTATCCAATGCGGTATGGATATTATAAAGGATGCACAACCCACTTCCTCCTTCCAATTATTTACTATGAGTTGCTTCTTACATAATGCCACTGCATTGCTTAGTCAGGGAACTTGCAGCTGCAAGAAGCATTATCTCATGTTGGAGTGGGCAAATGAGTTCTGTGGAACCTTCTCTGAACATAGCAAACTCCTTAGTCTCATTATTTTCAGAGGTGAAACATGAAACATATAGTGGAAGTCTAAAATTGGCTGAGACTCCCAACTTTTTTTCCTTAGAACAGATGGGGGAGAGGGGAAATGTAGGACCTTTTCACATTTGATACTCCTCAACTCTGTGAGTTTCATCACCCACCTGGACCCCATTGTCCAATCTTCCACCAATGAAGTGTTGCTCAATCCATCTAGCTAAGAGAAAGTTGCATTTTTTTAAAAAAAATCAGCCCCTTTACCAATTTATTTGTTTGTATCCCACCCACTGGGACACGGTGGCTCAGTGGTTGGGGTGCGGTGGCTCAGTGGCTAAGATGCTGAGCTTGTCGATCAGAAAGGTTGGCAGTTTGGCGGTGCGTAATGAAGTGACCTCCCGTTACTTGTCCCAGCTTCTGCCAACCTAGCAGTTCGAAAGGACGTAAAAATGCAAGTAGAAAAATAGGAACCACCTTTGGTAACAGTGTTTTCTGTGCCTTCGGCGTTTAGTCATGCCAGCCACATAACCACAGAGACGTCTTCGGACAGTGCTGGCTCTTTGGCTTTGAAACAGAGATGAGCACTATCCGCTAGAGTCGGGAACGACTAGCACATATGTGCGAGGGGAACCTTTACCTTTTCCCACCATTATTATATATTTCTTTTACAAGGGTCAGCTAGAAGTCTTTCTCTTTACATCCTGGTTCCTTTTGTGATGAGCAATCCAACAGTTATCCTGGAAGGGACAATATTTAGCAGGCTGCACTTATTTGTTTAGCTTTCTATTCTACTATTGTTGGGAATTCACCCCGCCTCTTCCAGAAAGCTGGAATGTGGTCAATCCAATGTGATCATGACCTGGTCAGAGTATCAATACACTGTATATTTATATGATACAATAAAATAATTAATTGTGCAAAGTTCTCGTTGACAGAATGTTGAAAGCTGATAAGACTTCAGGTGGAATCTTTGAATGACTGCCTCATGTGCTGTGTATAATTGCAGTCAGTCAGAATATTTACATAGGCAGTGAAGAACTTCATTCCCCAGACTGAACTTTCCAATCTAGGCTGACACCCTCTTTAAAGGCATTCAAGAAAAACTAAAGGGCTAAGAGTGACAGGGTAGCAGTTTTCCTATATTTAAAATAGAATAACAGAGTTGGAAGGGACCTTGAAGGTCTTCTAGTCCAACCCCCTGCTTAGGCAAGAAACCCTACACCACTTCAGACAAATGGATATCCAACTTCTTCTTAAAAATGTCCAGTGTTGGAGCATTCACAACTTCTGGAGGTAAATTGTTGCATTGATTAATTGTTCTCACTGTCAGGAAATTTCTCCTTAGTACTAAAGTTGCTTCTCTCCTTTTTTTTTTTTTTTGGTAAAAGGTTTTTATTTTTCCTTTCAAATTCATTCTTAAATGTACATTCTTAAAATTGTTATTTAACATACGTCAATTCATATCATTTTTCCGCATGTATATTTACATTTTGATATTTTCTTATTTCCCCTCCCCCTCTTTTAATCATATGTTGTCTGAGATATTTATTTCATGTTTCGTTCCTTTTTCTTTCTATTTTTTTTTCAAGCCACTCATAAAATCGCCCCATGTCCTGTAGTGCACTGATTCCTCTTGTCCTTTATTCTCAATGTCAACCTATTCATTTCTGCACAGTCTAATATCTTCTTTATTACCTCTCCTTCCGATGGGATTTTTGTCTGCTTTCCAATTTTGTGCAAATACAATTCTAGCTGCTGTTATTATTTGTACAATCAAATATGAATCTTCTTTACTATATTTCTCTGATAGAATACCCAATAAGAATACCTCTGGCTTAAACTCTACGGGTTGATGTATCATTTTCTCTAACCATGTTTGTATTTTAACCCAATAGCTTTTTGCGTCTCTACACATCCACCACATATGATAATATGTTCCTGGCAATTGATGACATTTCCAACATTTAGCTGATTTATCCTTAAACATTTTTGCTAATCTTTCAAGTGTCATGTGCCAGCTATAAAACATTTTATATAAATTCTCTTTATATGCTGTCGCCATTGTCAAATTATAATTCCTTTCCCATAGTTGTTGCCATTTTTCTAATTCTATTGTATATCCCAAAAATTTTGCCCATCTTATCATTGTTTCTTTAACCTCTTCTTCTAAATTTATTCTAAGTAGATAACTGTACAATTTTTTAATCAGCTTTTCATCTGTTTCCATGAGTGTCCTATCTAATTCTGAGTTTTCCATATTAAAACCATACTCTTTAACATCTTTATCATATCTTGTTTGTATTTGCATTTGTTTAAAACATCCTATATCAATCCCTTGTTCTTCTAGTTCTTTCTTCTGTTTTAGTTCTCCCTGCGCTGTTAATTTTATCTTTGTACCTAATAACCTTTTTCATATTACTAATATTTGGATGTGTCAAAGCTTCCACCCTTGAAAGCCACATTGGTACTTCCATATAGTGCTTTTCTTTTACTTTTTCCCATACTACGTATAAACCATTTCTTACATAGTGTTTCTGAAAATAACCATGTATTCTATTTTTCCCATACCACAAAAATGGGTGCCAACCCAGTTGCATATTGTGTCCCTCCAAGGATAGTAACATTGCATTTCTCAGTAATATCCATTTTTTTTACCCATGTTAGAGCTGCTGCTTGATAGCATAATTCCCAATTCGGTACACTAAATCCACCTCTAATCTTAGAATCTTGTAGCATTCTTATATTAATTCTTGATTTCTTTCCTTGCCAAATATATTTTCCTATTATTTTATTTAATTTTTCAAAATACTTTTTTCCAGTTTTATCGGTATTGTTTGGAATAAAAATAATATTCTTGGTAATATAGTCATCTTAATCACCGCTATTTTTCCCATTAGTGATATTGCTTCTCTCGTTGATTAGCTTCCACCCATTGCTTCTTGTCCTACCCTTGAGTGCTTTGGAGAATAATTTAACTCCCTCTTCTTTGTGGCAACCCCTGAGATATTGGAACACTGCTATCATGTCTCCCTTAGTCCTTCTTTTCATTAAACTAGACATACCCACTTCCTGCAACCGTTCTTCATCTGTTTTAGTCTCCAGTCCCCTAATCATCTTTGTTGCTCTTCTCTGCACTCTTTCTATTTGAGGGGCTTTCACAAAAAAGAGGGCTCAACCTATTCTCCAACGCACCAGACAGCAATGGGTGGAAACAAATCAAGGAGAGATTCAACCTAGAACCAAGGAGAAATTTCCTGACAGTGAACAGCTTGCCTCCAGACATTGCGGGTGCTCCATCACTGGAGGCTTTCTAGAAGAGATTGGACAGCCATTTGTCTGAAATGGTGTAGGCCTCCTGGTTGAGCAGGGGGTTGGACTAGAAGACCTCCAAGAGCCCTTCCAGCTCTATTATTATGGTTATGGCTATCTAAGTGTGTAGTGAGCACATTGTCCAGATTGATATTCAATTCAAAATGTTCTTTGGGGGGTGGGTGGGTTACTGCAATTTGTTCATCTGTGGTTTTCAAGGTAATACGAACTCAGCCAATTGCAATGTATTTAGTAACATACAATTAAATTAAATTAACCACTTTTAAATCTGCACAGTGGCAGAACTTTCATAAATCAGTTCAAAATCTCAAAGCATTAGACAAGCTTTCCATTTTTTTTTCCAGAGTTTTTCATCAGACAGGAGAATAAACAGATCAAAATTTGGAGAGAGAGAGAAAAAAAACACAATTATTGCCGGACAATGTCGTTCTGCATATAGAGATGCAGTTCTAAACAGGTATATGGGCAAAAGCATCAGGCATTTCAAATCAGGGCATAACAAAGGCTGCAATAGCTTTGCATGGGGCTTCGGAGCCTCACAAGAAATGCTTGGATGAAGAAAAAAAAAAAAAAACCATCCCAAAGTAGTTGATTCTACAATTTTTGAAAAATAGATGATCCAATTGTAGCACATATCTGAAAATATGAAATCCAAGAGAAACAACACTGATTTCATAGGGCCAGGGAGGAAGCACGATTTTTAAAAGCTGGAAATCGTTTCCGTCTGGTTCTGTTTCCTGCTTATCAAGGTTTCTGTTTCATTTAAGGATAGAGACGTTTCTAAGTAACACCCATAATTCACTATATATATATATATATATATATATATATATATATATATATATATATATATATATATATATATATATATATATATATATATATATATATATATATATATATATATATATTGCTCAGCATAACAGTGCTGCTCCGTAGATTGGAGAGCTGTCATAGAATTGCCCATTGTTTTAGTACAGAAGCCACAACTGGTGTGTTTTCTGTGGAGGTCAGTCTTTGAAAGAGGGACATGTACTCTTGAAATAGCAATAGCACTTAGACTTATATACCGCTTCACAGTACTTTCACAGTCCTCTCTAAGCGGTTCACAGAGTCAGCATATTGCCCCCAACAATCTGAGTCCTCACTTTACCGACCTTGAGCAGCTCAGGATCAAAATCCTTCTTGTAACCGGATAGCAGTAGCACTTAGACTTATATCCGCTTCACAGTGCTTTTACAGCCTTCGGTAAGTGGTTTACAGAGTCAACATATTGCCCCCAAACAATCTGGGTCCTCATTTTACCCACCTTGGAAAGATGGAAGGCTGAGTCAACCTTGAGCCTGGTGAGATTTGAACTGCCAAATTGCAGTCAGCAGAAGTAGCGTGCAGTGCTGCACTCTAACCACTGCGCCACCACGGGTCAGCATGAACTGATGGCTGCATTTCTGTGTCCTAACTCTTGAGCACTTCTCCAGATGTTCCCTCCACCCCCTTTGCTGATGTTGAACTGTTCCAACGTCAGAGGAGTACGGTGTGGGTGGGGGAAATGGAGCAAGTCAAGCCTTTTTGCCTTCATTCCTGATCAATGTGGCCAAGCCAGCTCCTTACTTTAAAAACTGTCTGCACTACATAAACCATGGGCCGAATTTGGTAATCCAGGAATGCGTAATCCCAGCTAATAACACCTCTCAAGAGAATGCCACTGACTTGCAGATGACTCTAATTTCTTTTTCTTCACCTGATGGGTGTGGAGGAATGGGAAAGAGTGAGCACACATGTGGGTAACCCAGCATCTTGCCAGGAGGAAGTTTTTCACTGAAAAAAAGAAGCCTGTGTGTTTACAAAGTCGTGTCATCATGACTCAAAGCTTTTACTGCAGGTCCACCCTTTCCATCTTTCTTTTTTTAAACAACAATTTATCTTCTTTCTCAACGTGTGCAGCTTTGCTCTGAGAATCTTTCACCAGGTCCTCAGCCTCCTTTTCTGCACGGTGGAGTGGTGGATCTCGGGATGAAAGAGTCTTTTTCCAAGCCATTAATTCAGCAGAAAGCCAACCGGCAAGATTTTAATTTTTAAAAAAAAAAATATATCTGCCTGTACTGACCTACTGTGTTTCCCTGAAAATAAGACAGGGTCTTATTTTCTTTTGACCCACAAAATATGGCTTGGGCCTTATTATTAGGGGAGGGCTTATTGTTTTGGGGTTGCTGGGTGGCTGCTCTCTTGCGAGCGGGCTCCGGAAGAGCCTCAGGGGTGAAGCAGCCATGAAGTGACCATGCTCATGAGCAGCCGCTCGGTAAATCCCTTCTATATCTGGGCAGAGCACCATTCACTGACCTAGGGAGTATCCCTAAGGTGCCAAGCCATGTAGCACTCTGCCCACCCCACAGCTCCCGCGGCTTGGCACAATCGGGATACCCCGTAGGTCAGTGCATGGTGCTCTGCCCCGCTGGAGAGGGGGTTTGCTGGACGGCTGTTCATGAGCGTGGTCACCTCATGGCTGCTGAGGCTGTGTCCGGCTCTTCGGGAGCCCGCTTGCAAGGGGGCAGCCACCCAGAAACTCCCCCCTCCGGCCAGGCAGAACACCACTCCCGAACCTAGCGGTATCCCGAAGGCGCCAAGCAACGTGAGCTCCTTTCCCTCCCCCTGGCTCCCACGGCTTGGCGCCTTCAGGATACCCTTAGGTCGGTGAGCGGTGTTCCGCCTGCCCAGAAAGGGGGGGGGGGTTATCCAGGGGGCTTATTTTCAGGGGGGCTTATATTTTTGCCCACATGAAAAATGTGGCAAGGCCTTAGTTTCAGGACAGGTCATATTTTCGGGGAAACACAATAGGCTTCTTGATAAAGCATAAATCACATGCTTAGTCCCCCAAACCCTATTTATTTAAACAGCTGTGAATTATGGTCATTCACAGCTCGTAAAGATTCACAGTCTGTGAAGAGTCCGACAGAAGCCTGCCACAGTCTTTCAGGTTAATGTTGATAAGCACCCACCTTTACCTCCCTTTGAAACACTGCCAGAGACCTAATTGCCAATTAGTTTTGCTAGGCCAAACGAAGCACAGAGTCAAACAGAGCTTCAGAGTTTAAACCGACCAGAATGAACAAAGTTGCTTCCTCCAAAGGCTCACATCTGTTTGCTCCTCTTTTATGTCTTCTGGGAGGAGCCAATCATCTCCAAGCCTTACTCCCGAGTTGCCACTTTTGTCTTAACTGTTCTTGCCTTCTGGCAGCTCTGCTCATGCGCTCAATGGGAGCAGGATCACACTGTTCTTTTGCCTCATTGATGTCAGGCTCTGGAGGCAGCACATCATTACCAGATGGCCTTGGCCCCCTCTCTGCCTCATCCGAGCCTTCCCCAGACTCCAGGACTGGCCCATGCTCCTCCCCAGCCTCCCCACTGTCCGACTCTGCTGCCAGCTCTGCAGGCCACCAGCGTACCACAACACTGCATGGAAAACACCTCTAGCACGTTGGGCCCATTTAATTTGCATCATTTGTCTCAATTCCAGGCTCCTCAGCTGAAAAGCAAAGCTATTTGAAAGCACAGGGGGATACATTTATACCGTTCCATGCGGTTAGCTCCTGTTTTGGCCTTACAATATGGTTGCATTTGTGAACAGTTTAGCTAAGATGTGGAAAAGGCACAGCTGGTTTGTATTGACTGGTGCGATGGACCAAGAAATTGGCAGAGCAGCGTTCTATCATAATTGTCATATTCAACCAACTGTTATGTTAGATACTACTGCTTTATGGAGAAGGTATAATGTTATGAGCCTTGTGGAGCTCTCGGCATACAAATTTGCCTGTCAACCTTTATTGCAGCGTAGACTTGTTTACCTATGGATTTACCTTTCCCTGATTTACTAGCAAAAAGGGCTTCTCTCTTGAATGGCCAGACGGCCATTCATTATGCTCCTGGGGTCATTTCAAGTGAAGCCACTTAGATTATTATGTCTATTGTCTGCCCGTCTGGAAAAACCCAGGAAGAGAAAATCCATAAACAAACCTACAAGAAAGTAGGGTGTCTATTTTTTTTTTTACAATCAGGAGTAGTCTTTGTGGCAGGTTCACATGACAGAGAGACCTAGTTATTTATTTGTAGAACAGAGAACGTATTTGTAGGATGGAAAATGCATTTGTCGCTCAACTACGAGGTGCTGTGGCCATTATGATCTGAGGCATACAAAGTGCTCAGTAGAAATGGGTAGCTTCACATCTAAGCCAAAATCAGCAAATCATAACGTAGTCCTTGACTTACGACCACAAAGGGGGTGTTAAATAAGTGGTGTCCAATTTTACATCCTTTTTTTTTTTGCTATGGTTGTTAAGTGAATTGCTGCAATTGCTAAACAAATCACACAGTTGTTAAGGAAATCTGACTTCCTCCTTGCTTTTGCTTGTGGAAAGATTGCAAATGGTAATCACGGTGACCCTGCAGCCATTAATAAATACATGTGAATTGTTGGCCACTTGAATTTTGACCTCATGACCCTGCAGGATGCTGCAATGATCATAAGTGCGGGGATTGGTTGTACGTAACTTTTTTTCAGGGTTCCCTTTTTCCGTTGTAACTTCAGACAGTCTCTAAATAAATGGTTGTAAGTCAAGGACTACCTGTGTTACTTTTCACATTAAGTGTAAGGCAGGTTTCTGAATCAGTCAAGGAGAGAAGCAACTTAGAACTGAGGAGAAATTTCCTGACAGTGAGAACAATTAATCAGTGGAACAGCTTGCCTCCAGAAGTTGTGAATGCCCCAACACTGGAAGTCTTTAAGAAGACGTTGGATAGCCATTTGTCTGGAATGGCATAGGATTTCCTGCCTAGGCAGGGGGTTGGACTAGAAGACCTCCAAGGTTCCTTCCAACTCTGCTATTATATCTCTGTAATTGCAGCTGGTTTGCATGATAGTGTTCTGGTTCTTACGATGGTTTCTTTCATGCCGAATAATATGCTGAACAAAGGATGGTTCATCCATCAGATAACAAGTTATCAAGAGGACTTTTTTAGATGCAAATATGACACGCGTAGCTGAAGGGGATGAGAAAAGTGTCTCCTGAAGTTCCTTACACTGCTCTTAAGTAGAATTTCCATGTTCAAGAAAAGTATATGCTGAAGAATACATATCATGGATAAAGTGGAGCATGGTTGTCTTTATTCCAGAACTTAGGGTCTTTGTAGGCTTGACTAACTTCCCCTGATCCTCTTAAGGCAGGAATCGCTAACCTTTTTGTTGTTGCATGCCGAAAGCCTTAATGCAATGTGTGTGTGACCCCCCCCCACATGTGCCCCGTGCCCCTGCGCATGCACGTATAACCCCCACGTGCTCCCTCCATGCTTATGCACATGACACACACCCATGCTCCCCCTGTGCATGCGTGCGTGCTCCGGCCCTTTGGAACGAGCTCCCCGTGGAGATTTGGACCCTCGCCACCCTTCAGGCCTTCCGGACAGCCGTTAAGACCTGGCTGTCCCAGTAAGTCTGGGGTTGAGTTCCCCACCCTACTCGAACTGTTGTGCTTGTTGTGTTTTTTTAAATTGTTGTATCACTGTCTTGTTTGTCTTACTTTTCTGTATTTGTTCCCCTTCCCTTGGTTTTTTGTTCAGCCGCCCTGAGTCCCTTTGGGGAATAGGGCGGCCTACAAATCGAATAAATACCAATATCAAATACCCCCTCTCCCCAGTAGCTGGGGCAACGGCTCGCATGCCCACAGAGAGGGCTCTGCCTGTCACCTGTGGCACGCATGTCATAGGTTTGCCATCACGATCTTAGGGTTTGGACATTCCTTTTAGTAGACTGTTTCTCAAACTTGGCAACTTTAAGATGAATGGACTTCAAGCGCCAGCATTCCCCAGCCAGCCATTCTGTGAATTGAAGTCCATGTATTTTAAAGTTGATATGGTTGAGAAATACTATTTTAGGACGCCCAATAATTATATGCCTAATATTAACAACAATGGTGTCACTCACAAGCACCCTATCACTATGGTTCAGGGATCTCCAATCCCAGACCGCAGCCTCCTACTTTGAGCCTTTCAGAACCGGGGCATGGAAGTGGTAGGTGAGCGTGCATTTGCATGCATCTGCTCTCGCGCAAGCAGTGGGTGAGCTCTTGTGTGCATGCTCCATGTAACTAGAGCTATGCATGCACTCATCCCCTCTTTCTGCCAGTCTACAAACCTGAAAAGGTTGGGAAACTCCACTATAGCTTATTCTTAGCAATACCAGCCTCCATAGCAGTAAATCAAAGCTATGGATATACATTTGGATATTGTTCTGAACTAGGCTTCCCCAAAAAGCACGAAACAGATTCCTGATCCTGACTAAAGAATGTGAATTCCTCTCATTTACATGCAGCAGAGGCCTGGTTAAACAGTCTTTCAAAGGTGAATTTATGACCACAGACCTTATCTAGTTTGGAAAGCTGCCATGTAAATATTTTCCAAACGCAGTGCTGTGCAAGGAAAGACTTGGCACAGAGTCTCGGAGATTCACGGACAGATCTTCACACTCCTGAAACGAATGAACGAATTGTTTCCTGCAAAAGCCCACTCTCCTTTCGCTCCTCTTTTGTTTCCTATGGGAGGGGCCATTCACTGTCCACCTGTAGTTTTATTCCCAAGTCGGCCCTGATTTCTTAGCTCTTCTGGCAGCTCTGTGCATGCGCATTCTGGGAACAAACTCCAGCTGTTCCTCTGCCTCACTGCTGTCTATCTCCAGAGGCAGCTCATAACTGCCAGACGGACTTGGCTCCATCTGTGCCTCCAACGCAGAGCCCTCAGCCGAGCCTTCCCCAGCTTCCAGGACTGGCCCAAGTTCCTCCCCAACCTCCTCACTGTCCGACTCTGCTGCTAGCCCCGCTGGCCGCTGGTGGGCCCCAACAGATCTACAATGGTGAAAAACATTTTAAGGATCCCCACATTCCATAGCTCTAAAAATTTGTAAAAGCAGTGTTGTGCATATGAATGAACGAGAAAGAGAAGCAGAAAGAAATCATTATTTGGCTATGAAGACTTTTTTTTTTGTTCTAATGACCCATCTTTGGATATAGAAGAGGGTCTGGCTGAAAAGATCAGAAGGAATGCTGTTCGAAAACATCATAAAAAGTAGCCACTTTTCCACGAATTTGCCCATCTGTTGTCTAAGATAAGGTCTTGTGAAATAGGCCAATATAGTAATAAACCACCTTGCAAGAGATGATGCTAAAATGCTGCAATATCCCATTTCTGCTGAAGTTAAATATTTGTTTTTGAAGTAAAACCTTGACCTATAACATAAATGTCAAAATCAAATAATGTAACAATACCTTTTAAATTCAGGAAAGGAATCCCTGCATGCCAATAAGTTTGTTTAACCTCTCTTTGGTTTTTTCCCCAAGCCGGCCACAGTCGTAAAGGTAACCATCCCAGTGCCTTTACATGAGATGGGAAATATCTGAAATGAATTTAAGTTTGGCTGACTAAAACATTAGAATCAAGGACACAGTCAAATGTTTGACAAATGGTTTGGTTTGTAAAGCTTTGCATCCCAATAATTGTCAGTTTGCAATCAGTATAGTAGATTTGATGTGGTGGAATTTGTCATGGGACAAATTAATTTGTCATGGGATTGGCTTCAATAAGGCTTGGGAGTACATGACCTCCAGAGCGTCCGTCCCCTTATCTTAGGTCAGGGGTGTCAAGCTTCCGGCCTGCAGGCCAGATGTGTCATGCGCTGTCCACTCCTACGCCTAGTTTAGCAAAGGAGAAAAAGTCGTGATTCATAACAACGGGAATTTGACACCCCTGTCTTAGGTAATGTCAGGCCTGACACCTACAGATCAGGGGTCTCCATCCTTGGCAACTTTAAAACTTGTGGACTTCAACTCCCAGCAGTCCACAAATCTTCAAATCCATGGCTATCTGGGGAATTCTGGGTGTTAAAGTCCACAAGTCTTAAGTTGCCATGGTTGGAGACCCCTGCTTTAGATCTTGGCTTTTGTCTCTGAGCAGATGTTAGGAGAACTGGAGATGGCAAGGATTTTCATCGCTCCTTTATTGAAGTCAGATTGTGTTCTGATCCAGTTTTGCCTTGGTAGCCACCCATCCATGCCTCTGCTGGGTAAAGGAACCTCTCTCGTTCATCTGCCCCGGATACCTGATGGAGACAAAGGCTGAAGTGGTTCCATTCCTTCTTCAGTGGGTGTGTCAGCACTCCAAGTAATGCACCCATTGAAAGCAGAGCTCCAAGGCAGGTATATTCCTCAAAGAACATTTTATTGGATACATCATATTGACACAATTGGTGAAACCCAACTCTGAAGGTTCCCGCGGTTTTCACCTAATTAAAAAGTAAATGTTCCCCCTTTCTACCAGGTCACATTGTCCAGTAGTGGTGCTGGCAGGTTGCCTGATTACTCCTCTTCTCCTCTTCTCAGCCTCCTATTGGAATGACCATGGTTCTCACAGGAACACTTTTTATTTTAACGGCCAAGCTATCTAAAATTCCCCCCTCCTTTTCTCCCCCTTCTCTTTGTGGCAACCATGAAGCCTCAAAGATGGCCTCAGCCAGGCTCGCTTCAGGATTGACAGGGTGATTTCAGCCTGTGACAGTGGAATTAGGAGAGATTAGCCTGGTGTCCCTTGATATTCAAGGTGCTGGAGGGGTCAGCTTCCCCCCTTCTGCTTTTCACATCTATATGAAGCTGCTGGGTAGTTTAGGGTACAGTGTCATCAGTAAGAGTGATGATATTTAATTGTTTGTCACTTCTTCAGGCTGTAAAGGAGATGCTGTTGATGCCTTTCCTAATACTTTGGGAATTGACAGGGAGAGACATGGTAACAAGGTCAGCCAATGAATAGACATAGCAACTAAGTCAGCCAATGGGAGCTTAAACAGATCTGAGTCTGTGCTGAGAATCGAAACTGAAACTATCCTGTCTGCTCGGAACTCTGAGATGAAACTGTTCTCTCCTGCTTGTGTTCTTCTTGTAACTTCTACCATGTTGAAAGAATCTACTATTGGTATTGTACATTTATTCATCTGTTGTTATGTATATAAAGAAGTTAATGAATCCGGCTGAATCAGTTATCTGTGTGTGCTTTCTGGATGTGATTTTTCAGCAACAAACACTGATATACTTGGAGGCTGTAAGGGTTTGGATGGGGGGACAACAGGTTGAAACTGAATCATAGTGAGATGGAGTTGCTATTGTCCATTAGGTTTCTCTGTTGTTGACAGGATTGATGCTTGATGGGCAGTCACTATACATGAAGGAGTATAGTCCTTCACCTCCGAGTTGAAGGAAGCCTGGGGAGATGTCCTACTAGGGTGTAGATCTTCACTCCTTTTATTTGCTATAAATGCCCATGGTTTGAACAAGGCTCCTTTCCCTTAATTTAAATTTAACAGGGAAATAAGATGGGTTTAAAATTCAAAACAAAAACATTTGCTTCTATTTATATCCATGCAGAAGAGAAGGGAGAATAGAGACTGTTTCTTCTTCCTGCCTTTTTTTTTAGCAGCCAGGTGTTAGTTTTAGACTCCTCCAGAGAGAACAGCAGTATACTTGGCAGTTTTAAGTGGCCCATGTCAAAACTACTACTTAGTATTCAGCTTCGATGGTTTTGCACAGCGATTGCAAGAAAACACAGTAATATTAAGGATGTGTCCAAGGTGGCAAATGGATGGTGTTACTTTTGCTAGATTTTGCAGGTAGCTTTGGGAAGCTTCAGGTTTTGTTTTTTGAAGAAAGGGTCCCCCCACCCGATTTCCACTAAAAAAATATTTTGCTAATTTTCAGCAATTTGACACCAAATATCAAGACCACAATGATAGGTACTTCAGTGGGTTTTTAAAAATTGATATATCAAATGTGTGTATGATAGATAGATAGATAGATAGATAGATAGATAGATAGATAGATAGATAGATAGATAGATAGATAGATAGATAGATAATAAGCAGGCAGGCAGGCAGGCAGACAGACAGATATCATCAAACATACACTCGATAGGCAGACAAAAATGCCAAATCCGATCTGAACACCTGGCTGACTGCAACAAACCATCGTAAATATAAATAATATAAATATAATGTTTATATTATAAATAAGTTCCCATCCAGAAGTAAGCACCTCTCCACCCACACAATTGTTTTCTGTCTAGGAAATAACAACACCCACCCATCTCACTTAAAAATGAATAGAATAGTATTTTTGGTCTAGTTTTGGCAAGGTTGTGTATCTTGTAATTACACTAAAATAACTCAGTTCCAAAGATGTTGTTTCAGGTTGTGTTATGCAACACGCCTTTCAACTGATTGATATTCCTTTATTGCTATATATTTCCATTTTTATCCCAGAACATCTGTTCTGGCAGTATTTACTGAAAAGTGTGTGTTCCACCAGTTTATTCTAATCAGCTTGTCTGAAAATCAAGGCTTGAGAGGGAAAATTGCTACAGGCATTGAAAAAAAACCACAAATGCATCTGTTTAAATGTAATGCAGAAAGTCTGGTTTTCATTCCCATTGTACTTATTGGGTTTATAACCTTCCTCAGTCCAAGAGACAGGGAAAATAACTTTATCCTAAATACTCTATGCTATTTCTACGACCTTCCTCCCACAATGTGGGCTGCAGAACTCCAAGCAATCATTTGATCAGCAGAGAGTTTCCTGTATTATTTTTGTCGTCATCTGGTGGTTCTCCAGATTTTTGCAACCCACATCTAACAGCTGCTAGTTAAAATAAAAATAGCTCCTTCCATTTCTGGAAGATCTATAATTGGAGATTCTTTGTGGTGAATCTCTAATGAAAGACAATGCCAAAGTCAGAGAAGAACATTTCTGCATGTTTTTGGAATCTGATTTGGTTGTTAAATGATGTCCTTAAGCAAGAATCTGCACACTGAAAAAAAGAGAAGTATGCATGACACATGACTTATTTTGCCCCTTTGAACTGCAATGTATGAAGCAAAAGTGAATCTATTTCATATGTGGTGAAAGCTGTTTTTTGTTGCTGGCATAGCTCATAGCTTGGTGGGAAAAATTCAAAAGGTATATGTAGTCTCTGCCTGCCTGCCCCAGCTCTTGGTTAATTTATGAGCAAGGATGATGTAGGGAAATGACTAAGTTGAGCCTGAGGGAGGGGTCAATTGCATTATCAGTTTGAAGTCACACCCACAAGAGATCTATGTCCAGCCTTCCTTAAAATTCTGTTGATTCTTAACTACCGGCAATTTGCCTTGACGATTAGTAGTTCAGATTTTTGTAGAGAGCTAACATGGCATAAACTTGTACTGATATGAACAACCCCGGTTCCTAGTTTCTTGCACCTGACAGATGAATTCGAACGAATGCATGTTATTGCATACTATTTAAAAAAGGTAATTCAAGATGCTTATTCAAATGGTAAGGCTAAGAAGCTGCAAACCGAAGGATATTGCGAAGCACTAGTTTACACATGAACAGGTACACACCTAAATTTAATCTTAAAGGCTGTTGCAGTTCTATTTCACTTTGCAGTGCTTAATGATGAGGTCAGCCATCCCTGTAGGACAGTCATAAAAAGATTGGAACATCGACTTCTTTATTCAAGTACCATCTTTATGTCTCAATGGTGCAATCTATGCAGATTGAAGGAGATAAATATTGCTATAGAATTTATGAAGAAATTATTAGATTAGGAGAAGGCACGGGGATTGAGACATACATTCTGAGGTTTGGGGCAGTGGGTAGCAAACCTGGGCGTTTTACAGCCCCCAGGTCATATCCAGTCCTTTGGCTGTCCCTGTCTGGCTCACGTGAGGTCAATCAGAAATTAAAAATCAAATGTAGATAAGTGTGCCATGTATACAATACAATTGTGTTGCTTTTATTTTGAACGTGACTGTTGTGGCCCACCAGTTGCCAGCAGAGCTGGAAACAGATTCGGACAGTGAGGAGGTTGGGGAGGAATATGAGCCAATCCTGGAGTCTGGGGAAGGCTCTGATGAGGGCTCTGTGTTGGAGGCAGAGAGGGGGCCAGGGCCAAATGCCAGTTATTAGCTGTCTTCAGAGTCAGACATCAGTGAGGCAGACAAACAGCTGGAGCCTGTTCCCAGAGTTGCCAGATGAAGGAAACAACTAAAGAACAGAGGTCGAGTTGGGAGTAAGGCCACAGGTGGACGATGAACGGCCCCTCCCATAGGGAATAAAAGAGGAGCGAAAGGGGAGTGGAGTTTGCAGGAGACAATTAGTTCACTTAATTGTTTCGTGACTCTCTGAGACTCCTTGTCAAGTTTTGCAGATATCTGCCTGTCAGCTCTCCAACACAGATAAGGTCTGTGACTGTAAATCCTTCCTTGAAAGACTTTGCTGGATGTGAATGAGCAGAATTCACAGTCAATTAATAAAAGGGTTTTTTGTCAGGATCAGGAGTTTGCTGCCTGCTCTTGGGAATTCTAGGTCAGAACAGTGACTATTTTTTCAATGTACATACATTATGTACATGTGCACCAATTGGTTCAGCCCTTCATAGCAGTCACAGTTTCTCATGTGGCCTCTTGGGAAAATACATTGCTCATCCCTGATCTACAGTAATCTGAACAATTATGTAGGAAAAATAAGTCAAGTTTACTCATGGTCCTACTTAGTTCCATGAAGCAATTATACATAGGTTTGAGGAGTTTGGAGTGAAAAATAAACACAGTTAATTAGAACAAAAAGTCTATAGACCTTTTTTAGCCATGCTGGTAGAAGAAAAGTCCATGATAGAATTTAAAGGACTGGTAAGCAATCTCATCCCATTGTGAGATTGTGTGCTGTGATCCAGTTGCTAAAAAATAAAATATCTCCTAACGGTTTGAGCATGCACGAAATCTATTAAGATTTTGTCCCATACAGGAGATTTTGCATGGAATCTCAAAGATTGGGGCCATTTATTTGTTTAGAAAATTTGTTTTGAGATTTGCAAGCATGACCAAGGAAAAAAGACACCCTAGATGGACAGGCCGGCATATTTCCAATTTCTGTTCTGAACTGCAGGTAGTCCTTGACTTATGAACACAATTGAGCCCAAAATTTCTGTTGCTAAAGCGAGACATTTATTTTGCCCCATTTTTCTACCTTTCTCGCCACAGTTAAATGAATCACTGCAGTTGTTAAATTAGTAACACAGTTGTTAAGTGAATCTAACTTCCCCATTGACTTAGCTTGGCAGAAGGTTTCAAAAGATGATCACATGACACTGGGACACTGCAACTATCATAAAGATGAGTCAGTTGCCAAGCGCCTGAAATTTGATCCTGTGACTTTGGGAATGTTGCAGTGGTCAAAAGTGTGAAAAGCATAAAAAGATCAGTGCTGTTGTAACTTTGAACAGTTGATAAAAAGAACTGTTGTAAGTTGAGGACTATTGTATCATTTAGCCCAGGGGTCACCAACCTTTCAGACCTCAGGGACCACTTAATTCATGATTTTAAATCCCGCAGACCACTAATATGATCTGCCTAAATGATTGGCTGGGTGGGCGTGGCTAGGTGGTCATGTGACTGGGTGGGCGTGGTCAACTTGATGTCACTCACATCAAGGGGCGCCTCGCAAGCCTCCACTTGCCCCTACTCGCCCCTCCCCTCCCAGCCACTCCTCGCCTTCCCACCTGGGCTCCTTAAGGCCCCAACAGGAAACAGCTAAGCAGTTGGAGCTAAACAGCCATCACAAGAA